>NC_045428.1:605149244-605838385 GCF_902635505.1 Sarcophilus harrisii
CATCAGAAATATGGCATAAACCTACATCTCATACCCCTTAGCAAAACAAGTTCTAAATGTGTTTATGACTTAGGCATAAGGGGGATACTATCAGGAAATTAGGAGAATAGTTAACCTATCTTATTTTTGGAGAAGAGAGAAGCTTTTGCACAAACAAAACCAGCACAGTTAATACTAGAAGTGAAGCAGAAAGCTAGACAAAAAATTTTTACAACCAATGTTTCTGATAGAGACTTTATTTCTTTATTTCTCAACCATATAATGAATCAAATTTATAAAAATACAGGTCATTCCCCAATTGATAGTCACAGGATATGAACAGACAACTTTAAAATAAAAGTCATTTATAGTCATATGAACAAATGCTCTAAATCACTATTGATTAGAGAAATGCAAATTAAAACAACATGGGGCACCACTTCACTCATTTCAGATTGGCTACCTTAAACTTGAAGGAATTTTACAAACTGGCACTTAACAATATCTGCAGAGAAATAATAAAAAAAAAAAACCAAATTGGTCTTGAGGCTTACCTTCTCAAAGTGGAGGCTTACCTTAGCTCAGAAGACCTAGAATTCAGGACAGAGAAGACTCTGCCCTCCCAGATGATCCTCCCAGGAGAAGCTCCTTGTTGACTAAAGAGTTCTCAGGGAATTGCAAGAAAAGCCTACTTTTGGAAAGCTGGTGTCAGTCTCTCAGGTCCCATTCAAGGTCATCACCTGTTGATTTCTTCTCCACAAAAAAAAAGTCTGAGACGCAAACTTCAGACAATAAAGTATCAAACTGTCTATTAATTATCTTTAAATCAGGTCAACGAATTCCTCCATCCTTGTGACCCAGAAGAGAGTTTCCAGAGCACCCTTATAAGCAAAAATGAGAAACATCAGGAATGAAGTTGATTGGCTGCCTGTCTTTCCCTCTGCCTCTCAGAATCCCTGGATCATTGTAATTTAAAAAAAAAACTTAAGGAAAAATTATCCAAATTAATAAAAGTGTTAAAAAGGGTTCTGGAAAAACACATACATTAATTCATTATTGGTAGCATTGTGAAGTTCCCCCCAGGTCACAGAATCTTTGAGTTAATTTTACCACTAGAGGGCATATTCCTTTCAAGAAAGGAAAGACCCATGTGCATAAAAGTAATGATACCAGCTGTTTTTGTCATGTCAAAGAACTAGAAAGTAAGATGTGATAGCCTACAATAAATAAAGCCACAACTGAAGAAATTTTGGAATAATAACCTAGCATAATATACAGGCAATTTTGGTGAAAACTGGAGCAATTGTAAGGATTAATGCAGATTACAGGGAGTATTTGCTAATGTTAAAACACTGTGAAGATCAACAACTTCTACATATATATATATATATATATATATATATATATATATATATATATATTTCCCCCCCCCTTGAACTGATAATTTGTTGTTACATATTTTGAAACCATGCTGGTATTCTTCTGGGCATATGACAATGTTCTCTTTTGTTTTGTTTTAGTTTGTATTCCATTTCCATTTTTCTTTCTTCTTATTCTGTTTTTAAAATTTTTTTATGACAAGCAACATTTTTATTAGTAATAATAGCGTCAAGAGTGGTCTGAAACTGGCTTGATTGGAGGGCTCAAATGAAATCAACTTTTTGACATTGTAATCACCAGAAATTGATATGAGTTTTATGTTTTGTAACTCTAGGTGATTGGAGAAAATGACCCCAGAGTTGTGCAGCTTCACTTTAAACTATTTTCCTTCAAAAGTTATAGAAACATCTACCATTGGCCCTGAATCATACAGGAACTTAGTCTCCCTTTTTTTCTTCCTCCCATTTGCCATCATTCTTTGTATTTTAGGCAATGAGTTCTTTGTTAGTAAGAAAGGTGAAGCATGCTTGCCAATGTAATTGTCATCCTGGCCAGGTTGATATCAAATCGCTGGTGATAGGTAGTATATCTTCTGTTCCTTTTACACCCACCCCAGGTTGGAGGTTCATATTCATAATATTAAGTTCTTGGGACATACCAAAGGATGAGAAATGCTTTTACAATTCTCCAGGCTGCCCTAGATCCCCAAAGGATTACATCCAACTCCAAGTCTGAGAAGGTAACTCAGGGAAGTATCTGACCCTTCAAATAGATGGTGTGGCTCTGGGCTTCCACTGAGTACTGAGCAACTTCCCAGCCTTACATTGTTGCACTTTTCATCCAAAGCATAAAAAAGGCTGTTTCTTAAAAATAAAATTTAAAAGAAAAAGAAAAAGAAAACTCCACAATTGTGGAGTTGCCTGTTTACTTCTATTTTTAAAACAAATACTTTTTTATTAGAAAAAATTCCACTACCTCACACTTATCAGATTGGCTAAGATGGCAGGAAAAGATAATGATAAATGTTGGAGGGGATGTGGAAAAACTGGGACATTGATACATTGTTGGTGTAATTGTGAAATGATCCAACCATTCTGCAGAGCAATTTGGAACTATGCCCAAAGGGCTCTCAAACTGTGCATACCCTTTGACTCAGCAGCGCCATTACTGGGTCTGTATTCCAAGGAAATCATAAAGGAGAGAAAAGGACTCACATATCCAAAAATGTTTGTAGTAGCTATTTTTGTGGTCGCAAAGAATTGGAAATGGATTGGATGCCCATCAATTGGGGAATGGCTGAATATGTTGTGGTATATGAAGGTAATGGAATATTATTGTTTTATAAAAAATGATGAACAAGCTGATTTTAGAAAGGTCTGGAAAGATTTACACGAATTGATGCTGACGAAACAAGAAGAACTAGGTATATATTATATACAGTGACCACAAGAATATGTGATAATCAATTATGAAAGACTTGGTTCTTCTTAGTGGTTTAGTGATCCAAGGCCATCCCAATAGATGTTGGACAGAAAATTCTATCTGCACCCAGAAAAAGAACTAAGGAGAGTGAATGTAAATCAATACACGTTCACTTCTTTTTTCTGTTTGTTTTTTTTTTTAATCTCTCCCATGGTTTTTCCCTTCTGCTCTGATTTTTCTCTCCCAACATGATTCATAAAGCCATGTGAGTTGAAATAAATAAATAAATAACAAAAAAAGAAAACATTCCATACACTTTTCCCACCTCTTTCAAATTGAAAAATACAAAAAAGCATAACAAATATCAATAATCAATGCACAATTCCTGCATTGTCTTATCCCAAAATAAATTTGTGTAAGCAAATATATTCTTGATCAATTCTCATTTAGAAGATATCAAAAGTCTTTTTCCATTCTAATCTCTGTGGCATCTTGCTCATGTCTTTTTTTTTTTTCCTGTGACATTGATCCTAACTTGATGTAGAATCCTCCTTCCTATCCTTTAAAGGATTAATTTCATTTTCTGTGCCTTTTCCTTAAAAAGATTTTTCCCTATTTCTCTTCTTTATATTTCTCAGTATTCAAACCTTTTATTTTTGGATTCATGGCGCTTACACTGGATTAGACCTTTTTTATTCTCGTGTTCCTTAAGACATTAGGACTTTTGAGGTGTTTTGGTTTCCCCTTTCTTTTTTTCTTTTTCTTTTTTTATTATAACTTTTTATTGACAGAACCCATGCCTGGGTAATTATTTTACAACATTATCCCTTGCACTCACTTCTGTTCCGACTTTTCCCCTCCCTCCCTTCACCCCCTCCCCCAGATGGCAAGCAGTCTTATACATGTTGAATATGTCACCATATAGCCTAGATACAATATATCTGTGCAGAACCAAACAATTCTTTGGCTTCCCCTTTCTAAAGAGGTTCTGCTATTGACTTGAAGATTGTTCTTGACACTCTTTTTCTGTTATTTCTCATTCTGAAATGTGAATTCTTGCAGGTTATAGAAATTATACTTCCATTTTGTAGAGATCCTTCTATGCCTTGATAGTTTAATTCATTTTTATTATTTCCTACCTTATGATCAACTTTCCCATTTGCAAAGACCTCTCTTCCCCAGATTCATGCCCTTTCACTTCTCTGAATCTCAAGAGCTACCAGAAGCTCTTGATTTCCCTTCCCCTCAGATAGGATGACTGAACCCCCTAAATAGTTAATTCTAGAAGATAATAGCCATTATAAATTCCCATCTTTACAAGGTGATCCTTTATTAGAAATCCGAAAAAAGGGAAAAGGACCTACATGTACAAAAGTATTTGAAACAGTTCTTTTTGTGCTGGCAAAGAATTTGAAATTGAGCGTATGTTCATTAAATAGGGAATGGCTGAACAAATTGTGATATATGAATGTAATAGAATACTTTTGTGCTATAAGAAATCAGAGGCAGGTAGACATTAAAACAAAAACAAAAACCCTGGAAAGACACGAACTGAGGCAAAGCAAAGTTAGCTGAACTGGGAAATGTTGTAGAACAATTCTGTGTGATCAGTTAGGATGGATTGAGCTTTTTTTCAATAATACAGTGCTCTAAGACAAGTCCGAGACATTCATGATTGAAAATAGAATCTATACCCAGGGCAAGAACTGATGGAGTCTGAATGCAGATAAAAACATAGTATTTTAATTTTGGTTTTTGTGTTTGCACATCCATAACCTATATCAAATTGCTTCCTGCCTTAAGGAGGTGGAAAAGAGAAAATTTGGAACTCAACATTTTATTTTTAAAAAATGAATGTTAAAATTGTCTGTACATGTAATTGGGGAAAATAAAATACTTTTTAAAAGAAAAAAAATAAACACTTCATTTTTCATAGGTATGCTACCAAGGATAATGTGAGAAGTAACTTAGGCAAGCTTGCTGGTGCTGTGAATAGAGAATTTGCCCTGGAGTCAGGAGGATCTGAGTTCAACTCCATTCTCAAACATTTAACACTTCCTAGCTGTGTGACTCTGGGACAGGCACTAAACTCCAATTGCCTCATTAAAAAAAAAAATAATAATAATAATAATAAACTCCAACGGACTTGGGAGGGATGAAATCTTTAATTAAATAACTGCAGAGGCAAGTATACTATAAAATAAGAATACTTGGAATTAATACCTTCCCATTTTATGCCTCCCAAAACTGCATGTTCCTCCCTTGACACTCCATTGGCTGAGTACCTGAAGTTACCACTTTTCTGGAGTGCTTAATCCCTACAAGTGAGTATGAGTCTCCACCCTTGATTACATCATTGCTTCATTCTTGCCTTCACCTTATTTGGGGGTCGTTGAGTCCTTCTCCTATTGCCTGTTGGCTGAGTCTGATCCCATCTGAAGAATTGGATTACCTACTGCCCCCCAAGTCTAAGTCTACTCTGCTCCTATCACCATACATCTTCCTTCCAAATCCCCACCTCTAATTATAATTTCCAATTTGTATCTTATTCTAAATTCCAATCCAAGATTGCTCTAGATGCTAGATAAAAGCCTCTGAGAAAACTGGGACGGAGGAGGGTGAAAAGGAGCTTTTCCTAGCATACTGAGAAAATAGAGGTTGATTAAGGTATCATATCATTGTGATCCGAGAGACCCAATAAAGGAGTTTGGACCTCCATAATCTTATAAAAATAGGATAGTCTGGGAGGACTAATTTCCATATAGTATATTATAAAGTCCACATCAGGCTCTTTATTTTTTAAAACTTAATTACTTTACTTAAATAAAAGTTACAAAACAAATTACTTTGTGTACAGCAGAACAAAAGAGACGAAAATATAGAGTAATAAATTTCCATTTCCTGAAAGCCTATATAATAAATACTATTTGTATTTAGAGTAATCCATATTTTATTTGCTTACTTTAGGTTTTCTTTCTTCTTTATTTTTTCCCCCTTACTCACCTCCCTGCTCCAAGAAGGTTATATATACTGTGTATGGGTGTGTGTGTGAATGTGTGTATGTATGTATATACCTACATATGCATACATAAAAATAGCTTTTCTTAACTTGCTTGGGGGTGGTAGGAGGAATGAAAGGGGAGAAAAAGAATAAAGTAAATAAAGTGTGCAGCAGAGAACCAAAGAACAATTTACAAGGAAGTAAAGAAAAAAATGGGACATTCAGGAATATAATTTCTTCTACTAATATATATATAATAAATATGTTTATATATATATTATATATATTTTCCCCTTGATCTGGTAATTTGTTGTGCTATATTTTGAATACTCCCTGATGTTCTACTGAGGACATAACAATGTTCTCTTTTGTTTTGCTTTATTTTGTTTTGTATTCTTTTTGTTTTTTGTTTTTTCTTACTTTTTTTTCAAATAAAATGGATTAAACAGGAAAAAAAAGTTAAACATAAACAAAAAGAAATACAGAGACATATTCTATGTGATTGTGTATACCTTGTGTAACTGTAGCAGGTAATTTTTACTATCCATCTTGATTTGCTTGAGCTCCCCTACCATGGTGAAGACTGAGCAGGTACAAGATACAAAATATCTTACCATGAACTCCGTTGGCTCACAGATAAGTGCAGGAAAGATTTATTTGTTGCAAGAATGGGTGCCTATAAGAATATTTAGGAAACTTTGTTCTGGGTCACAATGATAGAGGGATTAGTTGACCCGATTTAAGGATAATTAATAAACTATTACTTTATTCTCTGAAGTTAGTGTCTCAGACTTTTTCTTTGTGAAGAAGAAATCAACAGCTGATGATCTCAAATAGGACCTGAGAAACTGACACCAGTTTCCAAAATCGCCTTTTCCCGCAGTTTCCCTGAGAACTTTTCAGTAAAGGAGGGGCTTCACCTGGGAGAGCTCTTTTCTGTCTTGAATCCTAGGTCTTCTGAGCTAAAACAAGTCTCCATTTGGAGAAGGAAAGCAGCAAGACCAACATATTTTTTTATTTTTCTGCAGATATTAAGTGTCAGTTTGTAAAATTCTTTCAAGTTTAAGGTAAGCCTCCACTTTGGAGATGAAAAGGTCTTTTATGAAATTATCCTCCATACTAATGAGAAAGAAAAGGATTCGAAAAAGCCTTTTATCAGAGAAATTATCCTCCATATTTGGGGGGGACTTTTACTATTTATAATAAAATAAGGGAGAAGAAATGTTTTTAAGAAACAAATAGAAACAATTCCAAAAAACTTCACAACTCTAGAGATGCTTTACTAAAGAGATTAGGAAAAACAGAATCTGAGAAATTCTCGATTTTTAATAAATATATTTGTAAAAAGAACAGGGAGGAAAACTTTACTCAAGTGTTTTGTCTTAAAGCATAAGAAATCTTTGACTACCTTAAAAGTGCACTTTGGAGCATATGAATAGAACACCAGCCCTGGATTCACAACTACTTGACTTGCTTTCTGTATAATGCACCAGAGTACTTTGTGTTCTTCCAATGCAGATGGCAGGGTCTTTGAAAAAACCTGATCCCTCTGCATAGCCCTTGCAAGTCATCTTAAACGGTCATAGAAAATCACCCACATTCTAGAAAAACTGACCATTTGAAAGGAGTTCTAGGAACAAAAGTTTTCAGGAACTACTGTTCTGGTAACATTGCTCTTCATTGCATTGATCTGTGTTGCTACAGCATAAATTTTTCTGCTTCTCACTTCTCCCTGCATTAGTGCACAAAACTCTTTCCAGGCTTCTCTGAAACCGTGCCTTTCATCATTTCTTATAACACCACATTCTTCCATTACATTTTCAAATCATCATTTGTTTAGCCATTTTCCAATAGCATATGGATAACATCTCAGTTTCCACATCTTTACAACAGCAAAAAAACAAGAGCTATCATTTTGTGCTATAAAAATAGATCTTTTTCCTCTTTTCTGTAATTCTTGTATTTAAAAACATATTGTTGTGAACTGATGCTAAGTGAAATGAGCAGAACCAGAAGATCATTATATACTTCAATAACGATACTGTATGAGGATGTATTCTGAAGGAAGTGGATTTCTTTGACAAAGAGATCTAACTCAGTTTCAGTTGATCAATGATGGACAGAAGCAGCTACACCCAAAGAAAGAACACTGGGAAATGAATGTAAACTGCCTGCATTTTTGTTTTTCTTCCCGGGTTATTTTTACCTTCTGAATCCAATTCTTCCTGTGCAACAAGAGAACTGTTCGGTTCTGCACACATAGATTGTATCTAGAATATACTGTGACATATTTAACATGTATAGGACTGGTTGCCATCTGAGGAGGGGATGGAGGGAGAGAGGGGAAAAGTTGGAAGAGAAGCGAGTGCAAGGGATAATGTTGTAAAAAATTACCCAGGCATGGGTTCTGTCAATAGAAAGCTATAATTATGAAAAAAAAATAAAATTACTAAAAACAAACAAACAAAAAACCATATTGTTGGATCCTATTTTCTTTTCTTGGGATATTTTATTTTGTTTATTTAATATTTTTGCCAGTTGCATTTAAAACAAAAAAATTTTTAAATTCATTTTAAAAATATTTGAATTCTAGGTTCTCTCCTTTGAACTCACCCACTATTAAGATACCACATGTGAAGTTATGCAGAACATTTCCATGAAAGTCAAATTGTAAAAGAAAACAGATCTTTCACCCCCAAGGACAACAAAAACCCTCAAGAAAAATTAAGTTAAAAAAAAAAGAGATAGAGAAAGAAAGAGACAATGCTTCAATCTGTATTCAGTGGATCCTGTCTTTCAAAGTATTCAGCAACACTCCTGTTTCACTGAGTAACTTCATTCCATACTGTCACGATAAAATGCCATATGTGTGGAAGCCTTTCCACATTGATCACAACTAAAAGATTTCTCTAGTGTTTAGCTGGATTGGACCTCCATATAAAAGTCTTTCCAAATTGATTATATTCATATTTCTCTCCAGTGTGGATTCTCTGTTGTTCAGCAAGACTGGATCTCAGTGAGTCTTTCCATATTGGATACATTCAAAATGTTTCTCTCCTGGGTGGATTCTCTGATGTCTAGCAAGAATGGACTTCCATGTGAATGTCTTTCCACATTGGGTACATTAAAGAGGGTTCTCTCCAGTGTGGATTCTCTGATGGCCAAAAAGGAGTGATCTGTAGCAGAAAGTCCTCCCACATTGATTACATTTATAAAATTTTTCTAGTTTTGAATCTTCTGAGATCTATTAAGATCTGAGTCCCAACCAATGGCCTCTTATACTCATGAAATACAAATCTTTTCATTCCAGTGTGAAATCTAGGATGGTAAGGAAAAGATGAAGGATGGCATGAAGTTATATTCATTATATTCATAAGATTGCTTTCTAACATGAATTTGCTGAAAAGTGAAGTCACGGGGACCATCACTCATGAATCTTTGCAGGTCACATTCTTCCACAAGAACTCCCAGCTATCTACTCATCTCATTTACTTCAGACCTGGTCTTTATAGCTGAAGAAAAAAAAAGGCAATCAAACACAGATGTAAACATAAATAAAAGCAACAACAAGGGTTACTTAAAGCCTATATGGCTCATGATCTCATCATCAACCTAAATTCAATAAAATTTCATGGATACACTGTTGCAGGAAAAACTGAAATTTAATAGACTATGTAATTATAAAGAGAAGAGACAGATAGCATGTGAGAGTGTCCCTAAAGACATATACCACAGAGTAATGCTCCCATCATACATTTATTTACTACAAGCTAAATATTCACATTCAACAAAATCAACTGCCACAAGACAAGATGATTACCAGACTGAATGCCACCAATTTCTGCCATACTTCTTTCTAGTTTTCCCAATAATTTTTACCACATGATGAATTCTTATCCCCAAATCTTACATCTTCACATTTGTCAAATTCAAGGCTAATTTATTTATTTGCTACTGTAAATTGTATCACTATTTTGTTCCACTGATTTATTTTTCTATTCTTAGCCAGACCAGATAGTCTTGATAATTACTGCCATATATTTGCTCCTCGTAAACCTCTTTCCTTTGCATTATTTTTCATTTGTTCCTTTCATATTCTTGGCCATTTGCTCTTCCAATAAATGCTATTTTTTCTACTTCATTAAAATAAGTTTTTGGTAATTGGGAAGACAAACTAGTTTAAAATTGTTATTTTTATTATATTGACCCTGCCTATGCATGAAAAATTACTCTCTCCAATTATTTAAATCTGATTTTATTATTACTATAAAATAATTTAAAATGTATTTATGTTCATGTAGTTCCTAAGGTTGTTTTTGAGAAGTGTACTCTCAGGTAATTTTTACTATCTAGAGTTATTTTAAGGCATATCTTCTACTATCTCTTCTTGCAGAGTTTTGTTGGTGATATATATAGAGAGAGATGCTGATGATTTATGTGGGTTTATTTTATATCCTGTTATTCTGCTGAAATTATTGTTTTAACTAACTTTTCTTTGAATCTTTAGGATTTTCCAGTATATAATCAATAAAAAGAGAGATTTTATTTTCTATTATGATTTGTTTTCCTCTTCTCTTATTGCTATTCTAGTACTTTTTTTTTTTTTTATTTAATACCCTTTTATTTACAGGATATATACATGGGTAACTTTACAGCATTAACAATTGCCAAACCTCTTGTTCCAATTTTTCACCTCTTACCTCCCCCCACCCCCTCCCCTTATTCTAGTACTTTCAATACAATATTGAACACTATTGGTAACACTGGGCATCCCTGTTTTACACCAGATCTTACTGGGAAGGCTTCCAGCTTATCTTTATTACACATAAAATTTGCTGATGGTTTTAGGTAAATAATTTTAACCTAAGGAAAAATCCTTTTATACATAAACTTTCAAGGTTTTTTTTTTTTAAAGAAATGAGTTTTGTATTTTATCAAAAGCTTTTCCTTCAGCTATTGAAATCATTGTATGATTTTCATTCCCTTTCTTATTCATATAACCAATAATGTGATCATTGTCCTCATGTTGAGCCATCCTTGCTTTCCTGATTACTGAATGCCAACTTGTCACAAAGTACAATATAAGATATTGCTGTTCTTTCCTAGCTAGTATTTTATTTAGGATTTCTGCATCTGTGTACATTAATGAAAATGGTATATAATTTCCTTTCTCTTTTCTATTTTTCCTGGTTTGAATATCAATACCACATTTGTTTCATAAAGTGAGCATGGTAGTATCCCTTCTTTGTCTATTTTTCCAAATCAGTTATTGAATTTTGGAATTAGTTGGCCTTTAAATGTTTAATAGAATTCCTTTATTCTTAGAAAGATCATTTGTGGCCTATTTAATTTCTTTTTCTAAAATACATTTAGATATTCTATTCCCTCTTCTGTTAATTCTCTAATTATAAGATTTCAACATCTCCATCCCTCCAACCTGCTTCCTCTGTATCAGATTTTCCTATCAAGACTCATTTGTAGGTTATGATTGCTCCATTCAACCTCTCCTGACTTAATGTTATTTTTAAGAATCAAACTATCAGTCCTAACTCAGTCCAAGCCTTTCTTTCAAACTATCTTCATAAAGAGGACATTTCTAAAAGTTCTGATAATTTGTTCACATGTAAAAAACAAACAGTTCGGATTTATTGAGTCCCTTTTAACTGGTCTTCCATGTTTACCTTCTGTATTATCTGGATCTTCTATATACAATTTTCCATTGAGTTCTCTTTTTGTTATAAATGTCTCAAAGTCTTATATTCATTAAATGTCCTTTTAATTTTTTTCCATTCAGGATTATACTCAGCTGTGGTGAGTAATTTCAGTTGCAACCTCAGTTGTCTCGCTGTCCCAAGCCCTGTGTAGGACTTAATGTAGAAGCTGCTACATCTTGTGTCATCCTGATTGGAGCTCACAATATTTACATTGCTTTTTCCTTGTTGCTCCTAGATTTTCTCCTTAACCTGGGAGCTTTGAAACTTAGTTGTGATACTCTTGTTAGTTTCCATCTTGAGATCTTTTTCAGGAGATGAACAATGGATTTTTTTTTTCCTAATTCTAGTTCTTGTTGTAGAACTTCAGGGCAATTTTCTTTCACTTTCTTGTAATAGGGTATTCAGACCCTTTGGGAGAATATAACTTCCTCTTAACTGATTCTTATAGTGTCTTTTTTTGATCTATTCTCCATATAATTTTTTTTTTCCTAATGGAATGTTTTGAACTCTCTCTTACTTTTTCACTTTTTTGAATTTTACTGCATCTTGGAATCTTCTGATATCATTACCTTTCTCTTACTCAATTCAAAGTTTTAAAATTATTTTCTTTCTTAAGTTCTTGGATCTTTTTCTAATTTACTTTCTTTTTATAGTTTTCTTGATTTCATTGGATTGCTCTTTTCCATTAATTTTCCATTTCCAATAATTCCATTATTTTTTTCCATTAATATTCCTCAATCTCTCATTTAGTTTTTGGAAGTGATTTAAAAATGCATCTCAGAACTATTTTTTGGACTTTCATATTTCTCTTTGAAGTAGGTATAACTTTTTAAACTTTACATTTTTCCTCTGAAAATGAATTCTGATCATTTCTCTCTCTTTCTCTATATGTCTCTTTCTATCTCTCTGTCTCTCTGTCTCTCTCTAACTATTCAATGGTAAATAATTTAACTTGAAAAGGTTACAAGCCAAGACCAATGTTGGTGCACACAGATAACTCTGCACTCCACACAGCTCCTAAGGCTGAAATGCACCAGAATATAGATCCATTCTCTACTCCTTTTAATAATTTTGGCCTGACAATTAACACACACACACACACACACACACACACACACACACACACACACAAGAGTGAGAAAGAGGAAATGGTACTTACCTATGGAGAGTAGATTCTGGATATTTTCCAGCATGACCTCTGTACAATTTTTTCTGAGAATGGTCCGAGAGACCCTACTCTTCCTCAGTGAACTCGACAAACACATCCTTGAATGTCACCAACTCCTAACCATCAAAAGTCATAAAATTTAGAGCTGAAATAGTATTTATCTAATCCAATTCTCATCAACAGAGAGGAAGAAATTTGCCTATAACTCATGAAACCTTGATGAGTATCAGAGCTAATACTTGAAACGAGTCATTAAAAGCCAATGGAATATTGAGAAAAGTACTTTCTGTTTGAAATGACAATCATCTTGGAATAATAAAAGCTGGAAAAGGTCTTATTTTACAATGCTTATTCCCATGGTATTAGGGAAAAGGTCTGTGGTCTATCAATGAGGTATGAGAATCTGTAGAAGAAAAATAGAGAAGGTGATATGAAATTCCTCTTCAGTAGAAGAATTGGACAATAATGACAGAGGAAAGAACAAAGAAAAAGGAATGATTTAGTAAAAATCTTTAAAGTCTGAAGTACCTAGAGGAAAGCATGACAAGAATACTACAGAGATATTATTCACAATCTGGTCTCAAATGACTGATAGGAGGTTGCTTCCAACCAAGTGAAGTAGCATTTTCTACTCTTATGCTGAGAGGATGGGATGACACTAGTATGCTAAGTTATGATAAAAAACATATGTCCTTGCTTTATATTTGCTTTCACTTGATCATGGGATATGGAATATATTTATTCCATTTATTCATTTCAATCTTGAATTTACAGGGAATGGAGGGTTTTGTTTCTTCTTTAAAAACATAATATTTTGTCAGCTAGGCTTAGAGATTGAGCTAATGCATAAGAAAGACACTAATAGTTTATTTCTGAAAAAGAAATTATTTCAACATGATACTAGAACTCCAGACATAGGGGATCAGGAATGAGTCAAGAGGCAGACTGATGGATATCATATAAGAGTATCCACATTTGCAAATCCTTCTTAAATGTAATGAAAGGAATTATCTATTTTTCCAACTCTTAACCTGTAGAACCTGTCTTAGGCAAATGCACTTGGCAATAGATGCTCTTTCATTTCATTTTCTTCTAATTTCTAGCAGAATGATTAGATTTGAATTTTTAAATCTTCTATTATTTTGGAATAATTCTCAGAGAAAAAAATTCCTTCACTTTTTTTTGTCATTTTGTTTTTCTTTAAAACCTTCAACTCATCTTCTATTTTTAATGTGTATTTCAATTTAATTTCCATTACGTCTATTACTGAATGTGTGAGCATTATGAGATCTGTAAAATCAACTGTATTCAGGAGAAGGGCCTCATTTTCAATAAACTCTGGAATCTGTTGAGAATTTGTAATTGTTATACATGATATACTAGGTGGACTTTTATTTTATCTTATTTGTGTGTATATATGTAAATAATATTTTACTTTTTCAAATATGCCTAAAAATAATTTTCAACCTTTAATTTTGTAAGATTTTTGTGTTCCAAATTCTTTATCCCTCCCTCCTTACCTTTCCTCTCCTCAAGATAGTAAGTAATCTGATAGCGGTTGCACATGTATAATGTTTTCGAACATATTTCCATATTTGTCATGCTATATAAAAAAATACCCCAAAAGGGGGAAAAACCATGAAAAAGCAAAAGAAAAACTAATAAACAAAAAATACAGGAGAAAATACTATACTTTGATCAACATTCAATCTCCATAGTTCTCACTCTTGATGTGGATAGCGTTTTCCATTGCAAGTCTACTGGAATTGCCTGGAATCACCTCATTGTTGAAAAGAGACATGTACATATCAGTTGATTATCACACAATTTTGATGCTACTGTGCAGTGTTCTAATTCTGCTCACTCAGCATCAATTCATGGAAGTCTTTCCAGGCTTTTCTGAAATCATCCTACTGATCATTTTTTTAAAAAGCAACAATATGCCATTCCATTCATCCACATACCATATCTTCTTCAGTCATTCCCCAATTGATGGACATCCACTCGATTTCCAATTTCTTGCCACTACATCTTTCCAAGTCTGATAAGATTTTTAAGACCTGGCCTTTTGCCGAGGTACAAAACTGCTAAGGCCCAAATAATTTCTCACATAAGGAATATTTATAGTCTCCTTTGTACATTTCCCAAACAGATAGGATTTGTCATTATTATTATTAATTTTAAAGCAAAACAAACTAACTAAATGCATAACCTGATAAACATTGTGAGAAATATTCCAAGAGCTTAATTCATCATTTCGCTGCATCTAGATCAAAATAAGATTCACTTTGCTAACTGAATCAGCCTCAAGGAATTATTTTTCAAATGAATATATATCACAATACAAGAATCAGTAGAATCGTAATAAATATAAATAATATAAACTCATTGCCAATCTAAAATTAATTCAGTTGAGAGTAATTCTGAATCACCTTACAAAGAAAATAATTTTATCCATTTATGACTTTGACACTATAATCTGATTGCATTCACATACCAGTGCTTTCATTCTAAAAAATGTTTGTATTCTTGTTTTCATAATTTCTCTACATAGTGTGGTAATGCCCAATTTTCAGAGTATTTTTCTTTAAGGATGATCCACCTACAGAGGGCCAAATATCACAGTATCTGAAGAGAAAAACATGTGATTTTCAATAATGCCACATAATTTATTTTAGGATAAATTCAGTTCCATCATAACTGGATTTACAATGACATATGGCTTATTATACAAAAATCTCAATATTTCTAAGAGCCAATAAAATATAGGACCCACTTTTCTGGGTTAGTCTACTGCCAAGGTTTTATTGTGGCAGATTTTCTTTTCAGAAGGAGAAGGATCTGAGACTCTAAGTAGGATGGAGGGAGAGTAGAAGAGGATGGGCAGATGAAGAAGGAGGAGCTCTCAGGGGAAACCAGTCCTTGGCATTTGGACCAAGTAGAATTTGAGACCTAGGATGGAAGTTGGCGGACTAGGGAAAAATCAAGACAGAAGAGGGGTCATTCCCATGGCCATGGCATTCCAGCTGATGAAGAACAGGAATAGAGACACAAAGAGGAGGACAGGAATTTCTTATTCTGAGTGTGAATGAAGAATATGATCCTATGTTTTAGGCTGCAGGAAGAGAGAGCCACTAGGACCCTCCCAGAAAGGCTGCAGTTCACTGACTCTTTTGGTTTATTTGGTTTTGGTTTATTTTATATCCTGCAACTTTGCTAAAGTTGTTCATTGTTTCTAGTAGTTTTTTAGTTTAATCTACAGGATTCTCTAAGTACATTATAACATCTGTAAAGAGTGATAATTTTGTTTCCTCATTACCTACTCTGATTTCTTCAATTTGTTTTACTTCTCATTGTTAAAACTAACATTTCTAGTACAATATTGAATAGTAATGATGATATTGGGCATTCTTGTTTCACTTCTGATCTTAATGGGAATGTTTCTAGCTTATCCCCATGACATATAATGCTTTCTAATGATGTTAAATTGAAGCTATTTATCATTTTAAGGAAAACTCCATTTATTCCTATGCTTTCTAGTGTTTTTAAATTCCCTAACTCTTACCACTAAGACTTTCACACAACAAATGGGGAATGAGTTTTCAAAGTGAATTTTTGGGAAAATACACCTGACTCTCCATTTGAGACCATACTGACTATTCTTACATCAATGTATAGTATATCCCGTTCAGTACCTCCTTTCCCCCAGTTTCTTTAAGAAAGCTCCTAAATCAATTCCTGTTCTGTTATTTTGTCTACTAAAGCACAAAAGATTCATCAAAAGCTTATTACTAGATTAATCAAGTAAGTATTGTTTTCTTTGGACAGATATAATCATGCTAAATCATGCTAAAGAGTTTTCTAATTCTGTACTTTGGGCTGTGGGAAGTAGAACCACATCTTTTTCTTTTGCTAATAATGTACCTTTTCTTTTGTGAGTGCCCCAACCTGTTCTTACCCAAAACTTCTTGGGTAACATCAACTGACAGGATATCAACTGTTCCTAAACAAAAGAGCCACATTTTCAATGCTTATTGACTTAATCTAAAAAATGGCAAAGGAAAGGGAGCAATGGTGTGACCTAAGCCAGAAGGAAATGGGCAGTGCCAGGGGGATGATTCCTGCCAATCAGGCAGGTGCTGCCAGCCCTGCCAAGGATCCCCCCCTTTGACAGGAGTAAACTTCCTGGGCTCTCTTGGACTCCCCCTGGGCTGATGCTGCTCAGCTCTGGGCAGGGATTGTACTCACCTGGGATGAGGGGCTCTGGCTGCCAGGGGCCATGTCTCTGGTTCCGGGCTTGGATCTTCTGCCAGCAGGCCTGGGGAGGGAGAAGGACCTCAGAGAGGAAGGACATGGTCTGAGCCTTCTCTACCCATACTGAATGCTGACCTGCCCAATGACAGAAAGAACTTTTAGAGCAGATAGGATGGCCCTGCCCTGCCCTCAGGGGAGAGGCTCCACCCCAGAAGAAGGGAAGCAGGAAGGGTCTGGCATGGAAGTAACTTAGTCTGAGCAAGAAGAGGACTTGCCTCCCTCCCAACTTCTCTTTGACATCATGCTCCTAACCCTAACCCTTATACAAAGACCAGGAAGCAGAAGGGTACTGTGGGTCCCAGGTGGAATGAGACCAGGTAGATCCTCAGTGACCTCTGACCCAGAGCTCTCCCTCCATCTGATAACTGTGGGGAGATGTGCAGGTCAGGAAGGTGTGACCTACAGTGAGTGAGTTCTGACACCTCAGAACTTTTGGGATGTGACCCTGAGTCTACACTTGGTAGTAGGCCAGCTCCTGGCAAGCCTGGGGGACACTGATAAGAGATCAGAGAGGGAAAAATGAGGCCCAATAAAAAGATTAGCCAGAAGAAGTGGAATGCAGGAGGACGGCCCTGGGTCAGAGCTACCTGAGACCTACAGATGCAGAGATGATCCCTAGAAGGAAGAGAGATCTCAGCTCAGAGGGAAGGAGAAAGAGAGATCTCAGTTCTGGGGGAAGAAGGAAGAAATCTCAGCTCTAGTGCGGCTGCTTTAGGCCACCTAGCTCTGGGTAGGTCCTGCTAATCTCAAGAGTCCTGCTCCACCCTGTCCTGCATCTTCTGGAATGACCCTCTCTCCTCACCTCCTCCAAATATGCACACACACACACATACACACACACACACACACACACACACACATACAAATATGGACAAGTATATACTTATATATCTGTTTGGCTTCTTGACATATTGCTCAGTTGACAATTAAGAACTCTTTAAGAGCTTTTCTTTTTTCTTCTTATTTTTCCCCCTGAGGCAGTTGGGGTTAAGTGGCTTGCCCAGGGTCACACAGCCAGGAAGTCTTAAGTGTCTGAGATCAAATCTGAACTCAGGTCCTCCTGACTTCAGGACTGGTGCTCTATCCATTGTGCCATCTAGCTGCCCCTCTTTTAGAGCTTTTCAACAGAATTCAAATTCTTTAATTTTGTTCTGAAAACATTTAATTTTTCCAAATACATGTAAAGATAGTTTTCAATCCTTTTTGTAAGATTTTGAGTTCCAATTTTTTTCTTCCTTCCTCCCTTTACCTTGCCCCTTCCCAAGACAGCAAAAGATCTGGTATAGATTAAATATATGCAATCTTTTAAAACATATTTCCATATTACAAAATAATTTTTTGGCTATTTGGTATGGCACTGAATATGTAAATTTAGATAAATTGTCACTTTTATTATATTAATTCTACCTACCCATGAGCAATTAATATTTTTCCAATTGTTTAGATTTTATTTCTGTGAAAAGTGACTGTAATTGTGTTCATAAAATTCTTAAGTGTGTCTTGACAGGTTTACTACCAAATACATTATATTATCTAGTTATTTTAAATGGAATCTCTCTTTCTATCCTCTTGCAGCTGTGTCAGTAACACATAGAAATGTCAATGACTTATGGGAGTTGATTTTATATCCTGCAAAAGTTGTTAATTTTGCTAAAACTTAATTTTTTCAAATAAATTTTAGTTGCTTCTCTAAACATAAACATGTCATCTATAAAGAATAATTTTGTTTCCTCATTACCTACTATAATTTCTTCAATTTTTCTTCTCTTATTGCTAAAGCTAATAGTTCTAGTACAATATTGAATAATAGTGGTGATAATGGGCATTCTTGTTTCACCTCTGATGCTTCTAGCTTATACTCATTCCATATAATGCTTGCTTATGATTTTTGATAAATGCTATTCAGCATTTTAAGGAAAACTTCCTTTATTCCTATGCTCTCTAGTGGTTTTTATTAGGCTTTGATGTTGCCTGTCATTTTGTCAAATGCTTTTTCAGCAGAATCCCTTTAGAAGAGAGAAGCCAAAAGAGATAACTCAAAGGTATCAATGCCATAAGGAATATAGTGAATAAAGAAGGGCCTAATCCAGTCTAAGTGTCATGAATCCAAAAATAAAAAGGTTTGAATAGTCAAAAATGATGAAGAAACAGGAAAAAAATCCTTTTAAGGAAGAAGATCCACAAATAAATAATTTCAAAGGGAAAACAGGAAAATGGATTCTACCTCAATTTTGAATGAATCTCTAATCAACAGTGATTTAGAGAATTTTTTCATATGACTAGAAATGATTTTACTTTCTTCATCTGAAAATTGTCTATTCATAATGTTTGACCATTTATTAATTGCAGAATGGCTTGTATTCTTATAAATTTGAGTTAATTCTCTATATATTTTAGAAATGGTCTTTATCAGAACCCTTGGATGTAAAATTTCCCCCCACTTTACTGCTTTCCTTCTAATCTTATCTGCATTGGTTTTGCTTGTACAAAAACTTTTTAACTTAATGCAATCAAAATTATCCATTTTGTATTCCGTAATGTACTCTTGTTCTTCTCTGATCACAAATTCCTTCCTTCTCCACAGATCTGAGAGGCAGACTATCCTTTGTTCTTCTAATTTGCTTATAGTATCACTCTTTATATCAAAATCACGAACCCATTTTGACCTTATGCTGATATACAGTGTTAGGTGTGGATCAATGCCTAGTTTTTGCCATGCTAATTTCCAATTTTCCCAGTAATTTTTGTCAAATAGTGAGTTTTTATCCCCCCAACTGGGGTCTTTGAATTTATCAAATAGTAGATTACTAGTCATTTATTACTGTATCTTGTGAACCTAACCTATTGCACTGATCAACTACTCTGTTTCTTAGCCAGTACCAAATGATTTTGATGACTGCTGCTTTTTAATAGTTTTAGGTCTGGCACAGCTAGGCCATCTTCATTGGCATTTTTTTCATTAATTCCCTTGAAATTCATGATCTTTTTTACTTCCAGATGAACTTTGTTATTATTTTTTCTAGCCCTATAAAATAATTTCTTGGAAGTTTGATTGTATGGCACTGAATTAGCAGATTAATTTCAGTAGAATTATCATTTTTATTATATTAGCTCACCTTTCATGAGCACTTGATATTCTTGCAATTGATTAGATATGACTTTGTGTGGAAAGTGTCTTGTAATTGTGTTCATATGTTATCTTTGTCTTGACAAGTAGACTCCCAAATATTTTATATTATCTACAGTAATTTTAAATGGAATTTCTCTTTGTATCTCTTGCTGCTAGACTTAGTTGGAAACATGTAGAAATTCTCATCATTTCTGTGGATTTATTTTGTATCCTGTAACTTTGCCAAAGTTGTGAACTATTTCTAGTATATTTCTAATTGATTTGGATGAATCTCAAAAAAAAAAAAAAAATTAGATCTGAACAAAATACCAGAGAGACTAAAATGCAAAAGGAATATGGCTTGTTCTAAATAGGAATTGTTCAAGAATATAACTTTTTATTTTATTTTTAATACACATTACTTTATGAATCATATTGGGAGAGAAAAAATCAGAGCAAAAGGGAAAAACCATGAGAGAGATGAAAAATATAAACAGAAAACAGAAGTAAACATAGCATGGTTAATTTACATTCAATCTCCTTAGTTCCTTTTCTGGATGCAGATGACATTTTCTATTCAAAGTCTATTGGGATTGCCTTGGATCACTGAACCACTGAGAAGAACCAAGTCTTTCATAGTTGATTTTTGCACATTCTTGCTGTTACTATGTACAATGTATTCCTGGTTCTGTTTGGTTCATTCAGCATCAATTCATGTAAATCTTTCCAGACCTTTGTAAAATCAGCTTGTTAATCATTTTTTTTATACCACACTAATATTCCATTATCTTTATATACCACAACTTATTCAGCCATTCCCCAATTGATGGGCATCTACTCATTTTCCAATTCTAAGAATATAACTTCAACAAAATATATTTTAGAGCCAGGACAAAGCAGGAATGTTGTGCTTCACTATCCATATTTTAATGTGGGGAGGGATGTTTGCTTTCTTCTTACTCAATCTGAGGTGGGAGAGTACATGGAACTTTTCATGATGAAAACAACATTTTTTTTAAAAATAGAAATAAATATTCAATAATTTCACAACTATGGCTAGAATTTTTGATTCAAGATATAGATTTAAAAGACAGATAAATCTAACTAGATAAAATTTAAATATTTTATCAAAAATCAAATCAGAAGGGAAAATGTAGCATGCAGAATTAATCAAGTATGATAAACCCCCTAAAATTACTTATATCTACACATGGAAAGTGGACAAAAGTGGACAAAGGAACAATGCCAATAGATTAATGTTGAAATAATAATAAGTTTTTCCAAGTCCCAAAACCGTAACTTGACACTTGAAAAGACTGATAATAAAAAAAAGTCATAAAAATAATTTTGTCATTTCTTCTCACACTTTCAGAATTGGTGAAAATAAACAGGAAACCATCATTTGATTTTTTTAAATTTTGAAATTCACAAAAATGAAATAAAAAGAACATTGTATATACACCCTAAAACAGAAAAGGACAGTACATGTATACAATGTGTAGAGTTTGGCTTTCTTTTTGAGTAATAATGAATACAAAATAACACTTTCAAAGCTTTTTAAGTATGTCTGGCCTTCCTTCTGTTCTAGCATACATATTATTACAATATATCAATTTCTTTCCTTATTATTTTGGTGCATGAGGGATCGAGGCCAGACAGTCTTATTGCCAGTGCCCTTTCCACCTCTATTCTCTTGAGCTCAAAACTGAAAAAAAAATATCAACCAACAAAATATTTGTAATGCAAGCACATTGTCCAGGAAATCCAAATGCTACACTGTCCACTTTCCAAAATGTATTTTTCATTCTACATTTTGTATCTATCACCTCTTGGTAAGGAGGCAGGTGACACAGATTTTGATTAATCCATAGTATTCTGGTTAATGATGACAATGATAAGAGGGGGGATACCTTATCAAGTTGTTATTTTTATTAATTACTCCCTCTAATCTGTGTCAGTCCATACAACTGGTCTAGGTTTCACAGAAATTGTCCATATATGATATTATTCTTCAATAACATTCACATACCAAAATTTGTTCAGTCATGGCTCTATTTATTGTAGGATATCACATTTTACTTTCTAGTTCTTTAACATAACAAATGGAGCTAGTACCAATATTCTGGTGCATTTGCTTCCCCTGCCTTTCTTGAAAGAGGAATGCCCTCTAAGGGTGGTGGATAGAGCATCAACCCTGAAGTCAGGAGGATCTCGAACACATAATATTTCCCAGATGTGTAATCCTGGACAAATCACTTAATCCCAATTGCCTCACAAAAACAAACAAATAACTAAATGAAAGATGGTTGTCCTTTAGTGCTGTCACTGAATCTAAGGCTTTGTGACTTGGGGGAAACTACACAGTTTCACCAACTAAACTAATGCGTCTGTTTTCCCAGAACTCTTTTAACTCTTTTATTGATTTGGACCATTTTTCCTTAAGCTTGTTTTGTTTTTAAATATATATTTACCCTCACTTTTCTCCCTGTGCAAGATGAAAAAGGGAAAAAAATACAAAACTCTTGTATCAAGTACAGTTTAGGAAACAGTTCACTACAATGTGTTTGTGATGCTCATTTTCTTACCATCTTTCCCAATCTGAAAATCTTTTGAATTATTAGTGATATGGATTAGTGATTATTAATATACTTGCCTTTTTCTTACAATCACTGATAACTGGTATTTCTTCTTTGAAAATGAACTCTTCAATAAACTTGTGATGGAACCATCTGCATCCAGAAAAAAGATCTTGGGTACTGAATGTGGATCGCAACATAGTATTTTCACCTTTTGTTGTTGTTTACTTGCTTTTTTTCCTTTCTCAATATTTTTCCCTGTTTGATCTAATTTTTCTTGTGCAGCATAATAATTGTGGAAATATGTTTACAAGAATTGTGCATGTTTAATCTATATTGGATTACTTGTTGTCTAGGGGAGGCAGTGGGAGGAGGAGAGGGAGAAAAATTTAAAACACAAGCTTTTGCAAAGGTGAATGTTAAAAACTATCTTTGCATATATTTTGAAAATAAAAAGCTATTAAAAAATTGTTCATAACTTGGGATCAAGTCTATTGTAGCCTTCCTTAATAGGCTTATATTGAACCAATATTTGTTTTTCAGACCTTGGACATTAAATTGTTATGAAGGAAAACTTGCTGCCATTGTATTTTCTAGTCAATTGCTTCCCTTTAAATTTTAGATGCATTGTGGGTTTTTATGTGATGAAATTGCCTGTTTGTTTCTTGTAATCCTTTCTATCCCCTGTGTGGAGATGAGCTCTTACACAACCCATAAATATATTTTCCTCAAGACTCCTCCAATTTCTTTGAGGTGACCTTTTTAAGTCATGTATTCATCAGGATTAAATCTGGATCTACATTGTGATCCATATCTTCAATGGTCCATATCTATTTTCTGCTATACTACTTTGCTGTGTTTCCAACACTTTGTAGTACTTATTAGTAAATATAGGCATTATAATGGAGATCTTTGAATTAAATGAGCACAAAGTTATTGAATGTTTCCATGTATTTGGAAAAATACTCTTGGGGGGGGGGAGGGAAACAAACCTTTATTTTCAGGTAGGGAGTGCTAGAAACAGAATTGGAATTCAGACCTTGAGGTTTCAAGTGAAACTTCCTTAATGGTGCCATTAAATGGATTAAAGAAATCATTATAGAAATTAATGTTCTATATTAAATTTAACATATTTAACATGTATTGGACTACCTGCCATCTAAGGGGAGGTGGAGTGGGGGAAAGGAGGGGAAAATTTGGAACAAAAGGTTTTGCAAGGGTCAGTATTGAAAAATTACCCATCCATGTTTTGTAAGTAAAAAACTTTAATAAATAAAAAAAAAATTTAAAAATTAAAAAAAAATTATGTTCAACAGTTACTAAAACATTTATGATTTTTTTTCAGCAAACAATAGGAAACAAAGTGAGCACCAGTTGGTTATGGCTGAAAAATGATAGTCTCTGAATGCCCCAAATTACTAAGTATGATGACAAATATTAGGATTGCAGAGGAAAGTGCATTACATTTATTTGGTTGATTGTTGACCTTTATTCTTGAAGAGAACCAAAATGACATCACTATGTTAATCAAGTTAGTGTGTCCAGCTATGGCTGATTGGACAATATGAGTTCAGAATGCTTTGCTATGGGATGGACACAAAGAGTCTCTCTAAACATTTGGGATGGCTTCTCTAAATCTGCACATCTTGCTTTTTTTTTGGCCTTTCAACTATACTGGATTTTGTGTCATCTATAAGTGTGTGCACATTCCATTTTCCAATGTTGAGTAGGATCAATTTTGTAGTTTTTGTACATTTTTAAGTGTTAACATCCACGGGATGGGATTCTCCCCTGCCACAATAATGAGGTCAGGGTTGGACAAGCAGAAAAAATTTAGGACACCTTTTCTGGCCCCTTCCTTCCACCTGGAGGTGAGCAGTGCAATCCTTAAAAGGCTGCCTGGACACCTGAGGGGGCTGATGAATCCCATTGCTACTTTCAGTGAGATGACCTATGACCTGGGATGCTTGTGTACAAAGTTGACTACTGCTCCCCGTGGATCCACTGGGCTGCTTCTTCCTTCACTCATCACCATAGGACTTTGAGCCAAATAAAAATGGTACTTCTGATTTGGGTAAGACTTGGATTTAGTAAGGCAGAGATGCACAAAATTGATGCTCTCAATCTCTTTTCATGAGTCATCACTGTTCCAGTGGCAGGACAGAGTCAAGTTGACTGGGGAATGACTCAAGATATAGTGGATGATCTGGGTGTCTTCAGGGTCTAACCAAGCCCTAAGCACTCCATATCTGTTTCTCCTGCCTTTGTGGCCACTGAACAGAAATTGTTCTCATCTACTCATTCCATCAGAGGAAGGCTTTATATGCTTGGGATAGCCACCTAATTCACGATAGAGTCTGAGACTCTTTGGTTACCCCCAATCTGGTTAATCCAAGTTGCCAAAACTGTTTACCAGGATGTGGCCACCGTGCATGCTACAGCTTCTTGGAGTCACAGGGGAGTTAAGTGGATCAGGTGAACACCATAGGTGGAAAGCAGACCTTCACACCAGAGGTACTACTCTTCCCTGAATACTTTCTACACCTTGTTACATTTATAGGATTTTATATACAGAATAGTCCCTTTTGTTGGGAGGTCTAATGAAATCTGTGCTGCAGCAGGAGGGAGGCCTTTCCTTATTAATTGGATCCCTAAGTTTTGTTTCTGGTTTCTCCAGTGTACAGTAAAATATAAACTCCAGGTAAATTACTGCCCACAACCATTCCTTTTTGTAAATTAAGTTTTATTTGTTTATAATTTATAGACTAAAACAAGCATTTCTAAAACTCAGTACAATTTTAAAAAACGCATATGAAACTGCAAATCTATTATGTAAAATTTGCTATTCACTTTAAATATATAACAAAGTTATTATGTAGTCTTTTTTTTCTTTTTTTTCTTCCCTCCACCTCAAAACCTAGAGATGGCTATCATTAGACACAAAGATGTAGGCATATATATGTAAAATCATTTTAAACATACTTCCATTTATCAGTTTTTTTGTCTGGATGCCCTTAGGATTGTCCTTTATAGGCATTTTGTAATTTATTTAGCTATTTATAATAGTCAAAAACAATATTCTGTTACTGTATACAATGTTCTCTTGGTTCTGCTCATTTCACTCTTCATTATTTTGTGTAATTCAATCCATGTTTTTCTAAGATAATCAAGCTCATCATTTCTAACAAGAAAGTAGTATACCATCACAATCAGATCACAGCTTCTTCCATAATTCCTCAATTGGTGGGCACCTCTTCAATTTCCAGTCCTTTGCCACCATAAAGAAAGCTGCTACAAACATTTTAAAACATAAAGAGTTTTTTTTTTCTTTTCCCCTAATCATGTAAAGAAATAGACCAAGTAGTGAAATTGCTGGGTCAAAGGCATAGGCAATTTAATAACTCTGGGCATAATTCCAGATTGCTCTCCAGAATAGTTGCATCAGTTCACAATTCCACCAACAATAAATCAGTGCCCCATTTTGTTCCACATAGCTTCCAATATTTGTCAGTTTCTCCTTCAATCATTTTAATCAATCTGATAGGTGTAAAATGATATCTCAAAATTGTTTTAATTTGCATTTCTCTAATCAATAATGGTTTAGAACAAAATTATGGTTTAGAGCATTTTTGAAGATGACTATAAACTGTTTGGATCTCTTCATTGGAAAACTGTTTGCATATTTTGACCATTTATCAATTGGGGAATGACTGGCGTTCTCATAGATTTTGTGATTCTCTTTATATAAGAGATATGAAACCTCTCTCTGAGAAAGTGTCTATAAAAGTTCCCCTCCAGTTTTCTACTATTTTTCTAATCTTGGTTATGTGTTGTTTTTTAAATATATAAACCCCTTTTAATGTAAGTGAAATTATCCATTTTATATCTCACATTCTTGTTTATTCATAAATTATTCATCTATCCATAAGTCTCATAGGTAATGTTCCATATTCTTCCAATTTTCTTATAATAGTTCTTTAGATCTAGATGATGTATACATTTTGACCTTATCTTGGTGAATGATATAATACCTACCAAAATATTTTCCAGCTTTCCCATCATTTTTTTAAACCAAATAGTGAATTCTTATCCCCCCATACTCAGGTCTTTTACTTTGAAATGCCAGGTTACAATAGTGATTTGCTCCTGTAAATTTTATGCTTACTCTTTTCCAGTGATCTATCTTCCATTTCTTATTCAGTACCACAGTTTTGTTTTGTTTTGTTTTTTTGATAATTACTGCTTTACATTAGAGTTTAAGATGGAGTATTACTAAGCCTCCTTCCTTTATGTTATTTTTTTTTATTGGTTCCTTTGATATTCTTGGCTTTTTGTTCTCCAAATAAATTGTTATTTTTTTTTTCTAATTCAGTAAAATAACCTTTCAGTATTTTGAGATGACATTGAATATATAAATTAATTTAGGCAAAAGTGTCATTTTTGTTAGATCAGCCCTGCCTACCCATAAACAATGAATATTTCTCCAATTGTTTTAATGTGATTTTATTCATACACATTTTTTTATCATTTTGTTTACAATTTTCCTAGTTTTCATCTCAGGATTTCTCTACTAATTAAAGTTACTTTAAATGGGGTTACCTCTAAATATCTCTTTTTGTGCTGGGTTTTGTTGGTGATATATAGGAATGCTGATGATATATATGGGATTTATTTTATATCCTGCTACTTTGCTAAAATTTCAACTAATTTTTTCATTGAGTCACTGAGATTTTCTAAATGTATGATCACATCAACTTCAAAAAGAGATAGTGTTAATACCTTATCTCCTATTCTGATTCCATTTCTTTTTCTTCTCTTATTGCTAGTGCTTCTAACACAATAATTAATATTGGTGACAATGGGCATCCTTCTTTCACATAATTTACTGGGAAGACTTCTAGCTTATCCCCATTACAAATAACGCTTGCTGATTGATTATTTTAGTCAAATGCTTTCTATCAATTTAAGCAAAATTCCATTTATACCTATTTTCCCTTGAATTCTGATCTTTTTCTCATAATTATATCAAAGTTTTTCAGTTTATCAAATATTATCTTTTTTTTTTCATTCAGGATAATACCCAACTTGACTACGCAATTCTTTTTTGCAACCTGAGATCTTTTGCTCTTTA
This sequence comes from Sarcophilus harrisii, assembly GCF_902635505.1. NCBI lineage: Eukaryota > Metazoa > Chordata > Mammalia > Dasyuromorphia > Dasyuridae > Sarcophilus > Sarcophilus harrisii. The sequence continues at coordinate 605,177,039 of NC_045428.1, forward strand.
AAATTTAACGTCTTTTAGTAAAGAAAGTGCTAGGTTTTATCAAATCCCAATAATATCCCCACAGTATATAAATTTGTTTTTTTTTTAATTGCATGAAATATTTTCTCCTTAATCTGGGAGGCTTGAACTTAATTATAATATTCCTATGAGTTTTCCTCCTGGGAATCTCATTCAAATGGTGATCTGCAGTTTTGGATTTTTGTTTTTTTCTGTTTCTACTTTACCCACTTGTTCTAGAACTTCAGGACAAATATTTTATCAAGATTCTTTTTTTAAATATATAACTTTCAGGTGGTTCAGCAATTCTGATATTGTTTTTCTTTGGTTGTTCTACAGATCACTTCTTTTTCTAAAGAAATCTTTGGATATTCTACTTTTTATTGGAATGCTTCTCCTTATGACAGTGATACAATTTCTATGAATATGAAATTCTCAGATGGAAAATTGAGAGAAATTATTTGCCTGAAGACACTACCACTTTGGCTATATTTTAAAGGTTTCTTTGCAGAGTGGATTATCTGATGGATAACAAAATGGACCGTCAGTGTAAAAGCCTTTCCACAATGACTATATTCATAAGGTTTCTCTCCAATGTGGATTCTCTGATGTTTGGCCAAACATATTCCCTCAGAAAGTCATTCCACACTGCTTATATTTATAAGGTTTCTCTCTAATGTGCATTATCTGAGATGTAACAAGACTGGCTCCCTCTGCAAAAATCTTTCCACATTGAGGACATTCTCCAGTGTGATGGATGCTCTGATGTACCACAAGACTGGAGATACATAAGAAACCTTTTCCATATTGATTACAATCAAGCAGCTTTTTACCATTGTGGATTCTCTGATGTGTAGAAAGTTGGAACACAAACTAAAAGCCTTTCTATATTGATTACATCTATAGAATTTCTCTCCATTGTGACTTCTCAGATGCAAAGTAAGATCATAGCTCTTTCTGAAAGCCTTTCCACATTGATTACATTCAAAAGGTTTCTTTCCAATGTGGATTCTGTGATGGCCAGTAAAGAATTATCTATAGCAGAAACACTTTCCATATCCATTACATTTGTAAACCTTTTCTCCATTATCAATCTTTTGATGCATAATAAAATCTAAGTTCTATCCAAAGATCTTTCCCTCAATCTTTTCATTTCAGGATGAAATCTAGCATGTAAGGAAGAAATGAATAAAGAAAGAAGGTTGCCTCAAATTCAGTATATTCATCAGGCTCCTTTCTAATGTGATTATTTGCTGATGAGTAATGAGCTTTTATCTGATCATGCATCTGGAGAAAATAAATAACCAATCATAAAGGGAACTATACTTTATTTCTCCAATCAACGAAAAGAATTTTCCATCTAAAACAGGCAAAATCAATCTTTGGAAATACTATTTGGTCACAGCTCCAAGATGCTAATTTTAGAAAGAACCTCATGTACAATCTAATATTGTGCTCTCATAACAAACTAATGACCAAGCAGGTCCAGCATTCTCATTACCCTTCACAACTAGGCTTTGAAGCCATAATGGCTAAGTGACTCAACCAATATCCCTGTAGCTGAGACTAGAACTATAACTAAACATGTTCTGTCTATAGTACTGGATGACCTTTCACTATTTCACTTTCTATCTTGTTGATTGTAATTATAATTTTATTAATTTCAGGACATCATTCTGTTATACTGTACTGATCAATTTGGATGCACTATCACCTGATCATTTCTGGCAATTTTTATATGCTAAAAAAGGTTAACTTTTTAAAAGTGTCATGCAGTGATAAATGTGGAAATATATTTAGAAGAACTGCACATATTTAACCTTTATTGAATGGCTTGTTGTCTAGGGGAAGGGGGTGGGAGGGATAAAAATACGCAGCACAAGGTTTTGAAAGGATGAATGTTGAAAATTATCTTTGCATGTATTTTGAAAAATAAAAAGCTATTATAAAAAACAAAATAAACTCTAACCCTCCAAAGAAAAAAAAAGTATCAAGCAAGAAACTTCATTATCTGATGTCTCATTAAACCATTTGTTGCACATGTATCTTATATTATGTCTCATACTATCTCAAGAGTCCATCATCCTGAGGCAGTTAGATGGCGTAGTGAATAGAGTAATGACTCTGGAATCAGGAGGGCCTGGGTTCAAATGCAGCGTCAGAACACTGAACCCATCCTAGCTGTGTGACCTTGGATAAGTCACTTAGCCCCAATTACCTCATCAAAAAAAAAAAAAGAGTCCATCATACTTTGGTAAGGAAATGGACAGCATAATTCATATTCAATAATAATATGAATCATTACTATATTGACAGCAAATGGAATACTATTTTTGGATCTGAATAGAAAAGAAGAAAATTTGGCTGCAACACTGAAAATAACTATGGGATTAAATGAAATGAGCAAACATTTCTTAACTCAGGCTCTCAGACCTCAGACTTCTTAAGCAAGCTCACCAGGCAGTTTCTGAAGGGTTTTTTCAAGTAATAGGATCACTCTTTTCTGAAATTCCCAAGAATTTTTATCAAGGGCATTACAGCAATATTTCACAGGGATTATACACTATGAGTAGGTGGGATTTATATCAGCAATCCAGGGTTGGTTCAATATTAGGAAAACTTTCAATCTTGGTTTTGTTTTGTTTTGTTTTGCTGAGGCAATTGGGGTTGAGTGACTTGCTCAGGGTTATACAGCTAGAAAGTAAGTGTCTGAGGCCATATTTGAATTCAGGTCCTCCTGACTTCAGGGCTGGTACTCTATCACTGTGCCACCTAGCTGTCCCTACTTTCAACACAATTTACCAATCAGTAACAAAACAAACAGAAACCATATGATTATCTCAATAGATGCTGAAAAAGCTCTTGGCAAAATATAACATCCATTCTTATTAAAAACACTAGAAAGCAAAGGAATAAAGGGAATCTTCCTTAGTATGATGAGCAGTATCTGTCCACAACCATCAGCAAGCTTTATATGTAATGGAGATAAGCTAGAAGGCTTCTCAATAAGGCCAAGAGTGAAGCAAGGATATCCATTATCACCACTATCATTCAACAGTATACTAGAAATGTTAGTTTTAGCACTAACATATGAAAAAGAAATCAAAGGAATTAGAGTAAGCAATGAAGAAACAAAATTATCACCCTCTGCAGGTGATATGATGGTATATACTTAATGAATCCTAGAGAATCAAACTAAATAAACTACTGCCAAGCAGCAAGAGATAGAAAGAGAGAAATTCCATTTAAAATAATTATAAATCATATAAGATCCTTGAGATTCTACCTCTAAGATAAACCCAGGAACTCTATGAACACAATTATAAAACATTTTCCACATAAAGTCAGACCTAAATAATTTGAAGAATAGCAGTTGCCCAGCCAACATAATAAAAGTGGCCATTCTGCTTAAACTAATTTATTTTTGCAGTGCCATACCAATTATACCAAAAACTATTTTACAGAGCTTTAAAAAAAACCCCAACAAAATTCATCTAGAAGAACAAAAAATAAAGAATATCAAAGGACTTAATTTTTAAAAAAATACAAAGTAAAGTGGTCTACTCATATCAGATCTCAAACCATATTATAAAGCAGATCATCAAAATTGGCTAAGAAATAGAATGGTGAATCAGTGGGAAAGATTAGGTAAAGAAGACAAAGAGTAAATGACTATAGCAGACTCTAGTCTTTGGGATAAGAGTTCACGATTTGACAAAAACTGCTGGGAAAACTGGAAAACAATAAGACACAAAATATAGACCAACATCTCATATGATATACCAAGACAAGGTCAAAATAGGTACCTGATTTAGATATAAATGATGATAGAAAGCAGATGAGAAGAGCAAGGAACAATCTATGGGAGATAGTAAGAATTCATGACCAAATAAAAGACAGTTAACATTAAAAAATGTAAAATAAAAAATTTTGGTTACTTTAACGAAAAAAAGGTTTTGCACAAACAAAATCAATGTAATCAGCATTAGAAGGATATTAGAAATCTGGGAAATAATCTTTACAGTAATAGTAATTTTCATAGTAATAGTAATCTTTACAGTAATCTCTAATGAAGGGGTCATTTCTTAAATATATAGAGAAACAAGTCATATTTATAAAAACACAAGCCATTCCTCAATTGATAAATGTCCAAAGGAGGCAATTTTCAGGTAAAGAAATCAAAGCTATCTATAAGCACATGAAGAAATGCTCAAAATCAAAGCTTCTTAAACTGTGGTTCTTAACTCAATATGAGGTTGCATAATTGAATGTGATGGTCACCAAAATTTGGCAACAGTAAAAAGTATCAAGTATTCTGCAAGATTAATTCTTTTTTTTAAATGGATTTAACATATTTATTTATTTGTTTTTGCTAAGGCAGTTGGGGTTAAGTGACTTGCCTAGGGTCACATAGCTAAGAAGATTTAATTCTTTATGTAAAAATAAACAAGCACACTCTCTCATTACTTCAAAAATTTGACTTCATCTTTAATAAATGGTAGAATTATATGAACACCATAGAATTGTTTTAAAATAATTTTTTTTATGATTATCAGTAAAGTTTGATTTGTATTACTATTGTACATATTTATATACCCAAGGTCATGTAATAATTTCTTGGGGGAAAAGAGATTTTAAGTGGAAAAAGTTTAAGACGTCTTGCTCTAAATCACTTCTGTGTACAGAAACAGTAAAGTCAAACAACTATGAAGTACCACTTCACACCTATCATACTGACTAATAAAACAAAAAAGGAAAATAACAAATATTGGAGATGATGTGGGAAAACCTTAATCTACTGTTGGATTTGTGGATTGATCCAACTGAACCAACTTTAATAGAGAGCAATTTGAACTGTGTCCAAAAGACAACTAAACTTTGCATATCCTTAGAAGCAAGGGCTATATCTCATAGAAATGATAAGAAAGGGAAGAAAAAAGAATCTACATGTGCAAAATATATTTGTAGCAGCCATTTTCATGATGGCAAAAACTGGAAACTGAGGGAATGTCCATCAATTGGAGAATGGCTGAATAAGTTGTGGTATATGAATGTAATGGAATACAACTGTGCAATAAAAAATTATGAGCAGGAAGATTTCAGAAAAATCTGGAAAGACCTGTATGAACTAATGGAAAGTGAAGTGAGAAGAGCCAAGAAAACACTGTACAAAGCATCAGCAATATTGTCTAATGATCATCTATGAATGACTTAGCTCTTCTCAGCAATACAATGATCCAAGACAACTCTATAAAGGATTCATGGCACTGTCCACATCCAGATAAAGAACTAGTACACGCAATACAAATCAAAGTATTTTCTTCACTTCATTTTTGTGTGGTTTTTTTTCCTACTTTTGATCTGTTTCTTCTTTCACAGCTGGGACTAGTGTGGAAATAGGTTTTACATAATCACACACATATAATCTATATCAAATTGCCTACCATTTTACAAAGAAGGGAGGGAAAGTAGAGGGAAAAAATCCAAAACATGAATGCTAAAAATAGTCAACATAAACTTGGGGGTGGGGGGGAGGAGAAATGAAATACTATTTTTAAAAAATTCTTAATGCTTTAAGATATACAAAAAAAGAAAGAAGGCCTAACTAACTCAGTGTAACTCTCACGAATCAAAAAACAAAAAGATTCAATAATTAGAAAGAAAAGAGAAATGGAGAAAATTTCAAGGAAAAGACAAGAAAAATGAAGTTAAAAAAACAAAATAATTGGAAGTAGACAACAGGAAAAAAAGGATTCTACTTAACAATTAACTTAGGAGAAGAAAAAGAAGATGAATTAAATGATTAGGTAAGAGGAAATAAGGTAAAAGGGATAAATAAGCAAACTTCTATATCTAGAGAAAAGTTTAATATGTGGGGATGGGATAGAGATATGAACCTAACACTTAATTTTAAGGAAAAGTAAAATAAAAAAGAAAAAGTGTGATCATTTAGAAAACAAAACCATTGTCTGTTGTATAAGTGAAATATTTAAAATATTTTTAAAACACAGAATAAAGATAAATGGTCTGATAAAATATGTTCTATTAATTAGATAAATCTAAAAAAAATCAGAATTTGCAATTAAGCAAAAACAATCATTAAAACATAAAAAGAAGCAAGCAAGGAAATTATATCACACTGAAAGGAACCACAGATATGAATGAATATGAATACTAAAAGTCTAGACTCCAAATGTCTTAACATTTTTATGTATAAAGAAAACAGTAAAAGAAGTATAAGAAGACCTAGTACGAAAAAAGTAACAACATTTCAGTATCACTATAAATTCTGGTAAATTTTCAAATGAATTTCTAGTTACAAATGAGACATCATACAAAACCTTAGTTTTTTTTCAAGAATCATCCTGCCAAGATCTCAAAACTAGGGTCCAGTCCTTTGGGTTGGTCTCCTGTTTCATTGTGACAGTCTTCCTACTCAGAAGGAGAAGAGTCTGAGGCCCCTCAGAAGGGGAGAGACAGCGGAGGGACAACTGAGGGAGGAGAAACTCTTTGGGGAACCAATCTTTTGCATTTAGACCCAGATAGAATTTAAGCCCTAGATTGGAAGGTGATAGACTAGGAGAAGGCCAAGGCAGAATAAAAATCATTCCCATGGCCATGACATTGCAGGTGATGAGATCATAAATGGGAGCAGAGAGGAAGGCAGGTGCACTCTCGCCAGTGTATATTCCCTGATGTTTAGCAAGATTGGATCTCTGATCAAAAACCTTCCAACATTGATTATGTTCAAAAGCTTTTCCTCCAAATTTCTAATGTCTATTAAGAGGAGAACTGTTAATGAAAGTCTTTCTACATTGATAACATTCAAAACATTTCCTTCCAATGTGGACTCTGCTATCTGACATGACTGGAGCTCTGTGTGAAAGGCTTTCCACATTGATTAAATTAAAAAGGCTTCTTCCCAGTATGGCTTCTCTGACGTTTACCAAGACTGCACCTCCATGAGAAAGCCTTTCCACATTGACTGAAATCAAAAGGTTTCTCTTCAGTGTGCATCGTCTGATGTTTAGCAAGATTGGACCTGTATCTGAAAGCTTTTCCACATTGAATACATTCAAAAGGTTTCTCTCCAGTGTGAACTCTCTGGTGTTGAGCAAGATTGGACCTCTCTGCAAAAACCTTTCCACAGTGATTACAATCAAAAGGCTTCTCTCCAGTGTGGACTCTCTGATGTTTAGCAAGATTGGACTTCTCTGCAAAAACCTTTCCACATTGGTCACAAGTAAAAGGTTTCTCTCCAGTGTGGATTCTCTGATGTCTATCAAGATGAGAACTGTCTATGAAAGTCTTTCCACATAGATTACAATCAAAAGGTTTCTCCCCACTGTGGATTTTCTGGTGTTTAGCAAGGCTGGAACTGTATCTGAAAACCTTTCCACACTGATTACAATCAAAAGGTTTCTCTCCAGTGTGGATTCTTTGATGCTGAGCAAGAGTGCACCTCCACCTGAAAGCCTTTCCACATTGATTACAATCAAAAGGTTTTTCTCCACTGTGGATTCTCTGATGTTTAGTAAGATTGAACCTTAGTGTGAAAGCCTTTCCACATTGAATACATTCAAAAGGCTTTTCTCCAGAGTGTGTTCTCTGATGTTTAGCAAGCCTGGACCTCCATCTGAAAGCCTTTCCACATTGAATACATTCAAAAGGCTTCTCTCCAATGTATATTCTCTGATGTTTAGCGAGATTGGACCTCTGTGAAAAAACTTTTCGATGTTGATTAAAATCAAAAGGATTCTCTCCAGTGTGGATTCTCTGATGCTTAGTAAGACTAGATCTCTGTGTGAAAGTCTTTCCACATTGATTACAATGAAAAGGCCTCTCTCCAGTGTGGATTCTCTGATGTTGAGCAAGAATGCACCTCCATCTGAAAGCCTTTCCACATTGAATACATTCAAAAGGCTTCTCTCCAATGTATATTCTCTGATGTTTAGCAAGATTGGACCTCCATGCAAAAATCTTTCTATGCTGATTAAAATCAAAAGAGTTTTCCCTAGTATGGATTCTCTGATGTTTAGCAAGATTGGATCTGTGTGTGAAATTCTTTCCACATTGATTACAATGAAAAGGCTTCTCTCCAGTGTGGATTCTCTGATGTTGAGTAAGAATGCACCTCCATCTGAAAGCCTTTCCACATTGGTTACATTTAAAAGGCTTTTCTCCAATGTATATTCTCTGATGTTTAGCAAAATTGGATCTCTGTGCAACAACCTTTCTACGTTGATTAAAATCAAAAGGCTTCTGTCCTGTGTGGATTCTCTGATGTTTAATAAGAGTGGATTTCTGAGTGAAAGTCTTTCCACATTGATTACAATCAAAAGGCTTCTCTCCAGTGTGGATTCTCTGATGTGTAGTAAAATTCGACCTCTGTCTAAAAGTCTTCCCGCATTGGTTACATTTAAAAGGCTTCTCTCCAGTGTGGATTCTCTGATGTTCAACAAAAGTGGACCTATATCTGAAAGCCTTTCCACAGTGAATACATTCAAAAGGCTTCTCTCCAGTGTGGATTCTTTGATGTAAAGCAAGTAGGTGTTTTGTTGTGAAAGTTTTTCCACATTCATCACATTCATAAGGTTTCTCTTCAGTGTGGATTCTCTGAAGGTCAGTAAGGAGAGATCTATAGCAGAAAGCCTTCCCACATTCAGTACATTTATAAAACTCCTCCCCAGGAGGAATCTTCTGAGGTCCACCAAGACTTGATTTCCAAGCAAATGCCTTTCCACACTGATCACATGCGTATCTTTTCCTTCCAGGGTGAACTCTAGTATGGTATGGAAGAGATGAGTGATGGGATGAAGTCGCTTCACCTTCATTATATTCCTCAGATTCCTTTGTACTGTGAATTGGCTGATGACTAATGAGCTTAGATTTCTGACTCAATGTCTTCCCACCTTGATGACTTACAAAAAACCTTCCTCCAGTATCACTTTCCTGACACCTACTAAGGTCTGAACTCCTGCTAAAGGTCATATCCCATTGATTATCTGGACACCTCTGCATTTCAGGAGGCTGCTCATGGGACCGAAAAAGCTCTACCTGTTCAGTAAAGCCTTTGCTGTATTTCTGATCTTGAAAACAATCATTCCCTGAGGTCATTTTCTTACATTGATTTAGGATTAAAGACTGAATGAATTTCTTTCCAGTTTCATCAAATTCACAGGCACTCTTTGGAGTCTTATCTACCTTGATATTAGAACCATGGATTTCTCTCAACTTGAAGTCAGAGGGATCATCATTCATGACTCTCTGCAGGTCACATTCTTCCACAAAAGTCCCCAGCTTTCCAGTCAACTCATTTACTTGGACTCTGGTCTCTTCATCTGAAAAAAACAAACAAACATTTATACACACATGTACAGACACATGAAATGATATAGTGAAATATATGTATAAGCACATATATTTATGGATACAACAGTATATACATTCATAATAAAAGCAATAGTAATGGTTACTGGAGACTTAGGAAGCTCATGGCCAATGTAAAAGCAAGAAAACTTCATACCTGGACTGTAAGAATAAACATTGGCATTAAAGAGAATGTCATTGTTAAGGAGAAGAGATGAACAGGATGTGAGAGTGACCAAGGAGATGTGCACGGCAGAGGGCTGGACCCATCATGGATGCACTCACTCAGAACTAAACATTCACATTCCACAAAAGCACCATTCACAAGGCAGAGTGCCCACCAGACTTAGTGTGACCAGATTAGAATGACTCCATGGGAGAAGAGTTTTGCTAATTTGGAGGGAAGGCTACAACATACAGCTTTCAACATTGAAGTAGAAAAGGAGTAGACAGCTATCATAAATTTGTCGTATAGTATTGCATGATGAAAATGATGGGGAAATTCAGAAAGTACCCAACAAAAAATGAGAACTCTCCAGACCCTATCAATAGGTTACTTCATCCAGCTCCAAGAAAGCTGCATATAATTCCACCAAAAGGTAAGTGCCAGCAAAATTTAAAGAGAGCCTGCCTTCAGGATTCTGGGCTTAAGTAAGAGGGCAAAGAAATTCAGTTTGGTGCTGATGGTAACAACCCAAAGCACTTTTATGATATCCTAAAACTTATTTATGTGTCAAAGACCTATGGGAATCTCAACTACTCAGTGCTGATAGTACCACATTCATTAGCGATCAGGACAAGATGGAGAGGACTAAACACTTCCATAGTGTTCTCAAAAGACCATCATCAACCACTACAGAAGCCACTAGCCATTTACCATTGGTTGTTCTCAGTCCCTCTCTAGCCATTCCCCTATTGAAGGGCATCCCTGCAATTTATATTCCTTTGGTACCAAAAAGAGAGCTGCCATGAATATTTTACAATATAAATTCTTTTTCTTTTTCGTTCATTTTCTTGGGAAACACACCTTAGAGAGGTAGTGATGGACCAAAGGAGATACAGAGTTCTACAACTTGATATAAATCCAGATAGTTCTTCAAAATAGTTGAATCAATTCACAGTTTTAATGGTGAGTTAGTGTCCCAAAAGTGGTTATCTTATGATTGCTTCAATTTAAACTTCTCAAACCAAATATACTAAGAATTTAGAACATTTTTTAGATGATTATAAATTTTTAGAATTTCATTGGAAAACTATCTGTTCTACTCCTTTGATCATTTGCCAGCTGAGGAATGATTTGTATTCTTATAAATTTGACAAAGTTCTTCCTATATCTGTGATTCAATCTTTATTTGAGAAACTGAATATAAAATGTCTTCCCAATTTTTTTGCTTTCTTTCTGTTCTTGTTTTGGTTTTGTTAAGGTTTTGTTGGTATAGATCATTTTTTTTTTTTTTTTTTGCTGAGGCAAGTGAGGTTAAGTGACTTGCCCAGGGTCACACAGTGAGGAAGTGTTAAGTATCTGAGGCCGGTTTGAACTTGGCTTCTCCTGACTTGAGGGTTGGTGCTCTGTCCACTGCACCACCTAACTGCCCCATGTACAGAACTTTTTAAACTTAATGCATTTGAAATTATCCCTTCATACTTCACCATGCTCTTTATCACTTGTTTATTCATAAATTCTTTACCTGATTAAAAGTGCAATAGGTATGATCTTTAATTTCTTATGATGTGTAATTTTACATGTTGGTCATGTATTCTTTTTCACCTTATCTTATTCAAAGATGTAAGATATTGGTCTATGCCTAGGTTCTGCCACATGGGTTTCCAGCTTCTTCCACTATTTTTTTTTAACAAACAATAAATTCTTAGCCAAAAAAATTTGTCTTTACATTTTTCAAAGCCAATATTATACTATATTTATTATACTATATTATATTAATGATTATACTATAATCATTTGCTACAATGTGCCGTATCCATTCTACTGATCTACCTTTATATCTGTTAACCAATATAAGATGATTTTTTATCAGCATATAATTTTTAAATATTTATTTCATTTTTAATTCATGGAATAAAAAAGTATATAAATAATATTGTATAATAAAAATAGATGATTACATATGAAAAGACAAATCAATTATATATAACTGGATATTTCTTTTAAATATATAATTAAGTGATCATGCAATCTTTTTTTCCACTTTTTTCTTCCCCATACCTCTAAGAGATTGCTTCTATTAGACATGCATATGTTATTTTTCAAATACTATTCTTACTGTATACAGCTTTTTCTTGATTCTGCTCATTTCACTCTTCTTGATTTAGTGCAAGTCTTTTCATATTTCATATTTTTCTAAAATCACTGAGTTCATCATTTCTTATAGCACATTAGTGTACCATCAAATCATATACTACAACTTGTTCAGTCATTCTCCAGATAAATATCCACGCAATTTCCAGTTCGTTGCTACCAAAAAAGAAGAATGCTATAAATATTTAATAACACAGAGGATCTTTTCCTTTTTTCCTAACCAATTTGGGATACAGACCTACTACTACTACTACTACTCATAGTTCAAGCATATTATAGGCAGTTTCATAACTGTTTGCTCTCCAAAATGATTGGAGCAGTTCACAATTCCACCAGTAATGAATTAGGGTCCCAAGTTTCCTACATCTCCTCCAACATCTATTGCATCCCCATTCAAATATTTTAGCCAGTCTAAAAGACATAAAATGACATCTCAAGGTGGTTATCATTTGCATTTCTCTAATCAATAATAATTTAGAGTATTTTTCACATGACTGTAAATTACTTGGATTTCTTCATTGGAAAACTGTTCATATCCTTTGATCATTTATCAATTGGGGAATGACTGGTGTTCTAGGTTTTACAAAGATCTTTTGAAATTTGAGATATAAGACCTCTATCTGAGAAAGTCTATAAGTAATGCTACGTGCTCTTTCCTTTTGGATCTTGGCTATATATTCTTTATTGGTTAAAAACTTTTTTCATTTAATGTAATTCAAAATTATCCATTTTGTACCTCACCATGTTGCTCTATTTCATTCATAAATTGTTTGCCTATCCATAAGTCTGTTAAGTAATATATTCCATGAAAGTTTCTTGTAAAATCTCTTTATAAATCTAGATCATGTATCCATTTTGATCTATTCAGAGATGATATAAGATATTGGTTAACTTCTGCCATAACTCCATTGATCCACACTTAACACCGTACACCAAGATAAGGTCAAAATGGGTTCATGACCCTAGGCATAAAGAATGAAATTATTAATAAATTAGAGGAACACAGGATAGTTTACCTCTCAGACCTGTGGAAGGGGAAGGACTGTATGACCAAAGAAGAACTAGAGATCATTACTGATCACAAAATAGAAAATTTCGATTATACCAAACTGAAAAGGTTTTGTACAAACAAAATTAATGCAGACAAGATTAGAAGGGAAGCAATAAACTGGGAAAATATTTTTACAGTCAAAGGTTCTGATAAAGGCCTCATTTCCAAAATATATAGAGAATTAACTCTAATTTATAAAAAATCAAGCCATTCTCCAATTGAAAAATGGTCAAAGGATATGAACAGATAATTCTCAGATGAAGAAATTGAAACTATTTCTAGTCATATGAAAAGATGCTCCAAGTCATTATTAATCAGAGAAATGCAAATTAAGACAACTCTAAGATACCACTATACACCTGTCAGATTGGCTAAGATGACAGGAAAAAATAATGATGATTGTTGGAGGGGATGGGGGAAAACTGGGACATTGATGCATTGTTGGTGGAATTGCGAGCGAATCCAACCATTCTGGAGAGTAGTTTGGAACTATGCTCAAAAAGTTATCAAACTGAGCATACCCCTTTGATCCAGCAGTGTTACTACTGGGCTTATATCCCAAAGAAATCATAAAGAAGGGAAAGGGACCTGTATGTGCACAAATGTTTGTGGCAGCCCTCTTTGTAGTGGCTAGAAACTGGAAATTGAGTGACTGCCCATCAGTTGGAGAATGGCTGAATAAATTGTGGTCTATGAATATTATGGAATATTATTGTTCTGTAAGAAATGATCAACAGGATGATTTCAGAAAGGCCTGGAGAGACTTACACGAACTGATGCTGAGTGAAATGAGCAGGACCAGGAGATCATTATATACTTCAACAACAATACTATATGATGACCAGTTCTGATGGACCTGGCCATCCTCAGCAACGAGATCAACCAAATAATTTCCAATGGAGCAGTAATGAACTGAACCAGCTATGCCCAGAGAAAGAACTCTGGGAGATGACTAAAAACCATTACATTGAATTCCCAATCCCTATATTTATGCCCACCTTTATTTTTTATTTCCTTCACAAGCTAATTGTACAATATTTCAGAGTCTGATTCTTTTAGTACAGCAAAATAAGGGTTTGGTCATGTATACTTATTGTGTATCTAATTTATATTTAAATATATTTAACATCTACTGGTTATCCTGCCATCTGGGGGAGGGGGTGGGGGGTAAGAGGTGAAAAATTGGAACAAGAGGTTTGGCACTTGTTAATGCTGTAAAGTTACCCATGCATATATCCTGTAAATAAAAGGCTATTAAATTTAAAAAAAAAAAAAAAAAAAAAGAATTCTTTAGAATCAACCCACCATTCTGAACTTAGCCCAAATTTGTTTTCAACTTGCCAAATAATTATCCCAAAATCTTATCTGTACACTTCTCAAATACAAGGTTACTGTATTTATTTGATACTGTAAATGGTGTGTCTACTCTGTTCATTGATTTACCTTTCTGTTTCTTAGTTATCAGATAATTTTCATTACTACTGACTTATAGTCTAAGATCTGATACTACTAAACATCCTTTTTAAAGAAATTTATTTATTTTTATTTACAAGATATCTGCATGGGTAATTTTTCAGCATTGACAGTTACAAAATCTTTAGTTCCAACTTTTCCCCTTCTTCTCCCCACTCCCTCCCCAGATGGCAGGTTGACCAATACATGTTAAATATGTTAAAGTATAAGTTAAGTACAATATATGTATATATGTCCATACAGTTATTTTGCTGTACAAAAAGAATCGGACTTTGAAATAGTGTACAATTAGCCTATGAAGGAAATCAAAAATGCAGGCAGACTAAAATAGAGGAATTAGGAATTCTATGTAGTGGTTCACAGTCATCTCCCAGAGTTCTTTCATTGGGTGTAGCTGGTTCAATTAATTACTGCTCTATTGGAACTGATTTGGTTCATCTCATTGTTGAAGAGGGCCATGTCCATCAGAATAGATCATATAGTAATGTTTAAACATCCTTTTTTAATATTTTTATTACCTAATTTGATATTTTTGACCTTTTCTTCTTCAAAATGAATTTTGTTATTTTTTCTACATCAGTAATTTTTTTTTTTGGGGGGGGGGTAATTTAACTGGCATGTTATTGAACCTATAAGTTAGCTTAGATAAAATTGTCATTTTTATTATTTTGGCTCTGCCTACCTAAGAACAACTAATTTTTTTCCAATTGTTTAAATCCAATTTTATTTCTGTATTTTATATTTATGTTCGTATAATTCCTGGATTAGTTTTGGCAGGTATATTTCCAGTAAGTTTATACTCTCTAGAGTTTTTTTAAAATGGAATATCTCTTATTATCTCTTCTTGCAAGGTTCTGTTGGTAGTACATATGAATGATGATGCTTTATGTGGATTTACTTTACGTTCTAATTTGTTAAAATGATTACAATTTACAACTAAGTTTTTAGTTGAGTCTTCAATATTCCAAGCTTATCATCATATCATCATCACAAAGAGATCTTTACATTACCCATTATCTCTTCTGATTCCTTCTATTTTTTTCTTCTTTTGTTGCTATTGCTAGGGTGTCCAATAGAATAATGAATAATATTGGTGACAGTGGGCATCCTTGCTGAACACTAGGTCTTCATGGGAAGGCTTATAACTTATGCCTATTACAAATAATGCGTCTTGATGATTTTAAGAAAATGTGAGGTTTTTTTCAAACAGTTTAAGGAAAAAGCATTCATTCTTATATCTTCAAATGTTTTTAATAGAAATGAGAAGTATGTTTCACAAAGTTTTTTCTCTAGGTATTGATATACTCATATCATTTTTGTTTTTTTAATGGCTGATATAATTATTTAAATAATTTACCTTTTATGATGTGAACATTCCTGTTATAAATTGCAATTAGTCAGGAAGTATAATCCTTGTAATACTTTATCATCTCCCTGCTAATATTTTATTCAGGATGTTTGTATCATTATCCATTAATGTAACCAGTCTATAGTTTTCTTTCACTTTTTTTTTATACTTCCTGGTTTAGATATCAATACTATACTTGTTTTATCAAAGGACGTTGGTAGTATCCTTCTTGCCTATTATCCCAAATCGTTTATTTAATATTGGAAATAGTTGACATTTTATTGTTTGGTTGAATTCCTCTGTATATATGTCTAGTCCTGGTGCATTTTCCTTAAGAAGCTCATTAATAACCTGTTGAATTTCTTTTTCTACAATTCTATTTCCTCTTCTGCTAAGTCTATGAGAATATGGTTTCATCACTATCACTTGCTTGCTCCATAGGAGTACTTCCTTTCAGGACTTGTTGGTGATAATTCCTCCATTTTAGCTCTCCCTGTTCAATTTCTTTAGAATTCTTTAGAATCAACCCATCATCCTGAACTTAGCCCAAAGTTTGTTTTCAATCTGCCTAATAGTGATATTTTTAAGAGTACTGATAACATTCTCATTTATGAAAAGTAAACAGTTTGAGCTCATTGGGTCTTTTAAAACTGGTCTTTAGTGTTTATTTTATGTTTCTCTTGTATCCTCAATATCCAATTATTTAATGAGTTTGGGCCTTTTTCTCATCAAATCTCTCAATGACTTTCAGTTCATTATGTACACTGTTTTTTATTCAGGACTGTACTCAGATTTCCTGGAAAGTTATTTTTCATCACAAGCCCAGCTACCTTGGTCTATAAAATACAATGACCCATACTCTGATCTTTTAATGTAGAAGCCACTAGGTCTTGTGTTATCCTCACTGTAGCTCCACAGTATTTAAAGTTATTTTCTTAATGCCCCTAGATATTCTCCTTAACCTGGGAGCTTGGAAACTTTTATAAAATCCCACTAAGTTTTCATTTTCAAATCTCTTTTAAAGGATAGGTGATAGTTTCTTCTATGGATCTAGAATTTCAGGGAAATTTCCCCTAACAATTTCTTTCTTTTTTTGGCTGAGGCAATTGGGGTCACACAGCTAGGAAGTGTTAAATGTCTGAGGCCAGTTTTGAACTCAGGTCTTCCTGACTTCGGGGCTGGTGTGTCTATCCACTGTGCCACCTAGCTGCCCCCTAATAATTTCTTGAAATACTCCATCAAGACTTTTTGTAATCATAATTTTTGGGCAGTCCAACAGTTATTATGTTATCTCCTTCATCTATTCCCCATCTCATTTCTCCTTCTAATGAAATGTTTCACATAAATTATTAATAAATTAGAGGAACATAGGATAGTTTACCTCTCAGACCTGTGGAAGGGGAAGGTTTTTATGACCAAAGCAGAACTAGAGATCATTACTGATCACAAAATAGAAAATTTCGATTATACCAAACTGAAAAGTTTTTGTACAAACAAAAGTAATGCAGACAAGATTAGAAGGGAAGCAATAAACTGGGAAAATATTTTTACAGTCAAAGGTTCTGATAAAGGCCTCATTTCCAAAATATATAGAGAATTAACTCTAATTTATAAAAAATCAAGCCATTCTCCAATTGAAAAATGGTCAAAGGATATGAACAGACAATTCTCAGATGAAGAAATTGAAACTATTTCTAGTCATATGAAAAGATGCTCCAAGTCATTATTAATCAGAGAAATGCAAATTAAGACAACTCTAAGATACCACTACACACCTGTCAGATTGGCTAAGATGACAGGAAAAAATAATGATGATTGTTGGAGGGGATGTGGGAAAACTGGGACATTGATTCATTGTTGGTGGAGTTGTGAGACAATCCAACCATTTTGGAGAGTAGTTTGGAACTATGCTCAAAAGTTATCAAACTGTGCATACCCTTTGATCCAGCAGTGTTACTACTGGGATTATATCCCAAAGAGATTATAAAGAAGGAAAGGGACCTGTATGTGCACGAATGTTTGTGGCAGCCCTTTTGTAGTGGCTAGAAACTGGAAACTGAATGGATGTCCATCAGTTGGAGAATGGCTGAATAAATTGTGGTATATGAAAATTATGGAATATTACTGTTCTGTAAGAAATGACCAACAGGATGATTTCAGAAAGGCCTGGAGAGACTTACGAACTGATGCTAAGTGAAATGAGCAGGACCAGGAGATCATTATATACTTCAACAACAATACTAGATGATGACCAGTCCTGATAGATCAGGCCATCCTCAGCACGAGATCAACCAAATCATTTCTAATGGAGCAGTAATGAACTGAACTAGCTATACCCAGAAAAAGAACTCTGGGAGATGACTAAAAACCATTACATTGAATTCCCAGTCCCTATATTTATGCACACCTGCATCTTTGATTTCCTTCACAAGCTAATTGTACAATAATTCAGAGTCTGATTCTTTTTGTACAGCAAAATAATGTTGTGGTCATGTATACTTATTGTGTATCTAAGTTATATTTTAATATATTTAACATCTACTGGTCATCCTGCCATTTAGGGGAGGGGGTGGGGGGGGGGTAAGAGGTGAAAAATTGGAACAAGAGGTTTGGCAATTGTTAATGCTGTAAAGTTACCCATGTATATATCCTGTAAATTAAAGGCTATTAAATTAAAAAAAAAAAAAAAAAAAGAAATGTTTCACATTCTTTTCTGTTTTCATTCTGTTGTTTTTGTTTTGACATTTCTTGTTGTCTTATAACATCAGTAATTTCCTCTTACCTGATTCTAATTATTAAGAAGTTATTCACTTGACTTTTGAGATCTCCTTTTCTAACTGATTGACTTGCCACAATTTTCTTGATTTTCTGGGGTTGCTCTAATTTTTTCCTTATGTTTTCCTCAATCTCCTTTGATTTTTGAACTTCTTTTTAAATTCATCTAAGAACTCTTTTGGGGTGTCAAATGGAGCATTTATTTTTGAAGTGGGAGTAGCTTTCTAAACTTCAGCTTTCTTTCTCTGAGGATAGACCCAGATTGTCTCAATCCCCACAGCAACTATTATATTCAGCTTCTCTCCTTTGCCACCTCATTTTTATTTTTATATTATTTTATTCTAAGTCCCTTACTATTATTATTGTCAGCTTTCTAGCCCTGATTCTGGGGGGAGAAGAGCCCAGTCTTCAGGTCCTCCTCACTATCATTTGCAGAGCTCTCTCAAGACTCCAACCCTAGGAAATCCCCAATATTCCTGAGTCTAGGCCAGAGCCCCCAGCCACACTGTCCCAGCACAGGCTCCCACTCCCTTTGGTCTGCAGCCACAAACCTCAGCTGGCTCTTCTGCCCAGTAAATGAGACCAGGGTCTCTGCTCCCCCACAAGTGCCCACAGCCAGCAGGGTCCCTGCCCCCCCACTAGCTGTGGGCTGGGTCATTCTTGGCCTGTTCAGCACAACAGGCCCTGTTCTAGACATAATCTGGAGTCCTTCCTTCCTCTCTTCTAAACTCTATGCCCATCACCCTGATAGTCTCAGAGGGGAAAGTTGCCCCTAAGATCTGTTCTTCTTGGACTGAGGAAAATCTCCCTGAAGGAACTGGCCTTTCATGTGGGCCCAACGTCCTCCCCAGGGGTGTCAAGGCCTCCCCAGGGTCCTGTCCAGGTGTTTCAGCAGCATAAATTTTGGATTTTGAACCACCTCTGCTGGTCTCAGGTCACATTCAGATTTTTTTTCCTTGTGTTTTTAGCACTCTGGGAGAGCCAAGCACTTCCTGCCCTATTCTCCCATTTTACCAGAATCCCCTTCCATGGTTTTTAGCATGATGTTTTCAATGAATTTGTCAGACACCTGGTCTGGGGATGAACAAGATAACAAGGTCAGCCCCCTGACTGAGAGCCACTGATTGAACTTCAGGCGACAAGCCAGGACCCAGTGGACAGAGAGCTGGTGCTTATCGATGAGCATGCACTCAGTGGCCCTTCTGGGATGCAACAGATTATGGATCAATTCTCTGCCTCTTGGGCATCTAATTTGGGCCTGATAATTTAGATAGAAAATGGTCCTTACCCAGGGACAGCAGATTCTGGACATTCTCCATCGTGACTTTCTTGTAGAGCTCCTTCTGAGAAGGGTCCAGGAGCCCCCATTCTTCCTCAGTGAAGTCCACCATAATATCCCTGAATGTCACCAACTCCTAAATCATTAAAAATCACATGATTTAGAACTGAATGTGCCTCCAGAATTCATCTAGTCCAACCCTCATCAGCTTAGAGGAGGAAAGTGAAGCAGAGATGGGATTGCTTAAAACTCAGAGATATATCTTTATGAGTGTCAGAATCAATAACTGAAAAAAGTCATTAAGAGCCCAGAAAAGCATTGTCTATTTGAAGCAATTATCATGTTGGAATAGAAAAATCTGGAAAAAACATCTTATTAGAAAATGGTTCTCCCAGTAGAATCGGGGAGAACATTTGTGTTCTATAGAATCTGTGGAGGAAAAAGAAAAAAGATCATGTGAAATTCCTCCTACCACGAAGTGTCCTAACTGACATATTAAGAAAATTCTAGGAAGAGTTTGGAAGAATTTGGCAAGTCCTGTGCATTCATGGTGGGAGTAGGGAGAAGGAACATTAACAGTGATCGCTGAGGAGAGAAAAATGCATTTTTCCAGACGTTCCAAAATTTTGAAGCAATTATTGTTCTTGTAGATCAAAATTTCTGTTGCCCTCCTTTTTTTTTTCTCCCAAGGCAATTGGGGTTATGTGAGTTACCCAGAGTCAGACCTAGAAAATAGTAAGTGTCTGAAGTCAAATTTGAACTCATGTCCTCCTGACTTCAGGGCTGGTGCTCTATCCATTCTGCCATCTAGCTACCCTTTGTGTCGTCCTTTTAAAAAATCATTTAACATCTGATTTATGTTCTATTTATAATCTATATTTCACTTTTAGTTTATCTGTATTATTGAACATTTGGGCAATTAAATAATTTGTTACTTTTCCCCTTAATTTTTAGATTCCCAAGAATTAATTTTTTTCCTTTTCATTAGATCCACTTCATCATTGTTCTTTATTGCATTATATTTATTCCTAGTGTAAACAATCACTATAGGAAGGCAATCTTTTTATTGATCTATAATTACAATGATCCCTTCTACCTCATGGGGACTAGAGGAGCAGCACCCCTGCTATCTATAACATTTTGGGCCCTCCTTTCACACCAGAAAAGTCTAAGATTTTTCATATTGTTTTATTGGGTATTTACAGTAGGTTATTCTAAAGTTTGGGTTAAGTATTGGATAATAAGCTTTATGTCATATGTTGGCCTCTGTGCATTATCTGCACAAAACTCCCTCCCAGACTTCCATTTGATTCTCACGCTGACCTGCTAGATATCGAATCTGCAATGGAGAAAGCTGTGATGTGGAAGAGATCGCTGTAATCTAGTACATCCTTACTAATTCTTTCTATTCTTTTCTATCTCCTACATTCTTTCTTTACCACCATGGGGTAAGGTCACATACTCCAGAGCTTCCCATGATGGGAGGCTCAGCTCACCCGACTTTGCAGACACCTCAAGACACTACTTTGGGCCATGTGATTGAATTTGCCACATTGTCCCAGTGTCTGGTGTCTTCTATCCTATGCATGCTTCCTTTTGGGTGTTGTCTTTCCGTAGAAAATGTGAACTCCAAGGGCCAGGACAGCCTTTCTTCCTTTGTATTTCAAATTCTGGTTATTAACACAAATTCTGGCCTGTCGCATACTAGGTGCTTAATAAATGCTTATTGACTATGGACCATGTTTGCATTTTCCAGCATTTTTCTTTTTCTTCTGTTCTAAAAGCCCACCATGACCTAGACATTTGCTTTTTCAGTCTTGTTGCACCTCACTTCTTGTCACCTTTTCCTTGATCCAATGACATTGGTGTCCTTGATATGTCAGGAAGATGCTCCATCTCTAGGCTCAGGCTCTCCACAATGGCTGGAATTCTCTGCCTCCTCATTTAGGCCTCCTGTGTGCCTTCAAGTCTCAACTCCTATAGGAAATCTTTCTCATCTCCTCTTCATTCAACGTTCCATTGACCAAGTCTATAGCTATATATTTGAGTGCCTGTAGTCTCCCCCATTAGATTGTGAGCTCTAGATACTGTTGTTTGCCCCATGCCCATTATTAAGCACAATGCCTGGCACACAGGGGCTCAGTAAGTCTTCACTGAATGACTGCTTGCATATTCTCCTTCTTAGAGCCTCTTCATGAGATCTGACAATGGCTCTCCTTCTCTATTTTCACTCATATGTGACTCTGTGTGACCCCATTTGGGCTTTTCTGGCCAGAAGTGTTAAACTGGTTTGTTGTTCTCTTCTTCAATTCATTTAAAAGTGAGTAAACTGAGGCAAACAAAATTAAGTAATTAGTGCAGGATCACACAGTTCATAAGTGTCTCAGGTCAGATTTGAACTCATGAAGACAAGTCTTCTGACTCTCACCCCAGTGTTCTATCCACCATATCACTCCTCACTCACTCCTTCATCCTTCATAAAAATGGCTTTCATCTTCACTTTCTGGAAAGTGCTCTATCCAAAATATTCTTGAACTCTTTAATTGCCAGATTTCTTGGTGTTTTCTCAGTTCTAATCCTATTTGACCTCTCTTCCTCAGTCAATGCTCTTGACCACCCATCTAATACAAGAAGCCTTTCATGGTCCCCATTCTTCTTCTGACTTAGGGGCAACCAGGTATGGTAGTAGGGAGATTGCCAATCCTAGATTCAGGAGGATTGGTGTGAAAACTCAGCCTCAGACTCTTGACATTTACTACTTGACCAGAGCCAAGTCTCTTAGTCACAATTTTCCCACCAAAAGAAAAAGAAAGAAAAGAGAGGAAAGGGCAACTAAGTGGCACAGTGGATAGAATACCAGTCCTGAAGTCAGGAGGATCTGAGTTCAAATCTGGCCTCAGACACTTAACACTTCCTAGCTGTGTGACCCTGGGCAAGTCACTTAACCCCAATTGCCTATACATCAACTGAAATATAAAAAAAAAAAAAAAAAAAAAAAAAAAAAAAAAAAGAAGAAGAAGAAGAAAAAAGGAAACAAAACAGTATTACTATGTCTACTATATGTCAGACACAACCACTTTATAAACATTAACTCATCTAATTCTAACAGGGATATGTAATCCACCTGCCACCATTTTACAGTAGATAAAGTTTGAGACCAACTCTCTAAGCAGTCTCTGAAGTAGGATTTGAGCTCAGGTTTCCTGGAATCCTGGTCATGAATTCTACCCATTATACATCGTGGCTTGGGATTTTCTATGTATATATGTAGTTATTTGCAAATTGCCTCCTGTTTTCTTCTTCCATTCTTGGGATCTCAATAGTCTATGAATTGCTTGGTTCATATCAAGCCTTAATCAAAAGCCTAACTTGTTGGCGGGATAACTGGAAAGCAAGCTCCATGATGCAGACTTTGTTTCAGCTGGTTTTTTATTCCCAACACTTAGAGAGCCTAATAATCAGTGCCTAATAAAAGCTTGTTCAACACCATGAGTGAGTGGCTGAATTGGATTGGAGCCCTTCTCTTATTTTCTTTATTCCAAGAGATGGCTCTATCAACTGTATCCAAGGAAGGAAGCCTGAATAAAGGCCGAGCTCTGTTGAGACCAACTTGGCTCCAATGTGTAATCGCCATACGAGATATTCCAGGTGGAATTTTATAACTTCCCTAAACTACTTCAATACTTTCTTTGGGCAACTTCTTTCTTAGACTGATAAGATTTTCTGACCTTGCCAAAAAGAGAGCCCCAAACTCCAGCTAAGTCTCCAAAGAACTTCCCAGATAAGGAGAATTTTATGTGATCTTTTGTACTTTTCCCAAACAGAAATTTGTTATTGTTGTATTATTATTGATTTTAAAGCAAAATAATCATAATATATTCTATTATATAATAGGTTTCTTTGTGTCAGTCTTACTATGCACAAGGAGAAAGGTCTGAGATACAAAACAGATACAAAGTAGAATCAAGGAGGGAAACTGGAATAGGAGGGACAGTTGAGGGAGGAGCTCTCGGGGGAACCAGTCTTTTGTGTTTTCACCCAGGTAGAATTTAAGGCCTAAGGGGGAAGGTGGTGGACTAGTAGAAGGTCAAGGCAGAAGAAGGGTCCTTCCCATGGCCATGGCATTGCAGCTGATAAAAGTACCAGGAAGAGGAGCAGAAAGTAAGGCACAGGCCTGAGTGTCAGACCTTGATGGTGAATGGAGGAAGAGGATGATGCTTGGGCCTCTTGGACCCTTCCAGAAAGGCCTTGACTCACTGAGGGAAATAGGGCCTCTTCTGCTTTCCACATGACCCACCAAGCTTACCCTTGGACTCCTCTTCCTGGCAGACCCCAAGTTGGAAGAAGCCATCCTTTTGGCTTCTTCCAAATAACTGTCTCCTAGAAATCCCGTGCTTGCAATTCCCAGGTAGATCTGAGCCCTTAGCAGATCACAGAAGTCGGATGGTCTATCTGTATTCTGACTCACCTTCTAATAACAAGAAGGGGTCTTTGATGCCCCTTCCTGTCTATTTCCTGCTTCCCTCAGCTCTCTAGAGACCATCCAGAGGCTCCCTATACTGATGAAGGAGACCTCTCGATCAGTCCGACCCCTAATCCCTGATTGCTGCTCTGATTTTTGTGCCCCCCATCCCTATCTGCTCCCTCCTCTAATTCTGGGAAGCACAATCACAGCTTTTGCATTCATATCCCCCAATCTAACCATGGTGCTTTCATATAGCCAGAGAATGGTTTCCAAAAGTGAAATCTGGAGAAAACATAACTGACTCCATCTGATGCAATATGGGATATTCTTATACCAGTTTACTCACTTCAGTATATTCCTTCCACCAATTGCTTTGAGAAAACTCGTATGACTCACACATGATCTTATTCTAATAAGACACAAAGAGCTAAGCAAATGTTTATAAGCCTCCCTAGGCTTCCTTATTCTGGCTGTCCCTAGCAAGGCAGATCTCACAACAGGATCAAATGAGATCCTATTTCGATGGCTCCCGGCACAGGGCAGATCCCACAGAAGCAGCCACCAAACCCGAGTCAGTCTTCTCCTACTTTATTCCTCTTCTTTTTTCTGGACCCCCAGGACATGGACTCCTGTCTAAGCCTTGACCAGGAGCTTCCATCCCCTGATTCTGCCTTTCCGGTGATTTCTCTTAGCTTGGAATGTCCTCCCTCATCTCCTGGGACTTCCTTCAAAGCTCAGCTAAAATCTCACTTTCTGAAAACAAGCTTTTCCTGGAACTCATTGAGCTTTTTCTCTTAGAGTATCTCCAGTCTACACTGTAAAGAGCTAGTCTGGACACCCTGCTGACTGTTAGTTCATGGAGGGCAGGGATTGTTATTTTCTAACCTTTCTCTGCATCCCCAATATGTTAGCACAGTGCTTAGGACAGAAGAGCCATTCTCAGTCCTTATTGACTTGACCTAAGGATATAGGAAAGGAGAGGGATTCAGAGAGACCTGAAAGCAAGCAGCAGTGTGACCTGAGGTGGTCGGAAATGGGCAGTGCCAGGAGGATGATTCCTGCCCTGCTGCCAGGGCCCCCCTCCCTCTGACAGGAGGAAGCTTCCTGGGCTCTCTTGGACCCCCTCTGGGCTGACGTTGCTCAGCTCTGGGGAGAGACTGTACTCACCTGGGAGGAGGGTCTCTGGCCATCAGGGGCCATCTCTCTGGTTCCAGGCTTGGGTTCTCTGCCAGCTGACCTGGGGAGAGAGAAGGATGTTAGAAAGGGAGAATGAAGTCTGGGCCTTCTCTATCCCGGCTGGATGATGACCCGCCCAAAATTAAAAAGAGCTCTTGGGGCAGAGATAAGGGCCCTGCCCTCGGGGAGAGGATCCACCCCAGAAGTTTGTTGTGGTTATTTGTCCTTCACTCTGGGAAAGGGCCATGACTTCGGGGAGGTGACACCCAGACCGGCAAGTGGATTGGATCTGGCAAGGTCACCAGCCTCACTTTGGCCTCCAGAGCCATAGGGATCCAGTGGCCAGATATGGATCAGGCCCGGAGGTGGCCCGAGATGCAGTGGGAAACCTGGGTCTTTTAAAGCTAAGGTCTTCCCATGGGTCTCAATTTGACTGATTAAGTGATTAAATTCAGTGATTAAGGCTAGGGAGCAATTGAAGCAAAGAATCCCCTCTTTTCCCTAGTCCAAAACAAACTGAAATTAATTAATTAAGCTGGGAGGGGAAGACCTTCAGGCTTTCTGGCCAAAGCAGAAACCATTGTTATTTATATTCAATCTGAGTCCATCTGGACCCAAACATTGACCGAATGGGCCTTGGCCTGGGTCCTCTGAGTGGCCAATGAGCATCGGAGTAGTTTTTCTTGGTCAAAATGAGCTGGGTAGAAGAGCCCAGGTCTCCCACAGCATCCAGGGCCATCGGCAGTGCTCCTGATCCACCCCTGGCCACTGGACCCAGATGGTTCCGGAGGGGACAGTGAAGCCGGTGATCTGGCCCAGACCTCTCTCCCGCAAACCCAATTCACTTGGATGTCATGGCGCCACCTCCCGGATGTCAGGATTCTCTTGGAGAAGAAACCACAACCATCTGGGACTAAAGGTGGCTCACCTTGGAATTGGTCACCTGGAAGGCTCCCTCCCTCCTTCCCTCTGCCCACACAGGGTATCATACCCTTACCTACAGATGCTCTCAAAAGCGTTTTTTCCTCTTTTGCACTTCTGGACCTTTCCATATATTACTGACCGGATTTCTTTCTTAAGGACAAAGCCTTAAACCCACCCACCCACCCTCCAAAAAAAACTCTCAAAAAAACTAAAGCCCAGGAGGAGGCAGCAGGGAGGCTCAGACGTAGAAGTGACCTGGGTCTAAGCAGGAGAATTTGCCTTCTCCCTCCCCCCCCACTCTTTCTCTTTGACCTCATGCCCCTGGTCCGGCCTCCTCCAGGAGGCAGAAGGGGCTTCGGGATCCCAGGTGGGATGAGCCCAGGCAGAGCCTCAGTGGCCCCTGATCCAGAGCTCTCCATCCATCTCATACTAGGGGTGAGGTGGGGAGGTCAGGAAGCTGTGCCCACAGTGAGTGGAAATGACTCCCCGGGTCTCCTGTGGGCCTGAGCCTGGACTTGGAGGGAGGCCAGCTCCTGGCACATCTGGAGGCCACTGACCGAGAGAGCAGAGGGGGAAGATGAGCCCCCTGGAAACAGCAGCCAGCAAAAGCGGGGGGGCGGGGGGCAGGGAGGAGGGGCCCTGGGTCGGACCTACCTGGGACCTGCAGGTGCAAAGATGGCTCCCAGAAGGCAGAGAAATCTCAACTAAGAGAGAAGGAGGCAGAGATCTCGGCCCAGAGAAAAGGAGGCAGAGAGACCTCAGCTCAGAGGAGACAGAGAACTCTCATTTCAGATGGAAGGAGACGGAGAGATCTCAGCTCAGAGAGGAGGCAGAGAGCTCCCAGCTTCCACAGGAGGAGGCAGAGAGATCTCAGATCTAAGGGAAACGCAGCAGAGAGATCTCAGCTCAGAAGGAAGGAGGGAACGAGATCTCGGCGCCGGGGGAAAGAGACCGAGAGATCTCAGATCTGGGGGGAGGAGGCGGGGAGATCTCGGCTCCCGGGAAGGAAGCGGAGAGATCTCGGCTCCGGGGGCAGGAGGCAGAGATCTCCGCTCTGAGAAGGAGGCGGAGAGATCTCCGCTCAGAAGGAAGGAGGCGGAGAGAGCCGGGCTCAGAGGGAAGGAGGCGGAGAGAGCGGGGCTCCCGGGGAAGGAGCAGCGAGAGCCGCGCTCGGGGGGAAGGAGCAGCGAGAGCCGCGCTCGGGGGGAAGGAGCAGCGAGAGCCGCGCTCGGGGGGAAGGAGGCGGGGAGAGCGGGGCTCAGAGAGGGAGGCAGCGAGGCCGCAGCTCAGCTCCCCGCGCTTCTGCTTCCAGCCCTCTTCCTCCGGGTGAGTCCTGCTAATCCCCAGGGCCCCGCCCAGGCCTCCATTTTCGGGAATGGGCCCTTTCTTCCCTTTACCGCCTCCCAGATTTCTCAAATCACTCGGGAATTAGAATTCCACCTGGGCCACACCTCCCCGCTGCTCGTCACGGAGCGCTCCCCTCCCCCACGGCTGCGCCCCTCTCCCGCAGAATCTCCGGGGCTCCGGCTCCTTCCTCCCTAGGACGCGGCCACATCCTCCTCCATCCCTCCCCCACTCCCTCCCCCCCTCCCCACCCCGAAAACCTTTACCCCCTGGGCCGGAGCTGGGCCTCCCGCACCCCGGGCCCCTGGGGCCCTGGCCCTTCCCGCCCTGATTGCCCGGGATCCCTCCTCGGAAGTCGGGCGGCCCGGTCCCGGGGCACGCGGGCCCAGCCCCCGTTACACACTTTCTCCACCCACTTCCACAGACCTTCCAGGCTCCCTCCGAGGCCAGGGCTTGGGCCGGTACCCGATTCACCGAGCGGGAGGCCCCCGAGTTCCCTCCTTAGCCCTCCACATCCGGGTCGTCATGGGAAGGGGCGAGATGCCGAGAGCGGCCCATGTGGGGCCTGAGGCACAAGGATGGCAGGAAATTCGGAAGGAGGCCAGCGGAGGGCTGAGGGGAGGAGGCTGTGGGGGTGGGGAGGCAGAAGCAAAGCTCAGGATCCTGGATGATGCTTCTGGCTTTTTTTTTTTTTTTTTAAACAACAGTCAGGGCGACCCCAGCGTTCCGGACCTTTTCTGCTGAGGGGAGGGAGGAGCTCCAGGGTTCGGGAGGGTCCTGGGCTGCAGAGCGGGGCCTCAGGGCACAGACCGACACCCATCATCCAGCTGCTGGAGCGCGGTGCGAATCAGCTCTGGCCCCTGAGCTGGAGAGGAAAGGGAAAGTTTGGGGTGGAAATGACCCCAAAGGAGCGTGCACCAATGCGCCCAAACCAGCCCCCTGCCTGTGCAGGTGTGTAAACACACACACACACACACACACACACACACACACACACACACCCTTTGTGCGCTTCTGTATCCCCGGGGCTTCCTGCTCAGCTGGGAATTCCGAGCTTCTTTCGGGCTTTTCAAGGACACGCAGGGATTTAAGGCAGGGATGGCTTCTCGCCCTGGGAAGGGAAGAGCCAGCATAAAGCCGCCCCCGGGGGTGGAACAGCAAAAGCCCGCTTGGCTGCCCCTACTCAGGGAGGACCCTGCGTGATCACCTGGAGGTGTAGCTGGGGCCGGGTTCTGAGGAGCTTTTCATCAGCAAAAGGGAGCGGGCATCATTGCTCTTAGCTATTCTGGGAGCCCCTGGCACTTCCTGAGTGCCGGTGATGCGGGGAGCCCTGTAGAGTCCATCTCCATCACCTGGACTTTTCCCGTTCTTTTTTGCAAAACCTACTAGTTAAGTTACTTCAATTAGTCCAGTTAAGTTCCTGGAGAGGTCCCATGAGTGGCAGTGGCTCCAAGCGGTCCCATAAAGACGATGGTTTCTATAGCCAGCATTCCCTCGAGGTGAGTGGATCCAGGCTTCTGAGAGCCCACGATCCCCGCGAACCGAGCGGCCCCAGCGCAGCCTCTGCTTCCCGCCGCCCTCTTCACTTTGGAGAATTTGCCGCTAGCTCCTAGTCCGCTCAGTGAACCCCAAGAAACCCCAGGGGTCCTCCCAGCCAGGGGCGGTGACAGCAGATGGCTATGGATGCTGTGGTTTAGTTCTTACCTTGGCAGTGCACTTTGGGGAGCGTGCTCATTGGTGGTGAGATGGACGTACCCAGAGCCAGAGCCCGCTCGGGCTTGGGGAGCCCACGGAGGGTCCGGCGAGCCTTGTGCTGACCCCATTGTGGCAGCCTGGGAAACCCGGACAGTCCCCAGTGCCAGGCCCGAACCACTGAATTGTCTTCAATTCTGAAGACCCCCCTGGTAGCTAGGCTCACTGATCGCATCCCAGCTCTGCTGGGGAGAGCCCAGCTCTGAGGGGATAGCCACACTTGCTAGAAAACCTATTGGGGGGGGGGGGTAGCTAGGTGACACAATGGAGAGAGCATCAGCCCTGAAGTCAGGAGCATCTGAGTTCAAATTTGACCCCAGACACTTAACATGTCCTAGCTGTGTGGCCCTAAGCAAGTCACTTGACCCCAGTTGCCTTGGAGAAAAAAATAAAGAAATAAAAACTATTTTAAGGAGAACTCATACAGGGTAAGCACTCCCAAGATAGTCAGAAAAAGTGATACAAGGACACTCAAGGTCTCTCTGAAAAACTTTAGAATTGATTGTGTGACATGGGAGACCCTGGCCCAGGGCTCACATGGCGGGCCCTCCTCAGAGAAGGGGCTGGGTTCTGTGAGCAAAGCAGGATTGGAGTAGTTCAGGAGAAATGGGAGATGGGCAAAGTTAGGGAACCCCCCCAAATGTTCAGAAGGACTATTTGTGTCTTGTATTGGATCAGCCACAATTAGACACACTGTATGTAACTCTTCTCATGCCAACATGTCATCTTGGCCTTCTTCAGGAAGGACATCAGTCATTCCAAGGTGGTTCAGGAAATTGGGGGTGAGGGGGATGTGTCTGTCTTTCTGACTCCAAGCCCCCGGCAGCACTCAAGGGTCTTTATAGTCCTGGTCATCCAGGCAGAAACTGTGGTGCCATCTTTGAATTCCCTTCTGGGTCTTCCATGTTACACAGTTAAAAAAAAATCCTTTTGATTCCTGTTGCATTGATGTCTCTCTCCTGCATCTTTTCCTCTTCCTATTTTAGGATTATTGTCCAGATGCAGGGTCTGCTCCCCCCATACTTGCTACTACCAAAGTCTCTAAATAGATCTTGCGGGCTTCATTCTGTTTTTCCATCAGTGCCATCCCATCGCTTCTTAAAATCTGAAAATGCTTGGTCTAAATTACTTTAGTTTACTACTTGGTCTAAATTACTTGGTTTAAATTACTTTAAAAAATATTCACCAGATGCACAATGTATACGTGTTCTCGAACTCAATCTAGTATTCAAGGTTCTGCATCCTGCAAGCCCAACCTCTCCTACAATGTTATTTAATTCCTAATTTCTAGGGAAATTGATGGACTCACTGTGCCCTGAATGGACCCGGAGTGCCAACAGTTGACTCACAGCATGGCTGTTCTCCTATTTCCTAGTAGGTATTCGCTCTCCCTACCTATCCCCACACCTCTCCTACCCCTTCCAGGTCATGTGGCTGACCCCAAACGAGGGGATTAGGGGCACCTAGAGATGAGAGGGACTTTGGTTTGTTAGTTGAAATAAGCAACTTCTTTGGGCAAGGTGAAGTAGTTGGGGTGTCGTGGATTCAAGACCATCTTGGAAAACCCAGTAGTTCTCTACTATAACTAACTCCACACTGGGTCATTAGAAGCAATTACTGAAGTGCCAAAGGATACAGGATGAATGGTCTTCCCAGTAATGTCTTTTGAAAATGCTTTGTCTTGAACTGTTTTTTCTGTTAAGGTGAGTTGTTATATCTGGATAATGGTAGATCGTGAATTTATTGAGAGAAATAATGCAGTTGGACCTCGAATATTAATCAATTAGACAGAATTGTATCCAGATCCTCTCTATATGAGGCCCCAGAGCTTGAGCTGCAGCTTCTAGGTTGACTTGCTTACTTACAGGAAATTAAGTAGAGGCCCTCCATCCCTGCTTTTCCTTGTCGTGGTTACCAAGGGCTATGTAGCAGAGAGCACAACTACACGGAAATGAGGGGTAGTTGTTCCAGAGTGACGGTTAGCTAGCCCTATAAAAATAGGCCCTAGAATGAGGAGGCGTCTCAGATTGTGGGAATATCCCACTGAGGGGACCAGGGACTGTTAGATAGAGGTCCATTGAGGAAGAGTTCTGCCTCAGTCTTATGTTTTGTAGATGGGATCATTTTAATCACCACAATGTCTATTAGAGTGTGTGACAAAATGTTGGAAAAGAATATTGAAAGAGATATATTTTATAAGAAAAAAATAATAATGATACATGATCAACTATTGGGAGAAAAGTATAACAAAATCCTCTTAAGAGATCTTTGTGAGGTTCCTTTGTTCTTCCTATATAACCTGTTAAAAACTCTCACCAGCTCTGCTGACAGTATTGTGAGATTCTATAATGCTGCAGTTTCAGGAACCAGGACCTCTCTCAGCCAATGTAAGAAAATGTGTGGGTTAAAATTTAAGTGACTACTGCATTGTATCAGAGATCATTTAGAAAATCACAGAATTATATGCTGTTAATTAATATACCTATCAGCCAAAGTAAGGAAATTTCTGGATAAAATTTAAGTGACTACTGCATTTTATCAGAGATCATTTAGAAAATCATAGAATTACATGCAGTTAATTAGTATACCTAGCAGCCAAAGTAAGGAAATTTGTGGGTAAAATTTAAGTAATTGCCACATTTTATCAGAGATCATTTAGAAAATCATAGAAATATATGCTGTTAATTAGTATTTAAGGAAATTTGTAGGTACAATTTAAGTAACTACTGCATTTTATCAGAAATCATTTAGAAAATCATAGAATTACATGCTGTTAATTAATATACCTATCAGCCAAAGTAAGGAAATTTGTGGGTAAAATTTAAGTGACTACTGCATTTTATCAGAGATCATTTAGAAAATCACAGAATTACATGCTGTTAATTAATATACCTATCAGCCAAAGTAAGGAAATTTGTGGGTAAAATTTAAGTAATTGCCACATTTTATCAGAGATCATTTAGAAAATCATAGAAATATATGCTGTTAATTAGTATTTAAGGAAATTTGTAGGTACAATTTAAGTAACTACTGCATTTTATCAGAAATCATTTAGAAAATCATAGAATTACATGCCGTTAATTAATATACCTATCAGCCAAAGTAAGGAAATTTGTGGGTAAAATTTAAGTGACTACTGCATTTTATCAGAGATCATTTAGAAAATCACAGAATTACATGCTGTTAATTAATATACCTATCAGCCAAAGTAAGGAAATTTGTGGGTAAAATTTAAGTGACTATTTTATTTTATCAGAGATCATTTAGAAAATCACAGAATTACATGCTGTTAATTAATATACCTATCAGCCAAAGTAAGGAAATTTGTGGGTAAAATTTAAGTGACTACTGCATTTTATCAGAGATCATTTAGAAAATCATAGAATTACATGCAGTTAATTAGTATACCTATCAGCCAAAGTAAGGAAATTTGTGGGTAAAATTTAAGTGACTACTGCATTTTATCAGAGATCATTTAGAAAATCACAGAATTACATGCTGTTAATTAATATACCTATCAGCCAAAGTAAGGAAATTTGTGGGTAAAATTTAAGTAACTACTGCATTTTATCAGAAATCATTTAGAAAATCACAGAAATATATGCTGTTAATTAGTATACCTAGCAGCCAAAGTAAGGAAATTTGTGGGTAAAATTTAAGTGACTACTGCATTTTATCAGAGATCATTTAGAAAATCACAGAATTACATGCTGTTAATTAATATACCTATCAGCCAAAGTAAGGAAATTTGTGGGTAAAATTTAAGTGAGTATTTTATTTTATCAGAGATCATTTAGAAAATTACAAAATTATATGCAGTTAATTAGTATACCTAGCAGCCAAAGTAAGGAAATTTGTGGGTAAAATTTAAGTAATTACCGCATTTCATCAGAGATCATTTAGAAAATCATAGAAATATATGCTGTTAATTAGTATTTAAGGAAATTTGTAGGTAAAATTTAAGTAACTACTGCATTTTATCAGAAATCATTTAGAAAATCACAGAAATATATGCTGTTAATTAGTATTTAAGGAAATTTGTAGGTAAAGTAACTACTGCATTTATCAGAATCATTTAGAAAATCATATGGTTAATTATTATAAGTAACTACTGCATTTTATCAGAAATCATTTAGAAAATCACAGAATTATATGCTGTTAATTAGTATACCTAGCAGCCAAAGTAAGGAAATTTGTGGGTAAAATTTAAGTGACTACTGCATTTTATCAGAGATCATTTAGAAAATCACAGAATTATATGCTGTTAATTAGTATACCTAGCAGCCAAAGTAAGGAAATTTGTGGGTAAAATTTAAGTAATTGCCACATTTTATCAGAGATCATTTAGAAAATCATAGAAATATATGCTGTTAATTAGTATTTAAGGAAATTTGTAGGTACAATTTAAGTAACTACTGCATTTTATCAGAGATCATTTAGAAAATCATAGAAATATATGCTGTTAATTAGTATTTAAGGAAATTTGTAGGTAAAATTTAAGTAACTACTGCATTTTATCAGAAATCATTTAGAAAATCATAGAATTACATGCAGTTAATTAGTATACCTAGCAGCCAAAGTAAGGAAATTTGTGGGTAAAATTTAAGTGACTACTGCATTTTATCAGAGATCATTTAGAAAATCACAAAGTTATATGCTGTTAATTAATATATCTATCAACCAAAGTAAGGAAATTTCTGGGTAAAATTTAAGTAACTACTGTATTTTATCAGAGAGCATTTAGAAAATCACAAAATTATATGCAGTTAATTAATATTTAAGGAAATTTGTAGGTAAAATTTAAGGAACTACTGCATTTTATCAGAGAGCATTTAAAAAATTAAAGAATTGTGTGCAGTTAAATAGTATACCTATCAGCCAAGGTAAGGAAATTTGTGGGTAAAATTTAGGACTACTGATTTTATCAGAGATCATTTTAGAAAACCAGAATTACGCTGTTAATTAATATACCTATCAAAAAAGAAGGAAATTTGTGGGTAAAATTTATGACTATTGTATTTTATCAGAGATCATTTAGAAAAAATTACAAAGTTATATGCAGTTAATTAGATACCTAGCAGCCAAAGAAGGAAATTTGTGGGGGAAAAATTTAAGTAATTACCATTTCATCAGAGATCATTTAGAAAATCATAGAAATATATGCTTTAATTAGATTTAAGGAAATTTGTGGTAAAAAAGTAATACTGCATTTTTATCAGAAATCATTTGAAAATCTAGAATTACATGCCGTTAATTAAATAAATATCAGCCAAAGTAAGGAAATTTTGGGTAAAATTAAAAAACCGATTTTATCAGAGATCAAAAAATCATAGAAATATATGTTTAATTAGTATTTAAGGAAATTTGTAGGTAAAATTTAAGTGACACTGCATTTTATCAGAAATCATTTAGAAAATCACAGAAAAATGCTGTTAATTAGTATTTAAGGAAATTTGTAGGACAAATTAACTACTGCATTTTATCAGAGATCATTTAGAAAATCACAGAATTATGCTGTTAATTATTCATAAGAGTACTGAATTTTATCATAGAGCAAAGAAAATCACAGAATTATATACAGTTAATTAGTATACCAGAGCCAAAGTAAGGAAATTTTGGGGTAAAATTTAAGAATTATGATTTCATCAGAACTTTAGAAAATCATAGAAATATATGCTGTTAATTAGTATTTAAGGAAATTTGTAGGTAAAATTTAAGTAACTACTGCATTTTATCAGAAATCATTTAGAAAATCACAGAAATATATGCTGTTAATTAGTATTTAAGGAAATTTGTAGGTAAATGTAAGTTACTACTGCATTTTATCAGAAAACATTTAGAAAATTACAAAATTATATGCAGTTAATTAGTATACCTACAGCCAAAGTAAGGAAATTTGTGGGTAAAATTTAAGTCATTGCATTTTATCAGAGATCATTTAGAAAATCATAGAAATATATGCTGTTAATTAGTATTTAAGGAAATTTGTAGGTAAAATTTAAAACTACTGCATTTTATCAGAAATCATTTAGAAAATCACAGAATTATATGCTGTTAATTATATACCAGCAGCCAAAGAAGGAAATTTGTGGGTAAAATTTAATAATTACCGCATTTTATCAGAGATCATTTAGAAAATCATAAAATAGCTGTTAATTAATTTTAAGGAAATTTGTAGGTAAAATTTAAGTGACTACTGCATTTTATCAGAAATCATTTAGAAAATCACAGAATTACATGCAGTTAATTAGTATACCTATCAGCCAAGGTAAGGAAATTTGTGGGTAAAATTTAAGTGACTACTGCATTTTATCAGAGATCATTTAGAAAATCACAGAATTACATGCTGTTAATTAATATACCTATCAGCCAAAGTAAGGAAATTTGTGGGTAAAATTTAAGTGACTACTGTATTTTATCAGAGATCATTTAGAAAATTACAAAATTATATGCAGTTAATTAGTATACCTATCAGCCAAAGTAAGGAAATTTGTGGGTAAAATTTAAGTGACTACTGCATTTTATCAGAGATCATTTAGAAAATCACAGAATTACATGCTGTTAATTAATATACCTATCAGCCAAAGTAAGGAAATTTGTGGGTAAAATTTAAGTGAGTATTTTATTTTATCAGAGATCATTTAGAAAATTACAAAATTATATGCAGTTAATTAGTATACCTAGCAGCCAAAGTAAGGAAATTTGTGGGTAAAATTTAAGTAATTACCGCATTTCATCAGAGATCATTTAGAAAATCACAGAAATATATGCTGTTAATTAGTATTTAAGGAAATTTGTAGGTACAATTTAAGTAACTACTGCATTTTATCAGAGATCATTTAGAAAATCACAGAATTATGCTGTTAATTAGTTCATAAGTAGCTACTGAATTTTATCATAGAGCATTTAGAAAATCACAGAATTATATACAGTTAATTAGTATACCTAGCAGCCAAAGTAAGGAAATTTGTGGGTAAAATTTAAGTAATTACCGCATTTTATCAGAGATCATTTAGAAAATCATAGAAATATATGCTGTTAATTAGTATTTAAGGAAATTTGTAGGTACAATTTAAGTAACTACTGCATTTTATCAGAAATCATTTAGAAAATCACAGAATTACATGCAGTTAATTAGTATACCTAGCAGCCAAAGTAAGGAAATTTGTGGGTAAAATTTAAGTGACTACTGCATTTTATCAGAGATCATTTAGAAAATCACAAAGTTATATGCTGTTAATTAATATATCTATCAACCAAAGTAAGGAAATTTCTGGGTAAAATTTAAGTAACTACTGCATTTTATCAGAGATCATTTAGAAAATCACAGAAATATATGCTGTTAATTAGTATTTAAGGAAATTTGTAGGTAAAATTTAAGTAACTACTGCATTTTATCAGAAATCATTTAGAAAATCATAGAATTACATGCAGTTAATTAGTATACCTATCAGCCAAGGTAAGGAAATTTGTGGGTAAAATTTAAGTGACTACTGCATTTTATCAGAGATCATTTAGAAAATCACAGAATTACATGCTGTTAATTAATATACCTATCAGCCAAAGTAAGGAAATTTGTGGGTAAAATTTAAGTGACTATTGTATTTTATCAGAGATCATTTAGAAAATTACAAAATTATATGCAGTTAATTAGTATACCTAGCAGCCAAAGTAAGGAAATTTGTGGGTA
Source organism: Sarcophilus harrisii (assembly GCF_902635505.1). Lineage (NCBI taxonomy): Eukaryota > Metazoa > Chordata > Mammalia > Dasyuromorphia > Dasyuridae > Sarcophilus > Sarcophilus harrisii. The sequence continues at coordinate 605,213,999 of NC_045428.1, forward strand.
AAATTTAAGTAATTACCGCATTTCATCAGAGATCATTTAGAAAATCATAGAAATATATGCTGTTAATTAGTATTTAAGGAAATTTGTAGGTAAAATTTAAGTAACTACTGCATTTTATCAGAAATCATTTAGAAAATCACAGAAATATATGCTGTTAATTAGTATTTAAGGAAATTTGTAGGTACAATTTAAGTAACTACTGCATTTTATCAGAAATCATTTAGAAAATCACAGAAATATATGCTGTTAATTAGTATTTAAGGAAATTTGTAGGTAAAATTTAAGTAACTACTGCATTTTATCAGAAATCATTTAGAAAATCACAGAAATATATGCTGTTAATTAGTATTTAAGGAAATTTGTAGGTAAAATGTAAGTAACTACTGCATTTTATCAGAAATCATTTAGAAAATCACAGAATTATGCTGTTAATTAGTTCATAAGTAGCTACTGAATTTTATCATAGAGCATTTAGAAAATCACAGAATTATATACAGTTAATTAGTATACCTAGCAGCCAAAGTAAGGAAATTTGTGGGTAAAATTTAAGTAACTACTGCATTTTATCAGAGATCATTTAGAAAATCACAGAAATATATGCTGTTAATTAGTATTTAAGGAAATTTGTAGGTAAAATTTAAGTAACTACTGCATTTTATCAGAAATCATTTAGAAAATCACAGAAATATATGCTGTTAATTAGTATTTAAGGAAATTTGTAGGTAAAATGTAAGTTACTACTGCATTTTATCAGAAAACATTTAGAAAATTACAAAATTATATGCAGTTAATTAGTATACCTAGCAGCCAAAGTAAGGAAATTTGTGGGTAAAATTTAAGTGACTACTGCATTTTATCAGAGATCATTTAGAAAATCATAGAAATATATGCTGTTAATTAGTATTTAAGGAAATTTGTAGGTAAAATTTAAGTAACTACTGCATTTTATCAGAAATCATTTAGAAAATTACAAAATTATATGCAGTTAATTAGTATACCTAGCAGCCAAAGTAAGGAAATTTGTGGGTAAAATTTAAGTAATTGCCACATTTTATCAGAGATCATTTAGAAAATCATAGAAATATATGCTGTTAATTAGTATTTAAGGAAATTTGTAGGTACAATTTAAGTAACTACTGCATTTTATCAGAAATCATTTAGAAAATCATAGAATTACATGCAGTTAATTAGTATACCTATCAGCCAAGGTAAGGAAATTTGTGGGTAAAATTTAAGTGACTACTGCATTTTATCAGAGATCATTTAGAAAATCACAGAATTACATGCTGTTAATTAATTTAAAAATTTTAGGAAATTTAAGAAATTTTAAAATCTTTAAAATGAATATTTTAATTTTATAAGAAAAATTCATTTAGAAAATACAAATTATATCAGTTAATTAGTATACCAAGCCAAAAAAGGAAATTTGTGGGTAAATGTACCGATTTATCAGAAATCATTTTGAAAATCAAGAAATTACAATTGTTTGTTTTTAAAAATTTAATAATACCTTTTATCAGCCAAAAATAAGAAATTTGTTTAAAATTTAAGGTTTGAGGTAAAATTTTATTTTTATCAGAAAACATTTAGAAAATTACAAAATTATTGCAGTTAATTAGTATACCACAGCCCAAAGTAAGGAAATTTGTGGAAAATTTAATATTGCATTTTATCAGAGATATTTTAAAAATCATAGAAATATATGCTGTTAATTAGATTTAAGGAAATTTTGTAAAATTTTAAAATTTTAAGTTTTAAAAATTACTTTGCATTTTATTCCAGAAATAAAAATTTTTAAAAAAGAAAATCAAACAAGAAAATATAAATTTTTTAATTAGATTTAAAATTTGTGGTAAATTTAAGTAACTACCATTTTATCAGAAACATTTAGAAAATTAAAAAATTAATGCAGTTAATTAGTATACCTACAGCCAAAGGTAAGGAAATTTGTGGGTAAATTTATATCTGCATTTATCAGAATCATTTAAAAATCAAAAATAATGCTTTAATTAAATTAGCAAATAAGGAAATTTGTGGTAAAATTTAAGTAACTATTTTATTTTATAGAATCATTTAAAAATTACAAAAATTATATCATTAATTATAACCTACAGCCAAATAAAATTTGTTAAAATTTAAAGTAACCCATTTTATCAAGATCATTTAGAAAATCAAGAAATAATCTGTTAATTAATATTTAAAAATTTATAAAATTTTTATTTTTTTTATCAAAATCATTTAGAAAATCAAAAATTAATCATTAATTATATACCAACCAAAAGAAAATTTTTAAAATTTAAAAGATTTATCAGAATCATTTGAAAATCAAGAAATAATCTTTAATTATATTTAAAAAGTAGGAAATTTGTTTGTTTTAAAATTTTAGTACTTATTTTAATTTTATAGAGAATTTTTTGAAAAATTTAAAAATTATATCAGTTAATTAGTATACCTAGCAGCCAAAGTAAGGAAATTTGTGGGTAAAATTTAAGAATTACCGATTTTATCAGAATCATTTAAAAATTAGAAATATATCTGTTAATTATATTTAAGGAAATTTGTTAAATTTAAGTAATATTTTTATCAGAAATCATTTAGAAAATAAAATTTAACAGTTAATTAGTATACCTAGAGCCAAAGTAAGGAAATTTGTGGGTAAAATTTAAACACTGATTTTATCAAGATCATTTAGAAAATCAAAAATTATATGGTTTTAATTATATTTTTAAAAAGGAAATTTTTAAAATTTAAGTAACTACTGATTTTATCAGAAACATTTAGAAAAATCACAAAATTATATCGTTAATTAATATTTAAAAATTTTAGGTAAAATGGAACTACTGCATTTTATCAGAAATTTAAAAATTAAAATTTTCAGTTAAATAGTATACCTATAAAAGTAAGGAAATTTGTAGGTAAAATTTAAGTAACTACTGCATTTTATCAGAAATCATTTAGAAAATCACAGAAATATATGCTGTTAATTAGTATACTATCAGCAAGTAAGGAAATTTGTAGGTAAAATTTAAGTTACTACTGCATTTTATCAGAAAACATTTAGAAAATTACAAAATTATATGCAGTTAATTAGTATACCTAGCAGCCAAAGTAAGGAAATTTGTGGGTAAAATTTAAGTAATTACCGCATTTCATCAGAGATCATTTAGAAAATCATAGAAATATATGCTGTTAATTAGTATTTAAGGAAATTTGTAGGTAAAATTTAAGTAACTACTGCATTTTATCAGAAATCATTTAGAAAATCACAGAAATATATGCTGTTAATTAGTATTTAAGGAAATTTGTAGGTAAAATTTAAATAATTACCGCATTTTATCAGAGATCATTTAGAAAATCATAGAAATATATGCTGTTAATTAGTATTTAAGGAAATTTGTAGGTAAAATTTAAGTGACTACTGCATTTTATCAGAAATCATTTAGAAAATCACAGAAATATATGCTGTTAATTAGTATTTAAGGAAATTTGTAGGTACAATTTAAGTAACTACTGCATTTTATCAGAGATCATTTAGAAAATCACAGAATTATGCTGTTAATTAGTTCATAAGTAGCTACTGAATTTTATCATAGAGCATTTAGAAAATCACAGAATTATATACAGTTAATTAGTATACCTATCAGCCAAAGTAAGGAAATTTGTGGGTTAAAATTTAAGTGACTATTGCATTTTATCAGAGATCATTTAGAAAATCACGGAATTACATGCTGTTAATTAATATACCTATCAACCAAAAAATGTGCCAGTTAAACTTTAAGTAATTACTGGATTTTATCAGAAATCATTTAGAAAATCATGGAATTATATGCTGTTGATTAGTATACATATCATATGTGGTGAATTTTGACTTCAACAAGTCTATTCAATGTATGAAAATTTTAAGGAAAAGTGTATGAATTTGAACTAATTCTGTTAATGATTATTGTCATATGAACACAACTATAATCTGCCCTGACATATGATGCGTAAAGTTTTACTACTGGAGGCAGAATATTGTGGGGCTTTGATCCAATATAGCTCTAAGCTTTGATTTCAGATATAAGTGTCTAACCTCCTATAGTCCATCCTTTAAGGAAAATGGCAGCAGCTCAATGGAAATGACATCTATAAACTTATACCAAAGGAAATATGTCCCTGGGGAATAGATGAGAGTGGCATCTTAGGGAGACTAAAATAAGGACTTTCTTGGTTGAAGTTATTATGGAAGACATATACCCACCTGCTTAATTCTGAGTATGAAATCTGGTCATACAGTTGGCTAACTAGGACTCATACTATAGACCAAGATAAAATCAAAATGGGCACAATATTCAGATATAAAGAGGTAATATCATAAGCAAATTCAAAGGGCATGGAATATCTTACCTGTCAGATCTATACATAAGAAAAGAATTGATGACCAATTAAGAAATAGAGGATCAAACACAATGAATATATCGATTACAGAAAATTAAAAAGAGTTTGAAAAAACAAAATCAATGCAGCCAAGTTTAGGAGGAAAAAAAGCAGAAAAATGAGCAAAAAGGTTACAAGTTTTTCAGATAAAAGCCTCAATTCTCAAATGTATAGGGAACTAGAACTGTCAAAGTTGTAAATATGTGAGTCATTCTCCAGTTGATAAGTAGTCAAAGGAAATGAACAGGCAGTATGCAGAAGAAATTACAGCCATCTATAGAAATATTAAAATAGTTTAAAATCACTATTTATTGCAGAAATGGAAATTAAAACAAATCTGAGCTATAATATCACACCTATCAAATTTGCTCAAAAGAAAAAAAAATGTTGGAGGGAATGTGGAAAATCTGGGATATTGATACACTGGTGATAGAGCTGTGGATTGATCTACTATTCTGGAGGACAGTTTGGAACTGTGCCCCAAGAAGATTCAAACTGTGCATATTTGCTAGGCCTATGTCCCAGACATCAAAGATAAAGGAAAAGAACTTAAATATACAATATTGGTTGATAACTGTACTTTTGTGGTGGTAAGGAATTAGAAATTGATTATATAACACAATATTGTTTCAAAATTTAATATGATTATATTATTATATTGAGTTATATGACATGAAGAGCAGGATGGTTCCAGAAAAACCTTGTAAAAACTGATATGAAGTGATGAAAAGTAAAGTATGAAGAAACAGGAGATCACTGTATAGAGCAAAAGCAACATTGTATGATGTATAACTATTGAAAGACTTAGTTATTTTGACCAATACAACAATCCAAAATAATTCTAAAGGTTTTAGGATGAAAACTGCCAGAGAGGGAATGGATAGAGTATGAGTAGAAATTGTAGCACATTTTTCTTGCTGTTATTTCTAACAGGGAAATATTTTTCACATTTCCATATTTTCCATATCTTCACATGAGCAATTGATATTATATTTGTTACCTTAACATTAAATCAGGAAAAGTTAGTAGGGAAGAAAAGAATTGAGAAGTCAAAAATTCTTTTTTTCTTTTAATTTTTTTATTGTAATTTATTCTGTCTCTTTTGAAGAATTTTTTTATTTCCTGTCATGTTTTTCCATATTCATTACATTCCTAAGTTTTCTCTCCACTGTGGATTCTCTGATGTTTAGCAAGATTGGACCTATTTCTGAAAGCCTTTCCACACTGATTACAAGCAAAAGGTTTCTCTCCAGTGTGGATTTTCTGATGTTGAGCAAGATGGGAACTCTGTGTGAAAGTCTTTCCACACTCATTGCATTCAAAAGGCTTCTCTCCAGTGTGAATTCTCTGGTGTGTAGCAAGATGACACTTCCTTCCGAAAGTCTTTCCACACTGATTGCAATCGAAAGGTTTTTCTTCAGAGTGGATTCTCTGGTGTTTAACAAGATGGGAACTCCTTCTGAAAGCCTTTCCACACTGATTACAATCAAAAACTTTCTCTCCAATGTGGATCCTCTGATGTTTAACAAGATTGGACCTCTTTCTGAAAGTCTTTTCACACTGATTACATTCAAAAGGTTTCTCTCCTGTGTGGATTCTCTGATGTTCTGCAAGGTGGGAGCTCTGTGTGAAAGTCTTTCCACACTGATTACAATTGAAAGGTTTCTCTCCCGTGTGGATTCTCTGGTGTGTAGAAAGATGCGTGCTCCTAGTGAAAGTCTTTCCACATTGATTGCATTCAAACGGTTTCTCTCCAGTGTGGATTTTCTGGTGTTCAGCAAAATTTGACCTTTGGGCGAAAGTCTTTCCACACTGGCCACAATCAAAAGGTTTCTCTCCAGTGTGGATTCTACAGTGTCTGGCAAGATTGGAGCTCCGTGTGAAACTCTTTCCACACTGATAACACCCAAAGGGCTTTTTTTCAGTGTGGACTCTCTGATGCTCACGGAGTCTGCCCCAGAAGGGCTTTTCAGGGCCGACAACCTTGTAGAGCCCTCCAGGGTAAGTCCGTGAAGGCCTGCCAGGTTCCTGGTCCCAGCCAGCATCCTTCCCACCCGCTTGAGACTCCTGTCTCTTCCTGAGAGGACAGCCAGGAGGGGCTGAGTATTGGCAGGGGGCTGCCTCACACTTGTGCTCCCCCTCAGGTGGCTTTCTCTGGGGGATGGGCTGATGAGTAACAAGGGCCCTCCCACCTGCATCCCTCCCCCAAAGCATTTCCTCAGCATCACTTTCCTGAGGTCTAAGGAAGTCTAAATCACGGCTCAAGGCCACTTGCCATTGGCTCTCTGAGTAGGTCTGCACTTGGGGAGGCTTCTCCTGGGGCTGAAGAAGCTCTCCCTGTGCGGTGAAGCTTTGGTTGCTTGACCAGTGCTGAAGACACTTGTTCCTGGAGACCATTTTCTTACATTGACTGAGCAGTGGAGATTGCTTGAACCTCTTTCCAGTTTCATCCAACGCATCGTCGCTCTTTGGACTATTTACTTGGACGTTAGAGTCAAGGATTTCCCTCAAAGTGAAGGCACAGGGACCCTCCTTCGTGAATCTCCTCAGGTCATGTTCTTCCACAAAAAGTCCCAGCTTTCTCCTCATCTCATTTACTTCAAACTTGGGCTCTACAACTAAAAAAACAAAAACATATACACATGAGCAACAGCAGTAATTACATAAGTGTTATGGAGCTCATGACCCTCTCATCACCAACCTAAATGCAATGAAATTTCAGGAATATATTCTTGCAGCAAAAATTGGCATTTAATAGACTATGGCAATGTAAAGAGAAAAGACAGACAGCATGTGAAAGTGGCTAATGATGTACACAACTCACATTCAATAAAAGCAACAGCAAAAGGCAAGATAAGTATCAGACTGTTAACAATTTCTGTCATACTTCTCTCCACTTTTGCCAACAATTTTCACCAAGGAGTAAAGTCTGATCCCAAAACTTTCAATCTCTACATTTGTTAAATACCAGGTTATTGTAATTATTTGCTGCTGTGAATTGTATGACTTCTGCTCTGTTGACCCACTTTCTATTTCTTAGTCAGTACCACATAGTTTTGAAAGTTATAATACCTTATATATAAAGCCTTATAATACTTTTTAAAATTTGGTTCTGCTAAACTTCTTTGCTTTACATTTTCATTAGTTCCTTTCATATTCTTGAAGTTTTGCTCTTTCAAATAAATGCTATTTTTTTTTCCAATTCAGCAAAATAAATATTTAGTCATTTGATTGAGACAATCAAATTGGGAAGAGAAATTTGCTTAAGCAAAACTGTCATTCTTATTATATTGGTCCTTTCAATGAATGAACAATTATGTCTCCAATTACTTAACTCTGACTGTATTACTGTCACAGTTTTAAGTAAATGCTTTTTATCAACTTAAGGAAAAATCATTTTATAAACATTTTCAAGGCAAAAACTCAGGATTAAAAATAATAGAAATGAGTTTTGTATATTATCAAAAGTTTTTTTCTTCAACTATTGATAGAATCATATGATTTCCACCCACCCCTCCATCTTTTCTTATTGTTATAATTTTTTCTTAAACTAAACTGCCAAGCAATCAAACTCTGCAACAGAGACCACAACTCTATTGGCCAAATTTTTTGAATATCAAATGTACGCTTGCCAAAAAGACTGTTTTATGGAGAACTCACACAGGGCGAACACTCTCAAGGGGGTCAGAAAAAGCCATACAAGAGATATACTCTCAAAGTCTCTCTTAATAACTTTAGAATTGACTGTATGACCCAGGAGATGCTGGCCCAGGACCGCTCATCACGGCTTGCCCTCCTCAGAGAAGGGGCTCATAGAGCAAAGCAGAATTGAATGAACCCAGAAGAAATGTGAGATGCAGCAAGTCAGAGAATATTCCCACAAGGACCATCTATGCTCGACCTTTGGCAAAGCATTCTGAGCTTCTCTTGAGCTGATCAGCCACAGTGGGACATACCAACTTGACCCTAACATAGTGATATTATTTTGGTCTTCTTGGAGAACGAACCACCAACCAAACAAACATGCTCCTTAAGCTAATCCGTTCTTTATTCCTGATCTGACCCCAATTTGTCACAATGTATGTCATAATATATCATTGTATTCTTCCAGCTACTATTTTATATAGGAATTTTGCATCTGTATATATTAATTAAATTGGTCTCTAATTTTGATCTCTTTTTTGCTTTTCCAGCATTTGAATATCAATGCCATATTTGTTTCATGAAAGGAGTTTGGTAGTAGCCTTTCTTTGCCTATTTTCTTAAATCAGTTTTTGGATATTGGAATTGGCTGACCTTTAAATGTTTGGTAGAATTCCTTTGCAAATCTGTGTGAACCTGATGTTTCATTCTTAGAAAGCTCATTTATGACCTGCTTCGCTTTTTTCTAGAATAGGACCATGTAGATATTTTATTTCCTCTTCAGTTAATCCTCTGGGAATAAATCTCCAGGATTACCTGCCCTCTAATCCCTACTTCCTCTGTATCAGTTCTTTTCAGGACTCATTTTTATGTGATAACTGTTCCATATGACTTCTCCCAAGCCAGTTTTATTTTTGAGAATCAATCCATCATCCTCAACTTAACCCAAGGTTTGTTTGTTTGTTTTTCAAATTACCCAAGCAATGAGGATGTTGTTTTAAAAAAAAAAAGTACTTATGTTATTTTCACATGTAAAAAATAAAGTTTGACTTTAGTGAATCCCTTATAACTAGTACTTAATGTTTACCTTATTATTTTTCCTAGGTCTTCTATGTAAAGTTTTACATTGAGTTATCCTTTTTTTGTTGTAAATGCCTCTATGTCTTTCGATTCATTAAATGATCTTCAAAATCTTTCCATCCAGGATTATACTCAGCTTTCCTGAGTAAGTTAATTTTGGTCATAACCCTTGCTCTATGAAACACAGAAGCTTCTATTCTATTCTATAGAAGAGTTAACCTGATTGAGGTTCCACAATATTTACAATGTTTTTCCTTTTTGCTCCTAGATTGTCTGCTTAACCTGAGAGCTTTGAAACTTGACTATGATATTCCTGTAAGTATTCATCTTGGAATCTCTTTCGGGGTTGAACAGTGAATTTTTTTTTCTATTTCTACTTTTCCCTCGTGTTCAAAAACTTCATAGCAATTTTCTTTAATACTTTCCTGAAATATTCTGTCTTGATACTTTTTATGATTATAACTTTCAATTAGTTAAACAATTCTTATGTAATCTCTCCTTGACCTAGTCTCCATATCATTTATTTCTCTAATGAAATGTTTCACATCTCTTCAACTTTCTTATTCTTTTGGCTTTGACAGTTTTTTAGTGCTTGTAACATCATTAGCTCTCTTTTTCCCAATTCTAATATTTAAAAGGTTATTTTCCTCCTTAAATTTGTGGATCTCTTTTTCTGATTGGCTTTGTTTTCATAGTTTTCTTAATGTTTTTGGATTGCTTTTATTTTTTCCTTCTAATTGTTCCTCAGTTTCTTCTTTGGTTTTTAAAGGGCTTTATCAATTCTTTCAAGAACTCGTTTTGACCTTATGAGTATTTGACATATCTCTCTGGATGAGGTATGGCTTTTTAAACTTCCTCTGACAAGCACTACAGATCGTTTCTCCCTCTAGCTATGAGCCTGGTGATAAGTGACTCCCTTTGAAAAGGCTACAAGACTACCCAGAAAAAGAACTCTGGGAGATGACTAAAAACCATTACATTGAATTCCCAATCCCTATAGTTATGCACACCTGCATTTTTGATTTCCTTCACAAGCTAATTGTACAATAATTCAGAGTCTGATTCTTTTTGTACAGCAAAATAATGTTTTGGTCATGTATACTTATTGTGTATCTAAGTTATATTTTAATATATTTTAACATCTACTGGTCATCCTGACATTTAGGGGAGGGGGTGGGGGGGTAAGAGGTGAAAAATTGGAACAAGAGGTTTGGCAATTGTTAATGCTGTAAAGTTACCTATGTATATATCCTGTAAATAAAAGGCTATTAAATAAAAAAAATTTAAAAAAAAAAAAAAGAAAAGAAAAAAAAAAGAAAAGGCTACAAGACAAGACCAAAATGGATGGAGAGTTGGAGTCCCAGAGGACCTAGCTCCTAAGGCTGAGATGCACCAGAGTGTGCGTCCATTGCTAATTTTGGCCTGAAACTAAAACCAGGAAAAGAGAGGAAACAGTCCTTACCCAGGGATAGCAGGTTCTGAGCACTCTCCAGCATGACCTCTTTGTAGAGCTCCTTCTGAGAAGGGTCCAAGAGCCCCCACTCCTCCTGGGTGAAGTCCACTATAATGTCCCTGAACATCACCAACTCCTAAACAGTCAAGTCACATGAGTTAGAGCTGGAAGAGACTCCAGAATTCATCTATTACAAACCTCTCTCCTCAAACAGAAAGGGAGGAAACAGAAGCAGAGATGGGCTTTGCCTAAAACTCATATAACCTTTAGAGAGTCAGAGCCCACACATGAAACCAGGCATTAGGAGCCCAATGGAACACTGAGAAAAGCCTTCTTTGTTTGAAGTGACAAATGACAGTCAGGTTGGAATAATAAAAGTTGATTCAAATATCTCACTATATATTGTTTCTTTTGATGGAATTATGGAAAAGATCTGTATTCTATTAGTGAGACATGGAAATTTGGGAGAAGATAGAAGGTAACGTGACATTCCACCCCACCAGAAGCATCTTAAGTGATATATTAAGAAAATTTAAGTGTTTATGAGAAGTTCTCAAGTACTTGAGGACTGGGGAGGACTGAAAGGGGAAGGATTGAACAGTGATCACTGAGGAAAGAACAATGAAGAAGGAATGATCTGGTAAATTTCCTTACAGTCCTTATAGTCTTAGCTAGATTAAAGCATGACAAGAACTCTAAAGAGATATTATTCACAATTTGGCCTCAATTGAGTAGTATGAAATTGCTTATAGCAGCATTAACTGTTCTTATACTGAAGGACTGAAGGACATACACAGGGTATGATGGGTCATGTTCAAAAATGTCTGCTACCTTTGCTTAATGATTGTTTTCACTTGGTCATGAATATATTCATTTATTTCAATATTTGTTATAGAAAATTACAGAATTATCGAAAAATAAGAGTAACTATATGGAGAAAGGAAGTTTCATTCCTTCATTAAAAATGCAATATTTTATCAGTGCATAAGGCACTGATAGTTTGTTTCTAAAAAAGAAATCATTTCAACATTGTATAAGAACTCTAGATACTGGGGATCAGGAATAAAGAGAATGAGTCAAGAGGCAAACTCATGGCTCTCATACAAGAAAGTGCCCACGTCTGCCTTTGATATACTGGACAGCATCATCTATTTTCCAACCTGCTATGTGTAGGACCCATGTTTGGGAAATGCACTTGGCAGTTGATGTTCCTCCATTTCATTTTCTTGCAATATTTATTTTTCCCATTTTCAAAATTTCTATTATTTTGGAGCAATTCTCTTTTATACAAAAGTTTCCTCACTTTTTTCTCATTTTCACTTTCTTTAAAGCATCTGAACCCTCAGTGAATTTGTGAGAAATTATCATATGTAGTAATCTTTTCTTACTTTTTTTAGATTCCTAAGTATTTACAAAATGTTCCTTTTCACTTGGTGTTCTGACTTACAATTCTTCCTTTGGTTGTATTTATTCATGACATAAAACAATCACTACCAGAAGGTCATGATGTTGCTGATTGAGCTCTCCCTTTTTCTTGGCTGGCGCAGCTCTGGTGAGCTAAGGGAAGACGTGTCTCACCACTGGTATAGGATGTGCATATACTTATATACCAACAAAATCCAGCAGGCCTGGAAGAAAAAGAGCTCTGGGTGGGAGAGAACTCAACAGAATCTCACCCGGTGAGCGGCCCTGAGAGCGGCAAGGCCGACAAATGAAGGCCGGGAAAATGCTGGGAAATCCAGAAACTGCAGAAGGAAAACCGAGAACTCCACAGGCATCTCCCCCAGCAAGCGGCCCTGAGAGCGGCAAGGCTGACAAATGAAGGCCAGGAAATCCAGAAGCTGCTGAAGGAAAACCGAGAACTCCACAGGCTGTACCACCAGGATAGGTCGTCCGTCTCCAGGAAGCAGCATCCAATCCCATCAGAAGTAAAGTGCAATTAAAACTGAGAGAGCTGCAGGTTTCTTGGCTCAGCAAGAAGGAAGGTGAAATTCAGTTTTATGCTGACACTATACTTGGCTGTTTATTGGCCAAAGACCCCGATGCTATTAAACTACTCAGTACAGATGGGGCCACATAGATCAAGTGAGCAGGAAACAGTCATAGAGAGACGGACTGAACACTTCCATCATGTTCTCAACAGACTGTCGTCAATCAGTGCTGAAGCTTCTGACCGTTTATCTCAAGTTGAAGTCAGTGACTCCCTAGCTGAAGTTGCAACTGAAGAAGGGGTTTTGAAGGCCATTAGGCTGCTTTCTTGTGTCAAAGCATCGGATGGTGATTCTATTTCCACTGAGATTTACAAGGTAGGGGAGCGGGACAATTTTGGCCTAACAGTTAACGCCAAAAAACCCAGGTTCTCCACCAGTCAGTACCTCATCATCCACATGAGGATCTAGCAACCGCTAGCAACAGCCAATGGAAAAGTTCTCTTCCTTTGATGGGGATGTCCACACCGATAATGAGATTGACACACGTGGCCAGAGCTAGCCCAGTGTTTGGGAGGTTCTGAAAAAAAGTGTGGGAGAGATGCTAGACTGACTACCAGGCTAAAGATGTCTAGAGCCTTGTGCTGACCTCATCGTAGTCTTCCTGTGAAACCTGGACTGTTCCTCAGTACCACACTAGGAAATGGAATCGCTTCCATTTGAATTGTCTTAGGAAGATCTGGCAGGATAAGGGACTGGACCCTGAGGTCCTTTCTGATATAATTCTTCCCCTAAGAAATGCTTTGGCTGCACGCCATAACTTTTGGGACGTCGTCTCATTATTGTCATTCTCTTGGATGAAATGTTTAATTGTGTCTATGTTCTGTTGTTTCACCCACTCGTTCTTTAGGATGAGATTTATTTACCGGCTCTGCTGCGGAGAGCACAACTCTGTTGGGCCAGCCACATTGTTCGAATGCCAAATGTATGCTTGCCAAAAAAGATTATTTTATGGAGAACTCACACAGGGTAAACGCTCACAAGGGGGTCACTCTCAAGGTCTCTCTTAAAGAACTTTAGAATAGATGGTATGACATTGGAGACACTGGCACAGGACCACCCAGCTGTGCTCTGTGAACAAAAGAGAATTAGCTCAGAAGAAACACAAGATGCACAAAGTTAGAGAATCCAGCCCAAGTGTTAATAGGGACTATTTGTGTCGGTCTGTGGCGGAGCATTCCGAGCTTGTATTGATCTGATTGGACAGTTGGACACCCTATAACTCCACTAACAGAGTGATATCACATTGGTCTCCTTTGAGAAGGAAACCAGCAAATTCTCCATTCTTTTTTCTTAGTTTGCAAGTATAATTAAGTGCAAATTTCTACATCTCTTTAATGTTTAAGATAATCTTCCACTTTGGAGAAGTAAAAGTTTTCTATTAAAGTATTCTTCATACAAGTGGGAAGAAAAAGCTTGTAAAGGGACTTTAGAGAAGTTTTCCTCCATATTTTGGGAAGGGGGTGCTTTTTACTAAGAAATTTAGCATCCATACTAAGGAAGAAGGTTCTATTAAGAAACAAATAGAAACCTCTTTAAAAAAAATAACAGTAACTCTACATATACTTTAGTAAAAAGGCTAGAAAAGGTGAACCCAAAAAGGTCTTTATTTTAAACAAGTAAATAGAATATTAGAAAAATTAGGTATGATAGCTCTCTGGAGAAAACTGAATGGTGACAGAAAGAAGTATACTTTCTTCTCAGCAGTTCATGGAACCTACACAAAAATTGACCATATATTAGGACATAAAGACCTCAAAATTAAATGCAGGAAGGCAGAAATAGTAAATGCTTTCTTTTCAGATCACAATACAATAAAAACTACATTCAACAAAAAGTTAGGTGTTAAATAGATCAAAAAGTAATTGGAAACTAAATATTTTAAACAAGGACTTTCCTAAAAAGCACAGGGAGGAAAATTTTGCTCAAGTGTGGTTGTCAAAGCATAAGAAATCTTTATTTTCCTTAAAAGTGCATTCTGGAGTCAAGAGCACCAACCCTAGATTTGGGGGGATCTGACTTCAAACATTTGACAATTACTAGTTTTTTAATCCTAAGCAAGGCACTTGAGCTTGGCCTTGCCAATGACAACGAAAAAAATACCTTTAAATGGCTAGACCAATTGACAAATGCTGTTTTGATAAAATTGTGAATATGTTTTTATAAGGACTAAATAGGAAAATTAATCTTAGCCTACCAGCAAGATCACAGTTGTCTGAGATTGTCTTAAATTGTTGACAGATAAGATCCCAAGAAATTTTGAAGAAATTCAAGTGGGTTTCAATGCTGTGTCAGATCTTGTTGTAAATTCTGAGGGTGTGTCCCTTTTGTGAATGAGAGAACTAAGTTTGGGAATAGTGGGTTGATTGCAGCAGATAAAAGGGACCTTATACAATTAGAGAGATTTTTATGCTATAAACCAGGACCATTGATGAAAGAGGTTTACCCCTCATACATTGGGAAATCTATGCTGTCATATGGGATCTTTGCACTAATCTGTGCCAAAAGGTGCTTCCAAGCATTTGTTTTGTTCTATGCTTTTTTTCTCTGGTCTACTTAACCAAGGGGGAAAGAGGGAAAGGGAGGAAGAGTAAAAACTTCCAGAAGTCTTCCCTCTTTTATCTCCATATTCAAATATTGACTGAATTAGAAGTTGTAGAGATGAAAGACTAATAACAAATTTTAAAAGTCATAATTAGGTAATGAATGGGTCAATTCTCTACTGGAAATATCTAAAATAGGATATGAAAATTTTGTTAGCATTTTAATGAGCTTTTGCAGTATTAGCAAACTTTGTAATTTTTTTAAAAAAAAGAAAAGATCAACAAATCATTCTAAAAGACTTAAAGTGACTTGTATTTTTCTTTTTAAAAAAATTTTCATAGCATTTTATTTTCCCAAACACATGTAAAGATAGTTTTCAAAATTCTTTTTTTAAGACTTTGATGTTCCAAATTCTTTCCCTCCCTTCTTCAAGAGAGCAAACAATCTAAGTTGAATATGTGCGATTCTTTTAAACATATTTCCATATTTGTCATGTTGTACAAGAAAAATCAGTTCAAAAGAAAAAAATAAAAACAAACACAAAAAGGTGAATGGGTATTTTTAAAACTTTTATTTTATTTTAATAGTCAAATATTTTTCCAATTACATGAAAAGAGAGTTTCCATTTTTGTAAAATTTTGAGTTCCAAATTTTTTCCCCTTCCATCTTTCTCTTACTTCTACATTCCCCAAGACAGTAAGCAATCTGAGATAGGTTATACATGTGCAATTATTTTGAACATATTTTCAAATGAGTCACATTGGGGAAAACCACAAGAAAGAAAAAAAAAATACAACAGAACAAAACAAAAAAAAGGTGAAAACTCTAAGCTTCAATTCACATTCACTCTCCATAGCTCGTTCTCTCTGGATGTGGATGGCATTTTCCCTTCAAAATCTATTGGAATTATCTTGGATCAATGTATTGCTGAGAAGAACTAAGTCTTTTATAGTTGATCATCATAATCTTGCTGTTACTGGAGACAATGTTCTCCTGAGTCTATTCACTTTTATAAAATTCATTTTTTTTTTTTTTTTTTTTGGAAGGCAATGGGGGTTAAGTGACTTGCATATCTCTTAAGTATCAACTATCTGAGGTCTGATTTAAACTTCCATTCTCCTGTGCTCCATCCACTGCACTGCCTAGCTGCCCCTAGTATTTTTGTTGTTGTTGTTGCTGAGATAATTGGGGTTAAGTGACTTGCCCAGGGTCACACAGCTAAAAAGTGTTAAGTGTCTGAGGCCAGATTTAAATTCAGGTCTTCCTGACTTCAGAGCTGCCCCCTGCCCCAAGTAGTTTAGTGAACTTTTGAGGTACCAGCAAGCTTTGTAAAGTTTAATAAGTAAAATTGGATAGATCAGTTACTTCATAAAAAGAATTTTTAAGTGACTAGTTATTAATTTTAAAGCTGCAGTTTAAATTTTAAAATACACGTCTATTGGTCGCCATCTAGGGAAGGAAATACAGAAAAGAAAAAGAAATGTATATGATAATTTTATCCTCTATTTCAAAGGAACAGCATGTTGTGTTTCGTCGATTTATAGTTTGATGAGCCATCATCTCTGCAATCTCTTTCAGCTTCCCGTCAGCAATACCTGGGTATGGGTAGGGTACATGGCGGGGTGTTAGGGGGTCTCAAACGTAGTCTGCATCATCCTTTCTCTGTCTCCTTTGGGGTGCTCTTGGAACTTGTAGAAAGCATGGCCCCGGCTCTCCACACCCCTCCAGGTGGTGACTACTCCATGTTCAATGGGGTATTTCAGGGTCAGAACTCCTCCCCAGCTCTCAGCCTAATCCCCCACTGAGTCTTCTTCCCGGCCCTCACCCACAATCACACCCTGATGTCCAGGTTGCCCATAATGGTAGCATAGATGCCAAGGAGCACTGCCTCCTTCATATGCTGACTCTGCCCACTCTGGAGCCAGGGTCAGCAATGAGATCCTCATCCATGGGAAGCTTTAAGGTGCCAAGTTGAAACTCCTAAGAGGGAAGACATGGAAGGGATCTAGAGAAAAGGAGGAGGCTTGGGCCAGCCTACAGAAGGAGCTCTCTCTCGGCTTTCCGAGAATCCTGAAAGCCATCTCCAAGAGCCAAGAATTTAACCTAGGAAATACTGCAGAACAGAGTGACGGTGTCTCATTAAGTGCCTGCAATGACTCCGTACTCAGTGTTTCTACGCTGGGCTGAGATGTCATTAACGTGATTGCTATTAGAGTGAATGATTTTCTCTCCACCATGTTTTGAAAATGCATTCTGTTGAATGTTTTTCTCTTGTATTATAACTTAAAACAACCACCTGTTCAGGCAGGTTAAATTTCATCTTAATGCTGTTGGATCATAAATGCGTCTATTATATATATAGTGTGACAAAATGTTTTAAAACAATGAAATATATTTTGTGAGAAAATAATGCTACTGCTGGGAGAAAAGTACAGCCAAGTCCTCTTGTTCAAGGCTCTCAGCAGTCCCGCCAGACGTGTCTTGGGATGCTCTAGTGCTGCCATTTCAGGAAGCGGGCCCTCTCTCAGCCAACGTGGGAGTGTTGTAGATCACAGCTTAAGTCATTAGTGAGTTTATCAGCAATCATTTAGAAATTATGATCTATCCGTGAGTGTACAGGAAGGTCCCCGCTCTATATCACACTCAGGATGGGCCATTTGTGCCGCCTGCTCCTTAGCCACCATTCGGCCATCCTGCTTCTCCGCCATCCCCCTGAGGACCCAGGGGAGAAAAGCTTTTCATCTCCTTTTGGCGAGCTGTACCCTGAAGCCCGTCTGCAGGGACTGGTGGGAGTAGGGATGGAGGGAATTCACGACAATTTTTCTGACAAAAGATCTCAATCCTCAAATACATAGGAAACTGAGTCCAAGTGATTCTCTCATTGATAAGTAGTCAAAGGACATGAATTGGCAGTTTTCAAAAGATATTACAGGCATCTACAGAAATATTGAAATAGTTCTAAATCACTGTTGATTACACAAATGCAAATTAAAACAACTTGGGGCTACATCAAATAGGCTGAAAGAAAATAAAAAGGAAAAGAACAAAAGTTGAAGAGAATGTGGAAAAACGACAACTGATACACTCTTGGTAGGAATATGAACCGGTCTACCATTCTGGAGAGCAATTTGGCACTATGACCAAGGGGCAATCAAATAACTCATACCTGCTGACTAAGCACCAAGAAAGACCAAAGAAAAGAGGGGGAAAAAACCTTAATGTACAGTATTAGTATTCATAACTGTACTTTTGGGGATGGCAAAGAATGAGAAATTGAGGGGATGCTCAGCAGTGGGAAGAATGAGTCAGTTACGGTATCTGACTGGGATGGAACAATAGTACCTTATGTGACATAAAGAGCAGAGTCTTTCAGAAAGACTGATATGAACTCTTAAAAAGTAAAGCGTGAAGAAGCAAGAGACCACTGCACAACGTTGTATGATGACCAACTCTGAATAATTTCTTTTTCTGATGAATTATCCAAGATAATTTCAAAAGATTTAGGATGGAAATGCTATCCACAGGAAGATAGAGTATGGATGGAATTGGAAACATATTTTTCTTGCTCCCCTACCTCCTTCCCACCCCCACTCCCCCCTCGGCATGGTAATGCTGTCCATGGTTTCATATATATAATAGGTGTTGTATTGTTGCCTTAACATTAAGCCAGTGACAGATGGGAGGGAAGGCAAGGATTCAGAACTCAAAATTTCTTTTTTCTTTTAGTTTCCTATATTAATTTCTTTTTTCACTTTTGGAAAATCGCCCACATTTCATTACAATCAAAAGGTTTCTCTCCCGTGTAGACTCTCGGATGTCTAGCAAGATAGGACCTATTTCTGAAAGTCATCTACAATGAATACATTAGAAAAGTTTCTCTACGCTGTGGATTCTCTCCTGTAGCAAGGTAGGAGCTTGAGATTTAAGTCTTTCAACATTAATTATTTAAAAAGTTTCTATCTTCTGTGGATTCTCTGATGTTTAACAAAAGTGAACCTCTGTGCGAAAGCCTTTCCACACTGATTACATTCAAAAGGTCTCTCTCCGGTGTGTCCTCTCTGATGCTGAACAAGACTGGACCTATGTCTGAAAGCCTTTCCACACTGAAGACATTCAAAAGGTTTCTCTCCAGTGTGGACTCTCTGATGTTCAGCAAGAGTGGACCTCTGGGTGAAAGCCTTTCCACAGTGACTACAGTCAAAAGGTTTCTCTCCATTGTGAATTCTCTGATGCTTAATGAGACTGGACGTCTCTGCAAAAACCTTTCCACACTGATTACAAGCAAAAGGCTTCTCTCCAGTATGGATTCTCTGGTGTTTTGTAAGACTAGACCTCTGTGTGAAAGCTTTTCCACAGTGGCTACATTCAAAAAGTTTCTCCCCAGTGTGGATTCTCTGGTGTTCAACGAGAGTGGACCTGTATCGGAAAGCCTTCCCACAGTGAAGACATGCAAAAGGCTTCTCTCCGGTGTGGACTCTCTGATGTAGAGCGAGATTGTTTTTCCTTGCAAACGTTTTTCCACATTTATCACATTCATAAGGTTTCTCTTCAGGGTGAATTCTCTGAAGGTCAGTAAGGAGGGATCTATAGCAGAAAGCCTTCCCACATTCAGTACATTTATAAAATTCCTCCCCAGGAGGAATCTCCTGGGCTTGCCCAAGATCAGATTTCCAAGCAAATGCCTTCCCACACTGATCACATGCATATCTTTTCCTTCCAGGGCGAACTCTAGCATGGTACGGAAGAGACGAGTGATGGACTGAGGTTGTATCGCTATGTTCCTCAGACTCCTTTGTACTGTTAATTGGCTGATGACTAATGAGCCTAGATTTCTGACTCAATGCCTTTCCACCTTGATGACTTACAAAAAACCTTCCTCCAGTATCACTTTCCTGACACCTACTGAGGTCTGAACTCCTGCTAAAGGTCATATCCCATTGATTATCTGGACACCTCTGCATTTCAGGAGGTTGCTCATGGGCCTGAAAAAACCCTACCTGTTCAGTAAAGCCTTTGCTATATTTCTGATCCTGAAAACAATCATTCCCTGAGGTAATTTTCTTACACTGATTTAGGATTAAAGACTGAATGAATCTCTTTCCAATTTCATCAAATTCAAAGGCGCTCTTTGGATTTTTATCTACCTTGATATTAGACTCATGGATTTCTCTCAACTTGAAGTCACAGGGACCATCACTCATGACTCTCTGCAGGTCACATTCTTCCACAAAAGTCCCCAGCTTTCTAGTCAACTCATTTACTTGGACTCTGGTCTCTTCATCTGAAACAAACAAACAAACATTTATACACACATGTACAGACACATGAAATGATATAGTGAAATATATGTATAAGCACATATATTTATGGATACAAAAGTATATACATTCATAATAAAAGCAATAGTAATGGTTACTGGAGACTTAGGAAGCTCATGGCCAATGTAAAAGCAAGAAAACTTCATGCCTGGACTGTAAGAACAAACATTGGCATTAAACAGAATGTCACTGTTAAGGAGAAGAGATGAACAGGATGTGAGAGTGACCAAGGAGATGTGCATGACAGAGGGCCGGACCCATCATGGATGCACTCACTCAGAACTAAACGTTCACATTCCACAAAAGCAGCATTCACAAGGCAGAGTGCCCACCAGACTGGGAGTTGAGTCTGTGGCTAATTTGGAGGGAAAACTCCAATACTGGAGCAGAAAAGGAGTGGGCAGCTCCCACAAATTTGCTGTAGAGTGCTGCATTTACTCATCTGGGTCAGAACACTTTCAGATATCTGAATTGGTTGGATGAAAATGATGGGGAAATTCAGAAAGCACCCAGCAAAAAATGAGAACACTCCAGGCCCTACCAACAGGGTACTTCATCCAGCTCCAAGGCAGCACATAATTCTATCAAAAGGTAAGTGCGAGCAAAATGTAAAGAGAACCTGCTTACAGGATTCTGGGCTTGGTAAGAGGGCAAAAGAAATTCAGTTTGGTGCTGATGGTAACTCCAAAGCACTTTTATGGTGCTCTGAAAGCTGTTTAGAACCCTAACCCTAACCCTAACCTATCCAGTCATGTTGGAACTACATTGATTAGTGATTAGGACATTATCCTGGAAAGGACTGACCACTTCCATAGTTTTTCAAGAGATGGAAGCCACTAGCCATTTATCATTGGTTCTCAGTCCCTCTCTAGCCATTCCCCTATTGAAGGGCATCCCTGCAATTTCATCAGTTTTTGGTACCAAAAAGAGAGCTGCCATAAATATTTTGCAATATAAGTTCTTTTCCTTTTTTCTTCATCATCTTGGGAAATATAGCTTACAGAGGCACACACATGAAAAAAAAATTATTGAACTAAATAACAAAATAAGGAAAAATAGGATAGAAAAAAGACAGACAGAAAAAAGGAAATAAAAAACCAAAACACTGTCATGTGCTCAGCAGAACATCAGGAAGTATTAAAAATATATCATAATAGATTTCCATTTTAAGAAGCCATATGTCATAATAGAAGAAACTATTTTCACATATGTCCATCTTTTCTTTGCTTCCTTGTAGATTATTCTTTTGTCCTCTGCTGAGCACTATTATTCTTTTTCCCCTTTCATCTCCCCATCTGCCCTACATATATATATCTGTAAATGTGCGTATGTGTGTGTGTATATATATATATATATATATA
Organism: Sarcophilus harrisii; assembly: GCF_902635505.1. Classification (NCBI taxonomy): domain Eukaryota; kingdom Metazoa; phylum Chordata; class Mammalia; order Dasyuromorphia; family Dasyuridae; genus Sarcophilus; species Sarcophilus harrisii. Next base: position 605,235,801 of record NC_045428.1, read on the forward strand.
TGCACAAATATATATATGTATATTCACACACATCCACAGATATATATATATATATATATACACATGTACATAGACTTACATGCATATACACCCACAGATACTCAGACACATATGTACAGATGCATTTTCTTGTAGGCAAACGTATCAAAAACAATAGCAACATGGTTGACACATAATGTAGATTTCTTTCTTCCTTGAATCTTTTATTTTTTTTCTAGTAAATTCTGCACCTGATTCTTGTTGTAGATTTTCTTTATATCTCTTATTTCCTCTCCCTGATGACTCTTCGGCTCCTTAACTTGACTTACTATTACTTAATTTCCACCCACCCCTGGATCCCTCCTTTATCCTCCTAGCACCTCCTTTTGTACCCCACTTTGTCCTATGTCATCCTTCCCCCCCTTTATCCCTTTCCCTTGTCCCACAGCCATTACTCTACATGCCCTTCTATATCATTTACCCTTGCCCATTATACTTTACCCCTCATCCCACTGCCATAAATCTATATATCCTTCTAGAGCCCACCTCATCCTATTCTCTCTCCTCTTATTTCTTTATAGATTTTTGGAGGGTGCTATACCCTGCATGGTATGTATGGAGTGTTGCCATTTAATCCATTCCAGATATAAACTGCTTTTCAGAACAATGAGCCCTCCTCTCCCCTCTAATGCCTCTGAGTCTTTTCTCATACTGCACTTCATTTGTATATTAAAATTACTTTTTTTTCCCTTTTCCTAGACTTTTGTAGAATCAGATCATCCTCAACACTGCCCCAATCCATCTTTTGAGGTATGCAATTACTGATGTTAACCTTAAGCATATAGTATACATTTCCATGTAAAAAACAATTTGTCCATGTTTTAAGTTCCTTGAAATTAATCTTATGTTAAATTTTCTATTATTAGTTTGATTGAAAGTTCTGAAAATGTATAAATTTGTTGAATGTCCATTTTTTTCATTCAATAATTATGGATAATTTTGCTAGATAGGATATTTTTGGCCCCAGGCCTAGTTTTTTGATTGCGAGTATATATGATTGCAGGACCTGAGGTCTCTTACTGTGGCTGCTGCTAAGTCCTGCACAATTCTATTTGTGGCTTCAGAGTATTCTAATTGTTTTTTTCTTGTTTCTTGAAAAATTTTCTCTTTGATCTGGGGGGTTTCAAAATTTGGCAATAATAATACTATGTGTTTTCTACAAAGGATCTCTTTGAGGTAGTGATCAGTGGATTTTTTTCTATTTCTACTTTCATCTCATATTCTATTACTCTAGGACAATTTTCTTGGATTATTTCTTGCATTATTGTATCAAAATTCTATTTTTGGTCGCAGCTTTCAGGAAGTTCAATTATTTTTATATTTTCTCTTCTTGATCTGTTCTCTAGATTTCTTATTTTTCTCATGTTCTATTCTGTTCTATTTTTCCACTTTTTATATTGTTTTGTAATTTTTTGTAACTTCACTGGCTTTCCCTTGCCCGATTCTAATTTTAGTCTTAAAACTGTATCTCTTTTTCTACTTGGTTAATTTTTTAAAATATAATAGTGTTTTCTAAGATGGGTTTTCATTTTTTCTTAAAAATTTCCTCAATCTCTCTCATTTGATTTTCAAAGACTTTTTTTTTTTGAGTTCTATAAATTCTCTCTGGGCAAGAGCCATTACTCTTTGGGGAAAAAGGTTTTTTTACATCAGTGTTTTCCTCTGAAGATGAACCTGTCTTCCCTCCTCACATAATAAGTTACTCTGATTGGGTTCATTCTTCTTTGCCTTTTTTTTTTTTTTTTTTTTTTTTTTTTTAAAGAAGTGTTAGTGTAAGCACCTCTAATCCTGGAGTGGGGAGTTGATGCCTTCAGCTGCACTTCAGCTCCCTCCTCTGACCTGGAACTGCAAGTTTTATATACATTTTTTGAGTAAATGTCATTGTGTTTTGTTTTTTCAAACAGTTTTAAGGAAAAATCATTCATTCTTATTCTTTCAAATATTTTTTAAAATAAAAATGAGTGCTGTGTTTTATCAAGATTTTTTTCTAGCTGTTGACAATCATATCATTTGTTATTTTAATTATTGATGTAATTATGTGAATAATTTTACTTCTATGAAACCATTCCTGCTTATGAAACTCAATTGGGAACAAAGTACAATCTTTATAATATACAATTGTCATTTTTTAACTAATGTTTTATTTAGGAATTTTGCATCCATGTCCATTAATGAAATTTGTCTATAATTTTCTCTCTTTATTCTTTGTAGCAATACTACATTTGCTTTGTGAAAGGAGGCTGGTGATAGCCTTCTTTGCCTATTATTCCAAATCACTTATTTAGTATTGGAATTAATTGGCCTTTTAATGGTTGGTAGAATACCCTGGTAACTATGTCTACTCCTGGTACATTTTCCTTAAGAAGCTCAATATTCTGTTTCTTCTTCTGGGAAGCCTATGAGAATACGATTTCAGCACTGCCATCCCTCTACCACCATTTGTTTCCTCCAAATCAATTTTTTCAGGACTTGTTTATTAAGAATAATTCCTCCATTTTACCTCTCCCTACTCAATTTTATTCTTTAGAATCAATTCATCAACCTGAAATTAGCCCAAGTTTGCTTTTAGCTGAACAAGTATTAATGAGATTGTAAGACTACCAATAACATTTTCACTTATAAAAAGCAAACAGTTTGACATCATTCGGACCCTTTGGTGTTTTACCTTATGCTTCTTTCACATCTTCAATGTGCAATTTTTCGATGAGTATGGGGTTTTTTCTCATAAATCCCTCAGCGTCTTTCAGCTCATGATATGTACATTGTTTGTAATTCAGGACTATGCGAAGATTTTCTGGACAAGTTATTTTTTCATCACAATCCCAGCTACCTTGGTCTATAAAATACAATGCCCCAAGCTATGGTCTCTTAAATATAGAAACTGCTAAATCTTGTGTTATCCTCACTGTGGCTCCATAGTATTGAAATAGTTACTTTCTTGATGCTCCTAGATCTCTCCTTAATCTTGGAGCTTTGATACTTTCTGAAATTCTCCCGAGTTTTCATTTTCAGATTCTAGCTGTTAAGTTATTTACTTCCTTGACTTTTGGGATCTCCTTGACTTTCTTTTCACAATTTTCTTGACTTTTCTAGGGTAACTCATTTTTTTCCCTAAGTTTTCTCAGTCTCCTTTATTTGACTTTTGAACTCCTTTTTAAGTTCATTGAAGAACTCTTCTGGGGGCTGGTGACCATTTGACACTTGTTTTTGTAGTAGGAGTAGCTTTTTAAACTTCACTTTCTCTTTTTGACAATGAACCCAGATTGCCTTAACCCCCCCACAGGAGCTATTATATTCATGTTCTTTCTCCTTTGCCACCTCATTTTTATTTTTACTTTTTTTAAATTCTAAGTCCTGTACTATTATTATTGTCAGCTCTCTAGTCCTGATTTTGGGGGGAAAATAGCCCAGACTCCAGGTCCTTCTCACGTCATTTGCAGAGGTCTCTCAGGGCCCCAACCCTGGGTACTCCCCCGTATCTCCGAGTCGAGTCCAGGCCAGGGCCCCCAGCCACATTGTCCCAGCACAGGGTCTCTGTTCTCCTACAAGTGACCACAGCCAGCAGGGTCCCTGCCCCCCTTGCGCCACCTCCCTCTCCCCCCAGCTGTGGGCTGGTTCTTTCTTGGCCAAGGCCACAGGCTGAGAATGAATTTGCTCAGCACAACAGGCCCTGTTCTAATCATAACCCCGGGCCCTTCCTTCTTCCCTTTCTAAGTCCATCACCCACCCACCCCCACAGTCCCAGAGGGGAAAGCTGCCCTAAGGTCTGCTCTTCCTGGACTGAGCAGAATCTCCCTGCAGGTGTTGGCCCTTCATGTGGGCCCAACTTCCACCCTAGGGTCCTGTCCAGGTGTTTCAGCAGCACAAATTCTGGACTTTGAACCCCCTCTGCTGGTCCCAGGTCATGTTCAGATGGTTTTTTCTTGTGTTTTTGGCACTCTGGGAGAGCCAAGCACCCCCTGCCTTATTCTCCCATCTTACCAGAATCCCCTTCCATGGTTTTTAGAGTGATGTTTTCAGTGAATTTGTCAGACACCCGGCCTAGGGATGAACAAGGTAACAAGGTCAGCCCCCTGACTGATGGCCACTGTTTGAACTTCAGGCCACAAGCCAGGACCCCAGTGGATCGAGAGCTGGTGCTTGAGGATGAGGGTGCACTCAGTGGGGCCTTCTGAGATGCTTCAGAGAAGGGATCCCTTCTCTGCCACAGGGCCTGATGATGAACACCAACAAAAGAGAGGAAACAGTCCTTACCCAGGGACAGCAGGTTCTGGACACTCTCCAGCATGACCTCCTTATATAGCTCCTTCTGAGAAGGGTCCAGGAGCCCCCACTCCTCCTCGGTGAAGTCCACAATAATGTCCCTGAATGTCACCAACTCCTAAACCATCAAAAGTCACTTGATTTAGGGCCAAGAGGCACAATTCATCTCGTCCAACCCTCATCACCTTAAAAGAGGAAACTGAAGAAGGGATGGGATTTGCCTAATACTCAGAGAACCTTTAAGAAGGTCAGAGCCAAGAGCTGAAAAAGTCAGTAAGAGCCCCAGGGGAATATTGGGGAAAGCATTTTCTATTCGAAGTGATTATTATGTCTGGAATAAAAAAAAGCTGGAAAAATGTCTTACTAGACGGCTGCTCACGGTGGAAAGGGACTCAGAGAGCCCTGGTCTGAGGGGCAAGAATTGGGCAGTGCCAAGAGGTCAATTCCTGCCCTGCTGCCAGCCCTGCCGGACCCCCTCCCTCTGGCAGGAGGAAACTTCCTGGGCTCCCTTGGACGCCCCCTAGGCTGATGCTGCTCAGCTCTGGGCAGGGACTGCACTCACCTGGGACAAGGGGCTCTGGCTGCCAGGGGCCATGTCTCTGGTTCTGGGCTTGGGTCCTCTGCCAGCCGGGCTGGGGAGGGAGGCCGGGGTCTGAGGCTTCTCTGCCCAGGCTGGATGCGGACCTGCAGAAGGAAAGAGATTTCAGGACAGGGACGGTGGGGAGAGGCTGCACCCCAGGAGGAGGCCGAGAAATCTCAGAGAAGGAGGCAGGGAGGTCTGAGAGAGGAGATAGAGGCAGAGAGATGGCACTCCCAGAGCTTCTGCTTCCAGCCCTCTTCCTATAGGTGTGTCCTCCTAATCCCAAGGGCCCCGCCCAGACCTGCATTTTCGGAAATGAGCCCTTGCTGCCCTCACCTCCTCCCAGGTTTTCAAATCTCTGCAGAATTAGAATTCCACCTGGGGGCCACACCTACCTGGCAGATCCCCTCCCCCATCCCCGTGCACCTCTCCTGCCGTCCCACCCCCTCCTCAGCAAGTTCTCTGGCGCTTGTAGCTCCTTCCTCACTGGGCTATCTCTATCCTCCCTCCCTTCAGGCTCTTCCAGCCATTCCCCCTCCCCAAGGCTCCTCCATCCCGGAAACCTTTGCCCCCTGGGCCAGAGCTGCGCCCTCTGTACCCCGTCCTAACCCTGGGGCCCTTTCCCTACGGTCTCCTGGATTTCCTGAGATCTCTCACCTGATGTCAACCTGACCCCAGGCAGGAGCTGGGCCCGGGAGGCCCCGGGGCACATGGGCCCAGCCCCCATTACACACCTCTACCCACTTGCACAAACTTTCCCGTCTCCCTCCATGTCTAGGGGTTGGTCGGGTACCTGATTAACCACCTGGGGGGCCCTGATTCCCCTCATGAGAAGGGGGGGGGGGGGGGGGCCGAGAGCAGAGCACGTGGGTCCTGAGGCCCAAGGATGGCAGGGGATTGGGAAGGAGGCCGGGGGATGGAGGGGGAGGTCACACAAAGCTCAGGGTCCTTCGTGAAGCCTCGGGCTTTTGGTTTTACTCTCAGGAAGGGCGGCCCCCACCCTCCAGGACCTTTTCCAGCCGCGGGGAGGGGCGGGCTGGGAGGGGCTCAGCTCGGGGAGCAGATTGACACTCACCGTCCAGGTCGCGGAGCAGGCGCACAACTTAGTTCTTGTTACCTCTAGTGGAGAGGAAAGGGGAAGATTGGGGTGGAAAAATAAACCCAGAGTGCACAGACACCCACAACGTGGCAGCCGGAACGCGCACACATTCGGGGATCCCCTCTGGGGCCGGCATCCACGCCCAAGGTCGCCATTGGCGGTGGGCCGAGGAAAGGGTAAGCAGATGGGGCATCCACCGGATACAAGGGCCGAGATCTGGGAGGGGGGTGGGCCTTGGGCAGCACAGATTGGGGGGAGGATCATTAGCATTGCATGGTCCCCAGGGAATCCTTTCAAAGAGCCCAAGTCCAAAAGAAGGTTCTGATTTGTATTTTAGGAGTAATAACAAAGGGACTGCCGAGGATCTTGGCTTTCCAAACTGGGAACAATTTCTAGGGGAAATACTAGGGGAGCTGGAGGAATCCGGAGGGGTGAAGTTTCCGCCCCCCAACAGCAGCTCCTGCTCCTCCTCCCAAAAGGGGACAAAAGAGGGGCAGGAATGAAGCCCCGGAAAAGAAAGGGGACAGAGAAATGGAATTCTGGCGTCCAGGAATAGTTGAGAGAAGGAAGGAATAACAAATACTAATCCAATTGGATGGAGGAAGGGCCAGAGGTGGGGGAAGGGGCCTTGCCACAACCTTCCGGATCACCTGGTCCCTTGCCTACAGAGTTTAAACATACCTGGGTTCCCCCATCATCAAGGAAACCTTCATTAAACCTTCACAAGGACAAGGCAAAGTTAAGCCTGAAAACCCAAAGGAATTGGTTTGGTTCTTTGGGTGAGAGCGTCATGATTTCTTGAATAGGAGTCAACTGATCTGCCAAAGGATCTACCCTTGTGAAAAAAGGAGTTTAGTTGCTACCATCAACTATAAATCAAACGTGGATTGGGAGGGAAGGTTGGTTTAGAAACTGCATTGTAATTCTAGTCTATTACAGAATCCGATCAATCTCGGAATGTACAAGGCACCTAGTTTTCAGCTTTGTTGGGGGAATTAAAGAATTCTAAAATACGTAAGATATTGGCTTATTATAATTATATGCTAATTAATACTAGCATATTACTAATTTTAATATATTTATTAACCTTTTTTCCAGAGAAGGGAGGCCTCACGGAGAAAACTTTTCCACGGAAGGGGAAATTCGCTGGTGTTCAAAGCTATCCTTAGCTATCACTGGGGTTGGGAGATGATTTCTGGAGAGAAAACAAAGCTGTTTTCCGAATGACATCTTCTAGAGATGTTGAAGCGGAATTTGGGGATAGTCCCAGCACTAGGTAGAAATCTGGAGCTGGATGCATCCATTCAAAAAAGTTCCTTTCCAAGCTAATACACTCCACGAGATATCGAGAGGTGGGACTGTAGGTCAGGGACGGGTGTGCGGAAGAGAAGGCGGAGAAAACGGAGAAATTGAGAAGCGAAACACAAGCGCCCCAGCCCCAGAGGAAAATGGCACTTCGCAGTTTATCGGGGTGAATTCATCCCAGTGGGGCTCCAGCCTGATCTTGGTTTAAAATCAGTACGTTGGGAGTCGGAGTAGGGAAAGACCCCCAGTCTTCCCTACCTCCACCCCGGGATGATTCGTGATTGACCGGACGAAGATGAGGAAGCGTGACTTCCTCATACTGGGGCTTGCTTAGTGTCACTGAATAGAATCCGGTGCTTTAGGAAGATTAGATGTAGAGTTTGCCCGGGATTTGGGGTTTGGGTTTCCGAGGGGGGAAAATTGGAAATTTGTTGTGGTTGATGTTTGAATCTAAGGGGTTTTTGTGTATTTTTTTCTCCTTGGGAAAATGGATGGGGGGCGGGGTCCCCCCCTGCCCCAAACTGGAGGAAAGCTCTGGGTTCCCCGTGGCTTCCTCCCTCCCGCCCTCTCCATTTCGGTGGCCCGGGTTTGGCCAGCAAGTGGAGGGGTCCCTCGCTCCACGCACTCCTCCCCTCCCCCACTCTCACCCCCGGAGCTAAGGAACCTCGGGGAGTCAGGCTGCCGAACTGTCGCTGGGGTCTGGCCTCGTTCAGCGTCGGGGCTACTACGGGACTCAGAGTGGCGACTGAGGGGCCGGAGGGCCCGATGGGGGGGCCGCGGCCCGTGGAGTTCCACTCCCCCTCGGGTGTCCCCCACACTTCCTCGACGGTCGTGAACGACTGGAATTCCAGGGCTACGGGGGGGGAGAGGGGGGAGGGGAGTATTCTTCCAAATTCAAGGGCCCAGAAATCCCCCCTTGGGCAAAACTGCGGCTTAGGGGTCTGGCCACCGAAGGGGCGGCCGCGGGGCTGGAGCTGTGCGCGCAAGTCCATCCAAACTGGGGGCGGAGGGCGTCCGAGCCTGGCGGGGTCTCCCCTCTTCCCAAAGCAACTTCCAAATGGAATCAGCGTCCGCTTCCTCACCCCGAGGCTTTCCCCCGAACCGGCAGAAATCCGCTTGGGCCCCAGTAGCTGTTCCTCTTCCAGCCTTTTCGGCTACAAATCCCCCCCCCCCCCCGCGCGCGGGCATCAGATCCACCCCAAATTCAGCCCCGCGGAATTGCGGGATTGTCCCCGAGCGAGCGCGGCTTCCCGGCATCCTCGCCAGCCCCCTGCGCCAGGGCTAGGCGCGCCGAGCCCGGCTCCGGCCCGGCGCTTCCCGCACCATGACCCGCTCACACACACCTTGAGACACCCCACACAGATGTCTGCAAACGGCCTCGCGCGCCCCGGCGCTAGTGCGGGGCGGGAGAGCCGCCCGAGGCGCGGGGAGCGCCCCCCCGCGGACCGGGCCGTCCGCCTGCACGCGGCCGCCTCCCGGCCAGGCCGCCTCCCGGCCAAGCCGTCCTGCGTCCAACCGCAGCCGCGCCCGCCGGGTCCCACAGCGCTCCGGGCAAAGCCGGCGTTTCGTCTCCAGACGCCGCTTCCGGCTGTCCGAGGGCCGCTCTGACGTCAAGCGCCCTTTCCGCTTCCCGGCCTCGGCGCGGAGGTTCCGGCGGCTTCCCGGAGCCGGGAGGCGCCGTCAGAGCCCGCCGGAAAGCCCTTCCTGTCATCTCGGCTTTTCTAGAATTTCCCGGACTTTTAAGGAGCGGAAGGAACCCTTTTTTAACCACGCGTACGGAGATGCCGAGAACGGTCGGCCCCCTGGGGCGATGTTCCGGTTTGACCTCTCTGGGCACCCGGACTTCTGCATCTGCGGCAGAGCCCCCACTGCTGAAGGCGCTGCGACTAACACCGAGTCGTGTAGTTACGTTTCGCTGAGGGATCCGGCCTGGAAAAGCTAAAGACGGGAAAAGACGGGGAGGGAGCTTATAACGAAAGCTCTCCAGGGCCAGCTTACAGCCCGATCCATGCGTTCTGTAATCACATAAAACTTCGCCCTTTAAAAGCAACTTTAAAGGTCCATCGTTCTCCCCTTCCCCTCCTGCTTTTTCTACTTGTTACCTACCGAAATCAGGAACGTTCCTTGGTCTTCTTCCTCTGACGTCTTCCCCAATTCTCCTTCTTCCAAGGACATCCTTGAGAAAGATGAAAACTGGTCAGGGCATTCCCTGGGGCAATTAAGGTGGCCCCTCCCTCCCATTCCAGTATCTTCCAACTTTCATTTCAGAAGTAGGTCCCTATTTAGAGTAAAAACCACAGTAAATCAATTAAAACCAAACCCCAGCACATCCTGCCAAAGCCTAAGCACTGGGGACACCCACTGATGCCTTTCCCAAGGAGACTTGAGGTGCTCTTCGTTAGGAATTATACTTTCGATGCGATGAAGATAGAGCCAAGCAAACCCCAAATCCCTGTGCACAATGTGAAACATTGACCCTGCGTCTCATAATAGCCATTTTACCATACCTATAGATAAGAAACTTCATTTCGGTGTCTCCTCTGTGACCGGAAACTGCAGGTCGCTCCTTTCAAAACCAAGCTGCATTTTCAAAAAATGTAATTTCTGAAAAAGTTTTTGGATTAATAATGCTACATTACACAAAAAGTTACATTTTATCATGTCCTTCACACTTTCACATGCTGTTCCAAGTTTTACATTGATTTTTACTGATACATAAGCTGTAACTCTTTCAGAAAGAAAAATGAAAGTAGCAAGACACATTTCTCATCCGTGCTAAGTACACTCTGGCTTCCCAAGTATCACTTCAGAGGGGAAGAAGGATGGTGGAGAATCTTTGCGATGTCACTTATTACATCTCGACCTAAGGCAAAGCACTTGGGCTATGTGGCCCTCAATTACCCCCATCTATAAAATGGGGGAGATTGCCTTAGCTGCTCTCTGAGGTCTCTTCAGATTAAAATATGTATATAAATGTGTTATGTCAAAGATTCTTGATAAGTGATTTCTTGCAACATGGGAAGACTCACTCATGGTTCTGCCACTCCTAAATTCTCTCTCCTCACTGGGGAAGATAAATGTCATATGAGAGAAACCCCCCCCCCCCCAATATACAGAATTACTTAAATATTTCTACATGCTTAAACTACTAGAAACAAAAGGGGGGGGGGTGCTCAAAATTTATCAAAGGTAATCAGTGTAAAACCTTAGGGCTTCCAGGATCAAAGAGCATTTACTGGATTACCCTTGAGTACAAATCCAAAGTATATGACCTTTATAACATCAGGTAGTTTCTGGGTCTGTTATCTCAGCAGAAACTTGGGGGGGGGGGGGCGGTGTTACTGAGGTTCTTTCCAGGGAAGGAAAGAGGGAGGGAAGGAAGTGGAAAAGAAAGAAAGGAAAAGAAGGAAAGAAAGGGAGGGTGGGAGGAGGGGGGAAGAGGAAGGGAAGAGAAGGAGGGAGGGAAGAGGAAGAGGGAAGAGAGGGAAGGAGGAAGAAAGAAGGAAGGAGGGAGGAGAGGGAGGAAGGACAGAGGGAAGAAGAAAAACATGTGTTAGGTATTATGTTAAGTGCTGGGAATACAAAAAGGAAGACAATAAATCTACTAAATTGGTGGACAGTTCAGGTTATTTTGATTTGCAATGTCACAGAATGATGAGTGGAATCCATAAAATAAACCAAAAAATTATTTTTAAAAATTAGTAATATATTAAAATATTGACTATGGTTGGATTTTGCTCTAAATAACACATTTAATATTTGTGGAAATATGTATATGTGGAAACATGTTTAACATGCATTGGATTACTTGCCATCTAGGGGAGGGGTGGGGTAAAAGGAGGGGAAATTTGGAAAATAAGGATGAATGTTGAAAATTATCCATGTATATGTTTTGAAAATAAAAAGCTTTATTTTAAAAAAAAAAAAAAGCACGTCTAAGATGATCACATGAATGATTTCCTAAATAGATGAAATTTGACTTGGAAAGATTCTGAAAAGTTTGGCATTTTATTTAAAAACAAACCATGTCATTCTTTAGGCTTCTAGTTTTCTTATACTGTAGAATTTAGGAAGGATATTGGACTTATGCTTGGAAATGGGTGTATTCTTTTAACTGAAAGAGTAGGCTTTTAAAAAAAATATTGTGGCAAGGAACTGGAAATTAAGTGGATGTCCATCAGATGGGGAATGGCTGAATAATTTATGGTATATGAATGTAATGGAAAATTATTGGAAATCCAGGATTTCAAAAAAGCCTGGAAAGTCTTCTATGAACTGATACTAAGCAAAGTGAGAAGAACCAAGTCTTTGTTCAGGGCAACAACAAGATTATGTGATGCTCAACCATGATTAGTTTTCTTCAACAATGAGTCGATTTTTTTTTTTTAATGATAAGCAAGCAAACAACAAGGTAAAAATCCTATGTTGCCATCCTCCTTCAGTCTCCATAGTTCTTTTTCTAGATACAGGTGGCTCTGTCCACCACAAGTCTAATGGAACAATAAAGTGATTCAAAGCAATTCCATTAGACTTGTGATGGAAAGAGCCATGTGCACCCAGAGAGAGAACTATGGAGCCTGAATATGGATAAAAGCATAGTATTTTCACCTTATTTTTTGCTGTTGTTTGTTTGCTTGGGTTTTTTTTTTTTCACCTTTTGATCTGATTTTTCTTGCTCACATGATGAATATGGAAATATATTTAGAATTGCACCTTTAACCTATTATCGGATTGCTTGCTGCCGATAGAAAGGAGAGGGGAGAGGAGAAAAATTTGGAACACAAGGTTTTGCAGAGGTGAATGTTGAAAACTATCTTTGCATATATTTGATAAAATAAAAAGCTAATAAAAATGTGGGGGAGAGGGGAAAAAAAAGCTTAAAGGAGCTCTCCAATCTTCCACCCACTGTTGTGATCTAAATTTTGTAATTCTACCTGTGTAAAGTTACTTTGAAAGAGTCTAAATTGATGTCATTTGGTAAAAGGAAGGTTTGTATCTTATGAAAGTTTTAGCTTTCAGCTAAAGATAGCAATGGTTTTAAAAACACAGTAGATTATATTTCACTCTTTAAGTGGTCTCCTAAAGGAAAGACTTCAGTGTTTCACTATTTATAACTGCCTTATAATATAAATCATCAAGTGACTCAAAAAATAACTGAGAAATGAAACCCAAACATTCTGAATTACTTTTGAAAGCCAACCTCTGAAATTATTTTCTTCAAATTTTTTTAAAGCTTGAACTTTTATTTCAGCTGGCCTTAAATCAGTCATCAGGTAAATCTCTTCCCCTAGCCAATTATTGTCATCAATGTCTGTCAATAATACCTCTGGGGAGACTCAAAAATCTACCTTTACATTTATGCTGGGGACAGGAAGGGAATTCAGAGGCCTGGTGAAATGGGCTCTGCCAATTAAATATAAGAACAAGTCTCAATTTTTTGAAAGGACTACATCATTTACATTGTTGCATACTATATTGTATACTGTTGCAATAGTAATGCCTTCTCCCACACCACTGTCCTCTCTCCCTGGTCTGGATTTGATATTAAGTAAATTTTGCATTTCCATGTTCTCTAATTCTTCTTTGGCCACAGATTCCTTCCTTCTCCACAGATCTGAGAGACTGACTAGTCCTTGTTTTCCTAATTTGTTAATGATATCATCCTTTATATCTAAATCATGAAACCAGATGTTAAGTATGAGTCAATGACCATTTTCTGCTATACTAGTTTCCAATTTTCCTATCAGCTTTTGTCAAATAGTGAATTCTCATCCTCAAAGCTGGGGTCTTGGGTTTGTCAAATATCAGATTACTGTAGTCATTGACTATTTTGACCTGAGAACCTAACCTATTCCACTGATAGGCTACTGTATCTCTTACCAACACCAAAATGGTGTTGATGATCACTGTTTTATAATAGTTTTAGGTCTGGCACAGCTATGCCACATTTATTAGCATTTTTTCAATTAATTCCCTTGAAATTCTTGACCTTTTGTTCTACAATATATGTTTATGTGTAAATATGTGGATACATACGTACAGACACACACACACATATTTTTTCTATTTCTGCTGACTTGTTACTTAAATTCTGCTCCTTAACTTTCCTTATTATTACTTAACCTTTCCCCATCAATGGATTCCTCCCTTGTCTACTTTGCTTCCCTATTCACCTTTCCCTTTCCCTTTATTTCTTTACACATTTTGGCAGGTGCTCTGCCCTTCATGATATATATATATATATATATATATATATATATATATATATATATATATATATATATATATAGTGTTCTCCGTTGGACCCATTCCTGATGTGAGTAGATTTTCAGAACTAAAAGCCCTGCTCTAATCTGTATAACATAATGACTATTTTTAACTTAACTCTGACCCAATCTTTCTTTTGAGCTGCTATATTGTTTATGTCAATCTAGGTAATAAGGTATACATTTCACATGTAAAAAAATCATAAGCAATTTGTCCATGTTGAATTCATTAAAATTGATCTTTGATACTGGCTTTTATATGTTAAATTTTCTATTAAGTTCAGATTTGGTTTATAGAAGCTCATGAAAATCTGCAGGTTTGTTGAATATCCATTTTTTCTTGTTTAATATTAGACATGATTTTACTGGATATGATATGGATTTTGGCCAAAGGCCTTTGATTGTCAGTGGATATGATTCCAGGATTTGCAATCTTTTTTTTTTTTTGTGGCTGTTGATAAGTCCTGTACAATTTTAATTATAGCTTCAGCATTTTAAAATTGTTTTTCTCTTCTTTCTTGCAAAATTTTCTCTTTGATCTGGGGGTTTCAAAACTTGGTGATAATATTTCTATGTTTTCCACAAAGAATCTTGTTGCAGTAGTAATAGATGGATTTTTTTTCTGGTTCTATTTTCCTATCACTCCAAGGACATTTGTTTGGATTATTTCTTGCATTATTGTGTCAAGGTTCTGTTTTTGTCACAATTTTCAGGAAGTCCAATTATTTATATAGTTTTTCTTCTTGATCTCTTCTCCAGATTTGTCATTTTTCTTATGTTTCACATTCTGTAGTATTTTTTCATCCTTTATAATCTGTTTGTTATTTCTTGGTCTTTCATAGCTTCACTGGCTTCCCTTGGTCCAATTCTAATTTTCAAAGGTTATTTTCATCTTTGAGACTCAATCCCCTTTTCTACTTGGTTAATTTTTGTTTTCATAGTCATGTATTTCTTGGATGGCTTTTAGTTTTTTAAGTTTTCCCTCAATGTCTCTCATTTGATTTTTAAATTCTTTTGAGTTCTTCTATAAATTCTCTCTGGGCAGAGAGCCATTTCATGTTACTCTTTGGGGTAGAAGTTTTTGTTCTTACCTCAGTGTCTTCCTCTGAAGATAAACCCTGTTCTTCCTTGTTCCCATAGTAAGTTTCTATGTTGGGGTTCTTTCTTCTTTACCAGTTCATTTTTTAAATAAGAGGAATTAGTGTAAGCACTTCTAATAGTGGGATGGGGAGGAATGGTGCCTCTAGCTTCACTTCAGCAATCCCCCCTGACCAGGAATTCCAAATCAAAAGCTCCACACTCTAGCACTGCCACTGCACCCCCAGGGGGCGGGTTTCTTCTCACTTGGGGTATTCAGGATCAGCTGAGGTTCCCCCAGGTCTCCTGGACTCAGACTCCTACTCCACAAACAGTCCAGGAGGTGAAAGTTTCTGTGGTTCCTACTGAGGCTATAGCCATACTTAGCTAGATCTAGGGCTCCCCATTTAGGTTTTTTTCTTGTAATAATACCCTTTAGATTTAGGTAGTTTATCCATTTTGACCTGATATTGATAAAAACTGTAAGTCACCCACTTTCTGACATACTCTCCAGTTTTCCCAACAACTTTTACCAAATCAGGAACTATTATTGCAAAATCTGAAGTCTTTACACTTCTCAAATACAAAGTTGTTTATTTACTTGCTGTTGGAAAGTGTGTGTGTATTCTGTTCCACTGCTCTACTTTTACAGTTTTTTTAGCCAGTACCCAACAGTTTCAATAATTGCTGCCTTATAATACACTTTATGATCTGACTCTGCAAAAATCTCTTTCCTTTGCAAGATTTTTCATTGCTTCCTTTTATATTCTTGACCAGTTGATCTTTCCAATAAATGTTTTTTTTTCCTAATTCAGCAAAATCCATTTCCCCCCCCCCCCCGAGGCAATTGAGGCTAAGTGACTTGCCCAGGGTCACAGAGCTAAGAAGTGTTAAATGTCTGAGACCATATTTGAACTCAGGTCCTCTTGACTTCAGGGCTGGTACTCTATCCACTGCACCATCTAGTTGCCCCCTAAAATCAGATTTTGGTAATTTCAATGGGACAGTCAAATTGGGAAGGGTTTAGGTAAAATTGTCCTTATCATATTGGCCCTGCCTATACATGACCAATTTTTACCTCTCCGATGACTTTTAATATTTCATGGTATCTTCTGACATAGTTTCCTCTTGTGTAATTCTAGTTTTTGTTTTTTGTTGTTTCTTAATTATAGCTTTTTATTTACAAGATATATGCATGGGTAATTTTTCAGCATCGACCCTTGAAAAACCTTCTGTTCCCTTTCCCCCACCGACTCCCCCAGATGGCAGGTAGACCAATATATGTTAAATATGTTAAAGTATATATTAAATACAATATATGTATACATATCCATACAGGATATGTGGCACAGGAAAAATTGGACTTAGAAATAAGGTAAAATTAACCTGAGAAGGAAATAAAAAATGAAAGCAGACAAAAACAAAGGGATTGGAAATGCTATGTAGTGATTCACATTCATTTCCCAGAGTTCTTTCACTGGGTGTAGCTGGTTCTCTTCATTATTGAACAAATGGAACTGATTTGGTTCATCTCATTACTGAAGAGAGCCATGTCCATCAGAACTGGTCATCATATAGTATTGTTGTTGAAGTAAATGATGATCTCCTGGTCCTGCTCATTTCACTCACCATCAGTTCATGTAAATCTCTCCAAGCCTTTCTGTATTCATCCTGCTGGTCATTTCTTACAGTTCAATAATATTCCATAACATTCATATATCACAACTTATTCAGCCATTCTCCAATTGATGGGCATCCACTCAGTTTCCATTTTCTGGCCATTACAAAAAGGGGTGCCACAAACATTTTTGCACATACAGGTCCCTTTCCCTCCTTTAAGATCTCTTTGGGATATAAGCCCAGTAGTAACACTGCTGGATCAAAGGGTATGCACCTTTTGATAATTTTTTGAACATAGTTCCAAATTGCTCTCCAGAATGGCTGCATGTATTCACAGTTCCACCAACAATGTCCCTGTTTTCCCACATCCCCTCCAACATTCTGCATTATTTTTTCCTGTCATTCTAGCCAGTCTGACAGGTGTGTAGTGGTATCTCAGACTTGTCTTAATTTGCATTTCTCTGATTAATAATGGCTTAGGGCATCTTTTCATATGGCTAGAAATAGTTTCAATTTCTTTGTCTGAGAATTGTCTGTGCATACCCTTTGACCATTTATCAATTGCAGAATGGCTTGATTTTTATAGTCAATTCTCTATATATTTTGGAAATGAGGCCTTTATCAGAACCTTTGACTGTAAAAATTTTTCCCCAGTTTCCTTTCTAATCTTGTCTGCATTACTTTTGTTTGTACAAAAGCTTTTTAATTTGATATAATCAAAATTTTCTATTTTGTGATCAATAATGATCTCTAGTTCTCTTTTGGTCACAAATTCCTTCCTCCTCCACAGGTCTGAGAGGTAAATTATCCTACGTTCTTCTAATTTATTTATAATCTCATTCTTTATGTCTAGATCATGAACCCATTTTCACCTTATCTTGGTGTACAGTGTTAAGTGTGGGTCAATGCCTAGTTCCTGCCATACTAATTTCCAACTTTCCCAGCAGTTTTTAAAAAGTTTTCTGTCTGAAGTTTGGGGATCTTTTTTCATTTGTATCATTTTCTGTAGTTTCTTTTCATCATTTTCTTCAATTATTTGCATTACTTTTCTTTTTTTGTCGCTCATTTCCCTCAGTCTCTCCTGATTTTTGGAAGGGTTTTATAAATTCTTCCAAGAACTCTTCTTCACCTTTTCAGCATTTCACGTTTCTCTTTGAATGAAATGTGGCTTTTTGAACCTCATGTTCTTCTTCTGACAGTGAATCCACACCATTTCTCTCTCCAGGTATTGGAATAATGATAATTAATTCCACTGGCTGTCCCCAGCAAGGCCCCTGACAATTCTCTCTCAGAGAATAGGATCAAAGGAGACCCTATTTCTATGACTCCCAGCTCATGGCAGACACCACAGAACCAGCCCCCAAAGTCAGGCCAGTCTTTTCCCACCTTCCTCTCCTCCTCCTGGATCCAGGGACACAGGAGTCTAGCTGAGCTTTGACCAAGACCCTCCATCCCATAACTCTGTCATCCAGGGGCTTCTCTCAGCCTGGGAATGTCCTCCCTCCTTCCCTGGGCCTCCCAGCCTCCTTCTCATCTGAAAGAGACTTTCCTGGTTCCCAAAGGGGCGGAGCCTTTACTGTGAGAGTGACTCCCATTTACACTGTACAGAACTTGTGTGGACACAGCTGATGAGAAGTTTGTTCCAAATTGGACTATTGGTTCCAGGAGAGCAGGGACCCTTAGTTTGTAACCTGTAATGGGCTGAGGCTAGAGTTGAAGCACCGAGGTCCCAAGTACGTGAGGCTAAATAGTAATTGGACCATACTCTATTAATATACATGCTTGGATAAAGAATGGCCCCCACCCACTCTCTGTGAAAGTCCTGATGTGTTGTATAGGAAATGACGATTTTGGTGGGTGGAGGCAGAGAGACAGGAAGAGAGGCTGGGAGAGAATGGGCCTGGGTTCTATGCTGGAAGCTGCTGGTCGTGTGGCTGCTGGTCTAGCTAGCTTCTTGACTCAGCTGCACACATTGCCATTGCCCATTCTCTTCCACCTCTGATCTTTCTTCACTGAGAATAAAGACTGACGATTTTCCCCTAACCTGAATTCCTGACTCCGGGTGATTTTAAAATACGCGGTCTTCACAATTGGCGCCCAACGGTGGGAACCAAGAACCCTACCTTCACTGAAGAAGTCTCCGGTGACCAGGAACTTGGGTGAGTATTGTTAATAGACAAACAGGGAACTTATTTTCTTAAAAACTAAACTAGTAATCTTCTTTTTTTGGCTGAAATGGGACAAATGCTAGCTAAAGACTCTCCTTCCCCAGAGGTGGGCCCAGTGCTTGGCAACTAGGAGGCACATTCTCAGTGCTCATTGATGGGACCCAACACCTGGCAAAGCAGAGGGACTCAGAACCCTGGGAGCAGGCGTGTGGCCTGAGGGGGTGGGAAATGGGCAGCGCCTGGAGGGCGATTCCTGCCCTGCTGCCAGTCCTGCCAGGGCCCCCTCCCTCTGACAGGAGGAAGCTTCCTGGGCTCTCCTGGACTCCCCCTGGGCTGAGGCTGCTCAGCTCCAGGCAGGGACTGCACTCTCCTGGGACGAGGGGCTCCGGCTGCCGGGGGCCATGTTTCTGGTTTTGGGTTTAGGTCCTGGGCCAGCCGGGCTGGAGAGGGAGAAGGATCCCAGAGAGGAAGGACGGGGTCTGAGGCTTCTCTGCCCAGGCTGGATGCGGACCTGCCCACAATGAGACCGAAAGAGCTCTGGGAGTAGGGACAGTGGGGAGAAGCCGAGAGATCTCAGCTCAGAGATAGAGACAGAGAGATCTCAGCTTACAGAGGAGAGGGCTGAGAGATATCAAAGAGAGCTCACCTGTGGGGGCAGTGAGACCCTCCCAGGACTCCCAGCACTGGACACTAAGGTCTACCCTGGGGTGGGGAGAGAGCAGCCCTGGGTGCAGGGCCTTCGTCCAAGGCCTTGGAAGGCTGGTGTGGCCCAGTTTGCCCATCTGTAACACGGTGCCCTCACCTCCCACTCCTCAAAGGCCCCAGAAATGCTGACCAATTGCCCTGATTACAGGGAGGAAATGAAGTCAAGGGGCAGAGCTGGACAGCCAGACCCTAAGCAGCCCCTCCTCCACCCAAGAGGACCGGGCAAAGTTTACAGTAAGAGCTGCATGCAGGGAGCGCCTGCTGTATACCTGGCTCTGCACTCAGTGCTTTACAGAAGGGAGCTCATGGTGAGGAAGAGGGGGAGGGGCCACTCACCCCACTTTCATACAGGTAACTGAAGCAAACGGGGGCCAAGCTGCCGGGTCCTCCCCTCCCCCCAAGCGTACACGGGACCGCCGGGAAACCAGCGAGAAGCCCACGCAAAGCTGGGGGCTCCGCGGTGGGGAATCAAACTCCTCAATGCACAACCAGCCCCAGGGATGCACAAGCCCCAGGCCCTCCCTCAGGACAGCCCGGCCTGGCCGCAGTTACCCCAACCCCGCCCACTCACACTCACACCCCCCACGTGGGGTATGTACACGCCCACCTCTGCAGCTACACCCTCCCCCCACCCCCCCCCACCCCCGCAATCACTGAGACACGCCCGCCCACAACCAGTGACACGCCCGCACGCCTCTCGCACCCACAGCTTTCCGGGGCCTCTGCCCCAGGACATGACGTCCTCCATGGCTGAAGCACCTGGAAAGGTCCAAGGCAGGAGGCGCCCCCTGCGGTGCGGGAGAGGAACGCGCCTGCGCACTGGGGCCCTCTCACCCACCCCAGGAAAAGGAAGCATGGCTGGGACCCAGGAAGCTGCGCCTGAGCCCGGGGAGACTCCCAGCATGCTCTAGGGCTTGAGAAGCGAGGCATTCTGGGACCTGGTTGGCTACCTGCTCGGGAGTGGGCGGAGAGGCGGCGGCGACGCCATTCCCCCCCCACACCCCGGCCTTCTTCCCCGACCCCACCCCCTTTTCGAATTTCCAGTTGCAGGAGGGTAAGCTCGGGCCACCCCATGAAGCGCCCCCTTCAGGCCACTACCGGTCACACAGGAAGCGTGCAATGAGCGAGCGTTGGGCGCGCCACCTCCATCCTCTGCACCCCTGCAGAGACGCACCATCCTGGGCCCTTTTACACACAGGGAAACTGAGGCAGCGGCTGCCGGCCAGGTGTTCGCAAAGTCCTAGAAAGTGCCGGGGCCCGAGTCCGATGTCGTTGTTCGTTCTCCTTTTTCGCGCACCCGAGCTTTCTATCCTTCCAAGCGCTTGCAGAGACGTTTTCCAACCTTCCCCCCGCAAAGCTGTTCCAAATTCCCCCCCCTCCCTTGGACAGCAGGTACGTGCAATTCCAGTACTTCCGCCCTTCATTGCTCAGGAAAAACCGAATGAAAAAGGGGAAGAACGAGAGGAAACAGAGCAAGCACCCACAGAACGGCGACAGCTCCGCTGCCAGAGCCCTCTGGGGACGCGGGAGCCGACCCCCCGCTGGGGAGCTTTGGTCCATCCCAAAGCTGCTGCAGCAAAGGGCCCCGTCACCTCCTTGCTGAGAAGCGCCCAAATCCCCGTCAGCCCGGGGACTACCGGCTCCGGCTCCTTTCCGTGATGGGATACAAGCCCGCTCTGCCTTCGGAGACCCCGGCCCTTATGGAAACACCGCTGCAAAGGAGCTTCCCAGTCAAAAGCTTCCCTTTTCCTCTAAGGCTTCCTGGGATGAACGCTGCCCACCGAACGTTGCTGGGACCCTTCTTGCCAGATGAGCCCTTCTTCTCCCCGTCCATGTGTTTTCCCTCTCATTCCTCGTTATTTCCAAGGTCACCTGCTCCTCAGGAGTTAAGCTGGGCCCCCGAGCGCTCCATCTCCACAGGGGCCATTTCTGTTCTCTGCCAGGCTGCTTTTTGCCGTTTCCAACCCTGAGTAGGTCTTAGTAAGTACTGGCTTCCTAAGGGAGAGCTTTGGAGTAAGTGACCACGAGCTCACTCTCCCATCTTCCTTGGTCCTTCTCATACCCACTTTCTTCTGTTGCCCAAGACCTTTCTTCCTCAGTTCTGCTATAAGTGTAGATCTGGTTCTGGGATCTCAGTCCCAGAATATAGGGGGAGTGTGGGGGCAAAGGACACAGGGCTCTGCTGTGGATGGGAGCACATACTTAGAGGGGGAAGGGCACAGGGAAGCCCCTGAGGCGCCCCCTCCCCATTTCAGACAGGAGGTGAGGAAGACAGACTTGTTCCTTGCCCAGAGTTACAGAGTATGAAGCATCAGAGCCAGGATGAGGCTGCAAGTATTGCCTGATCCAGTTCCCTTTTCATTGAAGTAACAGCTCTCTTCAAAATATCAATTAGACTCAAATGTCCTTATGTTCTAGCAACTGACTTTACTTTGAGACCAGGGACACAAGGAAAGATAATCATAAAAAACAGCCAAGATTTCCATAGTTTTTTCATGTTTGCAAAGTGTTCCATAATTATTGTTCAATGTAATCCTCGTCTCATTCCTGGAAAGCACATGCCCTTGTTCTCACCATCTTACAGATGGGGAAACTCAGGCAGGATTAAGTTACATGATGGGCTTATGAACATGATGCAGCCAGGAAGGGCCAGAGAAGGAACTGGAACTCGAGCCTTGTGGTTCCAAACACAACATTTAATCCAGGGCACCACCGAACGGCATAAAGAGAGCGTACAGAAATTCATATCATTAACTGATGCTGAGTGAAAAAAGCAGAACCAGGAATACATTGTACACAGTGACAGCAACAGTGTGTGATGATCAAGTAGAAAAGGCTCAGTTCTTCTCAGCTGTTCGGCGATCCAAAGCAATCCCAATAGACGTGGGACAAAAGCCATCTGCATCCAGAAAAAGAACTAAGACTCAATGTAGAGAAACTTATGCTATGTTCCCTTTATTTTTTTCTCTCCCATGGTTTTCCCCGTTTGCTCTGATTTTTCTCTCCCAACGTAATTCATAAAACAATGTGTTTCAAAATTAAAGAGAAACTTAAAAACAACCAAAAAAAAATTCAAGTCTAACAGAAAAATATTTATATAAAGGGTTTTTTTGGGCAGTAAAAAAGGTGAGCACCAATTGTTTGGGGAATGCTGAAGAAATAGTTTATGAATGCTAAGAATTATTGAGGAGTGATGATAAACATGGTTTCACAGAAAAATCATTTCATTTATTTCGTTTATCACACAATAAGAAAGCTGACACAATGAGGAACTCTATTCAAACCCAATTCAGTATTAATCAGCCCATCATGATTTTATGGTAGACCAAGATTGGTACTAATAACTCAGCTTATACTTACCTAGCCGATCACTTAATAGTATAACTAAAGTTTGAATGGAACATATGGAAATATACATTCTGTTAAAAGAGGCTTTTTGTAGACATCATGCTTATAGAATTGAAACCATTTGCATATCAGGCATGAGGTCTATTTGCATAACTACAAATTGTCAGAACAATGACAGGAACCATCTTTATCCTGTTTCACCCACTGGCCATTTGGGCATAATGGAAAGCCCTGCAATTCCCCTGAAATCTTCTTGGGGAGAGACTATGTACACTTGCCCAACCCCAGGAATGGCTCATAATCTCCTGATCACTGAAAGGCTCCATCTTTCCTGGCCCAAGCCAAGGGGGGACATCATGCAACTTATGACCATCTAGGCAGTGGATAGATTTCCTGCCCTGGCCATCCTGAACCCTTATGGCCCTGATGGTCTCCATATTTTAGCCAAGGCATTTTATAGTAACCAATGAAATGCTGTTCTATAGATAGAATAATTTTATCCTTTCAAAAATAGAACCCTGAGGGAAGGTAGGGACCTCAGATGGAGAAGAAGGCTTGGAGTCTGCTGGGTTCCAGGGGAGCCAGTCTCCTCTACTAAATTCTGTCTCTGGCTCAGAGCTCTGCATCAATTTCTCCTTTGTGCTGTTCTGAGTGATTTCCGCCCCCCACAATAAGATGGAATTTGGGATAGTTTGTGAGGTGTTTTTTGTTGATGTATCCAATATTTGCAGCCAGTGTTTCTGATAAAGGCCTCACTTCTAATATAGATGAGAGGGGCAGCTAGGTAGTACAGTGGATAGAATACCAGCCCTGAAGTCAGGAGGAACTGAGTTCAAATATGACTGCAGACACTTAACACTTCCTAGCTGTGTGACCCTGGGGAAATCACTTAACCCAAAAAGCCTCAGCAAAAAAAAAAAAAAAAAATTACATAAAACATACTCAAATTATAAGAATATAAACTATTATTAAAAACATTATTGTTTATTTTTTAAAAATTAAAACTTTGTCAATTTATTAGATAATGATTACATTCATTAGTTGTTTGTTGTTGTTTTTTCTCAGTCTGGGTACTCTGATATTCAGCAACATTGGATCTCTCTATGAAAGTCTATCCACATTGATTACAATCAACAGGTTTCTCTCCACGGTAATTCTCTAATGTTAAGTAAGATTGAAAGTCTTTGTGAAAGCCTTTCCATATTGATTACATTAAAAAGGTTTCTCTCCAGTGTGGATTCTCAAAACATTTGGCAAGACTGGAACTCTTATCAGAAAGTCTTTCCTGATTGATTACATTTATAAGGTTTTTCTCAAGAGTGGATTTTCTGATGTTTAACAAGTTTTCCCTTGTGTGTGAACGTTTTACCACGTTAATTACCTTCAAAAGATTTCTTTCCAGTATGGATTGTCTGATGTTTAGCAAGACTTCTCTTGTATGTGTAAGTCTTTCCACACTGAATACATTTAAAAGGTTTCTCTCCTGTGTGGATTCTCTGATGTTCAGTAAGATTAAACAAAGATCTGAAAGCATTTCCACATTGATTACATTTATAAGGTTTCTCTCCATTGTGATTTCTCTGATGTTCTCTAAGACTTCCCTTACGTCTAAAAGCCTTTCCACATTGATCACATTCAAAAGGTTTCTCTCCAGTGTGGATTCTCTGATGTTCAGCAAGAACATACCTCGTTTTATAAGCTTTTCCACATTGATTACACTGAAAAGGTTTCTCCGTAGTATGGCTTTTCTGATGTGTAACAAGAAGGTACCTCATTACGAAAGCTTTCCCACACTGATTACATTCAAAAGGTTTCTCTCCACTGTGGAGTCTCTGATGTTGAGAAAGCAGGGAACTGTATCTAAAAGCCTTTCCACATTGATTGCATTCAAAAGCTTTCTCAGTAGTGTGGATTTTCTTATGTTTAGTAAGAATGGAACTATATATAAAAGCCTTTCCACAGTGATTACATTCAAAAGGTTTCTCTCCAGTGTGGATTCTCTGATGAACAGAAAGAACAGAACTGTGTCTAAAAGTCTTTCCACATTGATTGCATTCAAAAGGTTTCTCTCCAGTGTGGATTCTCTGATGATTAGAAAGACGGAAACGCCGTGCAAAAGTCTTTCCACACTGATTGCATCGAAAAGGTTTCTCTCCAGTGTGCATCCTTTGATGATTAGAAAGAAGGTAACGGGATGAAAAAGTCTTTTCACATTGATTGCATACAAAAGGTTTCTCTCCAGTGTGGATTCTCTGATGTTGAACAAGCTTGGAAGAGTAATAAAAAGCCTTTCCACATTGATTACATTCAAAGGGTTTCTCTCCAGTGTGGATTCTCTGATGTTCAGCAAGAAGATACTTCATTTTGTAAGCTTTTCCACACTGATTACATTTAAAAGGTTTCTCTCCAGTATGGTTTCTCTGATGTTCAATAAGCTGGTACTTCATTATGTAAGCTTTCCCACAATGATTACATTTATAAGGTTTGTCTCCAGTGTGGATTCTCTGATGTCGAGCAAGCCTGGAAGGGTAACGAAAAGCCTTTCCACATTGATTACATTCAAAAGGTTTCTCTCCAGTGTGGCTTATCTGATGCTCAACAAGTTTTGCCTTGTTTCTGTAAGCTTTTCCACACTGATTACATTCAAAACGGTTTTCTTTTTCTCCAGGGTGGATTCTCTCATGTAAAGCAAGATTGGAACTGCATGCAAAAGCCTTTCCACATTGATTACATTTATAAGGTTTTATTCCAGTGTGGATTCTCTGATGTAAAGCAAGACTGGAACTCCATCGAAAAGACTTTCCACATTGATTACATTTAAAAGGTTTTTCTCCAGTGTGGATTCTCTGATGGTTAGCAAGACTGTACCTGTATGCAAAAGCCTTCCCACATTGATTACATTCAAAATGTTTTGTTCCAGTGTGGATGCTCTGATGTTTACAAAAATTAGACATTTGTGAAAAAGTCTTCTCACATTCATTACACTTATAAACCACTTGTGTATGAATCTTCTGAGAGTTATCAATATCTGAGTTCCAACTATGGACCTTCCCACACTCACCAAATGCATATCTTTTCATTTCAGAGTCAACTCTACAATGATAAGGAAGAGATGAATGATGGGATGAGATTGCTTCACATTCATTATACTCATCAGGTTGCTTTCTTGTGTGAATTTGTTGAGTAATGAGCTTAGAGGTCTGATTCAAGGCCTTCCCAACTTCATTACTTCCACAAAACATTTCCCCACTATCATTTTTCTGATGTCTAATGAGGTCTGAACTCTTGCTGAAGGACAATTCCCATTTATTACCAGGATCCGTTTGTATTTCAGCAGGCTTCTCCTGGGAATGAAAAAGCTCTACCTGTTCAGGAAAACATTTCTGATATTCACTATTCAGAAGACAGTTATTCCCTGAGCCCATTTTCTTACAATGACTTAGGAAAGAAAATCGCCTGAATCTCTTTCTGATTTCATCCAACTCACAGTCACTCTTTGAATGATCTCCTTGGATGTTAGAGGCATGGAATTGCCTCAAAGTTAAGGCACAGGGACCATCCTTCATGAATCGCTGCAGGTCACATTCTTCCATAAAAATTCCCAGCTTTCTACTCATCTCAGTCCATTCAAAGTTGGGCTCCACATCTGAAGAAAAAGAACCATCAAAAACAAAAGTACAAAATAGTATGCGCAAATAATTAAAAGCAACAGCAAGGCTTATTTAAGACTTATGTGGCTCTTGACTTTCTCATCACCAACCTCAACAGAATAAAATGTCATGAATATATTCTTGTAGCAAAAATTGGCATTTCATAGACTTTTTTTTTCCATACGGAGAAGAAGGAATGTGTGATGTGAAGGTGACCAAAAAGATGCTCACTACAGACTATTGCTCCCATCAGAGACTTACTCATTCCAAGCTGAACATTCACCTTCGACAGAAGGGGCAGCCACAAGACAAAATGCCTACCAGACTGACTGTCAACAGAGTAGAGTGATTCTCTATGGGAGAACAGTTCATTTTTAACTTGGAGGAAGACACAGGCTTTGTAACATTTCATCAGAAAAGGACTGGGCAGTGTTCAGAGATTTGATGTACACAACCACATTTACTTATCTAGGTCAGAACACTTGGAAATATCCAAATGGATCCTGCTGAATATGATGAGGAAATTCAGATGGTACAAAATAAAATGGCAGAACTCTACAGGACCTGAAAGTAAGTTACCTGCTTGCTGTCTTGGGAAAGGGAGAGCAAAGGGGGAGAGAGAGAAAAAAATATGGAACTCAAATCTTACATGTGATTAGAAAACATGAAACATTATTAATGTAAAACAAAAAGAATTCCTTTAAGTTAATGCCAACCTCATGCTGCTATTCAACTATGTACTATCATCTACTATATATATATATAATCTTGTCTGGAGGGGATTATCCTTGAAGACTTTCTGGAAGCAAATGTCAAACCAAATCAAAGTAATCTAACTCCTTCAGTTTTTGGCTCCTGAACTGCAAAATGAGTGCTTTAAAGATCTCCTTCAGGGTAACTCTCTATGGCTCCATGTCTATATCTTCCTGACTGCTAATCTTATACAAGAAGAAAATGATGGTTGCCAAACTTGTGAATCTATCCTGAATATTACTGATTTTTTTCTCCCTGGAAATGCTTAAGAAATCAGTCAGAGAAGGGAAGACAGGGCAAGTTTCATGGAGATGGTTTGATATGAGCTGGGTAGAATTTGGAGAAGTGGCTCAAGGAACAGTAAGAAAATGGAGGTTTCACTGACATAACAATTCCTGGCTTTTCTCTTTTTTTCATGAGGAGGGTGAACATTTCAACAATTCTTTGAAAAACCCACAGGTGGTTATGTTCGAGAAGAAAGAATCTTCCCACCTGGGGAGATGTGGCTTACTTCTGCTGCCAATTGGCTTATATATGTCCTTCTTCCCAACCTAAAGACCCAAGTGGTGTCTGAACCTTCTTTCACAAAGCCTTCTGTGACCTTTTCTTGGTCTTCAGTCCTAGCCTTGAGACACCTCATGTGTGTTGGCTAAATTTCCACATAATATTATTGTTTTCTCAATTAGATTATGAGAAGCTCAAGGACAGAATCATGTCTAATATTTCTCTTGCACTACCCACAGTGCTTTACAAACTATCTTGTCTGCAGTAGAGTGCTCAAACACAGCTTGATTGATAAGTGATTTAAAATTCAGGGAAATAAAATGAATTTTGAAACTTAAACAAAAGAGAGAGACAGACCATGGGTAACCAGTCCTGAAGCCACTGACCATTTACCTCAGGTTTCACTCAGTCCCTCTCAAACCATTACTCAATTGATGAACATCCCTGCTATTTACAGGTATTTACACCAAGAGAGCTACAATGATATTTTAAAACATAGAAGTTTTTCCTCCTTCTTCCTTAATTTGAATATTAGAACTAATAATGGTATTGCTAGGACAAAGGGGGAAACTGTGTTTGATAACCCTCTGGACAGAATTCCAAATTGTATTCCAAAATGGATGGATCAGTTCACACTGATAATTAGTGATCCAAATTTTCCATATCCTATCCAACATTTGTCACTTTCCCCTTCTATCATTGCAGGTGATGTAATAGATAATAGATAAAATCATACCTCAAAGCTTCTTTAATTTGCATTTCTGTTATAAATTATGATTTAGAACATGTTCCCATATGTAAATATTTTTTATTTGATCAGAAACTACTTGGCCCTAACCTTTGAGCAATTGTTACCTGGGAAGTGACTCATTCTTTTAGGTTTGAAAGAGAAATTGCATCTAAAATAACTGTGAAAAAATAAAATATTTGGTGTCTATGTGCCAAGACAAATGCAGAACTGTAAGACATTATTACAAAAAGCTTTTCATACAAATGAAGTTAGATGTAAACACCTGGAAAAGTATCAACTATTCATGGTTATGCTGACCTAATAAAATTAAAATAGCTCATGTTTGTTTACTTTTCTAGTTCCATACAAACTGCCAAAAAATTATTTTATAAAACTAGAAAAAATACTAACAAATTTTATCTGGATAAAGAAAAGGTCAAAAATATCAAGGGCATTAATGAAGACAAAAGTACAAATGATGATGGCTTAGCAGTACCAGATCCAAAATTATTTTAAAGCAACAATCATTAAAAGATCTGGTACTGATAGAGAAATAGAGTATTATATCAGTAGAACAACTTAGATATGCAATAATCAATAATTATAGTAATCTACTCTTTGACAAACCCAAAGATTCCAACTTCTGGCATAAGAACTCACTATTTGATAAAAATTGTTAGGAAAACTGGAAAATACTATGGCACAAATTCAATATGGATCTACATCTCAAATCCCCAGTAAAATAAGATCAAAATATGTACATAATTTAGGTATAAAGGGTGATAACAAGCAAATTACAAGAGCAGGGATAGCTTTCCTATGAGAATTGTGGAGAAGAAAGGGATTTATGGTGAAAGGAGAATAAGAGGATGTTATAAAATGCAAAATGGATAATTTTGACTACATTAAATTAATATCTTTGGCATAATCATATGTAATGGGGATAAACTGGAACCAATTCCCATTAAGATCAGGTGTGAAACAAGGTTGCCCAATAACCCCATTACTATTCAATACTGTATTAGAAACACTAGCTTTGGCAATAAGAATTGAGAAAGAGATTAAAGGAATTAGAGTAGGTAATGAGGAAACCAAATTATCATTCTTTGCGGATGATATGATGGTATACTTAGAGAATTCCAGAGATTCTACTAAAAAACTACTAGAAATAATCTACAACTTTAGCAAAGTTTCAGGATAAAAAATGAATCCACATAAATCCTCAGCATTTTTATACATCACCAACAAAATCCAACAGCAAGAGCTACAAAGAGAAATTCCATTCAAAATAACTATCAATAGTATAAAATGTTTGGGAATCTATCTGCCAAGGGAAAGTCAGGAACTACAGGAGCAAAATTACAAAAATCTTTCCACACAAATAAAGTCAGATTTAAACAATTTGAAAAATATTAAATGCTTCTGGATAAGTCGAGTGAATATAATAAAGATGACAATACTCCCTAAACTAATCTATTTATTTAGTGCTATGTCAATCAGACTCCCAAGAAACTATTTTAATGACCTACAAAAAATAACAAAATTCATATGGAAGAACAAAAGATCTAGAATTTCAGGGGAATTAATGAAAAAAAAAATCAAATGAAGGTGACCTAGCTGTACCTGATCTAAAACTATATCATAAAGCAGCAGTCACCAAAACCATTTGGTATTGGCTAAGAAATAGATTAATTGATCAGTGGAATAGATTAGGTTGACAGGACAAAATATTAAATAACTATAGCAATCTAGTGTTTGACAAACCCAAAGATCCCAACTTTAGGGATAAGAATTCATTATTTGACAAAAATTTCTGGGAAAACTGGAAATTAGTATGGCAGAAATTAGGCATGGACCCACACTTAACACCATATACCAAGATAAGATCAAAATGGGTCCATGATTTAGGCATAAAGAATGAGATCATAAATAAATTAGAGGAACATAGGATAGTTTACCTCTCAGACTTGTGGAGGAAGAAGGAATTTGTGACCAAAGAAGAAATAGAGATCATTATTGATCACAAAATAGAAAATTTTGATTACATCAAATTAAAAAGCCTTTGTACAAACAAAACTAATGCAAACGAGATTAGAAGGGAAGCAACAAACTGGGAAAACATTTTTAAAGTTAAAGATTCTGATAAAGGCCTCATTTCCAAAATATATAGTGAATTGACTCTAATTTATAAGAAATCAAGCCATTCTCCAATTGACAATTGGTCAAAAGATATGAACAGATAATTTTCAGATAATGAAATTGAAACTATTTCCACTCATAGGAAAGTGTTCCAAATCACTACTGATCAGAGAAATGCAAATTTAAGACAACTCTGAGATACCACTACACACCTGTCAGACTGGCTAAGATAAAAGGAAAAAATAATGATGAACATTGGAAGGGATGTGGGAAAACTGGGACATTGATACATTATTGGTGGAGTTAAGAACGAATCTAACCATTCTGGAGAGCAATCTGGAATTATGCCCAAAAAGTTATCAAACTGTGCCTACCCTTTGATCCAGCAGTGCTGCTACGGGGCTTATACCCCAAGGAGATACTAAAGAAGGGAAAGGGACCTGTATGTGCCAAAATGTTTGTGGCAGCCCTTTTTGTGGTAGCTAGAAACTGGAAAATGAATGGATGCCCATCAATTGGAGAATGGTTGGGTAAATTGTGGTATATGAATGTTATGGAATATTATTGTTCTGTAAGAAATGACCAGTGGGATGAATACAGAGAGGCTTGGAGAGACTTACATGAACTGATGCTAAGTGAAATGAACAGAACCAGGAGATCATTATACACTTCAACAACAATACTGTATGAGGATGTATTCTGATGGAAATGGATATCTTCGACAAAGAGTAGATCTAATTCAGTTCCAACTGATCAATGATGGACAGAATCAGCTACACCCAGAGAAGGAACACTGGGAAATGAATGTGGACTACTTTTTTTTTTTAACCTTATTTACCTATTTTTACCTTCTGAATCCAATTCTCCCTGTGCAACAAGAGAAGTGTTTGGTTCTGCACACATATATTGTATGTAGGATATACTATATAACATATTTAACATGTATAAGAATGCCTGCCATTTAGGGGAGGGGGTGGAGGGAGGGAAGGAAAAAATCAGAACAGAAGTGAGTATAAGGGATAATGTTGTAAAAAAAATTATCCATGCATATACACTGTCAATAAAAAAATTATAATTATTAAAAAAAAAGACAAAAAGCAAAAAAAAAATTTTTTTTAAAGAATAATTATGTTCCAAATACTGTCTCTGACACTCACTAATAACATGCTCCCAGGAAAGGAATTTAATCTCTTTTTTTTTTGCTTCAAGCAGCATCTTGGGTGAAGCTATTAAACATAAATTGTTTAAAGAATTGTGATGGTAGATACAGTTTTGTGGAGACTTTTAACCTACTGGTAATAGAGGTGAAAAAGATTATAGTCCCTTTTCTCTTCAACAATGAGATGAACCAAATCAGTTCCACTTGTTCAATAATGAATAGAACCAGCTACATCCAGCGAAAGAACTTTGGGAAATGAGTGTAAACCACTACATAGCATTTCCAATCCCT
Organism: Sarcophilus harrisii; assembly: GCF_902635505.1. Classification (NCBI taxonomy): domain Eukaryota; kingdom Metazoa; phylum Chordata; class Mammalia; order Dasyuromorphia; family Dasyuridae; genus Sarcophilus; species Sarcophilus harrisii. The sequence continues at coordinate 605,267,497 of NC_045428.1, forward strand.
CTATTTTTGTCCACCTGCATTTTTGATTTCCTTCATAGATTAAGTGTACATTATTTCAAAGTCCTAGTCTTCTTGTGCAACAAAATAACTGTACGGATATGTATACATATATTGTATTTAACTTATACTGTAACATATTTAACATGTATTTGTCTACCTGGCATCTGGGAGAGGGGGTGGGGGGAAGGAAGGGAAAAATTGGAACAAAAGGTTTTGCAATTGTCAGTGTTGAAAAATTACCCATGCACATATCTTGTAAATAAAAAGCTATTAAAAAAATTTCAAGGGAACTAATGAAAAAAAAAATCAAATGACAGCGACTTAGCTGTACCTGATCTAAAACTATATTATAAAGCAGTGGTTACCAAATGCCTCGGCCCCAGAGGCAGAGTGTGTGGACCCTGGAAGAAGAGATAAGGGCAAGAGAGAGGGGACAAGCAAAATGGAGGCAAGACAAATCCATCTGATCAAACCTCATTTTAATGGGTGCAATAGTACAGATATATGTAGCAGTAGAAAAGAAGGCAGGGTTATTCAAACACAGTACAGGGTGAGGGTCCTAGACAAAGGGTTGGTATCCCACCCAAGGATGAGCTGCTCAGATGTTTCTGGTGGCAGGAAGCTCTATGATGTGATTAGGGGATGCCTAGATATCTGCCTATTCAAAGTTAGGATGTGATTAGGAGATTCCTATTCAGGAAGTCTTTGGTATGATGTGATTAGGAGATTCAACCTATTCAAGGTTGGCCTTATGTGGCTGTAGATTAGTGCCGGCTCCCCACAACCAAAACCATTTGGTATTGGCTAAGAAATAGGCTAGTTGATCAGTGAAGTAGGTTAGGTTCACAGGACAAAATAGTCAATGACTATAGCAATCTAGTGTTTGACAAATCCAAAGATCCCAACTTTTGGGATAAGAATTCACTATTTGGCAAAAACTACTGGGAAAACTGGTAATTAATATGGCAGAAACTAGGCATGGACCCATACTTAACAATGTAATCCAAGATAAGATCAAAATGGGTTCATGATTTAGGCATAAAGAACAAGATTATAAATAAATTAAAAGAACATAGGATAGTTTATCTCTTAGAATTGTGGAGGAGGAAGGAATTTGTGACCAAAGAAGAACTAGAGATCATTATTGATCACAAAATAGAAAATTTTGAATATATCAAATTAAAAAGCTTTTGTACAAACAAAACAAATGCAAACAAGATTAGAAGGGAAGCAATAAACTGGGAAAACATTTTTACAGTTAAAGGTTCTGATAAAGTCCTCATTTCCAAAATATATAATTAACTCTAATTTATAAGAAATCAAGCCATTCTCCAATTGATAAATGGTCAAAGGATATGAACAGACAATTTTCAGATGATGAAATTGAAACTATTTCTACTCAGATGAAAAGGTGCTCCAAATCACTACTGATCAGAGAAATGCAAATTAAGATAATTCTGAGATACCACTACACACCTGTCAGATTGGCTAAGATGACAGAAAAAAATAATGACGAATGTTGGAAGTAATGTGGGAAAACTGGGACACTGATGCATTGTTGGTGGAGTTGTGAACAGATCCAGCCATCCTGGAGAACAGTTTGGAATTATGCTCAAAAAGTTATCAAACTGTGCATACCCTTTGATCAAGTAGTAGCACTGTGCTTATATCTCAAAGAGATATTAAAGAAGGGAAAGGGACCCACATGTGCAAGAATGTTTGTGGCAGACCTCTTTGAAGTGGCCAGAAACTGGAAATTGAATGGATGTCCATCAGTTGGAGAATGGTTGAGTAAATTGTGGTATATGAGTGTTATGGAATATTATTGTTCTGTAAGAAATGACCAGCAGGATGAATACAGAGAGGCTTGGAGACACATACATGAACTGATGCTAAGTGAAATGAGCAGAACCAGGAGATCATTATATACTTCAACAACAATACTGTATGAGGATGAATTCTAATGGAAGTAGATTTCTTTGACAAAGAGAAGATCCAATTCAGTTCCAATTGATCAATGATCAGCTATGCCCAGAGAAGGAAGACTGGGAAATGAATGTGGACTACTTGCATTTTTGTTTTTCTTCCCAGGTTATTTTTACCTTATGAATCAAATTTTTCTTGTGCAACAAGCGAACTGTACGAATCTACACACATAAATTGTATCTAAGATATACTTTAACATGTGAGACTGCCTGCCATTTAGGAGAGGGGGTAGAGGCAGGGAAGGGAAAAGTTGGAACAGAAGTGAGTGCAAGGGACAATGTTATTAAAATTATCCATGGTTCTGTCAATAAAAAGCTATAATTATATATATATATATATTTGGCATTTAAAAAAACCAATGTGACCAGGCTCAAAAAGGAATCAGAAAGGGGTCGAAAATTTTTTACACCAGTGTTTCTGTTAAAGGCTTCATCTCTAAAATAAACATTTAAGTTATTCCCCAACTGACAAATGGTCAAAGAATATGAACAGACAGTGTTCAGATGAAGAAAAAATAAAAGCCAGATATGCTCCTGAGGTGTGAGGCCACCTCACACCTCAGATTACCTAAGAGGACAGAAAAGGATAATGACAAGGTTGGAGGGAATGTGGGAAACTGGGACACTAACTAATACATTGCTGTTGGAGCTGTGAAACGATCCAACCACTCTGGATGACAATTTGAAACTCTGCCCAAAGGACTATCAAATTTGCATTCCCTTTGATTCAGCAATGGCACTACTGTTTGTGTATCAAAAAGAATCACAAAAAAGGAAAAAATTTCCCACCCACATGTGAAAAATTTTTATAGTACTTTTTTTTTTTTTTTTGGCAGTGGCAAAGAATTAGAAAATCAGATGCCCATCAATTGGGAAATGGCTAAATAAGTTTTGATATATGAAAGTAATGGAATATTATTTATCTATAAAAATAATAAACAGGGGGATTTTAGAAAGGCCTGGAAAGATTTAAAAGAAGTGATACTGAGTGAAATAAGCTGAACGAGGACAACATTGTATATAGCAATAGCAAGATTCTATGATGATTAATCATAACAGACTTGGTTCTTCTTAGAGATTCAGTAATCAAAGGTCATCCCAACAAATTCTGAATGGAAAATATCATCCACATCCACAGAGAGAACGATGGAGATTGCATGTAAACCGATACATGCTACATTCACTTTAGTTTTATCTTGTGGTTTTCCCCATTTTTTAGTTTTGTTGTTTTTTTAATAATAGCTTTTTATTTTTTAAAAAGACATGCAAAGATTGTTTATGACATTCTCCCTTGCACAACTTTCTATTCCACATTTTTTTCTTTCCCTTCCTTCATTCCTCTCCCCTAGAAGGAAATAATCCACTTTATGTTAAACATTTGTAATTCTTTTCTACGTATTTCCACAATTATCATGCTGCACAAGAAAAATCAGACCAGAAAGAAAAAAAAAAAGCTTGAAAGAAAAAAAAGATGAAAATATAATATTTTGATCCATATTCAGTTCCCACAATTCATTTCTAGATGTAGATGGCTGTCACCATCACAAGTCTATTACAATTGACTTGAATCACCTCATTGTTGAAAAGAGTCTCATCTATCAGAGTAATCTTGTTGTTGCTGTGTACAGTGTTCTCTTGGTTCTCCTTACTTTATTCAGTATTGGCTTATGTAAGTCTCTCCAAGCTTTCCTGAAATCACCCTGCTGATCATTTCATACAGCATAACTCAATTCACTTTCCAGTTTGTTGCCACTACAAAAAGGGCTGTCACAAATATACATGTTAACGGAGAAAATTAAAATAAAAAAAATACACCATTATTACTTTTGCCGACAATTATTTTAGCCCATATGAGAAGTGTAAAATGACATAGAGATTGTTTTAATTCGCATCTCTCAATCATGGCCTACCAGTGTTTCTACTGGGCTCATTTCCCAAAGAGATCTTAAAAGAAGGAAAGGGAGCCACATCCCAAAAATGTTTGTGGCAGCCCTCTTTGTAGTGGCCAGAACTGGAAACTGAGTGGATGCCCATCAGCTGGCAATTGGCTAAATAAACTGTGATATATAAATGTTATGGAATATTATGGTTCTGTAAGAAACAAACAGCAGGATGATTTCAGAGAGCCCTGAACTTATGCTAAGTGAAATGAACAGAACCAGGACACTGTAAATAACAACAAGAAGAGTATACAATGGACACGGTTCTCTTCAATGATGAGATGATTCAAACCAGTTCCAATAGCCTTGTAATGAAGAAAATCATCTGCACCTAGAAAGAAGACAATGGGAACTGTATACAGATCGCAGTATAGTATTTTCACTCTTTTTGTTGTTGTTTGCTTGCATTTTATTTTCTTTCTCATTTTTTATCCTTTTTGATCAGATTTTTCTTGTGAAGCAAGATAATTAACATATATTTTTAACATGTTTAATATATATTGGATTATTTGCCATCTGGTAGACCAGATAAGGGGGTGTAATTTGGAACACAAGGTTTTGCAAGGGTCAATGTTGAAAAGTTACCCATGCATCTGTTTTTAAAATAAAAAGCTTTAATTAAAAAAAGAACAAAATATCAAGAATATCAAAGGGAAAATATCAAAATATGAAAAGAAAAGAGAAAAAAATTAGAGCACTTTTTTCATATGATTACAAAATGTTTGGATTTCTTTATTCGAAAACTGCCTGTCCTTATCCTTTTAACCATTTGTCAATAGAAGAATGACTCATTTTCTTTCAAATTTTTACGAAGATTTTTGTATATATGAAGCAGGAGAACTCTAAGAAAAACTCTAGAAAGTTCTTAAAAATTTTCTACTTTCCTTCTGATCTTAGGTACATTACTTATATTTGTACAAAATTTTTAATTTAGTGTAATCAAAATTATCCATATTACACTTCATTCTTTTCTCTGTCTCTTGATTATTCATAAATTCTTAACATTTCCATAAATGTAATATGTACTATGACCTATGAGCTTTAAATTTTCTTGTAATAACTCCATTTACATCTATGTAGTGTATCCTTTTGATCTTGATAAAAGTTATAAGTCACTGGTCTAGGTCCATTTTCCATCACACTTTTCATGTTTCCCTACAATTTTTACCAATTAAGGAATCCTTGGCCTCTATATTTCTCAAATGCAAAGATAATTATTTGCTACTATAAAATCTATGTCTACTCTCTTTCAATAATCTGCCTTTCTATTTCTTAGCCAATACATAATAGTTTTGATAATGAAATACACTTTATGATCTAGTTCTGCTATAAATCTCTTCCTTTTGCATGACTTTTCATTACTTCCTTTAACATTCTTGACATTTTGATCTTCCAAATAAATTCTTTGTTTTTAAATAATTGAATGAATGAGTTTTCAGTAATTTGAATGATTCCACTTGAAAAGGCTACAAGGCAAGGCAACAGTAGATGGAGATTTGAAGCACCCAGAGGACTATACACTCCCCACAGCCTCTAAGGCTGAGATGAACCAGATTATGGTCTCATTCTTTACTACTTGCGCTAATTTTGGCCTGACAACTAAAACCAAAAAAAGACAGGAAATGGTCCTTACCCAGGGACAGCAGATTCTGGACATTCTCCAGTGTGACCTCCTTGTACAGCTCCTTCTGAAAAGGGTCCAGGAGCCCCCACTCCTCCTTGGTGAAGTCGACCACCACATCCTTGAAAGTCACCAACTCCTAAACCATCAATAGTCACTTGATTTAGACCTGACATTCTAGAATTTATCTGGTTCAACCCTCACCAACCCAGAAGAGGAAACTGAGGCACAGATGGGATTGGCCTAAAAGTCACATGACATTTATGACTGTTGAAGCCAACATTAAGGAACCAGGCATTAGGAGTCCAATGGAATAGGGAAGAAAGCTTTTTCTATCTGAAGTGCTAATTATGTTGCAATCATAAGATCTGGAAAAATGTGTTTTACAATGTTTCTGATGGAATAAGGAAATAGATTTGGGCTGTATCAGTGAGATATAAGAATGTGTGCAAGAGAAAGAGGTGATGGGAAATTCCTGCCCATCATAAGTGTCATGTCTTAAGAATTTAAGAAATTCTATAATGAGTTGGGCAGGAATTGAAAATTATTTTACATTCTGACGGGTAGAAATAAAAATTGATTATTGAGTAAAGAACAAAAAAAAAGAATGATTTGCTAAATTTCCTTAAAGTCTAAAATATGCGTAACTAGATGATAGCAAGAGAAGTATACTAGAGATGTAGTACTCCCAATATGTCCACAATGGAGTGGTATGAGAAAGCTTCCAGCCAAGCCAAGCTCTGTTCTTACACGGAAGGGCTGAGATGACACTGGGTAGGATGGGTCATAGCCAGAATGATCTGCTGTCTTTGCTTTATGATTGCTGGGTCAAAGGGCATGCACAGTTTGATAACTTTTTGAGCTTAGTTCCAAATTGCTCTCCAGAACAGCTGGATGTAGTCACAATTCCACCAACAATGTATCAGTGTCCCAGTTTTCCCACATCCCCTCCAACATTTGTCATTATCTTTTCCTGTCATCTTAGCCAATCTGACAGATGTGTGACGGTATCGGTATCTCAGAGTTGTCTTAATTTGCATTTCTCTGATCCATAGTAATTTGGAGCACCTTTTCATATGACTAGAAGTAGTTTCACATTCTTCATCTGAAAATTGTTCATATCCTTTGACCATTTGTCAATTGGAGAATGGCTTGAGTTCTTATATATTTGAATTAATTCACTCTATATTTTGGCGATGAGGCCTTTATCAGAACCTTTGACTGTAAAAATGTTTTCCCAGTTTATTGCAATCCTTCTAATCTTCTCTGCCTTAGTTTTGTTTGACAAAAACTTTTTAACTTACTATCATCAAAATTATCTATTTTGTGGTCAATAATGATCTCTAGTTCTTCTTTGGTTACAAGTTCTTTCCTCCTCCATAGATCCTTTGATTTCTGATTTGCTTATAGTATCATTCTTTATGTCTAGATCATGAACCAATTTCGACCTTATCTTGGTATATGGTGTTAAGTGTGGGTCAAAGCCTAGTTTCTGCCATACTAGTTTCTACTTTTCCCAGCAATCATAAAGCAAATGTGTTTATGGAATGTATTCATTCATTTCATTATTGAATTATTAAAATAGTTGTGGGGGGAGGAGAGTTTACTTCCTTCTTTTAAAAAAATGTGATATTTCATCAACCCAGATTGAAGATTGAGTAAAATGCATAAGGGAGACACTGATAGTTTATTCCTGAAAAAGAAATTGTTTCAACATCATGTAAGAGTTCTAGATCACTGGAGATCCAGAATCGATAAAGGAATAAGAAACAGACTCATGGCTCTCACACAAGAGAGGGCTCACCACTTGGCCCATGCTTTGATTCCCCTGGAAGGCATCATTTCTCCCCAACCTGCTACCTGGAGGACCAGAGCTCGACAAACGTACCAGACAGCTGATGCCCTTCCATTTCATTTTCTTCCCAAATCCAGCAGAATGATAAGATTTGCTTTTTCAAGAATTCTTTTTGCGGAGCCCTTCTCTTTCTTGCAGATAAAACATTCTTCACTTTTTGTTTTATTTTCATTTTCTGTAAAACATCTGACTCATCTACTTGTATATTTCACTTTTAGCTTCCATTCTGTCTATTATTGAATTTGTGAACAATTAAAGAAAAATATTTCTCTTATTTTCTCTATTCCAAGTTCTTTAATAACAACTGTATTCAAGGAAAAGGGTTCCACTGTGAAAAAAGTCTGTGTTGAGTTGAGACTGCATGAGCTCAAACATGTTATGACCATAGATTAACTACCAGGTAGAATTTGGGGATTCTCCTAAACTACTTCATTACATTTATATTTATGCATACACACACATATATATATTTTTTTTTGCTGAGGCAATTGGGGTTAAGTGACTTGCCCAGGGTCACACAGAGAGGAAGTGTTAAGTATCTGAGGCCAGATTTGAACACCTGACCGCAGGGTTGATGCTCTATCCAGTCCACCATCTAGCTGCCTGTATGTTACATTTTTTAAGACAATGACTCAAGGCTATAAAGATTTAGAAGACCTGGACTAGTCCCAAAATATCTACATGCTAAAGACCAAACAACTTCCTAGATGAGGAGAATTTATAGTGTCCTTTGTACATCTGCTAATAGAAAGCTGTGGTTATTACTATTAACTTTAAAGCAAAATAGACAATCTACAAAACACTTTCCACACAAATAAAGTCAGATCTAAACAACTGGAAAAATATTAAGTGCTCTTGGATAGGTCGAGCTAATATAATAAAGATGACAACACTATCTAAAATAATCTATTTATTTAGTGCTATACTGTTAAGGGACAGGTCAGTTCCCAGAGAGCCTCCACAGCTGTGGATCATAGCATCTGAAGGAGTTGCAAGGCAGGCTTTGATGACACAGGTGCTGCGAACTAGGTATGAGATAAATTGGAGGCAGAGGGAAGAGGAGAGAGGTCAAACAACACAACGGCCTCTCAGTCAGAGAGGTCAGAGAACACAATTGACTCTCAGTGTCCTTGTACCGTCCTCACAAGAGAGATCCATTCTGCTGGTCTGAATTGGATCTCCAGCAGCCACTGTCAGGTGGCTCCTGTGTATTCCAACAGCTCCCGTTGTTGGAGCCATATACACTATACCAATCAAACTCCCAAGAAACTATTTTAATGACCTAGAAAAAATAACAAAATTCATATGGAAGAACAAAAGGTCAAGAATTTCAAGGGAACTAATGGAAAAAAAAACAAAAAAACAAATGAAGGTGGCCTAGCTGTACCTGATCTAAAACTATATTATAAAGCAGCAGTCACCAAAACCATTTGGTATTGGCTAAGAAATAGATTAGTCGATCAGTGAAATAGATTAGATTCACAGGACAAAATAGTCAATGACTATAGTAATCTAGCGTTTGACAAAGCCAAAGACCCCAGGTTTTCAATTAAAAACTCACAATTTGACAAAAAACTGTTGGGAAAATTGGAAACTAGTATGGCAGAAACTAGGCTTTGACCCACACTTAACACCATATACCAAGATAAAGTCGAAATTGGTTCATGATCTAGACATAAAGAATGATATTATAAGCAAATCAGAAAATCATAGATCTATGGAGGAGGAAAGAACTTGTGACCAAAGAAGAACCAGAGATCATTATTGACCACAAAATAGACAATTTTGATGATGGTCAGTTAAAAAGTTTTTGTCAAACAAAACTAAGGCAGAGAAGATTAAAAGGGATGCAATAAACTAGGAGAACATTTTTACAGTCAAAGGTTCTGATAAAGGCCTCATCTCCAAAATATAGAGAGAATTAATTCAAATATATAAGAACTCAAACCATTCTCCAATTGACAAATGGTCAAAGGATATGAACAGACAATTTTCAGATGAAGAATGTGAAACTACTTCTAGTCATATGAAAAGGTGCTCCAAATTACTATGGATCAGAGAAATGCAAATTAAGACAACTCTGAGATACCGTCACACACCTGTCAGATTGACTAAGATGACAGGAAAAGATAATGACAAATGTTGCAGTGGATGTGGGAGACTGGGACACTGATACATTGTTGGTGGAATTGTGAATACATGCAGCTGTTCTGGAGAGCAATTTGGAACTATGCTCAAAAAGTTATCAAACTGTGCATACCCTTTTTGACCCAGCAGTGTTAATACTGGGCTTCTATCCCAAAGAGATCTTAAAGGAATGAAAGGGACCCACATGTGCAAAAATGTTTGTGGCAGCAAACTTTTGTAGTAGCAAGAAACTGGAAACTGAGTGGAGATCCATCAACTGGAGAATGGCTGGTTAAATTATGGTATATGAATGATAAGGAATATTATTGTTCTGTAAGAAATGACCAGCAGGATGATTTCAGAAAGGCCTGAAGAGACTGAAATGAACTGATGCTGAGTGAAAAGAGTAGAACCAGGAGAGCATTATACATGGCAACAAGAAGACTATACAATGATCAATTGTGATGGACATGGCTCAAATCAACAATGAGATGATTCAAACCAGTTCTGCTTGCTCAGTGATGAAAAGAGCCAGCTACCCAGAGAGAGGATCATGGGAAATGAGTGTGGACCACAACATAGCATTTCCCTTGATGTTTGCTTGCATTTTGTTTTCCTTCTCAGGTTTTGTTTTTCCAGATCCTATTTTTCTTTTGCAGCAAGATGACTGTATAAATATTTATACATGTATTGGATTTAATATATATTTTAACATATTTAACATCTATTGGACTATCTGCCATCTAGGGTAGGGAGTGGGGGGGAAGGAGGGAAAAATTTGTAACAGGAAGTTTTACAAGGGTCAAAATTGAAAAATTACCCATGCATATGTTTTGTAAATAAAAAGCTTTAAAAAAAAACACAAAAAATGTGCCAAATAGACCTAATTGCATGCATAAATTTGTACACATTGCTTAATACATATTCCAACAGTATAATTCTTGTATGCTCCCAGAAAAGCATCAGTTCCCTGGGGCCCACAGGGATTTCTTACTTCCACAGGACCCACCTTTCTGAGCAAACTTTGTCTAGGACTTCTCTGCTCTGTGGAAGTCCCAAGAGGAAAAAGCACCCCTTTTTCTTAAGATAACTGTCTCCTAAAAATGCACAGCTGTGCTTGCACTCCCCAGGTAGGTCTGAGTCTGGAGCTCAGAGAAGGCAGAGGGATGACCTATGCTTTCTCTGACTCCCCCTCAAAGAACCATTAGTACCCCACTCTCCTGACTAGGGAGACTCCTCAATGGCACCAACCTTCACCACCGCACCTAGAACGGATGTCTGGCCATCATTAAGTCACCCCCATATAATCTCTTTCCTGGGTCTTTAATCAAGCATGTGGGCTTTTAAAATGTGAATTGTTAAGAAAACCTAATAAACTCCACTTGATTCTTCACTGGCTGTTCTAAATATTGATATACTCAGTGTCCCCTTCATTATACGCCTTCTGCCAAACCCTTTCAGAAAATTCATGGACTCACTTCCAGGACAAATGTTGAGTCACTCCAGGACGACTCAAGCAGCTACGGTTGTCCTTGGCCTGGTCTATGGGAAAAAACTTCTGTAACAGACCTTTCTGAATCTAAAGGCATAGACCCACATCTTTTGTTCTTTTCTGACTAAGGTCCCTTTTCCTTTCTCTGTGTCCTAACCAGTTCTCGCCCAGAACTTCTTTGTGAGTCTGGCTAGAAGATAAAACCTGTGGCTCAGGAGGACAGACTATGTCTCTGTCAACAGCCACCCATGGAAAATGTCACCCTCCTGACTGGACAAAGAAAGCCCAGTTTAGTCTCTGGCTGGATCCTGAGCTTTCCCTTTCTCGGGGCGTCCCCAGCAAGGACCCAGACCGTTCTCACAACAAGATCAAAGGAGATCCTATTTCCAGGGCTCCCAGCTCATGGCAGATGCCACAGAAGCAGCCCCCAAAGCCGGGCCAGGCTTCTCCCACCTTCCTCCCCTCCCCCTCCCGGACCTAGGGACATTGGACTCTGGCTGAGCCTTGACCAGGACCCTCCATCCCATCACTGGCATCCAGGGTCTTCTCTCATCCTGGGAATGTGCTCTCTCCTCCCCTGGGCCTCCTGGCCTCCTTCCCATCTCACCTGAAAAAAACAGACTTTCCTGCTCCCCAAACTGGTGGAGCCTTTCCTCTGAGAGTGCCTCCCGTCTACACTGTACAGAGCTAGTGTGGACACACCTGATGAGATGTTTGTTCCAAATTGGACTGTTAGCTCAGGGAGGGCAGGGCCCCTTAGTCTGTAACCTTCCCTCACCTCCTCCCAGAGGTGGGCACAGTGCTTGGCACCCGGGAGCCACATTCTCAGTGCTCACTGATGGGACCCGGCAAAGGAGAGGGACTCAGAGCCCTGGGCGGGGGCCGCACTCACCTGGGACGAGGGGCTCCGGCTGCCGGGGGCCATGTCTCTGGTTCTGGGCTTGGGTGCTCTGCCAGCCGGGCTGGGTCCTCAGAGATGGAGAACAGGGTCTGAGCCTTCTTTATCCAGGCTGGATGCTGACCTGCCCACAGTGAGAGAGAGAGGGGGAGCTCTCAGGGCAGGGGAAGGGGCTGCTCCCCAGGAGGAGGCCGGGAGATCTCAGAGAGAAGGAATCAGAAACATCTCAGAGAGGATAGAGAGCTCTCACCTGTGGGGGCAGGGACCCTTCTAGGACCCCGGTCACAGGACACTAAGGTTTTCTGCTCACTAGTTTGGGGCCTGGGGTAAGCCCTTGGGACATAAGTCACAAGAAGTCAAGATCACAGGGCCTTCAACCGAATCTCTGAAGGGCCGGTGATCCTGGCCAAGCCCTGCGATTCCTGCCTCAGTTTCCCCATCTGTAACATAGGGCCCCCCACCTCCCAACAGGCCCAAGCATCCAGGGAGGGAAAAAGACCAGGGGGCAGAGCTGGATGGGAGGCCCAGAGGCTGAGCAGCGCCTCCTCCACAGGACAGTCCTGCAGGCAGATGCAGAGATTGAGGGAATTTGACAGTAAGAGCCGCAGGCAGGTAGAGAGCCCTCGCTGGATGCCCTGCCCTGTATTTAGGGCTTTACAGATCTCACTGGGAGGAAGAGGAGGGGGAGGGGCTGCTCTCATCCCCTTTTTACACAGGGGGAACCCGAGCCAGAGTCAGGCCAGAGCCCGGTCCTCTCCCCCCAATCACCGGACCCCGGAGCCCCGTGAGGGGCTCGGGTCAATCTGGGGCTCAGTGGGGGAGGGGCCAGTGCAGCCACAGGGATGCCCAAGCGCGGCCCCCCCCCCCCCGCAGCGCACGCAGGTGAGATCGCTTCAGCCCCTCCCCCACGCTCTCCCCCCCCCCCGTGCAGCCGCCCACCCACGGGCAGTCACAATTCAGGTCCTCGCCCCCACGCGGGGCCCATCGGCGCCCCTCTCTTGCGCGCGCCCCCCACACTCGGACCCTGCGCAGCCGCGCCCCATTTCGGGGACCCCGGCACGGGAACTGACCCCAACTGCGTCCCTGCGCGAAGGTGAAGGTACCTTAAGACATGGGGTGAGGAGGCAAAAAAAAAAAAAAAAAAAAAACCAACCCCACTCCGAGGCCGCGCGTGCGCACTGACGCCCTACTCCCCTCCCCCGACTCACCCAGCACAGAGGGAAGAATTGAACCAAAGCCCCAAACCAGGAAGCCGCGCCTGCGCACCGGGAGACTCCCAGCATTCCCCGGAGTTCAACAGCCCAGGCGGGGCGAGAGGGCGGAGGGAGGCGTGAGCCATGTGCTCCCGGCGCCCCGGGCGGGGAGGGGTCGTGACGTCATTCTCCTCCGGGTCCCGGCCTTCCCTCCACGCCGGCCTTTTTCCTACTAACGGTACAGAGCGACCCGTTGCAGTGTAAGCCCCTGGGGGGCAGGGCCCACCCTGTGATCGGCGCCCAGAATTCGGGGTTCTGCTAAGCACACAGGTGGCGCCTAATGAATGCACACCGGCTCTAGTGACAGCTGCTCTCCTCAGGCCGTTCTCACAGACCGGGAAACTGAGGCAGACCCTGAGCGCGCGCTCAGTGTCCTCCTGGAAATGCCCCGAAGCCTCCTGTCTCTGGGGGCGCAGGAGTGGCCCCCCAGGAGTTAGGCGGATGCACCGACGGGAGCAGGGCTTGCAGCCAGTGGGCTCTGGGCGCAGATTTGGCCTCAGACCCCTGCCAGAGGGTCGACCCTGGAGCCTTCCCCTCCCCCGCGCCTCAGTTCCCCACCTGGATGACGTAACCCTGGAGCAGTCCCCTCCCCCCCTGCTTCATAGCCTCCCCCAGTTCCCTCCCCTCCATCCCAGATCTGAAGCACCTGCCTCCTGACAAGTGAGCACGATCCCCAGTGAGCTGTGAGCCGCCCCCCTACCCCCCACCCCCCCGACCATGGCGCCCCGGTCCGGCTGCCCTTCGCCCAGCGCCCGGGCCCTTCCTCGAGCTCCGGGGGGGGGCGGACACGCGCGCTGTCACACACAGGCCCATTTCCACGCGCGCGCGTGCCCGGTGCTCGCCCCCCTCCCCTCGGGAGGACCGGGTGCCGTTGTCGGGGCGAGTGGGACGGTCTGGGGGAAACCTCTCCCCAGAGCTGGTCTCCACCCCCGCCCCGGGGCGGCCGGACCTTTGCCGGCGCGGCTGGGGCCGCAGCACCGGCCGCGGGCGTTCGGGGGCCGGACGGAGACTCCCCGCCCCCTCCCGCGCCGCCCCCTCGCTTCCTCAGCCTCGGGACCGGTCCCGGGCGCGACGGATCCGGGAGCTACTCCGGGAGGCCCGAGTCTCCCCGCCGCGGGGGGGGGGCGGAGCTTGCGCCTGGGGGGCTTTGAGCTCCCTCCCCCCTTCCCGGCCCCTGCACGTCCGGCTGCCCTCGCTGACGGTCAGAAGCCCTTCTTGCCTTACCCTGGGAGTCCGGTTTCCGCGCGCTCGGGGTCACTGTCCTCCGCGGGGGGGCTGGGGGGGCCCACGACGTGCCCGCCCCGGTCTCCCTCCCAGCTGGGGCTGCCTCCCTCTGCTGGTCCGGAGCCCCAGGGGCCCCGGCGGCCTCAGGGGCTCTCTGACGCAGAGTCCCCTCCCCCCCCCCCCCCAGCCTCTTGGCGGGATCAGTCCTGGAGCTCTCAGTCCTGGGGAGGCCTTCGAACCTTAGTGCTCATTCTTGGGGCATTTTTAAATCTGGCTCTTGCCTCGCACCTCGGGTTGGGGCCTCCCCCGTTGGAAACTCTCCCCACAGGTGGCCCCCTTGACAGCCTTGGACATCTCTGGGAAAGGTCAAGGAAAGGTTCCCAAGTCCCGGACTCCTTGGGTTACATGGAAACCTGCCTCCTCCAGGGCTTCTTTGCTGCCCTGGTCCCCCGCCCCTCCCCAACAGTGGGCCCCTCCCTTTCCGGCCCAGTTCCCTCAGGGTGAAGCTTCCCCTCTCAGTTGGTCACTTAACAGGGCTCCCCACCTTTAAACCTCCGACCCTCCCCCCTTGGACCATCCTTCTCTCAGTCCTTTTCCGGAAACTCCCTGAGGCAGAGGCGGGTTGTTCTCCCCTGGCCGGCTCCCCCTGCTGCTCGGTTCCCTAGTTCTGTCTCGGCCTCAGCTCCTTCATTCAGGGCGCTCTGGATCCTTCCTCATGTCCCATACTGCAAAGGACCAATTTCAGAGTTTTCCTTGAGGGCGATCCAGCTTAGGGTCAAACACAAGTATCCTAAGAGGAAGACAAGGACTTTTGAAAAACCCCCGTTTACTTTAGAAAACTCAGTTCCATCAGAACCACATTGGGGGGACATGGTCTTTCCTCAGAACCTCAATTTTCCCAAGTCCTAAGTTCTGCCAGGACATCAACACAGACTCCTCTGGGTAATCTACTCCAAGGTTTTCTTGTGGCAGACTTTCTACTCAGAAGGGTCTGAGTTCCAGAGTACAAAGAAGGAGGGAGACTGGGAGGGGATGGACAGATGAGGGAGGAGGAGGTCTCAGGGGAAATCAGACGTTTGCATTTTAGAGTGGCGTAGGGTCCGTCCTCCACAGGGGGGCCCAACAACCTGCCCACTCCTCTCCCCGTCCCCTCCATCAGGGGCTGGCTATTCTGAGTCAGATTTAGAGCTCTGGCAGGGGAGCTTAAAGTAGCCTTTGTTTGCTCCTCTGTAAAAATGCAGATAATCATAGAGCCAAGTACCATTGGAGCCCTAAAGTGGAACCGAGTGGACTAGAAGCAGGTCCAGGCAGAAGGGACATCAATGGGACCCTGGCATTCTAACTCCAGCTCATGACGACCAGGAATGGGGCACAGATGACCTCATAGACCTTCTCAGAAAGACTTGCTTCACTGATGCTATGAGGTCTCTTCTGCTTTCCACAAGGCCCTCCTTTCTGAGCAAGCTGCCTGGGCCTCTTCCTCCTACCAGGCCCCAGGTTGGAATCGGCCTCCCTTTTAATTGAGAGGATTGTCTCCTAGAACTGGGGTGCTGTGCTTGCCCTCCCCGGGTAGGTCTGAGCCTGGAGGTCAGAGAGGCTGGGTGGCCAACCTGTGCTCTCCCTGACACTCCATTATTTAAAAAAAAAAAAAAAGACCAAAATTGTCTTTTGGGTCACATTCATGCCATGACTCCTGCTTCCCTCAGCTCTCTAAAGCCCACCCAGAGGCCCTGCTCTCCTGACTGGGGAGACTTCTCAATTGGCCCAACCCTTATGCCCATACTGCTGCTCTCTGGCCATTGTGTCTCCCAATGTCTTCCCTCCTTGCACACCAGAGATCACAATCACATCTTTTGGACTCATATGCCCTCACTCTTATCACTGAGCCTCTCCTACCTAGCAAGTAGGTAATGGTTTTCCAAACTGATTTTCTGAGGAAATCTACCTGACTCCATTTGATGCTGGATGAGCTATTCCTGTATCAATGCACTCAAAAGCCCCTCTCAGTACCTCCCTTTTCACAATCACTTTAAGAAAGCTCCTATGTTTAATGTTCACGCTAGCTCTCTGGTGGGCCTTGAAGGGCCGACCCTTGGGCTTGGGGGGTGGGAGGTGAAGTGAAGGAGGCAGGAGAGCAGGCTAGTCAAAGATGGAGTCTGGACCCTGAAGTCTTCTCTGTGGCTGAGATCTCCGAGGCCGAGAAAAAGCCTTCTGTCCCTGGGAATCCCTTAAATACCCCAGGATCACTACTTCCCCACACCATACTGGGCATGTGCAGCTGAAGAACATCACATCACCACATTACCCTAAGTATACGCCAACTCGATTGACCACATCATTACGTTACATCATGTACGTGCTTAGAGAAACACCATCTCACCCCGGGTAGATACTTAACTACAAGCACGCTGCTGTCTTAGATTCAAGGATGCCCTTTCAGAGTTCAAGCCAGATCCACTTAGGCTCACTTCCTGCCCTGCTATTCTGGAGATGAAGACAGAGGAGGATTCCTGAGTCAACCATTTGGCCAATCGAACAGCTGCTGTTTTCTTTGGACTGTGGACATGCTTATGTTAAAGACATTTGTAGCAGGTCTTTATTTATTTTTTTTCCTCTTTTTTTAAATTTTATTTTAATAGTCTGTTATTTACAGGTTATATGCATGGGTAACTTTACAACCTTGACAATTGCCAAACCTCTTGTTCCAATTTTTCCCCTCCTTCCCCCCACCCCCTCCCCCAGATGGCAGGATGACCAGTACATGTTAAATATATTAAAGTATAAATTAGATACACAATAAGTATACATGACCAAACTGTTATTTTGCTGTACAAAAAGAATCAGACTCTGAAATATTGTACAATTAGCCTGTGAAGGAAATCCAAAATGCAGGTGGGCATAAATATAAGGATTGGGAATTTAATGTAATGGTTTTTAGTCATCACCCAGAGTTCTTTCTCTGGGCGTAGCTGGTTCAGTTCATTCCTGCTCCATTGGAACTGATTTGGTTCATCTCATTGCTGAGGATGGCCAGGTCCATCAGAACTGGTCATCATCTAGTATTGTTGTTGAAGTATATAATGATCTCCTGGCCCTGTGTAGCAGTTCTTTCTAACTCTACATTCACCCTTTTGGTCTTTTGCTGATTCCACACTTTTTCTTTCTCTGTGCCAAACCCTGATCTTACCCAAAACTTCTTTGTAAGCCTGCTGGCAAGACTTAACCAAAGGAAAGGTTATGTAGCTCAGGAGCAGAGACTGTCTCTGTGTCATCTGTGGAAAGGTGAGACACACGTGCCCATCACCCATTCGTGGAGTCCATCACACTCTTTAGTGGATATATAAAGCACAGTTTACTGTGGGGCTGGAACCTGTTTCTGTTACTCTGGTTATCCTTAGTAAGGACCCTGACAGTTTTCACAGCAGATCAAATGAGATCATATTCATATGGCTCTTGGCACATGGCAGATGCCACATAACCAACCCCCAAAGCCTTTCCATATTTATATGTAGTGAATTTTGTCTCCAATCACTATGGTGAACATATGCAACTGTTAACAAATACCAGATAAACATGAACCAACACAATAGTTATTGTCATAATTTTAGATGAATTTGTTTTTATATGGGAATGGAGCTAATAAACTTGACTTCGGCTTTCTGTTTGTAGATTGGTAGGTCATACAGTGGGTATAGGTGATGTAGGTGAGAGGTAAAATTGTGAATTCCCTGGTCTCAAAGATTCCAAATTTGAAAAGATTTGAAGAAACTTCCCTTGTCTTACCTGTATATTGGCAAAATAAATTGGAAGTTTGTTTGAGGCCATTTTTGTAGGAAATTTCCCAAGTGACCCAAGGACAGACCACACCAGAGTCACAGAATTGTACCAGATGTTTCTAGAGGAAGGGAGACCTCTACATTTCCTCTTTGAGTCTTTTATCTATGATGTTTTCTTATCTGAGGGGACTGCCCTGTTTGATTTTGTCAGTGCTATCAAAGGGGATTTCCCCCTCTGATTTTTGTCAAACGGCATCCATTTTTCAAAATGGGGACATTAATGCACTGTTAGTAGTGTTGCCAATTAGATCACCATTGTAGTGAACAATTTGGAACCATGCCCAAAGGACAAACAAACTATGCATACCCTCTGCTCCAGCAACACCGGTGCTAGGCCTGAACCTCAGACTAAAAAAACAAAAAGGAAAATGAGCTATATATACAATATTTTTTATAGCTGCACTTTTTGTGGTGTCAAGGAATTGGGAGTTAAGGAAATGACCAATCAACTGAGGAGTAACTGAATCAATCATGATATGTGATTGTGATGGAATCCAATTGTGCTGCAAAACTTGAGGAGAACGATGATTTCAAAAAAACCCTGCAAGACTTATATGAACTATGTAAGTGTAAAGTGAGCAGACCTAGGAGACCACTGCACAGAGAAATAGAAACACTGCACTGTGAGCAATTTTGTGCAATTCATTGGTCCAAGATAATTCTGAAGAATGTAGGATGAAAAATGCAATTCCTGCCCCCTTTCATCCTGAAAGAATTGATGGGTAAGTAGAGATTAAAGGATTTTTTTTCCCAATATGGTAACATTTTACATGATTTCACATATATAATTGATATCATAGTTATTGTTTTAACAGGTCACAGAGAGTGGAAAGGGAGAATTCAGATTTCAAAATTTTATTTTCCTTAAGTTTCCTATTTTAATTTATTCTTTTTCTTTTAAATAATGTTTTTCCCAATTATATTTCAAAATAATTGTTAATAATGTCTTCTTTTAAAATTTTGATTTCCAAATCCTATCCCTTCCTTATTTTTTTCTTCTGAATTACCTGACAGGGTAATTCAACACAACTTATTTGTGTGTAATCTTTCAGGACACCAATTTATCATTTACTTTGTAGGAGAAGATTCAAAAAAAGAAAAGGAAAGTGAAAAATATTATGCTCCAGTCTGTATTCATGCAACAATTCTTTCTCTGGAGGCAGATAGCATACACCAAGTATTTCTCCATTATTGTTTTTCTGATGTCTAATAAGGTCTGAACTCCAGCTCAAGGCTATTTTCCCTTGATTATCTGGATAAATTTGTATTTTAGGATGCTTCTCAGGGAATTAAAAAACGGTCTATGCCCTCAATAAAGCACTGGCTATATTCACTATCTAGAAAAAATTATTCCCTAAGGTGATTTTCTTTCAGTTATTTAGGACAGAAGAATGTCTGCAACTTCTTCATTTCCTCAAATTCATAGTCATTCTCTTAATTTGTGTCAACTTTACATTAGAGTCTTAGATTTCTCTCAAATTGAAGATTGAGCTCCTGCTGCCAGTCCTTTGCCTCTGCCAGCTTCTGCCTCTGGCTCTCTTTGAATCCAAAGGTTTGTGCTTCAGGCTCCAGCCACCACAAACAAAGGTGGATGATGGAATGAATCTGTCTCAGTCTCAGAAAGCTTCTAGTGCACTTGCCCTTTCTGGTCCTGACATTCCAATAGTCTCATCAACAATTTTTTATCTCAGAGAATCCAATGATTCCTGCTGGTTTTGAAGTTCTACAATCATTTTATCAACAATTTTTCACCTCAGGAAATCCAGTGATTCCTGCTGATTTTAAAATTCTGTAACAGTCTCATAATCAGCCATGTTCTTTCAGTGTCAGATGTTTCTTAGGTCTTCTCCTTTGTTTCGAGGTTTTACCTTTTTTTCTCTCTCTCTCCAGACAAATTGAAAAGGAACCGTGAAAGCCTTTCCACAGTGATTACATTCATAAGGCTTCTCTTCAATGTGCATTTTCTGATGTCTATTAAGATTAGAGCTCTGTATGAAAATCATTCCACGTTGATTAGAAAGAAAAGGTTTTTCTTCAGTGTGAACTCTCTGAACACATCAAGATTGGACTTCCATGTGGTATTGATTACAATTAAAAAGTTTCTCTCCACTTGTGAATTTTCTGGTGTTTAGAAAGATGATACCTCCATCAGAAAGTTTTTTCCACATTGATTACAATCAAAAGGTATCTCTCCAGTGTGGGCTCTGTGATGTCTAGGAGTCTCTTGGGACCTCTTCAAAGTCTCTACTTCTTCAGTGAAGCATTAGCTATATACACTGTCCTGAAGACAATCATTCCCTAAAGAAATTTTCTTACAATGATTTAGGGTTGAAGATTATCCAGATCTCTTTCCAAATTCAATAAATTGACATTCACTCTTTGGATGTTGATCTGCCTTGATATTAGAATCATGGATTTCTTTCAACTTGAAGTCTCAGAAACCATCACTTTTGAATCTCTGCAGATTCTTCCACAAAAATTCCCAGCTTGCTAGTCAACTCATTTACTTGGAATCTGTTCTCTACATTTAAAAATACACACACACACACACACACACACACACACACACACATAAATATATACAATAACAATCATTACTGAAAATTTATGAAGCTCATAACTTTCTTATCACCAACCTAAGTGCAAGAATACTTTCTGGCTATACTCTTGGAGTTATTAGCATTGGGTAGACCATATCACTGTAAGGAGAAGAGAGGCAGGAGGCAAGTGTGACAAAGGAGATGTGCATCACACAGGGCTGGCCCCATTATGGACTTACTCAGAGCTAAACAATCCCATTCAATAAAAGCAGTAGCTACAAGGCAGGAAGACCATCAGACTTAGCATAAACAGATTAGAGTAACTCCATGGGAGATGAGTTCATTCCTTATTTCAAGGGAAAGATATGTCAACATGTAGTTTTCAACTTTGCAGCAGGAAGGAGCAGCTATCACAGAACTGTTGTATAGAAAGAACACTTTTAGATATCTAATTGTTTTGATGAAAATGATGGGGAAATTCAGAAGAAACTAAACAAAAACTGAAGACTTTATAGGATCTACAAGTAAATTACTGCATCCATGTCTAAGAAGGAAGTGTATAGTTCCACCAAAAGTTAAGTGAACCAAAATTTAGAGACATTATGGGCCCAGGATTCTAGACCAAGTAAGAGCACAAGTGAAATTAGTTGTCCTTTTTAGATTTGGGTCTTTTTTGTTTTGTTTTGTTTTTGCTGATAATAAAAATCGGTCAGTTCCAATGATCTTGTGAGGAAGACAGCTATCTACCAGCTGGAGAAAGGATTAGGGAACTGAATGTGGATCACAACATAACACTTTCATTCTTTTTGTTGTTTACTTGAATTTTATTTTCATTCTCATTGTTTTCCTTTTTGATTTGATTTTTTATGAAGCAAGATAATTGTATAAATACACATATATTGGATTTAAATTTTTTTTATCATGTTTAACATATATTGGATCACTTGCTTTCTAGGTGAGGAGGTAGGGAGAAATGGGAGAGAATTGGAACACAAAGTGTTGCAAGGATTAATATTGAATAAATTATCCATGCATATCTTTTGAAAATTAAAAAGCTTTAATAAAAAATACTTTCTTCCTTAACATTTTTAATTACTTACTTTGATATTCTTGATCTTTTATTCTTTCAAAAGAATTTTGTTATTTTTTTCTAGATCGGTAGAACAACTTTTTGTTAACTGAATTGGGATGCTATTGAGTCTATAAATTAATTTAGATAAAATTTATTATACTAATTTTGCTTACTTATGAACAATTAATTTTTCTTTTGGTCTAGATTTAACTTCATTCCTGTAAAAAGTTTTTAATATTTATGTTCCTATACTTCCTGAGTTAGTTTGATTTGGCAAGTGTAATTCTCAGGAAGTCTAGACCTATTTTATAGATGGTATCTGATAGTATCTCTTCTTGCACAGCTTTGTTGATGATATATAAAAATGATAATTTAGGTCAATTTACTTCATATTCTCCTCTGCTAAAGTTATTAAACATTTAAATTAAGTTTTTTTGTTGAGTCTTTTCAATATTCCAAGGATATCATCATATCTTCTTCAAAAAGATAATTTTATTTTCTCATCCTCTATTCTGATTCCTTCCATTTTTTTTCTTATTATTGCTAGTTCTAGGATTTCAAATATAATACTGTATAATATCTATCACAGTAAGCATCCTTGTTGAATACATCTTTCTAGAAAGAGAGCTTATTTATCCTCTTTACACATAATGTTTGCTGATGGGTCAAAGAAAAATCCACTTAAATTTCCCAGTGTTTTTAATAGAAATGAGTGTTGTGTTTTACCAAAAGTTTTTTCTTCAGTTATTAATGACTTGATTTTTTGGTTATTTTATTGTTGAACTAATCCATTATGTGAATAACTTTCTTTATATTACACTATCCCTGTATTCCAGAAATAAATCCCAAATGGTCAAAATGTACAATCTTTCTAATATATTGTTGTAGTCTCCAAGCTAGGATTCTATTTAGCATTTTGGCATCCATATCCATTAATGAAATTGATCTATGATTTTCTTTCTTGTTTGTACTCTCCCTGGCTTAGGGAGCAATACCATATTTATTTCATAAAAGGAGCCTGAAGTATGCCTTTTTTGTCCCTAATTCCAAAAGAATTATTTAAAATTGAAAATTTTTGACCTTTAATTATCTGGGAGAATTCTCTTGGACATCTGTCAATCCTTGTGTTTATTCTTAAGAAATTTATTTATGGCCTATTTAACTTCTATTTCTAAATTAGGTTTATTTACATATTCCATTTCCTCTTCTGTTCAACCTATAAGAATAGCACTTCACCACCAGCCCTCCTCCAATTCCTACCTGCTTCTTGTCACAATTCTTTCTTTCAGTGTGAAGACCGAGTTAGCACCCTGGATGCCTTAGAATCAGATGGAGTTAGGATAAGCAAAAGTCCTTAGTCTTTATTCTTGGTCTTTAGGAGTAGAAGTGAAGGGAATGGACACAAGCTCTCCACAACCTCCCTTCCCCTCTTCTACCGCAAAAGTCACTCTGGCTTGTCTTACTCTGCCCCCTAATCCCTCCTACAATTATATGTATACACCAAAAGATCCAAGCTAGCACAGAATAGTGGGAAGGGCCATTTTCCAAGCATATGCTAATAGAGTATTGGCCAATGGGTAATTAGCCTTAAGTGCTCTTTTGTTTGATTCCAGTGCACCTACTCAGAGTTTCAGCCCTTTACATTTCAGGACTTGTTGGTTCTGAATCTTCCATTTTACCTCTCCCTACCCAATTTAATTAATTAATTTATTTATAATTGACCCATCATACTCAATTGAGTCCAAGTTTTGTTTTCAAATTACCCTGTAATGATGACATTTTCACATATAAAAGTCAACAATTTGACCTCATTGAACCCCTTATACACTGCACTTCAATCTTTACCTTATGTTTCTCCTAGATTATCTATGTCGAATTTTCCACTGAGTTCTGGTCATTTTGTCATAAATACCTCAATATCTCTAAATTCATTATGTGACCTTTTCATTTTTTAAATTCAGAATTCTACTCAGCTTAACTGGGTAAATCACTTTTGGTTACAAAATTGCTCTATAAATACAATGCCCCAAGATCTGTGGTCTCTTTAATTGAGAAGCTACTAAGTCTTATGTTATCCTGATTGTAGTTCCATAGTATTGAAATTTTTTTTTTCTTTTTCCATGTAGTATTTTCTACTTGACCTGGGAACTTTGAAGTTTGGGTATGATACTCCTGTAAGTTTTCATCTCAAGGTCTATTTTGAGTAGTCCAAGGCAGATTTTTTTTTTTTTTCTATTTCACTCCTTTGTCCAGAAATTTTTCTTAATTTATTGAAATATTGTATTTAATTTCTATTTTTTATCATAACATTCAGGTAATACAACAATTCTTACACTATCTACTCAGTTTCTTCTAATGAGCCTTCTCTAGTATATTTTTTTGATTGACTTTTTATTTTTTTTTTAATATTCCTTTTCATTAACTCCCTTTTCCTAATTCTAATTGTTAAGAAGTTATTTTCTATGAGTAATGCATAAAGACAGGTCCCAAAGAGATACATGAGTTCAAATGTGTTTTCAGACATTTCACACTTAAAAGCTGTGTGACCTTAGACAAGTCACTTAAGCCCAAATGCCTCCCCAAAAATAAAGTTGTTTTCTTCCTTAAGTTCTTGAATCTCCTTTTCTAATTGGTTGACTTTCTTTTCATATTTTTCTTGATTTTCTTGTGTTGATCTTATTTATTTTACCAATTTTTGTTCAAACTCTTTGATTTTTATAACTTCATCCAATAATCCTTTTGGGGGCTTGTGATTATTTGACTATTCTCTTTGAAATATGAGTGACTTTTTAAACTTCACTTTCAAAATGAGCCAAACCAAGAGATCCATTGTACTTGGCAACAAGAAAATTATATGATTTTCAATTCTGATAGACTTGGCTCTTCTCAATAATAAGACTATTCAGGCCAGTTCTGATGCTCTTGTGAGGAAGAGATGCGTCCATACCCAGAGAGAGGACTGTGGGAACTGAGTGTGGATCACAACATAGTATTTTTACTCTTTTTTGTTGTTGTTTGCTTGCATTTTATTTTTTTCCTTGTTTGATTTGATTTTCCTTGTGCAGCAAGATAGTTGTATAAATATATATGCATATATTAGATTTAAAATATATTTCTACCATGTTTAACATATATTGGACTTCTTGTCATCTAGGGACTGGGGTGTGGGAAGGGGAGGGGGAATTGGAACACAAGGTTGTACAAGGATGAATATTGAAGAATTATCCATGTGTGTGTTTTGAAAATAAAAAGCCTTAATTTAAAAAAAAAAAAAAGTCTATAAAAAATAAACTTTACTTTCTTAGGTTGAGTATGGATCCAGATTGTCTCAATGCCCACAGGAGCTATTATATTCAGGCTTTCTCCTTTGCCACCTCATTTTTATTTTTATATCATTTTATTCTAAGCCACTTATTATTGTCAGCTCTCTAGTCCTAATTTTGGGGGGGAGAAGAGCCCAGTCTCCAGGTCCTTCTCACTGTCATTTTCAGAGCTCTCTCAGGGCCCCAATCCTGGGTACTCCCTAGTACCCGAGTCCAGGCCAGGGCCCCCAGCCACATTGTCCCAGCACAGGCTCCCTCTCCCTTTGGTCTGCAGCCACAAACTTCAATTGGCTCCTCTGCCCAGTGAGTGAGACCAGGGTCTCTGCTCTCCTACAAGTGCCCACAGCCAGCAGGGGACTTCTCCCCCCTCACACTCAGCTGTGGGTTAGGTCGTTCTTGGCCATGGCCACAAGCTGGAACTAAGTCTGCTCAGCACAACAGGCCTTGTTCTAGCCATAACTCAGGGTTCTTCCTTCCTCCCTTTCCAAGCTCCAAGCCCATCACCCACCCACCCCCACAGTCCCAGAGGGGAAAGCTGTCCCCAGGGTTTGCTCTTCCTGGACTGAGCAGAATCTCCCTGCAGGTGCTGGCCCTTCATGTGGGCCCAAACTCCACCCCAGGGAGATCAGGGTTTCCCCAGGGTCCTGTTTCAGAAGCACAAATTCTGGACTTTGAACCCCCTCTGCTGGTCCCAGGTCACGTTCAGTTGTTTTTTTCTTGTGTCAAAGAGAACATAGAAAGATCTCAGCTCAGAGAAGGAGGCAGAAAGATCTCAGCTATGGGAACAGGGAGAACCTCTTAGGGGCCTCAGCACTGGACACTAAAATCTCCTGCAACCTAGGGAACAGGGCAGCCCTAAGGTCATGAGACACATGGGGTTCAAAATCGGAAGGCTTTCATCCAAATCCCTGGAAGGCTGCCTCAGCTTCCCTGTCTGTAACATGGGGCCCCCACCTCCCAAGCTGCAGGGAGAAAAAAAACTAAGGACATTCAATGTAGAGCAACACATGTTCCCTTCTTTATTTTTTTTCTTTCTCCTGGTTGTCCCCATTTGTTCAGATTTTTCTCTTCGAACATAAGTAATAAAACAATGTGTTTTAAAATTAAAGAGAAATTTAAAAGAAAAAAGAAATTCACATCTAATAGCAAAATATTTATATAAGGGCTTTTTTATGGCAGTAAACAAGGTGAGCAACAATTACTTCAGGAATGCTGAAGAAGTGATAGTCTATGAATGCTAAGAACGATTGAGGAGTGATGACAAACATGGCTTGATAGAAAAATCATTACATTTATTGAGTTTCATGCACATTAAGAAAGCTGAAACACTGAGGAGCTCTATTCAAATTCAATTCAGTATTAATCAGTCCATGATAATTTTATGGTAGACCAAGATTGGTACTAATTACTCATTAGCTTATATTTACCTAGCCGATCACTTAATAATATAACTAATTCAAAGTTTGAATGAATCACATGGAAATATACATTCTGTTAAGAGGCTTTTTGTAGACCTCATGCTTATAGAATAGAAATTATTTGCACATCAGGCATGAGGTCTATTTGCATAACTACAAATTGTCAGAACCATGACAGGAACCATTTCTATCCTGTTTCACCCACAGGCCATTTGGGTATGATGGAAAGCCCTGAAGTTCCCCTGAAATCTTCTTGGGGTGATGTAGTGTCTGGACTAACTTTCTGGAAGGGCCTTGGTCTTAGTGGAGAAATGATGAAGGCAGGAGGGCCACCACAAAGATGGTCAAGGATGGAATCTGGAGTCTGAGATTGAGCTCCATCACACACACTCATCTCTAGTCCTCTCAGCCCTTAAATACCTTAGTACAATTACGTCACTTACAGGACACTGAGCGTGTGCCACCTGTAGAACTATTACATCACCATATACACTAAGTACTAATTGTACCATTACATCACACTAAGTATATATGAACTAGAGAACCATTATCTCATCAATTACACTGAGTCAACACCCTGTTCTAAGTATCTTTATTTCAAGTATACTTTTCCCAGAGTTCCCCACTATCTGCAGTCCTTTAGAGGGAGAGATTATAGGCACTTGCCCAACCCCAGGAATGGCTCATCTATCTCCTGATCACTGAAAGGCCCCATCTTCCCTGGCCCAAGCCAAGGGACATCATCCATCTAATGACCATCTAGTCAGTGGATAGATTTCCTGCCCTGGCCATCCTGAAACCCCATGGCCCTGGTGGTATCCATATTTTAGCCAAGGCATTTTATAGTAACCAATGAAATGCTGTTCTATTGACAGGATAATTTTATCCCTACAAAAATAGAACCTTGAGGGAAGGAGGGGATCTTAGATAGAGAGGAAGGCCTGGAATTTGCTGGGTTACAGAGGAGCCAGACTCTTCTAATAAATTCTGTCTCTGGCTCAGAACTCTGCATCAATTTCTCCTTTGTGCTATTCTGAGTGATTTACACACACACACACACACACACACACACACACACAAAGATGGAATTTGGGATATTATGTGAAGTTTTTTTTTGTAGAAATCTCTAAATTTTACCCCCAGTGTTTCTCATAAAGGCCTCACTTCTAAAATAGATAAGAGAATTGACTCAAATTATAAGAATATAAGCCATTATTAAAAACATTATCATTTACTTTAAAAAATTTAAAACTCTGTCAAACCATTAAACAACAATTACTTTCATGAAGGTTTTTTTGTCCCCCATTGTGGATACTCTGATGTTCAAAAACATTGGACCTTTGTGTGGAAGTCTACCCACACTGATTATAATCAACAGATTTCTCTCCACAGGGAATTCTCTTATATTAAGCAAGTTTGAAGTTCTTTGTGAAAAGTTTCCACATTGATTACATTAAAAAGGTTTCTCTTACGTGTAAATTCTCTGATGTGCAGGTAGAAGGAACTCTGTATGAAAGTCTTTCCAAACAGATTATATACAAAAAGGTTTCTCCCCAGTGTGGATTCTCAATTGTTAGCTTATACCAAATGGTTTTGGTGACTGCTGCTTTGTAATATAGTTTTAGATCAGGTACAGCTAGGCCACCTTCATTTGATCTTTTTTTTCATTAGTTCCCTTGAAATTCTCGACCTTTTGTTTTTCCACATGAATTTTGTTGTTATTTCTTATAGGTCATTAAAATAGTTTCTTGGGAATGTGATTAGTATAGTATTAAATGAACAGATTAGTTTAGGTAGCACTTAATATTTTTCAAATTGTTTAAATCTGACTTTATTCATGTGGAAAGTTTTTTATAATTTTGCTCCTGTAGTTCCTGATTTTCCCTTGGCAGATAGATTCCCAAACAATTTATACTATTGATAGTTATTCTGAATGGAATTTCTCTTTATATTTCTTGCTATTGGATTTTGTTAGTGATGTATGATTTGTGGATCTATTTTGTATCCTGCAACTTTGCTAAAGTTGTGGATTATTTTTAATAGCTTTTTAGTAGAATCTTTGGGGTTCTCTACGTATATCATCTTATCATCCGCAAAGACTGATAATTTGGTTTCTTCATTACCTACTCTAATTCCTTTAATCTCCTTCTCAATTCTTATTACCAAAGCTAGCATTTCTAATACAATACCGAATAGTAATGGCAATAGTGGGCAACTCTGTTTTACTCTTGATTTTACTGGGAATGGTTCCAGTTCATCACCATTACATATGAGGCTTACTGATGGTTTTAAATAGATGCTACTGACTGTTTTAAGGAAAAGTCCTTTTATTCTCTCTAGTGTTTTTAATAGGAATGGGTGTTGGATTTTATCAAATGCTTTTTCTGCATCTATTGAGATGGTCACATGGTTTTTGTTCATTTGGTTATTGATATAGTTAGTCAATTATGTGAATGGTTCTCTTACTATTGAACCAGCCCTGCGTTCCTTGTATAAATCCTACTTGGTCATAGTGTATTATCCTGGGGATAATTTTCTGTAATCTTTTTGCCAATATTTTATTTAAGATTTTTGCATCAATGTTCATTAAGGAGATTGGTCTATAATTTTCTTTCTTTGTTTTTGTCCTATCTGGTTTAGGTATCAGTACCATGTCTGTGTCATAAAAGGAGTTTGATAGGATTCCTTCAGATTCTCAATTGTTTAGCAAGACTGGAACTCTATCGAAAAGTCTTTCCTGATTGATTACATAAGGTTTTTCTCCATGGTGTATTTTCTGATGTTCAGCAAGTTTTCCCTTGTGCGTGAAATCTTTACCACATTAATTACCTTCAAAAGGTTTCTCTCTGGTATGGATTGTCTGATGTTTAGCAAGAATTCTCTTGTATGTGAAACTCTTTCCACACTGAATACATTCAAAAGGTTTCTCTCCAGTGTGGGTTTTCTGATGTTCAGCAAGAAGGTACTTCACTTTGTAAGCTTTCCCACACTGATTACATTCAAAAGGTTTCTCTGTAGTGTGGCTTCTCTGATGTTCAACAAGAAGGTACCTCATTATGAAAGCTTTCCCACATTGATTACATTCAAAAGGCTTATCTCCAGTGTGCATTCTCTGATGTTGAGAAAGCAGAGAACTATATTTAAAAGCTTTTCCACATTGATTGCATTCAAAAGGTTTCTCTGTAGTATGGATTCTCCGATGTTTAGTAAGAATCGAAGTAAGCCTAAAAGCCTTTCCACATTGATTACATTCAAATGGTTTCTCTCCAGTGTGGATTCTCTGATGACTAGAAAGAAGGGAACTGTATATAAAAGTCTTTCCACACTGATTGCACTCAAAAGGTTTCTCTCCAGTGTGGATCCTCTGATGACTAGAAAGAAGGGAACTGTATATAAAAGTCTTTCCACACTGATTGCATTCAAAAGGTTTCTCTGCAGTGTGGATTCTCTGATGTCGAGCAAGCCTGGAAGGGTAACAAAAAGTCTTTCCACATTGATTACATTCAAAAGGTTTCTCTCCAGTGTGGCTTCTCTGGTGTTCAGCAAGGAGGTACCTTACTTTGTAAGCTTTCCCACATTGATTACATTCAAAAGGTTTCTCTCCAGTGTGGATTCTCTGATGTTCAACAAGCTGGTACCTCATTATGAAAGCTTTTCCACACTGATTACATTTATAAGGTTTGTCTCCAGTGTGGATTCTCTGATGTCTAGCAAGCCTGGAAGGGTAACAAAAGGCCTTTCCACATTGATTACATTCAAAAGGTTTCTCTCCAGTGTGGCTTTTCTGATGCTCAACAAGCTGGTACCTCATTATGAAAGCTTTTGCACATTGATTACATTTATAAGGTTTCTCTCCAGTGTGGATTTTCTGATGTTTAGCAAGACTTCTCTCATATAAGAAAGTCTTTCCACATTGATTACATTCAAAAGGTTTCTCTCCAGTGTGGCTTCTCTCATGCTCAATAAGTTTTGCCTTGCTCCTGTAAACTTTTCTACACTGATGACATTCAAAAGATTTTTCTTTCTCTTCAGTGTGGATTCTCTGATGTTTATCAAGAATAGAACTGCATCGAAAAGACTTTCCACATTGATTACATTTATGAGGTTTTTCTCCAGTGTGGACTTTCTGATGTAAAGCAAGACTGTAAGTGCATCGAAAACACTTTCCACATTGATTACATTTATAAAGATTTTCTCCACTGTGGATTCTCTGATGTAAAGCAAGACTGGAACTATATCGAAAAAATTTTCCACAAGGATTACATTTATAAGGTTTTTCTCCAGTGTGGATTCTCTGATGGAAAAAAAGACTGGAACTCCATCGAAAAGACTTTCCACATTGATTACATTTAAAAGGTTTTTCTCCAGTGTGGATTCTCTGATGATTAGCAAGACTATACCTGTATGCAAAAGCCTTCCCACATTGATTACATTTATAATGTTTTGCTCCAGAGTGGATTCTCTGATGTTTACGAAATTTAGATATTTGTGGGAATGTCTTTCCACATTCATTACATTTATAAATCATTTCTGTATGAATCTTCTGAGAACTATCAATATCTGAGTTCCAACCATAGGCCTTCCCACAGTCACCAAATGCATATCTTTTCATTCCAGAGTCAACTCTACAACAGTAAGGAAGAGATGAATGATGGGATGAGATTGCTTCACATTCATTATATTCATCAGGTTGCTTTCTTGTGTGAATTTGTTGAGTAATGAGCTTAGAGGTCTGATTCAAGGCCTTCCCAACTTCATTACTTCCACAAAACATTTCCCCACTATCATTTTTCTGATGTCTAATGAGGTCTGAACTCTTGCTGAAGGACATTTCCCATTGATTACCTGGATTCATTTGTATTTCCGCAGGCTTCTCCTGGGAATGAAAAAGCTCTACCTGTTCAGGAAAACATTTCTGATATTCACTATTCAGAAGACAGTTATTCCCTGAGTCCATTTTCTTACAATGACTTGGGAAAGAAGATTGCCTGAATCTCTTTCTGATTTCATCCAACTCACAGTCACTCTTTGAATTATCTCCTTGGATGTTAGAGGCATGGATTTCCCTCAAAATTAAGGCACAGGGACCATCCTTCATGAATCTTTGTAGGTCACATTCTTCCATAAAAATTCCCAGCTTTCTACTCATCTCAGTCCATTCAAACTTGGGCTCCATATCTAAAGAAAAAGAACCATCAAAAATAGAAGTACAAAATGGTTTGCACAGATAATTAAAAGCAACAGCAAGGCTTATTTAAGACTTATGTGGCTCTTGACTTTCTCATCACCAACCTCAATAGAATAAAATGTCATGAATATATTCTTGTAGCAAAAATTGGCATTTCATAGACTTTTTTTTTCCGTATGGAGAAGAGGGAATGTGTGATGTGAAGGTGACCAAGAAGATGCTCACCACAGACTATTGCTCCCATCAGAGACTTACTCATTCCAAGCTGAACATTCACCTTCGACAGAAGGGGCAGCCACAAGACAAAATGCCTACCAGACTGACTGTCAACAGAGTAGAGTGATTCTCTATGGGAGAACAGTTCATTTTTAACTTGGAGGAAGACACAGGCTTTGTAACATTTCATCAGAAAAGGACTGGGCAGTGTTCAGAGATTTGATGTACACAACCACATTTACTCATCTAGGTCAGAGCACTTGGAAATATCCAAATGGATCCTGCTGAATATGATGAGGAAATTCAGATGGTACAAAATAAAATGGCAGAACTCTACAGGGCCTGCAAATAAGTTACTTGCTTGCTGTCTTGGAAAGGGGAGAGCAAAGGGAGAGAGAGAGAAAAAAAATCTGGAATTCAAATCTTACATGTGATTAGAAAAAATGAAACATTATTAATGTAAAACAAAAAGAATTCCTTTAAGTTAATGCCAACCTCCTGCTGCTATTCAACTATGTACTATCATCTACCCTATATATATATATTTCATCTTGTCTGGGGGGGATTATCCTTAAAGACTTTCTGGAAGTAAATGTCAAATCAAATCAAAGTAATCTAACTCCTTCAGTTTTTGGCTCCTGAGCTGCAAAATGAGTGCTTTGGAGATCTCCTTAAAGATCTCCTTCAGGGTAACTCTCTATGACTCCATGTCTATATCTTCCTGACTGCTAATCTTATACAAGAAGAAAATGATGGTTGCCAAACTTGTGAATCCATCTTGGATATTACTGATTTTTTTCTCCCTGGAAGTGCTTAAGAAATCAGTTTAGAGAAGGAAAGACAGGGCAAGTTTCATGGAGATGGTTTGATATGAGCTGGGTAGAATTTGGAGAAGTGGTTCAAGGAAAGTAAGAAAGTGGAGCTTTCACTAACAATAACAATTCCATTGCCTTTTCTCTTTTTTTCATGAGGAGGGTGAACATTTCAACAATTCTTTGAAAAACCCACAGGTGGTTATGTTCGAGAAGAAAGAATCTTCCCATCTGGGGAGATGTGGCTTACTTCTGCTGCCAATTGGCTTATATATGTCCTTCTTCCCAACTAAAGACCCAAATGGTGTCTGAACCTTCTTTCACTAACCCTAACCCTAACCCTTCTGTGACTACCCTGGCAGAGACTGACCTTTTTTGGTCTTCAGTCCTAGCCTTAAGACACCTCATGTGTGTTGGCTAAATTTCCACATAGTATTCTTGTTTTCCCAATTAGATTATGAGGAGCTCAAGGACTGGAATTGTGTCTAATACTTCTTTTGCACTACCCACAATGCTTTACAAACTGTCTTGTCCATAGTGGAGTGCTCAAACACAGCTTGATTGATAAGTGCTTTAAAATTCAGGGAAATAAAATGAATTTTGAAACTTCAAAAAAAAAAAAAAAAAAAGACAGACAGACCATGGGTAACCAGTCCTGAAGCCACTGACCATTTACCTCAGGTTGCACTCAATCCCTCTCAAACCATTATTCAATTGATGGACATCCCTGAAATTTACAAGTGTTTACATCCAAGAGAGCTACAATGATGTTTTAAAATATAGAAGTTCTCCCCCCGTTTTTTTTCCTTAATCAACTTGAATATTAGAACTAATAATGGTATTGCTAGGACAAAGGGGAAACACAGTTTGATAACCCTCTAGACATAATTCCAGATTGTACTCCAAAATGGATCAGTTCACACTGTTAATTAGTGATCCAAATTTTCCATATCCTCTCCAACATTTGTCACTTTCCCCTTCTATCATTGCAGGTGATGTAATAGATAATAGATAAAATCATATCTCAAAGCTGCTTTAATTTGCATTTCTGTAATGAATCATGACTTAGAACATGTTCCCATGATTTTATCAGAAACTTACCTGGTACTAACCTTTGACCACTTGTTACCTGGGAAATGACTCATATTCTCTTAGGTTTGAAAGAGAAATTGCATCTAAAATTAAGTGTTAAAAAATAGAATATTTGGTGTCTATTTGCCAATACAGATGCAGAACTGAAAAACACAATTACAAGAAGCTTTTCATACAAATGAAGTGAGATATAAACACCTAGAAAAGTATCAACTGTTCATGGATAGGTTGAGCTAATAAAATTAAAATAGCTAAAATTAGTTTACTTTTCCAGTGCCATATAATCAAACTGACAAAAAATTATTTTATAGAATTAGAAAAAATACTAACAAATTTCATCTGGAAAAAGAAAAGGTCAAAAATATCAAGGAAATTAATGAAGAAAAAAATGCAAATGATGGTGGCCTAGCAGTACCAGACCTAAAATTATTTTAAAGCAACAATCATCAAAAACATCTGCTACTGACTGAGAAATAGAGTGATAGATCAGTGGAACAACTTAGATATGCAATAATCAATAATTGTAGTAATCTACTATTTGACAAACCCAAAGACTCCAACTTCTGGCATAAGAACTCACTATTTGATAAAAATTGTTAGGAAAACTGTAAAATACTATGTCACAAATTCGGCATGGATCTATATCTCAAATCCCTAGTAAAATAAGATCAAAATATGTACATGATTTAGGCATAAAGGGTGATAACATAAGCAAATTACGAGAGCAAGGGATAGTTTTTCTGTCAGAACTTTCAAGAAGAAAGGAATTTATGGTCAAAGGAGAATAAAGAGAACTTTATGAAACGCAAAATGGATAATTTTGGCTAAATTAAATTAAAATCTTTGGCATAAAAAAAAAAAGTGACCAAGCTTAAAAGAGAATCAGAAAGGGAGGGGAAAATTTTTTACACCAGTGTTTCTGTTAAAGGCTTCATCTCTAAAATAAACATTTGAGTCATTACCCAATGAATAAAAGGCTAAAGGATATGAAGAGAGTTTTCAGATGAAGAAAAAAATATATATATATATGCTCATGAAGAAATGCCTTAAATCACTACTGATTAGAGAAATGGAAAGTAAAACAAGTTTGAGGTGCCAACACCTCACACCTCAGATTAGCAAAGAGGACAGGAAAGGATAATGAGGAATGTTGGAGGGGATGTAGGAAACTGGGACACTAATACATACTTGGTGGAGCTGTGAAATGATCCAACCACTCTGGATGACAATTTGAAACTCTGCCTAAAGGACTATAAAACTGTACATTCCCTTTGATTCAGCAATGGCACTACTAGGTGTGTATCAAAAAGAAATCACAAAAGAGGAAAAAGGACCCACATAGGCAAAAATGTCTGTAATATTTTTTTTTTTTTTGTGGTGGCAAACAACTGAAAAATCAGTAAATGCCCATCAGTTGGGTAATGGCCAAATAAATTTTGATATATGAAAGGAATGGAATATTAGTTTTCTATGAAAATGATAAACAGGCTGATTTTAGAAAGACCTGGAAAGATTTATATGAATTGATGCTGAGTCAAACAAGCAGAACCAGGACAACATCGTACATAGCAACAGCAAGATTCTGTGATGATTAATCATAACAGACGTGCTCTTAGAGATTCAGTAATCAAAGGGTCATCCAATAAATTCTAAATGGAAAACATCATCCACATCTACAGAGAAAACTATGGAGACTGCATGTAAACCAATACATGCTACATTCACTTTTCTTTTATCTTCTGTTTTTTTTTCCATTTTTTTTATATTAAATAATAGCTTTTTATTTTTCAAAATACATGCAGAGATAATTTATGACATTCTCCCTTGCACAACTTTCTATTCCACTTTTTTTCTTTCCCTTCTCTCATCCCCCTCTCCTAGACAGGAAGTGATCTACTTTATGTTAAACAATTGTAATTTTTTTATATATATTTCCACATTTATCATGCTGCAGAAGAAAAATCAGATTAAAAATGGAAAATAAATGAGAAAGAAAGGGGAAAAAAGCAAGCAAAGAACAAAAAAGGTGAAAATATGATGTTATGACCCATATTCAGTTCCCAGAATCCTTTCTCTGGATGCAGAAGGCTCTCTTCATCACAAGTCTATTACAATTGTCCTGAATCACCTCACTGTTGAAAAGAGCCCCATCATCAGAGTAATCTTGTTGTTGCTGTGTACAGTGTTCTCTTGGTTCTCCTTACTTTACTCAGCATTGGTTTATGTAAGTCTCTCCAAGCTTTCCTGAAATCACTCTGCTGATCATTTCATATGAACAGTAAATTCACTGTAACATTAATATACCATAACTCCACTGACTTTCCAGTGGCTGCCACAAATATACATGTACCTGGAGAAAATAATAAAAAAAAAATACACCATTATCACTTTTGCAGATTATTTTAGCCAATATGAGAAGTGTAAAATGACAGATTGTTTTAATTCACATTTCTCAATCATGATCAACAATAACTTAGAATGTGCATACCCTTTGACCCAGAAGTGTTACTAAAGATCCCAGAGATCTTAAAAGAGGGAAAGGAATCACATGTGCATAAATGTTTGTGGCCACCTTTTTTGTAGTGACAAGAAACTGGAAACTAAGTGGCTCTCATCAACAATGAGATGATTCAGGCCAGTTCCGATGGCCTTGGGATGAAGAAAGCCATCTGCACACAAAGAGAAGACAATGGGAACTGAATATGGACCACAGCATAGTATTTTCAGTCTTTTTGTTGTTGTTTAGCTGCATTTTATTTTCTTTCTAATTTTTTTCATTTTTGATCTCATTTTTCTTGTGCAGTAAGATAATTGTATAAATATGGGATTTATATGGGATTTAACATATATTTTTAAGATGTTTAACATATATTGGATTATTTGCCATCTAGGGGAATGGATAGAGGTAAGTTAATTCAGAACACGATGTTTTTCAATGGTTTTTTTATTATACCTTTTTATTGACGTAACATATGCATAGGTAATTTTTCAACATTGACCCTTGCAAAAACTTCTGTTCCAACTTTTCCCCGTCCTTCCCTCCACCCCCTCCCCTGGATGGCAGGTAGTCCCATACATATTAAATATGCTATAGTATATATTAAATAAAATATATGTGTTCATATTTACACATTTATCTTGTTTCACAAGAAAAATCAAATTTTGAAGGAAGGTAAAAATAACCTGGGAAGAAAAATAAAACTGCAAGCAAGCAATAACAGAAAATGTGTAAATGCTATATTGTAGTCCACACTCATTTCCCATTGTTCTTTCACTAGGAGTAGCTGGTTCTCTTCATTACTGATCAGTTGGAACTGATTTGGATCCTCTCATTGTTGAAGACAGCCACATCCATCAGAATTGATCCTCATATACTATTATTGTTGAAGTGTATAATGATCTGGTCCTGCTCATTTCACTCAGCATCAGTTCATGTAAGTCTCTCCAGGCCTTTCTGAAATCCTCCTGCTGGTATTTCTTACAGAACAATAATATTCCATTACATTCATATACCACAATTTATTCAACCATTCTCCAATTGATGGGCATCCACTCAGTTTCCAGTTTCTTGCCACTACAAAAAGAGCTGCCACAAACATTCTTGCACATACAGGTCTCTTTCCCTTCTTTAAGATCTCTTTGGGATAGAAGAAGCCCAGTAGTAACACTGCTGGATCAAAGGGTACGCACAGTTTGATAACTTTTTGAGCATAGTGGCAAATTGTTCTCCAGAATGAATGGATCACTTTACAACTCCACCAACAATGCATCGTGTCCCAGTTATCCCGCTTCCCCTTCAACATTCATCATTATCTTCTCCTGTCATCTTAGCCAATCTCACAGATGTGCAGTGGTATCTCAGAGTTGTCTTAATTTGCATTTCTCTGATCAATAATGATTTGGAACACCTTTTCATATCATGCATGTTTAAAAATAAAAAAGCCTCAATAGAAAAAAAGAACAAAATATCAAGAATATCAAAGGGAAAATATTGAAAGGAAATAATATCAAATGTAAAGGAAAGAGAAAAAACAATTTAGAGCACTTTTTTTCATATGATTTCAAAATGTTTCGATTTCTTCATTTGAAAACTACCTGTCCATATCCTTTTAATCATTTGTCAATAGGAGAATGACTCATTTTCTTTTAGATTTTTACAAAGATCTTTGTGTATATATATGAAGAAAACTCTAAGCAAGTCTAGAAAGTTTTTTTAAATTTTTTTTTTTTGATCTTAGATATATTGCTTTTAATTGGACAAATTAGTTTTCAGTAATTTGAATGGGACAATCAAATTGGGAAGACAAAGTAATTTAGGTAAAATTGTCCCTCTTTTTAAACTTCATGTGATTCTTCTGGCAGTGAATTCACACCATTTGTCTCTGTAGTCATTGGATTAACGGTAAATGATTCCATTTGAAAAGGCTACAAGTCAAGGCCACAGTGGATGGAAAGTTGAGGCACACAGAAGTCTTTGCAGTGCATACAGCTCTTAAGGCTGAGATGCACCAGAGTGGGGATCGGGGATCCACTCTCTGGTTTGTGCTGATTTTGGCCTGACCATTAAAACCAAGAAAAGACAGGAAATGGTCCTTACCCAGAGACAGCAGGTTTTGAACATTCTCCAGCATGACCTCCTTGTACAACTCCTTCTGAGAAGGGTCCAAGAGCCCCCACTCCTCCTTAGTGAAGTCCACCATCACATCCTTGAAGGACACCAACTCCTAAATCATTAAAAGGCATTTGATTTGGAGCTGACATTCCAGAATTCATCTGGTCCAAATCTTATCAACCCAGAGGAAGAAAGCGAGGCACAGATGGGACTTGCCTAAAAGTTATGTAACCTCTATGACTGCCACAGCCAACACTTGGAAGCCAGCATTAGGAACTCAATGGAATAGGGAGAAAGGTATTTTCTATTTGAAATGTTGGTCTTGTTGTAATCTTTAAAGCTGGGAAAAAATGTTTTATTAAAGGCAACTATGTGGTGCAGTGTATAAAGCATCAGCCATGAAGTCAGGAGGATCTAAGTTCCAATCTGACCTCAGACACTTAACAGTTCATAGCTGTGTAACCCTGGGCAAGTCATTTGACCCAACTGCCACAGCAAGAAAAGAAAAGAAAAAGAAAAATGTTTTATTACATAATGCTTCTGATGGAATTAGGAAAAAAAATTGGGCTATATCAGTGAGATATAAAAATATGTGAAGGAGAAAGAGGTGATGGGGAATTCCTCCCCATCACAAGTGTCAAGTCTTAAGAATTTAAGAAATTCTATGACGAGTTGGACAGAAGTTGAAAATTATTTTATATTCTGAGGGGTAGAAATGAAAATTGATCATTGAGTAAAGAACAAAGAAAAAAGAATGATTTGTGAAATTTCCTTAAAGTCTAAAATATTCATAACTAGATGAAAGCAAGAGAAGTATACTAGAGATGTAGTACTCCCAATATGTCCATGATGGAGTGGTATGAGACTGCTTGCAGCAAAGCCAAGCTCTGTTCTTATACTGAAGGGCTGAGATGACACTGGGTAGGATGGGTCATGGCCAAAATGATCTGCTGTCTTTGCTTTATGATTGCTTTCATTTGTTTATGAAATGTATTCATTCATTTCATTATTGAATTATTAAAATAGAAGTGTAGTTGGGGGGGGGGGGAGAAGAGTTTACTTCCTTCTTTAAAAAAATGTGATATTTCATCAACCCAGGTGGAAGATTGAGCAAATACATAAAGGAGACACTGATAGTTTATTCCTGAAAAAGAAATTGTTTCAACATCATGTAAGAGTTCTAGATCACTGGAGATCCAGAATCGATAAAGGAATAAGAAGCAGACTCATGGCTCTCACACAAGAGAGGGCTCACCACTTTGCCCACACTTTGATCCCCTGAAAGGCATCATTACTACCTAAGCTGCTACCTGGAGGCCCAGAGCTTGACAACTGTACCTGCCAGTTGATGCCCTTCCATTTCATTTTCTTCCAAATTCCAGCAGAATGATAAGATTTGCTTTTTCAAGAGTTCTTTTTGCAGAGCCCTTCTCTTTCTTGCAGATAAAACGTTCTTCACTTTTTGTTCCATTTTCATTTTCTGTAAAACATCTGACTCATCTACTTGTATATATCATTTTTAGCTTCCATTTTGTCATTGAATTTGTGAGCAATTAAAGAAAAAGATTTCTCTTATTTTCTCTAACCCAAGTTCTTTAATAACAATTGTATTCAAGGAAAGGGTTCCACTGTGAAAAATGTCTCAGTTGATTTGAGATTACATGAGTTCAAACATGTTATGACCGTAGATGATCCAACAGGTGGAATTTGGGGATTCTCCTAACTCACTCCCTTACATTTTTAAAACAATGAGTCAAGGCTAAAGGCTAGAAGACCTGGACTAGTCCCAAAATACCTTCCTCCTAAAGGCCAAAGAATTTCCTAGATAAGGAGAATTTATAGTCTCCTTTGTACACTTACCAACAGAAAGTTGTTGTTGTTACTATTGATTTTAAAGCAAAATAGACCTAACTGCACACATAAAGTTGTAAACCCCACTTAATTCATATTTCAACAGTGTAATTCATCATTTCAGAACATCTAGATTAAAAGATCCTTTTGGAAGAATGCCATTGGATCAGCATCAAGGAATTATTTTTCCAAATGACCACGGATCAGAATAAAAGAATCATCAGAATCAAAGGAATGCAAATTATATATACTTATTGCCAAATAAAATTAATTCACTGAAATTAATTCAAAAATAATCATTTAACCATTTATCAACTTGACTGCTAAAACAATGGCATTCAGATACCAGAACAGAGTAATCCTGATCCAATGACGCTCTGGATTATCTTCATATTGTCTAAGACACAGTTATCCTAAGAGGAGAATAGGTGGGACTTTCAATGAGACCCATATGATTGAGTTTACAACAAACTCAGTTCCAATAAAAAGTAGATTGCAGTGAGGGATGGTATTCTTCCAGAATCTCAATTTTCCCAATAGCCATTTCTTCTAGTAGAAAAGAGTTTACTAATAAAGTTGTATCTTGGCCATGAGTGTAGGTGGAGAAAGGGGATGATCTTGAGGTCACAGGACTGAGGCAAAAAGGAAACTAGTTGGAACAATTTTGTACATTTGTAACAGAACGCTGTTACTATTTTAACTAAAGCAAAATAGGCTTAATTGCAGGTATAAATTTGAAAACATTGCTTAATACATATTGCATCAGTGTAATTCTCCTATGCTCCCAGAAAAATGTCAATTCACTGAAGCCCCCAGGGACTCGTTATTTCCACAGGGCTCACCTTTCGAGCAAACTTTGCCTGGGACTTCTCTTCCCTGAGGGGAAGAAGTGCCCCCTTTTCCTTGACATAACTGTCTCCTAGAAAGGCAGGGCTGTGCTTGCATTTCCCAGGTAGGTCTGAGCCCAGAGGTCAGAGAGGTCAGGGGGCATTCTGTGTTCTCCTTGACTCCCCCTCATAGAACCAGAAGTGGTCTTGCCATGACTCCTGCTTCCCTCAGCTCTCAGCCCACCCAGAGGCCCTGCTCTCCTGACTGGGGAGACTTCTCAGTGCCACCCAACCCTCACCACCCCCCCCCTAGTGCAGCTTTCTGCCCACCTTTAGGTCACTCCCTCCCAATCTCCTTCCTGACCTTTTCATTTAGCACTTTCATCTAACCTTCCTTCACCACCCCCAGAGGTTGGCACAGTACTTGGCACTCCAGCCCACATTCTCATTGATGGGACCTGAGACCTGGCAAAGGAGAGGGACTCAGAGACCCCGGGAGCAGCCCTGTGGCCTGGGGGGAGGGGGGAGAGGCAATGGGCAGGGCCAGGAGGTTGATTCCTCCCTTCCCTCTGACAGGAGGGAGCTTCCTGGGCTCCCTTGGACTCCCCCTGGGCTGATGCTGCTCAGCTCCGAGCAGGGACCGCACTCACCTGGGACGAGGGGCTCCGGCTGCCAGGGGCCATGTCTCTGGTTCTGGGCTTGGGTCCTGTGCCAGCTGGGCTGGGGAGAGAAAAGTATCTCAGAGAGGGAGGACAGGGTTCGAGCCTTCCCTTCCTGGACTGGATGCTGAGCTGCCCAGAATGAGAGAGCTCTCAGGGCAGGGATAGTGGGGAGAGGCTGCTCCCCCAGGAGGAAGTCGAGAGATCTCAGCTCAGAGAGGGCAGAGATCTCACCTG
This sequence comes from Sarcophilus harrisii, assembly GCF_902635505.1. Lineage (NCBI taxonomy): Eukaryota > Metazoa > Chordata > Mammalia > Dasyuromorphia > Dasyuridae > Sarcophilus > Sarcophilus harrisii. Next base: position 605,309,575 of record NC_045428.1, read on the forward strand.
GGGGCACAGGGAGACCCTTCTAGAACCCCCATCACTGTGTGTGGTTCCGAAGTGGTGAGGGGGTCACCGTTTAATAAAAAAGCTGGAGAGATCTCTCGAGGCAAAGCCAAGTTTATTATACCTTCTCGCGAGAAGGGCTGCCCATGCTTGGAGCAGACCATGGGAGGGAGGAAGCCCCTTCCGGGGCAGGGGCCACGCTTTCAATCCCTAACGCAAATGCCCCCTCCCACCACTGCCCCTCATCCTTATTGGCTGAGGATCTTACATTCTACACGCGGGAACAAGCCAAGAAATGGAACTTGACCACTAAGTACATAGTTGCCCATATTTGACTGGAATGGGGAGAAAATGATGTCATGGGGGGAGGGCAGGAAGGGGCCCTTGGATCAATGCTCAAAGTCCCTCAGGCCTCCTCCAACTGAAGTCCATGAAGCCTGACTCCATTTTCACAGCTTGAAAAATATCACCTCGTCTAGTTCAAGGGGACACCAAAGTTCCCTGCACTTTTTTTTTGGCGGGGCAGCCCTGGGGACTTAAATCATGGGGGGTAAAGCTCACAGGGCCTTCCTTCACCCGAATCCCTGGAAGCCTGGTGATTCTGGCCAAGCCCTGTGAAACCTGCCTCAGTCTCCCCACCTGTAACCTATGGCCCCCACCTCCCAAAGACCCCAGGGAGGGAAAGAGGCCCAGAGGCTGAGCAGCGCCTCCTCCACAGGACAGTCCTGCAGGCAAGTGACAAGGTGGACATTTACTGTAAGAGCCGCAGGTAGAGAGCGCTCGCTGGATGCCCTGCCCTGTATTTAGGGCTTTACAGATCTCACTGGGAGGAAGAGGAGGGGGAGGGGCTGCTCTCATCCCCTTTTTACACAGGGGGAACCCGAGCCAGAGTCAGGCCGGAGCCGGGTCCTCTCCCCACAATCACCGGACCCCGGAGCCCCGTGAGGGGCTCGGGTCAATCTGGGGCTCACTGGGGGAGGGGCCAGTGCAGCCACAGGGATGCCCAAGCGCGGCCCCTCCCCCCCCGCAGCGCACGCAGGTGAGATCGCTGCAGCCCCTCCCCCACGCTCTCCCCCCCCTCCTCCCCCCCCCGTGCAGCCGCCCACCCACGGGCAATCACAGTTCAGGTCCTCGCCCCCACGCGGGGCCCATCGGCGCCCCTCTCTTGCGCGCGCCCCCCACACTCGGACCCTGCGCAGCCGCGCCCCATTTCGGGGACCCCGGCACGGGAACTGACCCCAACTGCGTCCCTGCGCGAAGGTGAAGGTACCTTAAGACATGGGGTGAGGAGGCAAAAAAAAAAAAAAAAAAAACCAACCCCACTCCGAGGCCGCGCGTGCGCACTGACGCCCTACTCCCCTCCCCCGACTCACCCAGCACAGAGGGAAGAATTGAACCAAACCCGCAAACCAGGAAGCCGCGCCTGCGCACCGGGAGACTCCCAGCTTCGTCCGGAGTTCAGCAAGCCAGGCGGGGCGTGAGGGCCCGGGGAGGGGTTCTGTCCGGCCTTGTGCTCCCCCGGTGGGGGCAGGGCTGTGACGTCATTCTCCTCCCGGTCCGATCCTTCCCTCCAACCCACCCCGTTTCCTACTTCCGGTACGCAGAGACCCTTTGCTGTGTAAGCCCCTGGGGGGCAGGGCCCATCCTCTGATTGGCACCCAGAATTCGGGATGCTCAGACACACGGGAGGCGCCTAATGAATGCACACCGGCTCTAGTGACAGCTGCTCTCCCCAGGCCGTTCTTACAGACCGGGAAACTGAGGCAGACCCTGAGCGCAGACTCGTGCTCAGTGTCCTCCTGGAAATGCCCCGAAGCCTCCTGTCTCTGGGGGCGCAGGAGTGGCCCCCCAGGAGTTAGGCGGATGCACCGACGGGAGCAGAATGCAGCGGGCTCTGGGCGCAGATTTGGGCTCAGACCCCTGCCAGAGGGTCGACCCTGGAGCCTTCCCCTCCCCCGCGCCTCAGTTCCCCACCTGGATGACATAACCCTGGAGCAGTCCCTTCCCCTCCCCCCCCCTGCTTCATATCCTCCCCTGCATCATGAATGAAAGCTGCTAAATAAAAACTGAGGACTCCCTGGGGCCTGCGAATAAATGACTGCGCCCATCTCTAAGAAGGCAGTGCACCCCCCCCCCAAAAGTCGGGTAAAGCAAAACCGAGAGACGGGCCGGGCCCAGGATGCGGGACTCGGCCCACACCTGAAATTAGTTCTTTTGGGGGTTGGATTGTTGGTTTTGCTGATAGTAAAGATCCAGAGCACTTGTAGGATTCTCTCTGAAAGCTATTTAGGGGTCAAAGACCTAAGGTGCATCTCAACTATCGAGGCTGAGAGAGCTGCACTCATCAGCGATAAGGACATGAGCCTGGAGAGACGCACCCAACCCTTTTGCAGTGTTTATAGACCATCACCAACCACTACAGGAGCCACTAGCCATTTACCATTGGTTGTCCTCAGTCCCTCTCTAGCCACTTCCCAACTGATGGGTATCCCTGTGATTTACAGTCCCTTGTTACAAAAAAAGAACTACTATAAATATTTTGACAACATAAAAGTTCTTTTCCTTTTCCTTCTTCATCTTGAGAACAGGATCTAAAATTCTCAGGGATGGATCAAGTGGTACCACAGTTCGACAACTTAGCACGATTTCAGGTTGTTCTCTAAAATGACTGGATCAGTTTACAATTCTAGCAATAGTGAGTTAGTCTTCCAAAAACGACCTCTTAAGGTTGTTTTAATTTGCAACTCTCTATTCCAATGTTCCAAGGATTTAGAGCATTGTTGTCAGATGACTATAAATTAGTTGAATTTTTTCCATTGGAAAACACCCTATTGAATCCTTTAGTCGTTTATCAACTGAGGTATGACTTGTATTCTTATATATTTAACAAAGTTCTTTATATATTTGAGATGAGATCTTTATCTGAAAAACGCTACAAAAATGGTTTCTCAACTTTCTACTTTCTTCCTTTTGAACTTGAGTGGTTTTTTGGTTTGATTTTGGTTTTTGGGTTTTTTGGGATTTTTTTGCTGAAGCAATTAGGGTTAAATGACTTGGCCAGGGTCACACAGCTAGGCAGTGTTAAGTGTCTGAGACTAGATTTCAACTCAGATTCTCCTGATTTCAGCACCACTTCTCTGTCCCTTGAGTATTAAAAAAAAACAAAAACTTTTTAAACTTAGTTTGAAATTATCCATTTGATATTGTATCACTTGTTTATTCATAGATTCTTTACCTATCCATAGATGCCAAAGGCAATATGTTCTATGTACTTTAATTTCTTATGATGTCTAATTTTACATTTTGATCATGTATCAATTTTTACTTTATCATAAATCAAGGGTGTAAGATATTGGTCTATGCCAAGTTTTTGCTAGATTTCCAGCTTTTTTCATACTTTTTACCAAATAATTTTTCCAAATAATTACCTTAAACTAATCCTTCCTTCCTTCCTTCCTTCCTCTCCTTCCAAGGTCCAAGCCCATCACTCACCTCCCCACCCCCACAATCCCAGAGGTGAAAGCTTTGGAACCCCAGACCACACACCAGGGCAGCTACCCCCAGGGTCTGCTCTTCTTGGACTGCACAGAATATCCCTGAAGGTACTGGCCCTTCATGTGGGATGAACCTCCACCAAGGGAGGTCAGGGCCTCCCCAAAGTCCTGTCCAGGCGTTTCAGCACAACAAATTCTGGACTTTTAAGCACCTCTGCTGATCCCAGGTCAAGTGGAGATGGTTTTGGGGTTCTTTTTTTTTGGCACTCTGGGAGAACCAAGCACTTCCTGTCCTATTCTCCCATCTTACCAGAATCCCCCTTCCAAGGTTTTTGGCATAAAGTTTTCAGTGGAGTTGTCAGACACCTGGTCTGAGGATGAACAAGGTAACAAGGTCAGCCCCCTGACTGATGGCCACTGATTTAACTTGAAAAGAAAGGAAACGGTACTTTCCCAGGGATAGCAGGTCCTGGACACTCTCCAATATGACCTCCTTGTACAGCTCCTTCTGAGAAGGGTCCAGGAGCCCCCTCCTTGGTAAAGTCCACAATAATGTCTCTGAACACTAATTCCTAAACCATTAAAAGTCACTTGATTGAACTGTGCATACTTTTTGATCCAGCAGTGTTTCAACTGGGCTTATATCCCAAAGTGACCTTAAAGGGAGGAAAAGGACCCCCGTGTGCCAAAATGTTTGTGTCAGCACTTTTTGTAGTGGCAAGAAACTGGAAATTGGATGCCCATCAATTGGAAAATGGCTGAATAAGTTCTGGAATATTAATGTTATAGAACATTATTGTCCTGAAAAAACGACCAGCAGGATGATTTCAGAGTCCTGGAGAGACTTACATGAACTGGTGCTAAGTGAAATGAGCAGAACCAGATCATTGTACATTACAAGAAGATTATATGAATTCTGATGGACATTGCTCCCTTCCCAATGAGATGATTCAGATCATTTCCAACGGTCTTATGATGAAAAGAACCAACTACATTCACAGAGAGGACTGTGGGAACTGAATGTGGATCACAACATAACATACTCATTCTTTTTCTTGTTATTCCCTTACATTTTTTCCTTACTCAATTACATTCTTTTTTATTGGATTTTTCTTCTGCAGCCAGAGAACAATATAAACATGTTTAAACATATTGGACTTAAACATGTATTTTAACATATATAACATATATTGGATTGCTTGCCATCTAGGGATGATTTTCTCCACAGTAGAAAATCTGAAACACAAGGTTATGTAAAGAGTCAATGTTGTCAAGTTATCCATGCATATGTTTTGAAAATAAAAACTTTAAAAATTTAAAAAAAAAGTCATTTGATTTAGAGCCAAAAGGGACAATTCATCTTGTCCAAACCTCATCACCTTAGAGGAGGAAACTAAAGAAGAGATAGGCTTTGCCTAAAACTTGGAGAACTTTTAGGAGGGTCAGACCCAAGAGCTGAAAAAGTAAGAGCTCAGGGGAATATCAAAAAAAGCATTTTCTATTTGAAGTGATTATTATGTTGGAATAAAAAAAAGCTAGAAAAATGTCTTATGAGATGGCTGCTCCCAGTGGAATCAGGGAGAACATTTGTGTCTATAGAAGGTGGGGAGGAAAGAAAGAACAGATCATGTGAGATTGTTCCTCACCGGGAGTGTCCTAACTGACCTATTAAGAAAATTCTAGAAAGACTCTGGTAAGACCTATGTATTTAGGATGAGAGTAAGGAGGAAGAACCTTAATACTAATCACTGAGGAGAGAACAAAGATGCACTTTTTCGAGAGTTCCATTATTTTGGAGCAATTTTCATTCTTATAGGTCAAAATCTCTGTTCTCTTTTTAAAAAATCATGTTATGATTTCTTGTTAAAACATCTGATTTATGCTTTATTTTAATTTATATTTCATTTTTTGGTTTTCTTTATTGGTATTATTGACGTTTTGAGCAATTAGATAATTTGTGACTATTTTTCCTTAATTTTTAGATTCCCAAGAATTAAAGTTTTCCTTTCCCCCATTCCCTTCATCAGGGTTCTTCACTGCAGTGCATTTATTCATAGTGCAAACCATTCCTCTAGGAAGGCCCGCCTTTTCTGGTCCCTCCCACATCACGGGCGGGGGGTGGGGGGGGGGGTGGTGGTGTTCAGAACAGTCCCTTCCCCTGCTCTCTCACTCTTTTGTGGCCCCCCTTTCCCACCAGAGAAGTCGGAGATGGCTCCTTTTCTCTGACTGGACGAATACAGTAGGTTCCTGTAAAACCAGGCTCAGGGATCGGGCCACGAGCTCTCCGCCTTGGCCTGCCAATCCTGAATGGTCTCCATAAACCCCCCAAATTTCCATCCGCTTTCCTGTGGGGACCTGCTCGATACCGAAGCCGCAGGGACAGCGGCCTCGAGTGCATCCCTCTCGGGTCCTTAAGAGCTGTTTCTTCTGCCTCTCCCACGTTCCCTCTTCACCACCTTGGGGTGAGGGCCGGTCCTCCAGACCTGCACTCTTTGGGCAGCTCAGCGCCCCAGCTCGGCAGGGATACCCCGAGGCACACAGACAGACACTAGCAGAGAGAGCAGGAAGCCCAAGAGCTTTGAAATTCTCCCTGAGGTACACAGGGAAGGGCCCTGAGGGGGATCAGTTCCAGCTCAGAGTGTCAGCCCCGGGCAGACCCTGGGGGGCCGGCACCTGAGCACAGGAATCCCAGCTCTGTCAAACCCCGAGGTTACATGCTCCCTATCTGGGCCACATGTCCGCCTCACACTCCTGGTGTCTCTGTCTTGGTCCCAAGTGACTCTTGGTTGGGGCCGACATTTCCTTGAGCCTTCTGGGCGGGTCCAGAGCCCATCCTCTCTGCTGCTTCCTTGGGACTCCAGGAGGAGCACGTGCTTTCCAGTAGTATTTGGTCCAAGCCCCTACCTTGCCGACTGGCACTGGCTGAGACGATGTCATGTAGACAATTGCAGCCGTAAGGACTTAGGCCAAAGAGAAAGGCCCCTGGGCATTCATTAACCAGCTTTGGGCAAAGCTGCCTTCAGCAGCAGAATGGCCTCTGGGCTCCTGGATAGGCAGGTTTGGGCCAACATCTTCTTTTGGACACTGGCCTGCAATGCCCAGTGTGCTTTTGGGGTGTCATGGTGGACCTCTCATTCTGGAGACCCTGAATGGAAAGTCTGATGCCCCTGCCCCCACTTTGGGGTCCCTATCTCTACAGAGAGAGTGCCCTTAACACCAAGAGATGGACTGCACTCATCTAGGACGAGAGGCTCTACCTGCCAGGGGCCATGTCTCTGGTTCCGGGCTTGGGTGCTCTGCCAGCTGGGCTCGGGATGGAGAGGAGCCCCAAAGAGGGAGGACAGGGTCTGAGCCTTCTCTGCCCAGGCTGGATGTAGACCTGCCCACAATGAGAGAGAGAGCTCTCAGGGCAGGGACTGTGGGGAGAGCCTGCACCCCAGGAGGAGGCTGAGAGATCTCAGAGAAAAGGAGACCGAGAGATCTCAGCTCAGAGAGATAGAGATCTCAGAGAGGAGGCTGAGAGGTCTCAGAGAGAAGGCTGAGAGATCTCATAGAGGAGGCTGAGAGATCTCAGAGAGGAGACTGAGAGATCTGAGAGAGAAGGTGACAGAGAGATCTCAGCTCAGAGATATAGAGACAGAGACATCTCAGAGAGAAGGGGGAAGAGGGATCTCAGCTCAGAGAAGGAAGCAGAGAGATCTCAACTATGGGGCGCCAGCACTAGACACTAAGGTTTCATACTAGGGAATGGGGAAGCCCTGGGGTCATGAGCCACATGGGGGTCAAAATCACAGGGCCTTCACCCAAATCCCTAGAAGGCTGGTGTGACACTTCATCTCTGGCTGCCTCAGTTTCCCCAACCTCCCAAAGCTGCAGGAGGAACCCCGACTGATACCCCAGGCACACAGGGACAGGAAGAGTCCAAGGGGCAGAACTGGGCTGCTTTTTGCTGTTTCCAACCCTGAGTAGGTCTTAGTAAGTACTGGCCTCCTAAGGGAGGGCTTTGGAGTAAGTGACCACGAGTTTGCTCACTCCTCCCATCTTCCTTGGTCCTTCTCATACCCAATTTCTTCTGTTGCCCAAGACCTTTCTTCCTCAGTTCTGCCATAACTGTAGATCTGGTTCTGGGATCTCTGTGACAGAATATAGGGAGAGTGTGGGGGTAAAGGACACAGGGCTCTGCTGTGGATGGGAGCACATACTTAGAGGGGGAAGGGCACATTGAAGCCCCTGAGGCGCCCCCTCCCCATTTCAGGCAGGAGGTGAGGGAGACAGACTTGTTCCTTGCCCAGAGTTACAGAGTATGAAGTATCAGAGCCAGGATGGGGCTGCAAGTATTGCCTGATCCAGTTCCCTGTTCAAGTAACAGCTCTCTTCAAAATATCAATTAGACTCAGATGTCCTCATGTTTTAGCAGCTGACTTTACTCTGACACCAGGGACCCAAGGAAAGAGAATCATAAAAACACCCAGGATTTCCAAAGTGATTTCATGTTTGCAAAGTGTTTCCTAATTATTGTCTGATGTAATCCTCATCTCCACCCTGGGAAGCAGAGCCCCTTGTTCTCCCCATTCCATAGATGGGGAAACTCGGGCAGGATCAGGTTACATGAGAGGCCAGGAAAGGCCAGAGAAGGAATTGGAACTTGGGCCTTGGGGATTCAAACGCAACGTTTAATTCAGGGCGCCACCGAGCGGCAGAAAGACAGACACAGAAATTCACGTCCGGTTAGCAAAACATTTATACAAGATTTTGTGGCAGAAACCACAGAAAACAAAGCGAACACCAAGTAATTGTGGAATGGCTGAAGGAATCATAGTCTGTGACCATCAAGAACAATCTAGGAGCCCTGATGAACAGTGGGATTTCAGAGAAAAACCATTACGTGTACGGAGTTTTATGCGCAGTGAGAAAGCTGACTTACTGGGGACCCCCCTCAACCCCGAATCAGTATTAATCAGTCGATTATGATTTTATGGTAGACAAGGACTGTTCCTGGTTTTTCATTTAGTAACATTTAATAGTCATTTGAGAGTAAGAACAAGAATGAGCAATTCACTGTTGTAGGAATTACATAGGAATGGACCTTCTGTTGGAGGTTTTGGGCAGACTTAAGGCTTGTATAATAGAACCTATTTCCCTAACAGGCCCGAGGCCGACTTCCCTAAGTTCACTATCGTGAGAATGACGACAAGAACTCTCTCCATCCTGTTTCCCCACATGCCAACTTGTCATGGTGGAAAGCCCCCAAGTTCTCCCTGAAATGTTCTTGGGGATGGGTGGTCTGCACTTGCCCAACCTCAGGAATGGCTCATCCATCTCCTGATCACTGAAAGGCCCCATCTTCCCTGACCCAAGTCAATGGACATCATCCAGCTTATGACCACCTAGTCAGTGGATAGATTGGCTGCACTAGACATCCTGAAACCCTCTGGCCCTGGTGGTATCCATATTTTAGCCAAGGCATTTTACAGTAACCGATGAAATGCTGTTCTATTCATAGGATATTTGTATTCCTGTAACAGAGCCCTGAAAGGAGCACCTCAGATGGGAGAGCCAGGTTTGGGGTTTACTTGGTTAGGAGAGAACCAGGTTTCTCTAATAAAGGATTTGGGGCTCAGAACTCTGCCTCAGTTACTCCTGTAGGCTTTCCTATGTGATTCCCCTCCCCTCACAACAGGATGGAAATTTGAGCCATTTTATGACTATTTCATTCTCTTCAAAGTCTAATGAAAGCTGTGCTGCAGAAGAAGGCTTTCTGAATGAGATCCCCAAATTTTATCTCTAGTAGGATTTCTCCCGAGGACAGTCAAGTATCAGCTCTACAAGCATGGCCTTTATCCATCTTCCTTCCACTAGCAGTAAGATGGTCTGCTGATCACCCTCTTCAAGGGAAAAGCACAGCCATATAAACCTATTTCTAAGACTTTTCCATGAATCCTCAAAGAGAAAGTAAGATGATCTCTGCTTGAAAACCTTCCCCCAAGAATCTGCTGCTCAGGTTGATCTCTGAATTCCATTTTCCTTATCCATGACAATGATCAGATTTTTGTCCTACACGAACTCTGAGGTGGGAAATAAGAGATGATTGGTCCTAGAAGGTATTACTAAGTCGGTCATGTGAATATGGTCTCCCTCAAGTGGAAAGCTGTAATAAGCCAGAATTCTGGAGAAATGTACTTGAAACAAGGATTCTTACAACAAGGTGTTAAACTGAGTGGAATTGATAAGAAAATGGTTATCTAGTTTTAGCACGGTGATTAATAGTTCTCTGGTTCAGTATAATTGAATTAATCTTACAACAAATAATGGTTTCCTAATGATATGACTGGCTTATACTCAGTATGATGAATGGATTTAATTGTAATAGAGTATTTAAGAGGTCAGAGTCAGACCTAGAGGAGGACCCTAAGAGACTTGGAGAATACAGAGAACTGGAGGCTGGAGCTCAAGTCCTCAGACTCAGAGAGGCTTCAAGATAGAGAGGGTCCTGGTGACTCTCCTGCATTTTCTCCACTGAGATCAATGCCCATCTGAAGGGCCTTCAGAAAGCTAGGTGAGCTTCAGGCAAGGAGACGGACTGTGAGGGACACAATAAAGACTTTTGGACTTTATCTCTGGCTATTCTACAGGTGGTGATTACTCAACTGAAATGAAGGCTGGTCCAAAGACTTCCAGAAAGCTAACCACAACATTACAAGGACTCACTTCTCTTAAATAGGCTCAGAATGATAGGTCAAAGCTGTGCTATATTCACCACACTCATGAGTTGATTGTCTAATATTTAGAAAGATTGGAGCTCAGAATGAAATCATTTCACACTGATTACATTCAAAACATTTCTCTCCAGTGTGGCTACTGTGATGTTGAGCAGGACTATTTGTCCGAAAGCCTTTCCTCATTGAATATTTTTAAAAGGTTTCTTTCCAGTGTGGATTGTCTCATATACAACTAGATGGGAACTCTCTGTGGAATCATTTCACGTTTATTATCAGAATGCTTCACTTTAGTGAGGATTCCCTGATGTTTACCAATCTTGGATTTGTAACTGAATGCCTTTGCACATTAATTTCATTTATAAGGTTTCTCTCCAGGGTGAATTCTCTGATGTGCAGCTGGAAAGGAACTTTCTTCACTGACTACATTCATTTCTCTCCGGTGTGGGTTCTTTGATGTTCAACAAGATTTCACTTCTGTGCAAAAGCCTTTCCACACTGAATATTTTCAAAAGGTTTTTTTCCAGTGTGAGTTCTCTGGTGTCTAGCATGACAGGCATTGCATGTAAAAACCTTTCCACATTGATTACATTTAAAAGGTTTCTCTCCAGGGTGGATTTTCTGATGTCTGGTAAGATCTCTCTTGCATATGAAAGCCTTTCCACATCAATTCCATTTATAGGGCTTCTCTCCTACATGGATTCTCTGGTGTTTTGCAAGGCTGTAATTACGTATGAAAGCCTTTTCACATTGATTACATTTAAAAGGCTTCTCTCCAGTGTGGATTTTCTGATGTCTGCTAAGATCTCCCTTGCGTGTGAAAGCCTTTCCACACTGATTACATTTGTAAGGCTTTTCTCCTGTGTGGATTCCCTGGTGCAAACCAAGACTGGCTCTCTTTATGAAAGCCTTTCCACATTGATTACATTCAAAAGGTTTCTCTCCAGTGTGGATTTTCTGGTGTTGGCTAAGATCTCCCTTGAACGTGAAAGCTTTTCTACACTGATTGCATTTATAAGGCTTTTCTCCAGTGTGGATTCTCTGATGTAAAGCAAGACTGGCTTTGGTTATGAAAACCTTTCCACACTGATTACATTTAAAAGGTTTCTCTCCAGTGTGCCTTCTCTGATGTAAACCAAGACTGGAACTCTTTGTGAAAACCTTTCCACACTGATTACATTTAAAAGATTTGTCTCCAATGTGGATTCCCTGATGTCTAGCAAGATTGCACTTCATTGTGAAAGACTTTCCACACTGATTACACTTAAAGGGTTTTTCTCCAGTGTGTATCCTCTGATGTAAAGCAAGATTAGAACTCTGTCTGAAAGCCTTTCCACAGTGATTACATTTGAAAGGCTTTTCTCCAGTGTGAATTCTCTGATGTGTAACAAGACTTGAGGAGAATTTGAAAGCCTTTCCACATTGAATACATTTAAAAGGTTTCTCTTGAGTGTGGATTTTCTGATGTCTAGCAAGTCTTGAGTTGCAACTGAAACCCTTTCCACATTGATTACATTCAAAAGGATTTTCTCCTGTGTGCTTTCGCTGATGTAAAGCAAGATTGGAACTCTGTATGAAAGTCTTTCCACAATAATTACATTTAAAAGGTTTCTCTCCAGTGTGGATTCTCTGATGTTTAGCTAGATTGGAGCTCTGTGTGAAAGTCTTTCCACAATGATTACATTTAAAAGGTTTCTCTCCAGTGTGGATTCTCTGATGTTTAGCAAGACCGGCAGTCTGTGTGAAAGCCTTTCCACAATGATTACATTTAAAAGGTTTCTCTCCAGTGTGGATTCTCTGATGTTTAGCAAGACTTGAGCTGCATCTAAAAGCCTTTCCACAATGATTACATTTAAAAGGTTTCTCTCCAGTGTGGATTCTCTGATGTAAAGCAAGACTGACACTCCATGTGAAAGCCTTTCCACAATGATTACATTTAAAAGGTTTTTCTCCAGTGTGGATTCTCTGATGTAAAGCAAGACTGACACTCCATGTGAAAGCCTTTCCACAATGATTACATTTAAAAGGTTTCTCTCCAGCATGCTTTCTTTGATGTAAAGTAAGACTGGATCTCTGTGTGAAAGCATTTCCACATTGATTACATTTAAAAAGTTTCTCTCCTGTGTGCTTTCTATGATGTAAAGCAAGACTGGATCTCTGCGTGAAAACCTTTCCACACTGATTACATTTAAAAAGTTTCTCTCCACTGTGCTTTTTTTGATGCAAAGCAAGACTGGCACTGCGTGTGAAAGCCTTTCCACAATGACTACATTTAAAAGGTTTTTCTCCAGTGTGGATTCTCTGATGTTCTGCAACGATGTAATTATATCTGAAAGCCTTTCCACAATGATTACATTTAAAAGGTTTCTCTCCAGTGTGGATTCTTTGATGTTCAGAAAGAATTCGCCTCGTGGGGAAAGCATTTCCACATTGATTACATTTAAAAACTTTCTCTCCAGTGTGGATTCTCTGATGGGCAACAAGACTGTCACTGCGTGTGAAAGCCTTTCCACATTGATTACATGTAAAAGGCTTCTCTCCAGTGTGGATTCTCTGATGTTCTGCAAGCTTGTAATTACTTATAAAAGCCTTTCCACATTGATTACATTTAAAAGGTTTCTCTCCGGTGTGAATTCCCTGATGTCTAGCAAGATGGGAGCTGCGTCTAAAAGTCTTTCCACATTGATTACATTCATAAGCCTTCTCTCCAATGTGAGTTTTCTTATGTTTTGCTAGACTAGAAATATCTATACAATTTTCTCCACCTTGATTGCCCATGGAAGGATTTCCACACTGAAGATATAAACAGGGCTTCCCTCTAATGTGGATTCTCTGATGGTCAAGCAGAAATGATCTGTCATAGAAAGCTCTCCCACATTCAGTACATTTATGAGACACTTCCCCATTATGAGTCTTCTGAAGGCTAGCAAGAGCTGGATTCCAACCAACAGCTTTCCCACACTGACCATATCTAGATCTTTTCATTCCAGGGTGGTAAGGAAGAGATGAGTGATAGGATGAGGTTGCTTCACATACATTATGCTCATCAGGTTCTTTTCTAATATGTGTTTGCTGATGAGTAATGACATTAAAGTTCTGACTGACAGCCTTCTCATTTTTATTACTTATGGAAAGCATTTTTTCAGTATCACTTTTGTGAGGGCCATTGAGGTCTGAACTGCACTTCACAGCGATATCCCATTGACTACCTGGATATATTGGCTCTACCTCTTCAGTGAAGCATTTCTTGTATTTACTACCTTGAAGATAATCATTTCTGGAGATTATTTTCTTACAGTGATTTAGGATAGAAGTCCAGCTGAATCTCTTTCTAATTTCATACAATTCACAATCATTCTTTGGGTATCTGTCTGCTTTGAGAATAAAATCATGCAATTCCTTCAAATTGAAATCACAGGGACTATCATCCATGAATCTTTGCAGGTCGTGTTCTTCCACAAAAATTTCCAGCTTTTTACTCATCTCATTTACTGTAAATCCAGTTTCTACATCTGAAGAAGACAAACATATACACAAAAAGAAATACACACATATATAAACACAAATAGCAATATTACATAAGAATCATTGCAGCTTATCACCAAACTAACTATACAAAACTTCATAGGTGTACTCAGTGTAAACAATGGCCTTAAATACCCCAAGTTATTTTTTAAAAGAGATAGACTGGAGGCAGTGAGGAGACATGTATAGAGCACCAGCCCTGAGATTAGGAATTTCAAATCTGATTTCAAACACTTAACACTCAAGTCACTTAACCCCAATTGCCTCAGAAAAAAAAGGAGACAGATAATATGTGAGATGTGAATCTCAAAGTACTGGACCAATCAGAGACTTATCCTCTTCCAAAGAAAAATACAGATTCAGCAAAGGCAGGGGCCCAAGGCCAAGATGACTGCCAAATACTTAATGAAAGGAGATTAGAGTCTTCTTTGTGCTGGAATAGTTTTTGCTAATTTAGGGGGAAGACTGAGCCAATACACAGTTGAAAATTGTAGAGCAGATAAGGAATAGATCACTTTCAGAGATTTCTTGGATAGTACCACATTTACTCATCCAAGAAAAAAGTAAACATTCAAATTGGTTTGATGAAAATAATACGGAAATTCAGAAAATATTAAATGAACAATGAATACTCTACAAGATTTACAACATTACAAATACTTTAGATAATCCATCTTTAGGAAGGCATTGTTTAACTCTCCCAAAAGTATAACCAAAGGTTACAGATATGTTGGATTTTTGGCCCAGTATATAATGGCAGATAAAGTTCATTTTTACATTGAGTATAACAAGCTAAAACTCTTTTATGATCCCCTGAAAAGTATTTATGGACCAAAGACCTATCTAGGCTGCCTAATGCTGATAGAGCTACAATGATTAGTAATAAGGTTGTGATAATGGAAGAGATGGGCTGAACTGTTTCATAAAGTTCTCAATACACCGTCATCAATGAGTGCTGAAGCTATTAACCTTTGATTTTAGGTCATATTCCATTTCTCTTTAGCTATTTATGAATTGATGGCATGCCCTAAGTCTCTAGCTCTGTCACTCAAAAAGAGAAGTGCTATCAATCTTTTAAACCGTGTAAATTTGCTTCTTTTTTCCCTAATTATCTGGGCAAACTGACCTTCTAGTGGTATTTTGGAGTTAAAGGATATACAATTTTATAACTCTTTCATAATAACTCCACATTGTTTTCCAAATTGAGTGGATGAGTTCATAATTTCAGCAACAATATATTAGTGTCCCCAACATGATGTCAAAATAAGTGTTTTTTATTTGCATTTCACTAAATCATAAGTTAGAATATTTTCTCATATGGCTGTAAATAGTTTGAATTTCTTCATCAGAAACTAGTTGTTCCTATTTCTTTGTGTATCTGAGACATGAGGTCTTCATCTGAAAATTTTTCTCTAGAACAGGGCCTTTTGTTCTTCTCTTTTAATTGCTTGCTCCTGTCCCTCACTGTACCAGAGGTGAAAGCTTTGGAGGCTGAGATCTCCAGCCAATCCAGCTGCCCCCAGGGCTTGCTCTAGGCTAATTTAATAGAGTCTACCTATAGTGCCTAATCCTTCATTTGGGACAAATCTCTACCTAGGGAGTTCATCTCTAGCTAAAATTTTATTAAGGTCCAGACAATATCTGAAGTTTTAGTCACTTCTGCTATTCAAAATAAATCGTGAGGCATTTATTTTTTGTTTTAGAGGAGATTCTTAGGGAGCTAAGTATTTCCTGTCCTATTGTGCTATCTTATCAGAACCCTCTCCCATTCTTTTCAGCAAGTTTTCAGGAAGTTTACCTAACAACTGTGGCAGTAAGGTCAGCCACCTGACTAAGGGTAGATTATGTAACTCAATAAGGTGCAACAAAGACCAAACAGATGGAGACTTGGTGCCCTCAGATGACTGAGTGCTCAGTCCAATTTCTGGGATGCAACCCAGTTTGGATCACTACTATGCTGTTAGTGCTCATTTTTAACTGATGATGAATACCAAAAAAAGAGAAAACAGTCCTTACCAAGGGACAGCAGATTTTGGACACTCTCCAGCATGACCTCCTTGTACAGCTTCTTCTGAGAAAAGTCCAGGAGACCCCACTCCTCCTCAGTGAAGTCCACCATAATATCCTTGATTGTCACCAACTCCTAAACCATCAAAAGTCACTTAATTTAGAGCTGAGAGACTCCAGAATTCATCTAATCAAACCCTCATCAACAGACAAGGAAGCTGAAGCAGAGATGGGATTTGCCTAAAACTCATATAATCTTTAGGAGTGTCAGAGCCCACACTTGGAACTAGGCATTAAGAGCCCAGTGGAATATTGAGAAAAGCATTTTCCATTTCAAATGAAAGTCATGTTGGAAAATAAAAGTTGGAAAAATGTATTACTATAAAATCCTTCTCCCAATGGATTTAGGGATAATAAATGAATTCTATAAAACTTATAGAGGTGAAAGAGAGATGATGAGATATCCCTCCCCACAAGAAGGGTCTTAAGTGATTATATATAAAACAATTCTATATATTATTATATTATATATAAAAACAATTCTATGAAGAGTTTGTGAAAACTTGGTAAATACTATGTATTGTGAGGAAGAAACGATTAGCAGTGATCACTGAGGAAATAACAAAGAAATTATCTACAAATTTCCTACAAGACTAAAATAAAATCTCAACTAGATGGAAGCAGGAAAAGAATTTTAAAGGGAAACTGCCTGGCATGAGACTTTTTCCAGACAAGTGATGAAACTTTATCTCTTCTCATAAGGTGAGATTGTTAATAGAATATGTTCTATGAGAGATGATTAATTGGGACACTATCTCCCAGAAAGCCAATGCTGTGCTTGCACTCCCTAGGTAGGTCTCATCCAGGAGTTCAGAGAGGTCAGGAGGCCAACCTGGGTTGTAAGTGCCCGGTCTCCAAGGAACAAGAAAGAGCCTTTGATGACACATTCTCGCCCTGATTCCTACTTCATTCAGTCCTCTAGAACCCATCCAGAAGTCAGGCAATTCTGGCTGGGGAGACCTTTGAACCTGCCCAATCTTTATTCTGTGACTGCTTCCCATTCATTATTTTTTACCCAATCCCAATCTCTTTCTTTCTTTAACTCTGGGAAATACTATCATGTCCTCAAAATCTTATGACCCAGACTTTTACACATCTAGTAATAAGTGAATTTTGGAGAAAACTTCACTGACTTCACTTGATGCTATGCTGCTATTCTTTTATCAATATACTAGATGTCCCCTTCAGTACCTTTAGTCCCCCAATCACTCTGAAGAAAACTCAGAGCACTCACTTCCAGTCCTGTCTTGCCAAATAACCTGAATAATCGAGCTCTTATTTCTTTGTTCCTGTGTTCCTGTGTTCTCTTGCTCTGACATAAATATCTGTGCAAAAGACTTCACACTTGAACTCTCAATTCATATTTTCTTCTTTTGGTGAAAATGTACTTTTCAAGGAAAGCAGAAAGATGGGAAATGAGCTTCACTGCAAGTATCTCTGCTGAAGTCCACATTTTCCAAAGACATGGAGAGAAGTGAGTCAGATGTGTAAGAATAAAAACCATTTCTCAATTAAGAAATGGTCAAAGGAGAAATGGTCAGGTCTTTAGATGATGAAATCAAAAATAATGTAGGAAATAAATGCTCTAAATCACTTTTGATTAGGGAAATGCAAATAAAAATAATGCAAAAGTACCACATCACATGTACCAGATTAACTAATAAGACAAAAAAAAGCTTAATGCTGGAAAGAATGTGGGAATACTGGGATGCTAGTGCACTGAAGAGGAATTGTGAAGTGATCCAAGCTTTTTGGAGAACAACTTGAAGTATGAACAAAGGGCAACCAAACTGTGCAAATCTTTAGATCTACCAATAGCACCCCTAGGTCAGTGTTATTCCAAAGAGATTACAAAAAGAGGGAAAGGGCCTACACGCGCAAAAACATTTATACCACCTCTTTTCATGGAGGCAACATTGTGGAAACTGAGGGAATTCCCATCAGTTGGGGAATGACTGAACAAGCAGTGACATATGAATATAATGAAACAGTATTGTGCAATAAGAAATGGTGAACAGGCAGGTTTCAGAAAGAATGAAAAAACCAAAACTGATGCAATTTGAAATGAGCAGAGCCAGGAAAAGATTATATACAGAATCAGCAACAGAGTGTGATGATCAACTATGAATGACACAGCTCTTCTCAGGAGCATAATGATCTAAGGAAATTATAAAAGATTCAAGAAGGAAAAGGCTTTTCACACACTAAAGAATTGATGAACACTGAAAATGATTGAAGAATATATCTCTAAGTTACTTTACTATATTTTTCTCCTCCTTTGAGCGGTTTCATTTTTATCAAGTTGCCTACCATTTTAGCAAGAAAAGGAAGGAAAAAAAATTTACAACTCCAAATCTTATAAAAATAAATGCTAGAAATTGTCAGGACATATAAATTTATTTAAAACAAGCAAATGTACCTTTTTGTATCTGGGTCCTAACTTCTTTCTAACTGGCTATGAGACCCACCAGATCCTACCCAAAGCACAGGTCAGGTAAGCAGGAGAGACTGTGTCTGTGACATCTGAGGAAATGTAACCCCCCATTCATGGAGTCTCTCATGCCCTGGAGTGGATAAATTAACCAC
Source organism: Sarcophilus harrisii (assembly GCF_902635505.1). Classification (NCBI taxonomy): domain Eukaryota; kingdom Metazoa; phylum Chordata; class Mammalia; order Dasyuromorphia; family Dasyuridae; genus Sarcophilus; species Sarcophilus harrisii. The sequence goes on from NC_045428.1 coordinate 605,327,960, forward strand.
AGTTTACTTTCTGGCTGGACCCTGAGCTCCCTGACTATCCCTACCAAGGACCCTGACAATTCCCACAACAGGATCAATGGTTAGGGTTGTAACCCTAACTCCCGACTCCCGACTCCAGATCTTTATGAGGCTCCTGGCACGCGGCAGGCACCACAACACCCGCCCCAGCTTCTCACACCTGTTTCCTCTCGGCCCCAGGGACGTTGGGGTCCTGGCTTGTGCTTCACCAGGACCCTCTGTCCCCTGACCCTGGGCCTTTTCAATGGCTTCTCTCCTGTCTGCAACGGCCTCCTCCCTCACCTCCTGCTTCCTTCACATCTCAGCAAAATTCTCCCTTTCTGTAACAAGCTTTTCCTGGTCCCCAAACTGCTGAACCTTCCTCTGAGAGAGGTTCCCGTCTACACTGTCCAGCGCAGGTGTGGACACAGCTCATGAGATGTTTTCTCCCCTGGGAGGCTCCTTGAGGGCAGGATCTGATTTTTTTTCTTTACTTTCCTCTGCTCCCTCAGTGGTTCCCCCGGAGCTTGGCCCAGAGATGCTTTTTTCTAAACATTTATTGACTTGGTCTAAGACCTGGCAAAAGAGACTGGACTCAGAGAGCCCTGGGAGCTGCCGGGTGGCCCAAGGGACAGGAAATGGGCAGCGCCAGGGGGACGATTCCTGCCCTGCCGCCAGCCCTGCCAGGGCCCCTCCCTCTGACAGGAGTAACCTTCCTGGGCTCTCTCGGATGCTTCCTGGGCTGATGGTCCTGAGCTGGGGGGAGGGACCGCACTCACCTGGGACGAGGGGCTCCGGCTGCCAGCAGCCATGTCTCTGGTTCCAGGCTTGGGTCCTGTTCCAGCCAGGCTGGGGAGGGAGAGGGAGCCCAGAGAGGGAGGCCGGGGTCTGAGGCTTCCCTTCCCAGGCTGGACCCTGACCTGCCCACAATGAGAGAGAGAGAGAGAGAGAGAGAGAGAGAGAGCGAGCTCTGAGGGCAGGGACGGTGGGGAGAGGCTGCTCCCCAGGAGAAGACATCTCAACTCAGAAGAGGCAGAGAGAGGTCACTTGTGGGGGCAGGGAGACCCTCCCCCTACCCCCACCTCTGACACTAAGGTCTCCTGCACTGTGGGAGCCTCAGCCCCATGGGGTCAAGACCACAAGGCCTTCCCCCGAATCCCTGGAAGGCCAGTGTAAACTGGCCAAGACCCCGGTCCCCGCCTGCCTCTGTTTCTCCATCTGTAACATGGGACCCCCACCTGCCCAAGGCCCCAGAAGTAAAGACAGAGGTACCAAGACCACCAGGAGAGACATGGGTCACACAGCAGAGCTGGATGGGAGCCCCAGTCCCCCTCCCCCTCCTTCCAGGGAATCTCCTCCACACTCCCACCCCACCCCCCCCTTCCACCCAAAGGCAAAGGACGGGACAAAGTTCACACAAAGAGCTGCTTGCAGAGAGCGCTCCCAGGCCCCGCCCTCAGGGCTTCAGAGAAGGGACCTCCCGGAGGGGAGGGGAGGGCCTGTTCTCACCCCTTTCTGCACTGGAGGAAACTGAGGCAAACGGTGAAAAGCTACAGAACCCTCCCCCCTCCCCCAAGTGTGGAAAGCGCCACTGGCGACTGCTGAGGAGACCCCGCAAAACGGGGAGCTCGGTGGGGGAGGGGTCAGTGGGTTCTTCAAGAAACACTCGGTAGTGCCCCTCCCCCCTATGACACAGGGAGGCATAAGCACGCCCCTCCCCCACCTCATCCCATGCAGGGGAAACCATGCTGGGCTAAGATCCCCAAGGGCAGCGCCCCCCCACGCTCACAGGTGCACCTCCCCCACGCGCGACCACACAGTTCAGTTACAGGCACAGCTCCCGCACCTTTGCACCCCACTCCTGCACGCGCACCCCCACCCTAGGGGCCAGCAACTCTGCCGATTCTGCCCCAAGACCGGCCCCCAATTGGTGAGGAAGAGGAGGAGCCTTACCAAGGAAGGCGGAAGTCTCAGGCCGCGCCTGCGCACAACTGCCCTCCTGCTCTCCTCCCCTCCCCCATTCTCCCAGGATAGAAGGAAGAACAGAAATAAACCTGGGACCGGGGAAGTAGCGCCTGCGCCCCAAGGGATTCCCAGCATGCCCTGCGGCTCAGCACCTGAGGGCCCGAGGCGGGGAGTGACGTCACTAGGCCTTCTTTGACACTGTGAAGACTTTATCTTGCTTCCTTTTATTCCTGGCTCCGCCCCCCCTTCTTTCCCGCAGCTTCCCGAGCCTTTGGGGATGAGCTGGGGGTGACCTGTGCGGTCCGTACAGGAAAGAGACCCGGATGTGACGGGAAATTCCGGAGGGAAAAGTGCACGTGGAAGTTCTGTGTTAGCTCATTTGCATAATTACAGAGGAGGGCGGGGACCCCTTCTCCCTTCCGTGAGGGGGGCCTGGGAGAGACCCGCGCTCATGCTCAGCCCCCCCCCCCGGCAGCTGCTCCTTCCTGCGTCCCTGGGGGACAGGGAGGCTCCCTCCGAGCTCCCGCCTGAAACCCGGGGCTCTGGCCCCCCTGGAAGCGCCTTCTTCAGCCCCGCTGAGAAGGGGTAAAAGCCCACGTTTGTTTCCCTTTCCCGCCCGCGGCGGCGCTTTTCAGAGCAAAGCCCTTCCCTTAGTGCCGGGGATCAGAGGCCGAGGCTGCCTCGGGCGCCTCCTGTCGGGGAAGCGGGAGCCCCCGGGGGGCGCCGGGAGATTTCTGGGGAACCGCGAATCTTCCGCTTCTTTCCCAGCCCATCCCGCGAATCCCCCCGGGGCGGGTCCGGCCGCGCTGCGGAACCTGCGGCTCCTGGAGCTTCCTCCCCACGCCCCGAGCGGGGGCGTCCTCGTGCCTCCCCCCAGCGCTGGGGCAGTGCCCGCCCCCGGCCCCAGGTTCCTCCGCCGTGAGAACTGGGGGGGGGGGGGGGGGGCTGTGGGGGTGGGGAGGTCACAGCAAGGCTCAGGATCCTTCAGGACGCCTCTGGCTTTTTGTTTTAACCTCAGTAATGTCGTTCCCTCCCCCCCCCCCCACCTTTTCCAGCTGTGGGGAGGGGGGGCAGGGAGGGGCTGCAGGGTCCAGAAGGGTCCTGGGCTGCAGAGTGGGGGCTTAGGCACAGACGGACACCCATCATCCAGATGCTGGAGCACAGGGGGAAGCACCTTGTTCGTGGCCCCTGAGCTGGAGAGGAAGGGGAAAGTTTGGGGTGAAAATGACTCTGTTTGGGACAAAAAGAGACCTACCAAATTGACAACTACTGCAGAGATCACTCATAGAAGGCAGAATTCTTTATTAGAGCCTCGAGAAGCCGACCCCAGGCTGGTCTGTGAGCCGAACTCACAACAGGACAGACTCACTCCCTTGAAAATGTTCACAGTATTTATACATTTCAAAGAGCCCCCAAATCCCACCCTCTATATAATGTAATTGGTCACATGAGTCTCTTGCCCTATTTGGTCAGTGGGATGCAGTAGATGTACAGCTTTCTCAGCAGGGTCCTTGGAACAATAGAGTGTAGTCCGGGCCTTATCTTCCCAAACTGAGGCCTCTGAGGCTTTAGCTTCAGTCCCTGATCAGTAAGTGCTTCAGCTGTAAGTTCTTCACCTTTTCCCCACAGCCCCAAAAGGCGTGAACCAGCCCCGCCCCCCCCCCCCCAACAGATGTGTGAACACACACACTTTTGCGAGCTTCTGTCTCCGCGGGGCTTCCTGCTAAAGCTTCGGGCTCAGCTGGGAATTCCGAGCCTCTTCCGGGCTTTCCGAGGACCCGCAGGGATTTCAGGCAGGGACGGCTTCTCGCCCTGGGAACAGTCAGCCCAGAGGCCAGTGGGGCTGCCCAGGGCTGGGGGAGGGGCCCCCTGGGTGAGAGGGGACCCGCTTCTGAAGCGCTTTTCCGCAGGAAGCCCAGAGCTGTCACGGGAGCCCCAGGGATTTCCCGAGTGGGGGCGCCATGGGGAGGGCTCAACTTAAGCCCTGTGGGGATCAATTCCCCGGAGCTGAGATTTTTTGTTTATTTCTTTCTTTTCAAAGCCCATGCAGCCCCTCAAGTCTTTCCAGGTACTTACCTGGAGAGGTCCCAGGAGGGGAGGAGGCTCGGAGGTGGATGAAGTACTTTCTGCCTCAATGCTAATGGATTAGGAAGAGATCTCAGGATCCCCCCAGAAAGAGCTGGGATCTAAAGGCTGTCACTGTGCTTGAGAAAACTCCCATTGAAATGGACTGGACCGTGGTTATAAAGGAAATTTAATATTTTAGGACACGGACCACTAAGGGTAGCAAGATCACTTGAAAACCCCAATTAAAGCTCCATGGGTTATAATTTCCTCTAACCCAGCCTCCTACAGGAAAAGGGTGAAGGATTCCCAATTCGGAGTCACCAAGGGGATCAAAAAACTCCTGAGAAATGACAATCTAAACAGACTAAACCACTGCAGAAAGCAGGTGTCTGAGATTCATTTTCTTGAAGTCTCCTTAATGCGCACAGTTATTTGAACTGGTCTTAAATGTGGGAACAGGGAACTCTCCTCCAGTCCCCCAAGTACTGTCACCAGTCCCATAATATTCCAAGGAAGTCTCTAAAGTTTTCCTCTTCATCCATGTTGAGGGTAGGAGACAATTCAGGCTTGAACAATTACGCAAAGAAGGGCAGAAGATAAAAAGGGATTTTTTTTTTTTTTAAAGAAAGGATCACATCATTTCCATGTACAATACCTGCACCTCCTCCACCCCATCTGGACTGATATTTTTTTTTTCTATTATTTCATTCTTTTGGTTTTGTTTTATTGTTTTTTAAAATTTTTTTTATTATAACTTTTTGTTGACAGAACCCATGCCAGGATAATTTTTTACATTATCCCTTGCACTCACTTCTGTTCCAATTTTCCCCCCTCTCTCCCTCCACCCCCTCCCCTAGATGGCAAGCAGTCCTATGTATGTTGAATATGTCATAGTATATCCTAGATACAATATCTGTGTGCAGAACCAAACAATTCTCTTGTTGCACAGGAAGAATTGGATTCGGAAGGTAAAAATAACACAGGAAGAAAAACAAAAATGCAAACAGTTTACATTCATTTCACGGTGTTCTTTCTTTGGGTGTAGCTGCCTCTGTCCATCATTGATCAACATCTTCATACAGTATCATTGTTGACATATATAATGATCTTCTGGTTCTGCTCATTTCACTTAGCATCAGTTCATGTAAGTCTCTCCAAGCCTCTCTATATTCATCCTGCTGGTCATTTCTTACAGAACAATAATATTCCATAACATTCATATATTACAATTTACCCAACCATTCTCCAATTGATGGGCATCCATTCATTTTCCAGCTTCTGGCCACTACAAACAGGGCTGCCACAAACATTTTGGCACATACATGTCCCTTTCCCTTCTTTAGTCTCCTTGGGATATAAGCCCAGTAGAAACATTGCTGGATCAAAAGGTATGCATAGTTTGATAACTTTTTGGACATAGTTATCTGGACTGATGTTAACTAGCTGCTTTTTATCAAGCAGGATAGGCTTTCTAGAGGCAAGAAATCCTTTGTCACACTGCATTAGACGGTACTTGGAATGATTATTTTTTTTTATTAAGGTTTTACACACACACACACATTATAAGTCCTCTTAATGCTGGAGTCTGTGAGGTCACAGCCAGTTAGAGCCAGGAAGAGTTTGGCTCCTACAAGGCTGTCACCGGGTGGGTCCCATCATCCCCAAAATTGATCACAACCCCAGGGGTACGGCCAAAGTCAGGGAGGCAGTCAGGCGGGATGGCAGTGAACATGGCAGGGGGCTGAAGGTCTCAAACATGATCCGTGTCACCCTTTCTTTCCTTTGGGCCAGGGGCCTTCTGTGAGCAGCACAGGGGGCTCCTTGGTGGTCTCACAGAATACAATATAGAAAGCATGGCCCCAGATCTCCTCATTCCTCCAGGTGGTGATTATTCCTTGTTCACCCAGTGAAGTGTAATTCGGGGTCAGAACTCCTCCCTGGATCTCAGCCTAACCCCCCTCTGAGACTTCTCCCCAGCCCTCACCCACCATCACACCCTAATGTCTGGGGTGCCCACAATGGAAGCAGACATGCTCAGGGGCACTGCCTCTTGCACGTGCTGACTCTGCCCATTCTGGAGCCAGGGTCAGCACTTGGGAAGCAACATCCTCATCCATAGGGAGCCTGGAAGGGCCAAGTTGAAATCCTGCAGGGAGAAGCATAAGGCACCTCCAGGGATGGAAAGGCAAGGGAAAGCCTGGAGAATGGGCTCTGGGCTCTCTGAGGTTCTGGAAAGGCATCTTGGAGAAGGAAAGCCTGGCATGGGAAAGCTCTACTGCTGCCTCCTGACTGTCAGTCTGCTCTTATAAGGGTCCCTCTCATGCCTTTGGGGGGACCGTTTCTTTCTCAGTCACCTGTTCCTCAGGAGGACATCCCCACAGCGGCCATTTTTGTTCTCTGCCAGGCTGCTTTTTGCCATTTCCTGTTGGGAAGCAGATGCCCTTGTTCTCCCCATTCTACAGATGGGGAAACTCGGGCAGGATCAGGTTACATGAAAGGCCTACATACAATGTACAGCCTGGAAGGGCCAGAGAAGGAACTGGAACTTGGGCCTTGGGGATTCAAACGCAACATTTAATCCAGGGCGCCACCGAGTGGAAGAAAGACAGACACAGAAATCTGTGTCTAGATAGCAAAGCATTTTCACAAGGATATTTTGTGGCAGAAACCACAAAAAACAAAGTGAACACCAAGTAACTGGGGAATGGCTGAAGGAATCAGTCTATGACCGTCAAGAACAATCTAGGAGCCCTGACGAACATTGGGATTTTGGACAAAAACCATTACACGTACGGAGTTTTATGCGCAGTGAGAAAGCTGACTTACTGGGGACCCCCCTTAACGCTGAATCAGTATTAATCAGTCCATTATGATTTTATGTTAGAGGATTGTTCCTGATTTTTCATTTAGTAACATTTAATAGTCATTTAATAGAACAAGAATGAGCAATTCACCGTTGTAGGAATTACATAGGAATGGACCTTCTGTTGGAGGCTTTGGGCAGACTTCAGGCTTGTATAATGGAAACTATTTCTCTAACAGGCCCGAGGCCGACTTCCCTAAGTTCACTATCGTGAGAATGACGACAAGACTCTCTCCATCCTGTTTCCCCACATGCCAACCTGTCATGGTGGAAAGCCCCCCAAGTTCTCCCTGAAATATTCTTGGGGATGTGCGGTCTGCACTTGCCCAACCCCAGGAAAAACTTCCAGGGAAAAGCACAGCCACATGAACCTATTTCTAAGATTTTTCAATGAATCCTCAGAGAGAAAGTAAGAGATGATCTCTGGTTGAAAGCCTTTCCCCATGAATGCCCAGGAATCTGCTGCTCAATGTGATCTTGCCAAGAAAAAAAAATTCTATTTAAGTATCTTTCCTTATCCATGACAATGATGAGATTTTTCCCTTACATGAACTCTGAGGTGGGAAATAAGAGATTGGTGCTGGAAGTTATTACCACTTTGTTCATGTGCATAAGGTTTCCCTCAAGTGGGGACCCTCTTCTCTTAAATAGGCTCTAAATGATGAGATTTAGATTTGGGGGACCCCAATGAAATTAGAGTTTCTGGTGGTCAGGGTTTTAAATAAGGTCTAAATGAGGTCTAGTGGTGGCGTAAGGGTAGGGAGTTCTGGGATTCCCTTCTTCCAGCAAGAGTCCCTTGTGAAGGAATTTACAGACCTGAAAATGTAGATTAATAAAATAGGTTTATTATGGGGATTGGAAGTAAGGTTAAAGTCTGGTTTCTGGTTAAAGTCTACTTAAGGAAATAGCTGAAGATAAAGACAGGAGGGCACTGGAAACATTATTCCAGTGGATATTGAGTCCTTGGGTTGCCAGGCATGGAGCTGGCATGTTTGGACCCTCTGCAAAGAGAGGGTTTTAGTTTGGCTCTTTTATAATAAGGGGTTTTGGCTACAAGATGAAGGGGGCTCTTGGGTGGAGTCCCAAGTTGGCGCCTCAATGGCTTTCAGCTTTGAGGTGGAATTTGAATTGAATTCAATGGGTTTCATGACAGAGCAGATCCTACCCAGATAAAAAAGGTGAAATTTTAGTGATTGGGGTGGAGTGCCCTCTCTGAGACAGAGCTGAAGAAGGTTTTCTCCTTTAAGGATTTTTCAGAATTTTGGGGTTCTCTTCAAGAATGATAACTCAAAGCTGTGCTATATTCAGCACACTCATGAGGTTTGGCTCCAGTGTAGATTGTCTAACATTTAGAAAGATTCCAGCTCAGAACGAAATCATTTTGTTGAGGTCTAGATTTGGGGTACCTAAATGAAATTAAGGTTTAGTTAAGGTCTAGTGGCAGGTTTGGGGTACAGGAAGTCAAGCAAAGCTCCCCTGTAACGCCCTTGGATTCGGCGCAAGGATACGGTGGTATATGAGGTCTAGTAGCGGCTCAAATTCCCAATAAAAGCATTTATTGGCCTGGAGAGCTAGATTGATAAAAGAGATTTATTATTGAGTCTAGAAGTAGGAGATAGGTGAAGGTAGAGACAAGGAGGACACTGGACAGAGGGTCCAGTGGACAGAGGGTCCTCACATGGCTACCATGTTTGGAATCTCTGGGAAGAGGGGCTCCCAGCGTGGCCATTTTATAGTAGACTTAGCTCCAGGGGCTTTTGGGTGTAGCCCCAAAGTTGGCTCAGATCCGGGTGGGGCTGGGACAAGTCCAGATCTTCTATTGGAATTCAAAGGGACCAGAATTTGTGAGTCAAAGGGTAATTTACATTAACTAGGGGGGTTGGGAATCAAAGATTGGAATCTTTCCCACATCAATTTCCCATTGATTACATTGAAAACACTTCTCTCTAGTGTGGCTACTGTGATGTTGAGCAGGACTATTTCTCTGAAAACTTTTCTTCATTGAATTCATTTATAAGTTTTCTCTCCAGTGTGGATTGTCTCATTTACAGCCAGATAGGGACCCTTTGTGGAATCATCTCAAGTTTATTATTTTCATAATGCTTCTCCTTAGTGAGCATTCTCTGATATTTATCAATTTGGATTTATAGCTGAATGCCTTTGCACATTAATTTCATTTGTTTTCTCTGCAGTGTGGATTCTCTGATGTGCAGTTGGAAAGGACCTTTGCAGGAAATCCTTTCCTCACCAACTACATTCAGAACGTTTCTCTCCAGTGTGGGTTCCTTGATTTTCAATAAGGTTTGGTTTCACTTCTGGCAAAAGCCTTTCCACACTGAATACTTTCAAAAGGTTTCTTTCCAATGTGAGTTTTCCAGTGTCTAGCAAGACAGGGACTGAGTGCAAGAGCCTTTCCACATTGACTACATCCAAAAGGTTTCTTTCAAATGTGGATTCTTTGATGTGTAGCAAGGAAGGACTTGTTTGTAAAAGCCTTTTCATATTGGCTACATTTAAAATGTTTACCTCAAGGGTGGATTTTCTGATGTCTACCAAGGTCTCTCTTGCATATGAAAGCCTTTCCACATCAATTACATTTAGAAGGCTTTTCTCCTGTATGGATTCTCTGATGTTCTGTAAGCTTGTAATTATACATGAAAGACTTTCCACATCGATTACATTCAAAAGGTTTCTCTCCAGTGTGGATTTTCTGATGTCTGCTAAGCCCTCCCTTGAATGTGAAAAGCTTTCCACATTGAATACATTCAAAAGGTTTCTCTCCAGAGTGGATTTTTTGATGTCTGCTAAGACCTCCTTTCAATGTGAAAGCCTTTCCACATTGAGTACATTTATAAGGTTTCTCTCCAGTGTGGATTTTCTGATGTCTGCTAAGACCTCCACTGAATGTGAAAGCCTTTCCACATTGAATACACTTATAAGGCTTTTCTCCTGTGTGGATTTTCTGGTGCAAAGCAAGACTGAGTCTCTGTATGAAAGCCTTTCCACACTGATTACATTCAAAAGGCTTCTTGACAGTGTGGATTTTCTGATGTGTAACAAGGAGGGACCTGTTTGTAAAGGCCTTTCCACATTGATTACATTTAAAAGGCTTTTCTCCAGTGTGGATTCTTTGATGTGTAAAAAGACTGGAGTAGTATTTGAAAGCCTTTCCACATTGAATACATTTAAAAGGTTTCTCTTCAGAGTGGACTCTTCTATGTAAAGCAAGTCTTGAACTCAGTCTGAAAACCTTTCCACAGTGATTACATTTGAAAGGCTTTTCTCCAGTGTGGATTCTTTGATGTGTAACCAGACTGCAGGAGTATTTGAAAGTCTTTCCACACTGATTACATTTAAAAGGTTTCTCTTCAGTGTGGACTCTCAGATGGAAAGCAACATTTGAATTCTGTCTGAAAGCCTTTCCACACTGATTACATTTAAAAGGTTTCTCTTCAGTGTGGACTCTCCGATGTCTAGCAAGGCTAGAGTTGCTACTGTAAGCCTTTCCACATTGATTACATTTAAAAGGGTTCTCTCCTGTGTGCTTTCTGTGATGTAAAACAAGATGAATACGCTGTCTGAAAGTCTTGCCACAATCATTACATTTAAAAGGTTTTTCTCCAGTGTGGATTCTCTGATGTTCTGCAAGCCTGTAATCACTAACGAAAGCCTTTCCACACTGACTACATTTAAAAGGCGTCTCTCTACAAAGGACTCTCTGGTGTTCTGCAAGTTTGTAACTACTTATGAAAGCCTTTCCACACTGACTACATTTAAAAGGTTTTTCTCCAGTGTGGATTCTCTGATGTTGTTTAAGTCTGTCATTTCTCATGAAAGCCTTTCCACACTGGCTACATTTAAAAGGTTTCTCTCCAGTGTGGATTCTCTGATGTTTAGCAAGACTGTCATTTCCTGTGAAAGTCTTTCCACAGTGATTACATTTAAAAGCGTGCTTTCTCTGATGTAAAGCAAGATGGGCACTCCATGGGAAAGCCTTGCCACAAAGATTACATTTAAAAGGTTTCTCTCCAGTGTGGATTCTCTGATGTATAGCCACGTGAAAGCTCCATCTAAACGTCTTTCCACAGTAATTACATTTAAAAGGTTTCTCTACAGTGTGGACTCTCTGATGTTGTTTAAGTCTGTCATTTCTCATGAAAGCCTTTCCACACTGACTACATTTAAAAGGTTTCTCTCCAGTGTGGATTCTCTGATGTCTAACAAGATGGTAGCTCGATCTAAAAGTCTTTCCACACTGATTACATTCATAAGCCTTCTCTTCAATGTGGGTTTTCTTATGTTTTGCTAGCCTGGAGATACCTGTAAAAGTTTTTCCACCTTGATTGCATATGGAAGGATTTCCACACTGAAGAGATGAATAAGGCTTCTCTTTTGTATGGATTCTCTGATGTTCAATCAGGAATGATCGGTAATAGAAAACTATCCCACATTCAGTACATTCATGAGACACCTCTCCAGTATGAACCTTCTGAGAGCTAGCAAGAGCTGGCTTCCAACCAAAGGCTTTCCCACACTGATCATATCCAGATCTTTTCATTCCAGGGTGATAAGGAAGAGATGAAAGATAGGATGAGGTTGTTTCAGAAAGGTTATGCTCATCAGGCTCTTTTCTAATATGTGTCTGCTGATGAGTAAGGAGATTAGAGTTCTGACTGACAGCCTTCTCACTTTTATCACTTATGGAAAGCATTTCTTCAGTATCACTTTGCTGATGGCTGCTGAGGTCTGAACTGCACTTTACAGCTATATCCCAATGATTACCTGGAACCGATGCCTCTACCTCTTCAGTGAAGCATTTCTTGCATTCACTACCTTGAAGATAATCACTTCCTGAGGCCATTTTCTTACAGTGATTTAGGATAGAAGTCCGTCTGAATCTCTTTCCAATTTCATACAATTCAGAATCACTCTTTGCATATCTGTTTTGTTGAATAAAACCATGCAATTCCTTAAAATTGAAGTCACAGGGATCATCATCCATGAATCTTTGCAGGTCACGTTCTTTGACAAAGATTCCCAGCTTTTTACTCATCTCATTTACTGGGAACCCAGTTTCTACATCGGAAAAAAGATAAACATAAATACACAAAAAGACAAACACACCTAAATAAACAAAACAGCAATGTTATATAAGAGTCATTGCAGCTTGTCACCAAACAATATACAAAACACTGAGGTGTCCTCAGTGCAAATAATGGCTTTTAATACCCTAAGTCATTTTTAAGAAGAGACAGACTGGAGGCAGCTAGGTGGTGAAGTGTACAGAGCACCATCCTAGAAATAAGGAAAACCTGAGTTCAAATCTGACCTCTGACACTTAACTCTTCTTAGCTGTGTGCCTCTGGGCACTTCACTTAATCCCAAATGCCTCAGAAAAAAAAAATTAAAAAAAAAAAGAGATCAATAAATTGTGAGATGTGCATCTTGAAGTATTGGACCAATCAGAGACTTATCTTCTCGCAAAGAAAAATACACATTCAGCAACGGCAGGGACCCAGGCCAAGATGGCTACCAAATACTTAATGATAGTAGATTTGAGTCTTCTTTGTGCTGGAATAGTGTTTGCTAATTTAGAGTGAAAACTGAGCCAGTACACAATTGAAAATTGTAGAGCAGATAAGGAATAGACCGATTTCAGAGATTTGTTGGATAGTACCATATTTACTCATCTGGGAAAAAAGTAAACATCCAATTGGCTTGATGAAAATGATGGGGAAATTCAAAAGGTATTAAATGGAAAATGAGAACTCTACAAGATTTACAAGAACTTTAGATCATCCATCTGTAGGAAGGCAGTGTTTAAACTCTCTCAAAAGTTTAAGCAAAGATTACAGACATGTTGGATTTTTGGACCAGTACATAAAGGCAGATAAAGTTCATTTTTATATTGAATGTAACAATTTGAAAATCTTTTATAATGCCCTAAAGACTATTTATGGACCAAAGTGCTATCTAAGATGCCTAATGCTGATGGAGCTACATTGATTAACCATAAGGTTGTGATAATGGAAGAGATGGGCCAAACTCATAAAGTTCTCAATACACCCGTCTTTAGCCATTCATGAATTGATGGCATCTCTAAAGTATCTAGCTCTTTGTCACTCAAAAAGAAAGGTGCTATCAATCGTTTAAAAATTATAAATTTGCTTCTTTTTCCCCTAATTATCTTGGCAAACAGACCTTCCAGTAGTATTTTGGAGTCAAAGGTTATACAATTTTATGACTCTTTCATCATAACCCCAGATTGTTCTCCAAATTGAGTAGATCAGTTCATAATTTCACCAACAAAATATTTATAAAATACCGTTTATTACTTAACCCTGAATAGTCACTTCATTTGCAAATGTCCTATCCTTACTCGGTATTTTACATTGCCAATCTCTCCCAATTCCTGGGGCATCAGAGAATCTCTGGCCACTGATCTTTTTTTTTTTTTTTTTTTTTTTTTTAAATAGTTTTTTATTTACAAGTTATATGCATGGGCAATTTTACAGCACTGACAATTGCCAAACCTTCTGTAACACTTTTTCCCCTCCTCCCCATTCCTTCCCCCCATAGCAGGTTGACCAATACATATTAAATGTTAAAATATAAATTAAATGCAATATAAGTATACATATCTTAACAGTTATTTTGCTGTACAGACAGAATCAGACTTTGAAATAGTATACAATTAGCCTGTGAAGGAAATAAAAAATGCAGGCAGACAAAAATATAGGGATTGGGAATCCTATGTAATGGCTGATAGTCATCTCCCAGAATTCTTTCCCTGGGTGTAGCTGGTTTAGTTCATTATTGCTCCATTGGAACTGATTTGGTTCATCTCATTGTTGAAGAGGGCCACATCTATAAGAATTGATCATCATATAGTATTGTTGAAGTATATAGTGATCTCCTGGTCCTGCTCATTTCAATCAGCACTGGCCACTGACCTTCAGCAGTGTCAACTAATTCTACCCGGCTGCCTCCTTGAGGCCTTCAGACATCTCTGGTTACAATTTCACGCTCAAGAACAGCCAGATGCAAACTTAAAGTCTTTATTATACTTTATTATACTTGCTCACATAATGCCCTGACCCGTTAACTTCCAAAGAAGGTCGGGAATTAAAAAATTCCCCAAAGGCACATGCTCGGTGATAGGCCAAATTACAGTCCAAACCGAGTTTTACACATAAAAAGAACTGAACCTCTTCTCCATGGCAGGATAATCAATAAATTCCTTAAGACAATAATATCTGAGGTAAACCAACAGAACGCTAAGGAGAATTAATCCAACTGATGTCCATGTGGCTTGTTCATTTCCCTCCTTAGCTTCAGCCACTGCACTGACAGCCCTGGACGGGTACCGCCAGTTGCTCTTTGGAAGGCTTAGGGGGGCTGTAAAGAGGCCTATGAATTTTTCTAAGGTTACTGAGGTACAGCAGGGAAAAGATGAGGTGCTGGCTGTTTTTTTGGAAAGCTTGTTGGAACCTATCATACTTAGATCCGAATAACTGCAAGGCAATTGTTGTGTTGCTCAATCAGCTCCAGATATTAGGAAGAAATTGCAAAAGCAAGAGGGTTTTGAGGGAAAGAATCTCTTGGAGTGAAATGAAATTGCACAGGTTTTTAATAACCAGGAGGAACCCGAGCACCAACAAAATAAGAAAATGGCCAAAGCAGTTATAGCAGCCCTAGAAGAGACTGAAAGAGGTGTTTGGTAGAGAAAGGGCAGGAGTGACAGATGCCAAATAGATCAGGGCCCCCGAAAGGGAACCGGCAGTCGCTAGGATCTGATCAATGTGCATCCTGCAGGAAACGTGGACATTGGACAAACAAATGCCCAGAAAGGAGGAGAAGGGAACAAGTTCTGGACGCTGTGCAAACCAAATAGGGATGCCCGGGCTCCCACGTCACCTCACAGAACCCCCGGGAGCCAAGAGTCACTTTGAATGTGGGGAGGGGTCACATTATTCATTTCTTAGTGGATACAGGAGCTACAAAATCTGTTCTCCAAATCTCCTTGGGACCCTATCAAAGGACACTATGTATATACAGGGAGCTCCCAGAAAAATAAAAAGGTCCCTTATATGACCTCACGTACAGTCGAGTTGGGCCGAGGGATGGTAAACCATTCTTTTCTCGTGATGGCAGACTGCCCTTACATCCTCTTTGGGAGGGATCTTTTACAAACTGCACGCAACTAGGACTTGGATGATGCTTACGTTTCCTTTGCCCTACAACTGCTTGTTTCTTGCCCCCTTCTCGGAGGAATCCAGGCTCCTTGGTCCAGCACCTCAATTTCAAGCAGCCTTGAGTATACTTTTGCCTACTTTTAAATCCCTGATTCCCGGGGTCTGGGCTGAAGACTTCCCATTTGGGCATGCTGCTCACTACCCCCATGTGATAGTCCAATTCAAGGCGACTGTTGTTCCGGTACAGGTAAAACAATATTTTATCCCTCAGCAATTTTTGTTGGGGATTAAGCCTCACATTCATGGACTCTTTCTTACAAGCAGGAATACTTTGCCCTTGCCAGAGTGCATGGAATACTCCGCTTTTGCCAGTCAGGAAACCTGGATCGGGAGGTTTCCGTCCTGTTCAGGATCTTAGGGAGGGAAATAAGGGGTTGAGACCATATACCCGACTATGCCTAATCCTCATACTCTCTTGTTCTCCCTGAGCCCTGCTCTGACTTGGTATACAGTACAATACAGTAAAGATGTGTTCTTCTCAATCCCCATGGCACCCATTAGCCAACCTATTTTTTGCCTTTAGTTGGGAGGATTTCACTGCTCGGAACTGTCAGCAATTAACCTGGACCAGGCTCTCCCAGCGGTTTAAGAATTCCCCCACACTCTTTGGAGATGCACTGGAGAGCGATTTGTAGGACTTTGGAGCCACTAACCTTGGAGCTGTTCTGTTACAATATGTTGATGATCTGCTGCTGGCTGCCCCATACAAAGATCAATGTTCCCTCCTTACACTCTTGGCAGAGAAAGGATATTGGGTTTGGGGAGAAAAGGTGGAGCTCTGTTCCCAGGAAATCACATACTTGGGTTTTGTTCTCAAGGAACGGCTTTGCTTCTTGTCCCCTTCCCGCATCTCCAGGATTCTGAACAACCATACCCCCTCTACCAAGCGTCAGCTGAGGGAGTTTCTGGGAACCGCTGGGTGCTGCAGACTCTGGGTGCTCAGCTTTGCTGAAATTGCCACCCCTTATATGCCTCCCTCGCTGGGCCCAGGGAATTCCTTCTGTGGGGCTCTTAACAGGACACTGCCTTTGATTCGCTCTGGTCATCAGTCACACATCGCCCAGGTCACCCCTCCTCCCCACACGCTGGCCCTGCCAGACCTCATGAAACCTTTTCGTCTTTTTGTTGCTGAAAACACAGGAATTGCTAAGGGAGTCCCCACAGAGACTTGGCCCTTGGTCCCGCCCTGTGGTCCATCTGTCCAAGCTAATAGACTCTGTAGCCGCTGGCTGGCGACCGTGTCTTCGGTCCATGGCGGCAGCTGCTCCTTTAGTGAAAGAGGCTTTCCAACTCACTTTCGGGAAGCCCCTGGAGGTAGCTGCAGAACACCGTTTAGACCAAATCCTGCATGCGCCCCCCCCCCAGTGCTGGGTCTCCAACCCCCACTTCCCTCACTACCAGGTTTTGCTGTTTGATGGCACCAGGATAACTTTTGCTCCAGCGAGTTCCCTGAACCCTGCCACCCTCTTAGCCTCCGAACCGCCTAAAGCTCCCTTGTATGACTGTACTTCTATTTTAGACACTATCCGACCTGGACCTGCGAGACATACTCTCCTGCAGCCAGTTTCATTCTGTTCACGGACAAGAGTAGCATGGTTATTGATGGACAGCGCTGGGCTGGTGCTGCGGTGGTCTCTTTGTCTGCCACCTTATGGACTGAGACCCTCCTGCCCGGCCCCTCGGCACAGAGGGCCAAGCTCACTGCCCTGACCAGAGCCCTCCGGGTGGCAGAAGGTAAGAGAGCGAACATTTACACTGACAGTCGGTACGCCCTTGCTACCACCCACGTCCATGGCTACATCTACTGTTCACTGCCGAAGGTAAGGAGGGCAAGAACAAGAAATACATCCAGGCACTCTCAGACGCTGTCTGGCGTCCCAGGGAAGTGGCCATCATCCA
This sequence comes from Sarcophilus harrisii, assembly GCF_902635505.1. Lineage (NCBI taxonomy): Eukaryota > Metazoa > Chordata > Mammalia > Dasyuromorphia > Dasyuridae > Sarcophilus > Sarcophilus harrisii. Next base: position 605,345,006 of record NC_045428.1, read on the forward strand.
TGTTCCGGCCCATAACGCCGGAACCACCCAGTGACTCGTGGAATGACGCCCCCCCCCCCCCCCCCCATCGGAAATCTTTCACTCTCAGAAGAGAACCTGCCCCTGGAGGGCACTGCCCACATTCCCAGGGTAGCTTTGGGAGGGGGGGAGAGGGGGCACGATGCATCAAGTCAGAGGGCTACGATCTGGAGCGCTCACGTACAAGAAGCTCTGTGTGGAAGTTGTTCCAGTTTCCCCACACAAAGACACTGTAAACTCCCTGCTACGCCCCCACAGGGGCCTATTTTGCATCCACCTTGGGATTAACCCCTAGTATCAGTGAATTCGCTTTGGCCTTGGAAGAATGCCCCAGCTTTGCCTGCTTGTGCACGTGCTCCCTCAGGTCGCTCGGTATTCTGAGGAAGGGGCCGAAGGACATTCTGGTCTGTTAGACAGGGCAAGCAGGGCTGCTCCTACTCTTGTCCCCCTCCTGGTGGGATTGGGAATAGCAGGCTCCAGGCTGTGGGGACCCTGCCCTGATCCGTGGGGACAGCCAGCTGCTGGCTCAGGGTTCCCAGGTAGGCCAGGACTTAAAGGACCTGGAAAAAGCCCATATCCTTCCTGGAGAACTCCCTGAACTCCCTGGGAGAGGCATTCCCACAGAATCGCCGGGGGCTAGATATCTTCTATTTTAAGCAAGGAGGGGTACGTATGGGCCTCCTGACAGCTTGCTGTTTCTGCTCTATCAACTGGGGGTAATACGAGAGTCCTTCTCTGCAGTTAGGCAGAGGATCAAGGACCAGGAAACTGTCAATGCCAATCAAGGTCTTGGTCCCAGTCACTTTTTAATTGCTCCCCCTGGGTAACCTCTCTTGTGACCCCTGATTGGCCCCCTTACCCTATTTCTGCTGCTTCTACTGATTGTCCCTTGCCTGATTGTTCAACCACGTATATCAGGAAGAGGATCCAGGCAGTTAAGGGGCTTGTTGCCAGGGTCACTTACTCTCCCCTGGCCTCTGAGAAGTCTTGTCTCTGATGTCTCAAAAAAAGGGGGGAATGAAGTGGAAAAGCGCCCAAATGGGCCTGTGAGAAACCTAATCTTGGATCTGTGTAGTCAGAAGTTAGTTACTTGTTCTTCACGCCCTAATGCAGATGGTATTTTTAAAAAGCAAGATATGCTGTCCTGAAAAACCTAAGACCTCAATTTGATAAACTTAAAGAAACACTGTCTTATTGCTGTCTGGGAATGGCCCCCTTAGAGCGATAACTTTTGCCTCCTGTTTAGAATAGAAATTCCTTTTATTATGACCAATCAAGAAACATTTTGATGCCTCTCTCTTCTTTCTATAAATATGTGGCACTGAGACCACTCATTACTGACCCCTCCCATCTTGGTTGGGGAATCAGTCCTGGCCAGTAATAAACACTCTTAAAACTTTGGGATTTTGCCTGACCTGTGTTTCCTCTCGCTTGGGTACTTCGGTAATAAATGATATTTTACATATAAGAGTGTCCTCAACCTGATATCTAAAATGGTGTTTTTGTTCCTAATCAATCATAAATTAGAATATTTCTTATAAGGCTATAAATAGTTTTAATTTCTTCATCAGAAACTACCTCTTCTTATCCCATTGACTATTTGAGACATGAGATCTTCATCTGAGAAGTTTTCTCTAGAACAGGGCCCTTTGTTCTCCTTCAGTTACCTGCCTCTGCCCCTCACTTTGCCAGAAGTGAAAGGTTTGGAGCTGTGACCCCAGACCAATGCCGATGGCTCCAGGGCTTTCTCCTGGCTAATTTAGCAGAGTCTGCCTAGAGTGTCTAATCCTTTGGGCCAAATCTCTACTTAGGGAGATGAGGTCTTTCCTAAGATCCTGTTAAGATCCTGACAACTTCTGGAGTTTGGGTCACGTTTACTGCTCACAATGAATTGTGAGGCATTTTTATTTTGTTTTAGGGGGGATTCTTAGGGAGCTAAGTATTTCCTGCCCTATTGTGCCATCTTATCAGAACCTTCTCCCATTCTTTTCAGCAGGTTTTCAGGGAGTTTACGTCATAAATGTGGCAGTAAAGCCAGCTACCTGACAAAGGGTAAATTATATAACTCATAAAGGTGCAGGCAAGACTAAGATGGATGGAGACTTCATGCCTTCAGATGACTGAACACTCAGTCCAGTTTCTGGGATACAACACAGTGTGGATCACTTCTGTGCTGTTTGGGCTCATTTCGAATTGATGAGGAACATCAACAAAAGAGAGAAAAAGGTCCTTACCCAGGGACAGCAGGTTCTGGACATTCTCCAGCATGACCTCCTTGTACAGTTCCTTCTGTGAAGGGTCCAGGAGCCTCCATTCCTCCTCGGTGAAGTCCACCATAATATCCTTGATTGTCATCAACTCCTAAACCATCAAAAGTCATTTGATTTAGAGCTGAAAGATCCTCCACAATCCATCCAGTTCAACCCTCATCAAGTTAGAAGAGGAAACTAAGGCACAGATGGGAATTGCCTAAAACTTATAGAACCTTTAGAAGTGTCAGAACCTACACTTGGAACCAGGCATTAAGAGCTCAGTGGAATATTGAGAAAACCATTTTTCATTTGAAATGAGATTCATGTTGGATAATAAAAGTTGGAAAAATGTCTTACTATAAAATGCTTCTCCCAGTGGATTTAGGGATAATAAATGAATTCTATAGAACCTGTAGAGATGAAAGAGAGAATATGATGTGACACCCCTCCTCACAAGAAGGGTCTTAAATGATTACATATTAAGAAAATTCTATGAAGAGTTTGTGAGAACATAAATACTATGTATTCCGGGGAAGAAACCATTAGCAGTGATCACTGAGGAGAGAACAAAGAAATTATCTAGCCAGTTTCCTATAGTCTAAAATGAAATCTAAACTAGATGGAAGCAGGAAAAGAATTTTTGTTTTCATAATTATAACTTTTTATTGACAGAACCCATGCCTGGGTTATTTTGTTACATTATCCCTTGCCCTCACTTCTGTTCCGACTTCTCCCCTCCCTTCACCCCCTCCCCCAGATGGCAAGCAATCCTATACAAGTTAAACATGTCACAGTGTATCCTAGATACAATATACGTGTGCAGAACCAAACAGTTCTCTTGTTGCACAGGGAGAATTGGATTCAGAAGGTAAAACTAACCTGGGAAACAAAACAAAAAATGCAAACAGTACTCTCATAGGAAAAGAATTTTAAAGAGAATGTGGCCTCAAGTAGCTGACATGAGACTTTTCTAAGACAAGTGATGAAGCTTTAGCTCTTCTTATAAGGTGAGCTTGTTAATGGAATATGTTCTGTGAGAGATAATTAACCGGGACACTATCTGTCTCCTAGAAAGCCAGTGCTGTGACCTCTGATGCCACATTCTTGCCCTGATTCCTGCTTCACTCAGCCCCCTAAAGCCCATCCAGAGGTCAGGCTACCCTGGCTGAGGAGACCTTAGAATCTGTCCAATCCTTATTCTGGGACTGCCTCCTGCTCATTATTCTTTGCCAACCAATGCCAATCTCTTTCCTTCTTTAACTCTGAGAAGTATAATCATGTCCCTCAAATCCTACGACCCGGACGTTTACACATCTAGTAGTAAGTGAATTTTGGAGAAAACATCACTGACTTCATTTGATGCTATGCTGCTATTCTTTTATCAATGTATTAGATTGTCCCCTTCAATGTCTCTTGTCCCCCAATCACTTTCACCAAACTCAGAGCACTCACTTCCAGTCCTGTCACTGTCTAAGAAGGCACAAAGGACTTAGCAAATGTTGCCAAACTACCTGAGTAATCGAGCACTTGTTTCTTTGTTCCTATGTTTTCTTGCTCTGACATAAATATCTACGCCAAAGACTTCACACTGTAACTCTCAATTCACATTTTTTTTCATTTGGTGAAGATGTACTTTTCAAGGAAAGCAGAAAGATGGGAAATGAGCTTCACTGCAAGTATCTCTGATGAAGGTCACATTTCCCAAATACATAGAAAGAGCCGAATCAAATGTGTAAGAATAAAAACCATTTCTCAATTGAGAAATGGTCAAAGGAAATGAACAGTTTTTAGATGATGAGATCAAAAATAATGAAGGAAAGAAATGCTCTAAATCACTTTTGATTAGTGAAATGCAAATAAAAACAACTCAGAAATACCAACTCACATCTACCAGATTAACTAATAAGAAAAAATATGATCAATGCTGGAAAGAATGTGGCAATAATGGAACACTAGTGCACTGAAGAGGAAATGTGAAATGATCCAAGCTTTCTGCAGGGCAGCTTGGAAACATGAACAAAGGGCAAGCAAACTGCAGATCTTTAGACCTACCAATAGCACCTCTAGGTCTGTATTATTCCACAGAGATTACACAAAAAGAGGGAAAGAGCTTACACGTGTGAAAATATTCATAGCAGCCTTTTCCTGGAGGAAACATTGTGGAAATTGATGGAATTCCCATCAACTGGGGAATGACTGAACAAGCCGTGGTTTATGAATATAATGAAATAGTATTCTAAAATAAGAAATGGTGAACAGGAAAATTTCAGAAAGAACCCAAAAACCAGAGTGATGCAAATTGAAATCAGCAGAGCCAGGAAAAGATTGTATACAGAATCAGCAACAGTTTGGTGATCAGCTATGAAGGACTCTGCTGTTCTCAGGAGGACAAGGATCTAAGGCAAATACAAAAGACTCAAGAAGGAAAAGGCTTCCCATACACTAAATAAAGAACTGAGGGACTCTGAAGGTGATTGAAGAATATATCTTTTGGTTACTTCATTCTTTTGTCTCCTCTTTTTATCTGTTTCATTTTTTACAATTCAGATTAATAGGGAAATATGTTTTAGATGATAGCAGGGATATAACTATATCAGGTTGCCTACTATTTTATGAAGGAGAGAAAGGGATGGAGAAAAATGTACAACTCCAAATCTTACATATCTGAATCCTACAACTGGTCATGTCATTAAATTGAAAATAATTTAAAACAAACAAGCAAAAGTTCCTTTTTTTTTTTTTTTTTTTTTTTTAACCTGGGTCCTAACTTCTTTCTAACTCTCTGAGACCCAGACCAGGTAAGCAGGAGAGACTGTGTTGGTGACATCTGAGGAAATGTAACCCCCCATTCATGGAGTCTGTCACACCCTCCAGTGGATAAATAAACCACAGTTTACTCTCTGGCTGAACCCTGAGCTCCCTGAGTATCCCTACCAAGGACCCTGACAATTCCCACAACAGGATCAATGAGATCAAGAGAGGGCAAAACAGTTGAAAGAAAGAAATCAAGAAAAGAAAGAAAAGAAAGGAAAAAAAAAGAAAGAAAGAAAGAACAAAGGTGAATGTTAAAAAATTATGTTTGTATGTATTTCGAAAAATAAAAAGCTATTTTTTAAAAAAATAATAAATAAATAAGCTTTGCTAAAAATTAAGTACATTACAGCAAAATAATGTTTTGGTCATGTATACTTATTGTGTATCTAAGTTATATTTTAATATATTTAACATCTACTGGTCATCCTGCCATTTAGGGGAGGGTAGGGGAGTAAGAGGTGAAAAATTGGAACAAGAGGTTTGGCAATTGTTAATGCTGTAAAGTTACCCATGTATATATCCTGTAAATAAAAGGCTATTAAATAAAAATAAAAAAAAAAAAAGTTAAAATAAATAAATAAATAAATAAAAATTAAGTACATTAAAAAAGAGATAATCAATGAGATGATCTTTACGAGGCTCCTGGCACACAGCAGACACCACAACACCTGCCCCATCCTTCTCACACCTTACTCGTCCTCTCTGCCCCAGAGACGTTGGGCTCATGGCTTATGCTTCACCAGGACCCTCTGTCCCCTGACCCTGGGCCTTTTCAATGGCTTCTCTCCTGTCTGCAACGGCCTCCTCCCTCACCTCCTGCTTCCTTCACATCTCAGCTAAATTCTCCCTTTCTGTAACAAGCTTTTCCTGGTCTCCCAAAGTGCTGAACTTTCCCTCTGAGAGTAGCTCCCATCTACACTGTCCAGCAAAGGTGTGGACACAGCTCATGAGATGTTTTCTCCCCCCAGGAGCTCCTTGAGGGCAGGATCTGGTTTTTCCTCAGTGGTTCACATGGAGCTTGGCCCAGAGGAGCCAATTTCTAAACATTTATTGATGATCTAAGACCTGGAAAAGCAGAGAGACTCAGAGCCCTGGGAGCCACCTGAGGGGGCAGGAAATGGGCAGCACCAGGAAGGTGATTCCTGCCCTGCTGCCAGCCCTGCCAGGCCCCCCTCCCTCTGACAGGAAGAAGCTTCCTGGGCTCCCCCTGGGCCGAGGCTGCTCAGCTCCTGGCAGGGACCGCACTCACCTGGGACGAGGGGCTCCGGCTGCCGGCGGCCATGACTCTGGTTCTGGGCTTGGGTCCTCTTCCAGCCAGGCTGGGGAGGGAGAGGGAGCCCAGAGAGGGAGGCTGGGGTCTGAGGCTTCCCTTTCTAGGCTTCATGCTGACCTGCCCACAATGAGAGAGAGAGAGGAGGAGAAGGAGACATGTCAGCTCAGAGGAGGCAGAGATCTCGCCTGTGGGGGCAGGAGACCCTCCCCCTACCCCCACCTCTGACACTAAGGTCTCCTGCACTGCGGGAGCCTCAGCCCCATGGGGTCAAGGCCACAAGGCCTTCCCCCGAATCCCTGGAAGGCCAGTGTGACCTGGCCAAGCCCTTGGTCCCTGCCTGCCTCAGTTTCTCCATCTGTAACATGGGACCCCCAGCTGCCAAGGTCCCGGAAATGAGGACAGAGGTCCCAGGACCCCCTGGAGGGTCATCGGTCAAGGAGAGTAGCAGGATGGGAGCCCCAGTCCCCTTCCCCTCCCCCTCCTGCTTCAGAGAAAGGATCTCCTGGAGGGGAGGGACTGTTCTCACCCCTTTTTACACTGGAGGAAACTGAGGCAAACGGCATAAAGTTACAGAATCACCCCCTCCCCCAAGTGTGCAAAGGGCCACTGGCGACTGCTGAGGAGACCCCGCAAAATGGGGGGCCTGGTGGGGGAGGGGTCAGTGAGTTCCTCAAGGAACACTCAGCAGTGCCCGCCCCCCCCCCCCCAGCCACTGGGGATGCACAAGCACGCCCCTCCCCCACCTCAGCCCATGCAGGAAAAATCTCTCAGTGCAGTTCCCCGCCCCACGCACACTCAGGCCCCCCACGCGCGCGCAGCTCCGTTTCACGCCCCCTCCTCTCCCCCCTCCCCGCGCAGCTCCCACACGCGCACCCCCACACTCGGAGCCTGGACAAGCTGCAACCCAGCTCCAGACGCCGCCACCGGAGCAGCCCCGACCTGCCGCGGAAGGGGAGGAGCCTTCAGAGTGGAAGCAGAAGCCCCGGCCCCCGCCTCGGCGAGACGCCCTCCCCCCTCCCCCCCCCCCTTCCCCCCCAGCGCGGAAGGAAAACCAGAAACAAACCTGGGACCCGGGAAGCGGCGCCTGCGCCCCGGGGGACTCCCGGCATGCCCTGCGGCTCAGCGGCCCAGGGGCAGAGGCGGGAGTGACGTCACTAGGAGGCCTTTTTTGACGCAGTGAAGACTCTATCCCGATTCCTTCTATTCCTGGCTCCGCCCCCTCCGCTTCTTTCCCGCAGCTTCCCGAGCCTTTGGGGATGAGCTGGGGATGGAACGTGGGGCCCTTACAGGAAAGAGACCCGGATGTGATGGGAAATTCCCCATGGAAAAGTGCCTGTGGAAGTTCTGCGTTAGATCATTTGCATAATTACAAAGGAGGGCGCAGCCCCCCTTCTCCTGGGCGGGGCCGCTGGCCTCGGGACCTGCGCCCTTCCCCCATCCCCCCCTTCCGTGAGGGGGGCCCGGGAGAGACCCGCGCTCATGCTCAGCCCCCTCCGGCCCGCGGCGGGTTTGAGGCCGTTTCTGTTCCTTTGCACATCCCCCCAGGGCAGCTGCTCATTCTGTGATGCCGGGAAACTGAGCACGACAGAGATTAGACAACAATTTAATAACTTATTGAATGGAGACATAGACTGAGACCAAACGGATCCATGGTTGGTCCCAGGGCTGGACGAGAGAATCGTCTCAAAGAATCCCGCCCTGAGAGTCGGACGGCAAGATTTTTTATAGAATAACAGGAACAATGACGTAATGGCGGAGGTACCTGGGTGGGGCGACCCTGACGGGAGGGGCCGGAGAGGCTCCTGATATTCTAACGACGTCTGAAATGGATAAGGACCTTTATCCCCTCGAACATAAGAGGGAATGGTTAGAACCCGAGGCAGAGTAACTGAAGGGACCGTTAGGGAAACTGGGTCAGGACATTACAAGGGAGCTGTGGCTCAACAATTGCTCCGTCCGTGGGGGGCAGGGAGGCTCCCTCCGAGCTCCCGCCTGAAACCCGGGGCTCTGGCCCCCCTGGAAGCGCCTTCTTCAGCCCCGCTGAGAAGGGGTAAAAGCCCCTGTTTGTTTCTAAGAGGCTGCCTCGGGCGCCTCCTGTCGGGGAAGCGGGAGCCCCCGGGGGGCGCCGGGAGATTTCTGGGGAACCGCGAATCTTCCGCTTCTTTCCAGGCCCATCCAGAATCCCCCTGGCGGTCCGCCTGCCATGGAACCTGCGGCTCCTGGAGCTTCCTTCCCACGCCCCGAGCGGGGGCGTCCAAAGCAGGGTCCTTGGAACAATAGAGTGTAGTCCGGGCCTTATCTTCCCAAACTGAGGCCTCTGAGGCTTTAGCTTCAGTCCCTGATCAGTAAGTGCTTCAGCTGTAAGTTCTTCACCTTTTCCCCACAGCCCCAAAAGGCGTGAACCAGCCCCGCCCCCCCCCCCCCAACAGATGTGTGAACACACACACTTTTGCGCGCTTCTGTCTCCGCGGGGCTTCCTGCTAAAGCTTCGGGCTCAGCTGGGAATTCCGAGCCTCTTCCGGGCTTTCCGAGGACCCGCAGGGATTTCAGGCAGGGACGGCTTCTCGCCCTGGGAACAGTCAGCCCAGAGGCCAGTGGGGCTGCCCAGGGCTGGGGGAGGGGCCCCGCTTCTGAAGCGCTTTTCCGCAGGAAGCCCAGAGCTGTCACGGGAGCCCCGGGGATTTCCCGAGTGGGGGCGCCATGGGGAGGGCTCAAGGCCTGTGGGGATCAGTTCCCCGGAGCGGAGATTTTTTGTTGTTTCTTTCTTTTCAAAGCCCATGCAGCCCCTCAAGTCTTTCCAGGTACTTTCCTGGAGAGGTCCCAGGAGGGGAGGAGGGGAGGGGGTTGAAGTAATGGGTTTCTAATGGGTTAGGAAAAGAACTCAGGATCCCCCCAGAAGGAGCTGGGATCTAAAGGCTGTCACCGTGCTTGAGAAAACTCCCATTGAAATGGCCTGGACCGTGGTTATAAAGGAAATTTAGTCTTTTAGGACACGGACACTAAGGGTAGCAAGATCACTTGAAAACCCCGATTAAGGCTCCATGGGTTATAATTTCCTCTAAACCAGCCTCCCACAGGAAAAGGGTGAAGGATTCCCAATTCGGAGTCACCAAGTGGTTCATAAAACCCTGAGAAATGACAATCTAAGCAGACTAAACCACTGCAGAAAGCAGGTGTCTGAGATTCATTTTCTTGAAGTCTCCTTAATGCGCAGTTATTTGAACTGGTCTTAAATGTGGGAACAGGGAGCTCTCCTCCAGGCCCTCAAGTACTGTCACCCATCCCATCATATTCCAGGGAAGTCTCTAAAGTTTTCCACTTCATCCATGTTGAGGGTAGGAGACAATTCAGGCTTGGACAATTACGCAAAGAAGGGCAGAAGATACAAAGGGATTTTTTTTTAAAGAAAGGATCACATCATTTCCATGTACAACAATATCTGCACCTCCTCCACCCCACCCTCCTCTCCCACATCTGGACTGATGTTACAAGAAACCTTCTGTCACACAGGATTATACAATATCTGAAATGATTATTTTTTATTAAGGTTATATATACATGTAAAGATAATTTTTTTATAAGTACTCAGTCCAAATCTTTATGCTGGAGTCAGTCAGACCCCAGCCATACAGAGCCAGGAGGAGTTTGGCTCCTGGAAAGATGTCACCTTCAAACTCGGGCACTGGGTGGGTCCCATCATCCCCAGAGTTGTTCACAACCCCAGGGGTACAGCCAGAGGCAGGGAGGCAGACAGGCAGGATGGCAGGGAATGAGGGAGGGGGCTGAAGGTCTCTGTTAGGATCCTTACAAAGTGTTAACTCACTGGAATTGATAGAAACAATGCTTAAGTTTACACCTTTGAGAGTTCACATATTGGCTCACCCATTGGAGTTCACAAGTCCAGGAGATTCACGAGTTCCCTGAGTTGTAAAAGTCTCCACTGTAGAACACAAGCAGTTACTAAATTGGCTTTTTCTGTTTCTCATTTTTCAAAAAAAGGAGGGTTACACCTCCCACAATCCCATTCTCAGAGGAGGAGTCAACCTTTGGGTTCACACCTTTAAGAGATCATATATAAGAAGGCTCTTGAAGCCTCTGTGAGGAGTCAGTGGAGTCAGTTCCAGAGATTGACAGAGCCCCAATTCGGTTGAGAAGGTTCAGAACTGGAGATTCAGAGGGAGCTGGAGGCTGAAGCTGAAGCTAAAGCTAGAAGAGACAAAGATAGGCCTCTGAGAAAACTAACCAGGCTATTTTAGAAGAGGATCTGAACTTTTATCAGCTGGCTGCATTTGACCTGATTATTGATATGAACTGAAACTAAGACTGCCTCCGGAACCTCCCCAAGAAACCTGCTCCCAGAGAATGATCATATTTTAGAAAAAAGAACACCACAGGTCTCAAACATAATCTGTCACCCTTTCTTTCCTTTAGGGCCAGGGGGCTTCTGTGAGCAGCACAGCGGGCTCTTTGGTGGTGTCATGGAATACAATATAGAAAGCATGGCCCCGGCTCTCCAAGCCCCTTCAGTTGGTGTTCACTGGAGTATTTTGGGGTCAGAATTCCTCCCCGGCTCTCAGCCTAATCCCCCACTGAAACTTCTTCCCAGCCCTCACCCACTATCGCACCCTGATGTCCAGGGTGCCAACAACGGAAGCAGACGTGACCGGGGGCACTGCCTCTTGCACATGCTGACTCTGCCCATTCTGAAGTCAGGGTCAGCAGTTGGAGAGCAACATCCTCACCCATGGGGAGCCTGGAAGGGCCAAGTTGAAACCCTGCAGGTAGAAGTGGAAGGCACCTCCAGGGAGGGAGAGGCAAGGGAAAACCTGAAGTATGGGCTCTGGGCTCTCTGAGGACCTGGAGGGGCACTTTGGAGAAGGAAAGCCTGGCATGTGGGAAAGGCTACAGGAAACCTCTGCTGCTGCCTCCTGAGGGACTGTCAGTCCTCTCTCATAAGGATCCCTCTCATGCCTTTGGTGGGACCGTTTCTTTCTCAGTCACCTGTTCCTCAGGAGTTAAGCTGGGCCCCCAAGCGCTCCATCCCCACAGGGGCCATTTCTGTTCTCTGCCAGGCTGCTTTTTGCTGTTTCCAGCCCTGAGTAGTTCTTAGTAAATACTGGCCTCCTAAGGGAGGGCTTCAGAGTAAGTGACCACGAGCTCACTCTCCCATCTTCCTTGGTCCTTCACATACCCAATTTCTTCAGTTGCCCAAGACCTTTCTTCCTCAGGTCTGCCATAATTGTAGATCTGGTCCTGGGATCTTAGTTCCAGAATATAGGGAGAGTGTGGAGGTAAAGGACACAGGGTTCTGCTGTGGATGGGAGCACATACTTAGAGGGGGAAGGGCACATTGAAGCCCCTGAGGCCCCCCTCCCCATTTCAGAGAGAAGGTGAGGGAAATAGTTTTGTTCTTTGCCCAGAGTTACAGAGCTATGAACCCCACAAGAAAGGATGGGGCCACAAATATTGCCTGATGTAGTCCCTGTTCATTCAAAACTTTTTTTTCATTCTTTCAAAACTTTTCTGTTCCAGATTCTCTTCCTTAACACCTTCCTCAGCCTTCATTAAGAAAGCACATGCGAAGTTATGCAAAATATTTCCATAAAAATTGTGTTGTGAAGAAAAACATAAATTGTCCACCCTGATTAAAAAAAAAAAAAAAACTTGAGGAAAAATAAAGTTAAAAAAAGAGAAAGCAACCTTCTTTTTCTCCTTTTTGGTCTGATTTTTCTTGTGCAGCATGATGGATGTGGAGATATGTTTGGAAAAATTGCACATTTCACCTGTGTTGGACTGCTTGCTATCTGCAGGAGGGGGCATGTTTGGAGGGATGGAGAAAGCTCTGGAGCATGGGGTTTTGTAGAGGTGAATGCTGAAAGCTATGTAAAAACCTATTGTTTAAAAAAAAAAAACATATACCCACTTTGACCATAAAAAAAGAGGGGGGGGGGAGTGATTCAGACATAATCAGTTTCTTCTCTTGATAAGGATAAGATTTTTCATCATAAGACATTCAGAGTAGTCATGGATCATTGTACTGCTGAGAAAAGCAAAGTCATTTAAAACTGATCAACCCAGAACATTGCTATTACTTTGAATATAAAATATTTAACTTTGCTTGAGTTCATGGAGGATTTTCCAGGTTTTTTTCTGAGAACACATTCAATGACAATCATACATCCTAATTTCTCAGCCACTCACCAATTGATGGGCATTCTTTCTATTTGCATTTTTTTGCATTGAGAATATAGGTACTACAAATATTTTTGTACATATAGGTCCTTTCATTTTTTGCCCAGTATCTTTATTTTTTAATAGCTTTTTATTTACAAATATATGCATAGGTAACTTTTCAGCATTGACAGTTGCAAATCCTTTTGTTCCAACTTTTTCCCTCCTTTTCCCCACCCCTTCCCCCAGATGGCAGGTTGACCATGTTAAATACGTGTTAAATATGTTAAAGTATAAGTTAAATACAATATATGTATACATGTCCAGTTATTTTGCTGTAGAAAAAGAGTCGGACTTTGAAATAGTGTACAATTAGCCTGTGAAGGGAATCAAAAATGCAGGCGGACAAAAATAGAGGGATTGGAAATTCTATGTAGTGGTTCATAGTCATCTCCCAGAGTTCTTTCGCTGGTGTAGCTGGTTCAGTTCATTACTGCTCTATTGGAACTGATTTGGGTCATCTCATTGTTGAAGATGGCCACATCCATCAGGATTGATCATCATATAGTATTGTTGTTGGAATATATAATGATCTTGGTCCTACTTCTGGTCACTCAGCATCCTTTCATTTTTTAAAAATCTCTTTTGGGTATTCATGTTTAGTAATGGCAACCTTAGGTTAAAGAATATGCATGAATTTATGGCCTTGGGGTATGCCATATCTTTTGATCACTTAACAATTAGGGAATGGCTCTTGTTTTTTATAAATTTGAATCTATTCCCTCTATGTTTGAGAAATAAGGCCTTACCTCAATTCAAATATATGTAGAGAATTGACTCAAATTTATAGGAATTCAAGCCATTCTTCAACTAATAAATGGTCAAAGGATATGAACAGACAATTTTCAGATGAAGTAATTGAAATGATTTCTAGTTATATGAAAACATGTTTTAAATCCCTATTGACCAGAGAAATGCAAATTAAGACAACTCTGAGATACCACAATACACCTCTAAATTGGCTAAGATGACAGGAAATGATAATGATGAATGTTGAAGGAGAAATGGGAAATGGGGAAACTATTACATTGGTGGAGTAGTGAAGTGATTCAACCATTCTAGAGAGCCATTTGGAAGTTGTCCAAAGAGATATCAAACTGTATCTCTACTAGGCCTGTATCCCAAAGAGATCATAAAGAAGGGAAAGAGACCCATATGTGCAAAAATGTCTTTGGCAGCCCTTTGGGTCATGGCAAGAAAGTGGAAACTGAATGGATGCCCATCGGTTGGAAAATGGCTGAATTAGTTATGGCTTATGAATGTTATAGAATATTATTGTTCTTTTAGAAATAATGAGTAGTATTGTGTATCTAATTTATATTTTAATATATTTAACATCTACTGGTCATCCTGCCATCTAGGGGAGGGGGTGGGGGGGTAAGAGGTGAAAAATTGGAACAAGAGGTTTGGCAATTGTTAATGCTGTAAAGTTACCCATGCATATATCCTGTAAATAAAAGGCTATTAAAAAAAAATAGAAATAATGAGTAGGCTGATTTCAGAGAAGCCTGGAGAGATTTACATGAACTGATGCTAAGCAAAGTAAATAGAAGCAAAAGATCATTGTACATGACAACAACCAGATTATGTTGCAATCTAGTTTGGTGGAAGTGGCTCTTTTTTAACAGTGAGGTGATTCAAGCTGGTTCCAATAGTCTTGTGATAAAGAGAGCTATCTGTACCCAGGGAGAGAATGGGGACTAAGTGTGGATCACAATATAGTATTTTCACTCTTTTTGTTGTTGTTTGCTTTTTCATTTTTCCCTTTTTGATCTAATTTTCCTTGTGCAACATAATTGTGGAAATACATATAGAAGAATTGCACATGTTTAACATATGGTGAATTCCTTGCCATCTAGAGGTAGGGCTGGAGAAGAGGGGGAAAAAAAATTGGAATACAAGGTTCTGCAAGGGTGAATGTTGAAAATTATCTATGTATATGTTTTGAAAATTAAAAGCCTTAATTTTAAAAAAGGAGAGAAATAAGGCCTTAATCAATTTGCTTAAAATTTTTTTTTTTACAATTACTATTGCTCACTGTATCTTTTCTTCTTTATTCTATTCTCTATTTCCTTTCAAGCTGCAAGTCCTCAAAAGTATTGTTACTGACTATTCCTCCTTCCAATATGCCCTCTCTTTTATCACCTTTCCCTCTTATTTTCCTGCAGGATAGATTCCTATTCATATTGAGTGTGTGTGTGTGTGTGTGTGTTTTTCTTTGCCAGCCAATTCTGATAACAGCAAGTTTCACTCACTCACTCACTCATGTACCCCTCTTTCCCTCTAATGAAAAACTTTCTTCCCCCTTTTTCAATGGCAGATAATTTACACTGTTCTACTTCTCCCTTTCCCCAGTACATTCTTTTCTCCTCCCTTCATTTGATCTTTTTATTAAATAGCATTCCTTCATATTCAACCTGCATCTGGTGCATCTCTATTTCTTCAAACTGCCATAATGAGAAAGTTCTAATAACTTACAAGACTCATCCTCCCATGTAGGAATTCAAAAAGATAAATCTTATTAAATACCTTCTGTTGTCACTTTTCTGATTACCTCCTTAGGTTTCACTTAAGTCCTATATTTGAAAATCAACTTTTCCACTCAGCTCTGGTCTTTTCATCAGGAATGTTTGAAAATCCTCTATTTCACTGAATATATACCTTTTCCTATTAAGGATTATATAATATATGTTATATTATATTATAAGGATTATATATGTGCTGGAAAGGTGATTCTTGGTTGTGATCCTAGCTCCATTGCTCTCCTAAATACCATATTCCAAGCCCTTCAATCATTTAATGTAGAAGCGCTAAATCGTGTGTTATTCTGACCATGACCCCACTCTACTTGAATTGCTTCTTTCTAAATACTTGCAGTATTTTCTCTTTGCCCTGAGAATTCCAGAATTTGTCAATAACATTCCTAGGAGTTTTCACTTTTTGATCTCTTTCAGGTGATCAGTGAACTTTTTTCAATTTCTATTTTACCTTCTGGTTCGAGAATAGCAGGACAGTTTTCCTTGATGACTTGAAAGATGACGTTCAGGCACCCAACACTTTTGCAGTGTTTATAGACCATCATCAACCACTACAGAAGCCACTAGCCATTTACCATTGGTTGTCCTCAGTCCCTCTTTAGCCATTTCCCAACTGATGGGTATCCCTGCGATTTACAGTCCTTTCTTACAAAAAAAGAACTACTATAAATATTTTGACAACATAAAAGTTCTTTTCCTTTTTCTTCTTCATCTTGAGAACAGGATCTAAAATTCTCAGGGATGGATCAAGTGGTACCACAGTTCTACAACTTAGCACAATTTCAGGTTGTTCTCTAAAATGACTGGATCAGTTTACAATTCTAGCAATAGTGAGTTAGTATTCCAAAAACGATCTCTTAAGGTTGTTTTAATTTGCAATTCTCTATAATGTTCCAAGGATTTAAGCATTGTTGTCAGATGACTATAAATTAGTTGGATTTTTTCCATTGGAAAACACCCTATTTCTATCCTTTAATCATTTATCAACTGAGGTATGACTTGTATTGTTATATATTTAACAAAGTTCTATATATATTCAAGATGACATCTTTATCTGAAAAACTCTACAAAATGGTTTCTCAACTCTCTACTTTCTTCCTTTTAAACTTGAATGTTTTTTTTTTGTTGTTGTTGTTGTTGTTTTTTGCTGAGGCAATTAGGGTTAAACGACTTGGTCAGAGTCACACAGGTAGGAAATATTAAGTCTAAGACTCAAGTCCTCCTGACTTCAGCATCACTTAGATGCCCCTTGAATTTATTTTTTTTATAAAAAATTTTAAAACTTAGACTGAAATTATCCATTTGATATCTCACCATATCACTTGTTTATTCATAGATTCTTTACCTATCCATAAATGGCAAAGGAAATGTGTTCTATGTACAATTTCTCATGATGTCTAATTTTACATTTTGATCATGTATCAATTTTGACCTTGTCATAAATCCATGGTGTAACAGGGGTCCTCAAACTTTTTAAATAGGGGTCCAGTTCACTGTCCCTCAGACTGTTGGAGGGCCGGACTATAGTAAAACCAAAAACTTTGTTTTGAGGGCCTTTAAACAAACTTCATAGCCCTAGGTGAGGGGGATAAACATCCTCAGCTGCCGCATCTGACCTGCAGGACGTAGTTTGAGGTCCTCTGGTGTAAGATATTGGTCAGTTTCTGCTAGACTTTTCCATCTTTGTTCATACTTTTTATCCATCTTCCTTCCACTAGCAGTAAGACTGTCTGCTCATTCTCCTCCTCCAAGGAAAAGCACAGCCACATAAACCTATTTCTAAGACTTTTCAATGAATCCTCAGAGAGAAAATAGGGATGATCTCTGGTTGAAAACCTTCCTACACTGAATGCCCAGGAATATGCTGTTCAATGTGATCTTGCCAATAGAGAAAAATTCCCATTTGAGTGTCTTTCCTTATCCATGACAATGATCAGATTTTTCTCTTATATGAACTCTGAGGTGGGAAATAAGAGATTGGTGCAGGAAGGTATTACCACGTTGGTCATGTGCATAAGGTCTCCCTCAAGTGGGGATCCTCTTCTCTTAAATAGGCTCTAAATAATGAGATTTAGATTTGGGGTACCCAAATGAAATTAGAGTTTCTGGTGGTCAGGGTATTAAATAAGGTCTAAATGAGGTCTAGTGGTGGTGCAAGGGTAGGGAGTTCTGGGATTCCCTTCTGCCAGCACAAGAGTCCTTTGTAAAGGAATTTACAGACCTGAAAAACATAGATTGATAAAAGAGGTTTATTATGGAGATTGGAAGTAAGGTTAAAGTCTAGTTAAGGAAATAGGTGAAGATAAAGAGAGGGCACTGGAAACATTATTCCAGTGGGCAGAGAGTCCTTGGAGTGCCAGGCATGATGCTGGCATATTTGGACCTTCTGCAAAGAGAGGGTTTTAGTTTGGCTCTTTTATAATAGGAGGGTTTGGCTAGAAGATGAAGAGGGCTTGTGGATGAAGTCCCAGGTTGGCTCCTTGCTGGGTTTCAACTAGCGTTAGAATTTCAATTGAATTCAATGGGTTTCGGGACAGAGCCAACCCCACCCAGATAACAAAGACAAAACTGTGGTGCTTGCGGTGGAATCCCTTCACTGAGGCAGAGCTGAAGAAGGTTTTCTCTTTTAAGGATTTTTCAGAGTTTGGGGGTTCTCTCTTCAAGAATGATAACTCAAAACTGTGCTATATTCAGCACACTCATGAGGTTTGGCTCCAGTATGCATTGTCTAATATTTAGAAAGATTCCAGCTCAGAATGAAATCATTTCACATCGAGTACATTGAAAACACTTCTCTCCAGTGTGGCTACTGTGATGTTGAGCAGGCCTATTTGTCTGAAAGCTTTTCCTCATTGAATAAATTTATAAGTTTTCTCTCCAGTGTGGATTGTCTCATATACAGCTAGATGGGAACTCTTTGTGGAATCATTTCACATTTATTATTATCATGCTGCTTCTCCTTAGTGAGGATTCCCTGATGTTTACCAATCTTAGATTTGTAGCTGAATGGCTTTGCACATTAATTTCATTTATAAGATTTCTCTCCAGGGTGGATTCTCTGATGTGCAGCTGTTAGAATCCTTACAAAGTAATAAGTCAGTTGTCTAATTTAGCATGGTACTTAGCAAATTCTCTAGCTCACTAATGTATTTAAGTACTCATTGGAGTTCACACTTTTGGGAGATTCACAAGTCAGTATTCAGTATGAGATTCACAAGTCAGAAACCCACAATCCCACTCTCTCAGAGGAGTCAACCTTTGCATTCACACCTCTAAAAGAGCATAAAAAGGAGCTGAGTTAGCGAAGTGAGTTCAGTTCAGAAGAAGCCCACCTGTGGAGGCGGAACCAGATTCATTCACTTCATCTCACACCACCTTGGTGGCTGGTCTCCTGCATTTCCCCCACTGAGACCAAGGCTGGTCTGAAAGACTCTCCAGAAACCTGCCCAGCCCCAGGCAAGGAGACAAGACTCGGAAGGAGAAAATAAACGATTGGATTTTATCAGTTGGCTGTATTTTGAGTGATTATTACTTGGAACTGAAACTAAGGCTGCCTCCAGAAAACCTCCCCAAGAAACCTGCTCCCAGAGAGAAACATTATATTTTAAAGAAGAGAGCACCACATGCAGCTAGAAAGGACCTTTGCAGAAAATCCTTTCCTCACTGACTACATTCAAAACGTTTCTCTCCAGTGTGGGTTCTTTGATGTTCGATAAGGTTTCACTTCTGGCAAAAGCCTTTCCACACTGAATACTTTCAAAAGGTTTCTTTCCATTGTGAGTTCTCTGGTGCCTAGCAAGACAGGCTCTGAGTGTAAGAGCCTTTCCATATTGATTACATCCAAAAGATTTCATTCCAGTGTGGATTCTCTGATGTGTAGCAATCAAGGACTTGTTTGTAAAAGCCTTTTCATATTGACTACGTTTAAAATGTTTATCTCGAGGGTGTATTTTCTGATGTCTACTAAGAGCTCTCTTGCATGTGAAAGCATTTCCACATCAATTACATTTATAAGAGTTTTCTCCTATGTGGAAATCTTGGTGCAAAGCAAGACTGGCTCTCTTTATGAAAGTCTTTCCACATTATTTACATTCAAAAGGTGTCTCTCCAGTGTGGATTTTCTGATGTTTGCTAAGACCTCCCTTGGATGTGAAATCCTTTCCACAATGATTACAATTAAAAGACTTTTCTCCAGTGTGGATTCTCTGATGTTCTGTAAGCTTGTAATGTCTTATGAAAGCCTTTCCACATTGATTACATTCAAAAGGTTTCTCTCCAGTATGGATTTTCTGATGTCTACTAAGACCTCCCTTGCGGGTGAAAGCTTTTCCACACTGAGTACATTTATAAGGCTTTTCTTCTGTATGGATACTCTGGTGCAAAGCAAGACCGGCTCTCTTTATGAAAGCCTTTCCACATTGATTACATTCAAAAGGTTTCTTGCCAGTGTGGGTTCTCTGATGTGTAACAAGATGGGACCTGTTTGTAAAAGCCTTTCCACATTGATTACATTTAAAAGGTTTCTCTCCACTGTGGATTTTCTCATGTTTGTTAAGATCTCCCTTGAATGTGAAAGCCTTTCCACAATGATTACATTTAAAAGGCTTTTCTCCAGTATGGATTCTTTGATGAGTAAAAAGATTGGAGGAGAATTTGAAAGCCTTTCCACATTGATTACATTGAAAAGGTTTCTCTCCAGTGTGGATTTTCTGATGTTGGCTAAGACCTCCCTTGAATGTGAAAGCCTTTCCACATTGATTACATTTAAAAGACTTTTCTCCAGTGTGGATTCTTTGATGTGTAAAAAGACTGGAGTAGAATTTGAAAGCCTTTCCACACTGAATACATTTAAAAGGTTTCTCTTCAGTGTGGACTCTCCGATGTAAAGCAAGTCTTGAACTCTGTCTGAAAGACTTTCCACATTGATTACATTTAAAAGGTTTTTCTCCAGTGTGGATTCTTTGATGTGTAACCAGACTGCAGGAGAACTTGAAAGTCTTTCCACACTGATTACACTTAAAAGGTTTTTCTTCAGTGTGGACTCTCTGATGTAAAGCAACATCTGAACTCTGTCTGAAAGCCTTTCCACACTGATTACATTTAAAAGGTTTCTCTTCAGTATGGATTCTCTGATGTCTAGCAAGACTCGAGTTGCAGGTGAAAGCCTTTCCACATTGATTACATTTAAAAAGGTTCTCTCCTGTGTGCCTTCTCTGATGTAAAGCAAGATGAACACGCTGTCTGAAAGTCTTTCCACAATTATTACATTTAAAAGGTTTTTCTCCAGTGTGGATTCTCTGATGTTCTACAAGCCTGTAATCACTAATGAAAGCCTTTCCACACTGACTACATTTAAAAGGTTTTTCTCCAGTGTGCACTCTCTGATGTTCTGTAAGTTTGTCATTTCTCATGAAAGCCTTTCCACACTGGCTACATTTAAAAGGTTTCTCTCCAGTGTGGATTCTCTGATGTTTAGCAAGACTGTCACTTCGTGTGAAAGTTTTTCCACATTGATTACATGTAAAAGAGTTCTTTCTTGCATGCTTTCTCTGATGTAAAACAAGACTGGATCTCTGTGTGAAAACTTTTCCACACTGATTACATTTAAAAGGTTTCTCTCCAGTGTGCTTTCTCTGATGTAAAGCAAGATGAACATGCTGTCTGAAAGTCTTTCCACAATTATTACATTTAAAAGGTTTTTCTCCAGTGTGCACTCTCTTATGTTCTGCAAGTTTGTCATTTCTCATGAAAGCCTTTCCGCACTGGCTACATTTAAAAGGTTTCTCTCCAGTGTGGATTCTCTGATGTTTAGCAAGACTGTCACTGCATGTGAAAGTTTTTCCACATTGATTACATGTAAAAGAGTTCTTTCTTGCATGCTTTCTCTGATGTAAAACAAGACTGGATCTCTGTGTGAAAACTTTTCCACACCGATTACATTTAAAAGGTTTCTCTCCAGTGTGCTTTCTCTGATGTAAAGCAAGATTGTCATTGAGTGTGAAAGCCTTTCCACACTGATTACATTTAAAAAGTTTCTCTCCAGTGTGGATTCTCTGATGGGCAACAAGATTGTCATTGTGTGTGAAAGTCTTTCCACATTGATTACGTGCAAAAGGCTTCTCTCCAGTGTGGATTCTGTGATGTTCTGCAAGCCTGTAATTACTTATGAAAGCCTTTCCACACTGCTTACATTTAAAAGGTTTCTCTCCAATGTGGAGTCTCTTATGTCTAGCAAGGTGGGAGCTGGATATAAAAGTCTTTTCACAGTAAATACATTTAAAAGGTTTCTCTCCAGTGTGGATTCTCTGATGTGCAGCAAGTTGTGACCTCAATCTAAAAGTCTTTCTACACTGATTACATTCATAAGCCTTCTCTCCAATGTGGGTTTTCTTATGTTTTGCTAGACTAGAGATATCTGTACAATTTTCTCCACCTTGATTGCATATGGAAGGATTTCCACACTGAAGAGATGAATAAGGCTTCTCTCTAGTGTGGATTCTCTGATGCTCAATCAGGAATGATTGGTAATAGAAAACTATCCCACATTCAGCACATTCATGAGACACCTCTCCAGTATGAACCTTCTGAGAGCTAGCAAGAGCTGGATTCCAACCAAAAGCTTTCTCACACTGATCATATCCAGGTCTTTTCATTCCAGGATGGTAAGGAAGAGATGAGAGATAGGATGAGGTTGCTTCACATACATTGTGTTCATCAGGTTCTTTTCCAATATGCATTTGCTGATGAGTAAGGAGATTAGAGTTCTGACTGACAGCCTTCTCACTTTTATTGCTTATGGAAAGCATTTCTTCGGTATCACTTTTCTGATGACCACTGAGGTCTGAATTGCACTTACCAGCTATATCCCACTGATTACCTGGAACCAATGCCTCTACCTCTTCAGTGAAGCATTTCTTGTATTCACTACCTTGAAGATAATCACTTCCTGAGGTCATTTTCTTACAATGATTTAGGATAGAAGTCCATCGGAATCTCTTTCCAATTTCATACAATTCAGAATCACTCTTTGCATATCTATCTATTTTGAGAATAAAATCATGCAATTCCTTAAAAATGAAGTCACAGGGACCATCATCCATGAATCTTTGCAGGTCATGTTCTTTGACAAAGATTCCCAGCTTTTTACCCCTCTCATTTACTGAGAACCCAGTTTCTACATCTGAAAAAGACAAACATAAATACACAAAAAGACACACAGACATAAATAAACACAAATAGCAATATTATATAAGAGTCATTGCAGCTTGTCACTAAACTAAATATACAAAACTTCATAGGTGTCCTCAGTGCAAACAATGGCTTTTAATACCCCAAGTCATTTTTAAGAAGAGACAGACTGGAGGCAGCTAAGTATACAGAGCACCAGCCTAGAAATAAGAAAAACCTGAGTTTAGATCTGACCTCTGACAGTTAGCACTTCCCAGCTGTGTGACTCTGGGCACTTCACTTAATCCCAAATGCCTCAGGAAAAAAAATTAAAAAAAAAAAAAAAAGAGATTGATAATATGTGAGATGTGCATCTCGAAGTATTGGACCAATCAGAGAGTTATCCTCTCCCAAAGAAAAATACACATTCAGCAAAGGCAGGGGCCTAAGGCCAAGATGGCTACCAAATACTTAATGATAGTAGATTTGAGTCTTCTTTGTGCTGGAATAGTATTTGCTAATTTAGAGCGAAAACTGAGGCAACACACAATTGAAAATTGTAGAGGAGGTAAGTAAGGAGTAGACTGATTTCAAAGATTTGTTGGATAGTACCACATCTACTCATTTGGGAAAAAAGTAAACATCCAATTGACTTGATGAAAATGATGGGGAAATTCAGAAGGCATTAAATGAAAAATGAGAACTCTACAAGATTTACAAGAACTTTAGATCATCCATCTCTAGGAAGGCAGTGTTTAAACTCTCTGAAAAGTTTAAGCAAAGGTTACAGACATGTTGGATTTTTGGCCCAGTACATAAAGGCAGATAAAGTTCATTTTTATATTGAGTATAACAATTTGAAGCTCTTTTATAATGCCCTGAAGATTATTTATGGACCAAAGAGCTATCAAAGCTGCCTAGTACTGATGGAGCTACATTGATTAGTGATAAGGATGTGATAATGGAAGAGATGGGCTGAACTGTTTCATAAAGTTCTTAATACACCATCGTCAATGACTGCTGAAGCTATTACCCATTGATGTTAAGTCTTATTCCATTCTTCTTTAGTCATTCATGAATTGATGGCATCCCTAAAGTCTCTAGCTCTTTGTCACTCAAAAAGAGAGGTGCTATCAATCTTTCAAAAAGTATAAATTTGCTTTTTCCCCTAATTATCTTGGCAAACAGACCTTCTAGTGGTATTTTGGAGTCAAAGGGTATATAATTTTATACCTCTTTCATCATAACTCCAGATTGTTCTCCAAATTGAGTGGATCAATTCATAATTTCACCAACAAAATATAAAATACCGTTTATTACTTAACTCTGAACAGTCACTTCATTTTGCAAATGCCCTAATCTTACTCAATATTTTACATTGCCAGTCTCTCCTAATTCCCAGGGTGTCAGAGAATTTCTGGCCACTGACCTTTGCATTGTCAACTAATTCTACCCAGCTGCCTCCTCTGAGGCCTTTAGACATCTCTGGCTATAATTTCTTGAATCATAGTTTAATAACCGATAGTGTGCTCAAGAACAGTCATGTGCACAAGATCCCCTAACAAGAGAGAGGAATCTTAGGGACAATTCCAGTGGAATGGGATTTTTCTTCAAAGGGACAAAATTCTATCCCTTCTCCAGTGTTTAAAACCTTGTGCTTTTGACCATGTGCCAGGTCCAAATAAGTTTTATGCAAAGTTTATCTGTGGGTAGAAATGTTTGATATTCTGCCTCTAGAATCATGTTCCCCCAGCCCTCTTTTATCCTGGTTCTACCAGATTGGGCTAGGAAGACAAGGGGCAGATATGGTTGCTCATCCTTCATCAAAGAGTATGTTCAGTTCTAGCCTAGCCCAGAACACCACTTTCTGGCCAGGGGGGAGGTGAATGTCCAGTCCCCAATTCTCCCCTCTGCCACATACAGAGTGCCTCCTGGGCAGGCCCCTCTACTTCAGGGGGTCTGTATATACATTCTGTAAACATCTACCCTCCCTACCCCCAGTGTTGCATGCACATTATCCTACTTTACAGCCAAAGTGTAGCCCCTTATAGCCTCTCCAACTCCATTGAGTTGGACAGTGAATCCAGTGTTTGGTTCTTCTGTACAGTCAACTCTCAATTTTTTGCATTAATTTGAGGGGTAATGGTTATCTATAACTGTGGATAATTCCCATATAATTTTTTTTATTTAGTTTGGGAAGTTATAGTTTTTGCAATTGAATTATTTCCCAATTTTGTCTTGCTTGAGCACAAAAGTTATCTTTATACATATAGCACCTTTTTTATTTTTTCAAAGACTTCATCTATTATATCATTTTACCATCATGACAAGCCTGTGAGCTAAGCAGCATAGGCATTATTATCTCCATTTTAAAATTGAGAAAACTGATGCATAGAAGTTAGGTGATTGTTGAAAGCCACATAAACAGTAAATGGTCAGGACTGAAAACCGGTCCCCATCTTAGCCTAGAAAAGGCTGGAATTTAACTTTGCTGCAGATAAGCCTCAGAGAGGAGCATTTAAATCAATGTATTTATCGAGTACCTGTTGCTAGACAGTGGGAGGAATACAGAAGAGAAAGAAGATACTCCTTCTGAGGAGTTGTGGTTAATGGAGAGTTGATTGTATCTTTATCTCCTCTTCTATTTCTCTCTCCTACCCTTATTTTGTCTGAATCGATTCACCGGTCTCACTTATACAGAGGGAAATGTCATTAAAGATCATTATTTCTTTGGAAAAAAAAAAAAAAAGAACAGCTGTGTGCAAACTTAAAGTCTTTATTATACTTGCTCACATAATGCCCTGACCTGTTAACTCCCAAAGAGGGTCGGGAATTAAAAAATTCCCCAAAGGCACATGCTCGGTGATAGGCCAAATTACAGTCCAAACCAAGTTTTACACATAAAAAAAACTGAACCTCTTCTCCATGGCAGGGTAGTCAATAAATTCCTTAAGACAATAATATCTGAGGGAAACCAACAGAATGCTAAGGAGAATTTCTCCAATTGATGTCCATGTGGCTTGGTCATTTCCCTTCTTGGCTTCAGCCACTGCACTGACAGCCCTGGACGGGTACTGCCAGTTGCTCTTTGGAAGGCTTAGGGGGGCTGCGAAGAAGCCTACGGATTTTTCTAAGGTTACTGAGGTACAGCAGGGAAAAGATGAGGTGCTGGCTGTTTTTTTTGTAAAGTTTGTTGGAAGCCTATCATACTTACACACCTATTGACTCGGAGGATCCAAATAACTGCAAGGCAATTGTTGTGTTGCTCAATCAGCTGCAGATATTAGGAAGAAATTGCAAAAGCTAGAGGGTTTTGAGGGAAAGAATCTCTCGGAGTGAAATGAAATTGCAGAGAAGATTTTTAATAACTAGGAGGAACTCGAGCACCAACAAAATAAGAAAATGGCCAAAGCAGTTATAGCAGCCCTAGAAGAGACTGAAAGAGGTGTTTGGTAGAGAAAGGGCGGGAGCAATGGATGCCAAATAGATCAGGGCCCCCGAAAGGGAACAGCAGTCGCTAGGATCTGATCAATGTGCATACTGCAGAAAACATGGACATTGGACAAACAAATGCCAGAAAGGAGGGGAAGGGAACAAGTTCTGGCTGCTGCGCAAACCGGGCAAGGGATGCCCGGGCTCCCACATCACCTCACAGAACCCCCGGGAGCCAAGAGTCACTTTGAATGTGGGGGGGTCACGCTATTCATTTCTTAGTGGATACAGGAACTACAAAATCTGTTCTCCAAATCTCCTTGGGACCCTATCAAGGGACACTATCTATATACAGGGAGCTCCCTGAAAAATAAAGAAGGTCCCTTATATGACCTCACGTACAGTCGACTTGGACCAAGGGATGGTAAACCATTCTTTTCTCGTGATGGCAGACTGCCCTTACATCCTCTTTGGGAGGGATCTTTTACACAAACTGCACGCAACTAGGACTTTGATGATCCTCACGTTTCCTTTGCCCCACAACTGCTTGTTTCTTGCCCCCTTCTCGGAGGAATCCAGGCTCCTTGGTCCAGCACCTCAATTTCAAGCAGCCTTGAGTATACTTTTGCCTACTTTTAAATCCCTGATTCCCGGGGTCTGGGCTGAAGACTTCCCATTTGGGCATGCTGCTCACTACCCCCACGTGATAGTCCAACTCAAGGCGACTGTTGTTCCGGTACAGGTAAAACAATATTTTATCCCTCAGCAATTTTTGTTGGGGATTAAGCCTCACATTCATGGACTCTTTCTTACAAGCAGGAATACTTTGCTCTTGCCAGAGTGCATGGAATATTCCGCGCTTGCCAGTCAGGAAACCTGGATCGGGAGGTTTCCGTCCTGTTCAGGACCTTAGGGAGATGAATAAGGGGGTTGAGACCATACACCCAACTATACCTAATCCTTATACTCTCTTGTTCTCCCTGAGCCCTGCTCTGACCTGGTCTACAGTACTGGACCTTAAAGATGCGTTCTTCTCAATCCCCGTGGCACCCATTAGCCAACCTATTTTTGCCTTTAGTTGGGAGGATTTCACTACTCGGAACTCTCAGCAATTAACCTGGACCAGGCTCTCCCAGGGGTTTAAGAATTCCCCCACACTCTTTGGAGATGCACTGGAGAGCGATTTGTAGGATTTTGGAGCCACTAACCTTGGAGCTGTTCTGTTACAATATGTTGATGATCTGCTGCTGGCTGCCCCAGACAAAGATCAATGTTCCCTCCTTACACTCTTGGCAGAGAAAGGATATCGGGTTTGGGGGGAAAATGTGCAGCTCTGTTCCCAGGAAATCACATACTTGGGTTTTGTTCTCAAGGAAGGTCACTTGCCTGGCAGAGTAAATTATATAACTCATAAAATTGCAGCCAAGACCAAAATGGATGCAGACTTGGTGCCCTCAGATGACTGAGTGCTCAGTCCAACTTCTGAAATACAACACAGTGTGGATCACTTCTGTGCTGTTTCTGCTCATTTTGAACTGATGATGAACACCAACAAAAGAGAGAAAACGGTCCTTACCCAGGGACAGCAGGTTCTGGACACTCTCCAGCATGACCTCCTGGTACAACTCCTTCTGAGAAGGGTTCAAGAGGCCCCATTCTTCCTCAGTGAAGTCCACCAAAATATCCTTGATTGTCACCAACTCCTAAACGATCAAAAGTCACTTGATTTAGAGCTGAAAGAGCCTCCAGAATTCATCCAGTTCAACCCTCATCAACCTAGAAGAGGAAGCTGAAGCAGAGATGGAATTTGCCTAAAATTCATATAATCTTTAGGAGTGTCAGACCTAAGAGCCCAGTGGAATATTGAGAAAAGTATTTTTCATTTGAAATGAGATTCATGTTGGATAATGAAAGTTGGAAAAATGTATTACTATAAAATGCTTCTCCCAATGGATGTAGGGATAATAAATGAATTCTATAGAACCTGTAGAGATGAAAGAGAGATGATGTGACATCCCTCCTCACAAGAAGGGTCTTAAATGATTATATATATAAAAAAAAATCTATGAAAATTTTGTGAGAACATAAATACTATGTAATCTGAGGAAGAAACCATTAACAGTGATCACTGAGGAGAGAACAAAGAATCTAGCAATTTCCTGATTCTAAAATGAAATCTAAACTAGATGGAAGCAGGAAAGGAATTTTAAAGGGAATCTGGCCTCAACTAGCTGGCATGAGACTCTTCCAAGACAAGTGATGAAGCTTTATCTCTTCTCATAAAGAGCTGGTTAATGGAATATGTTCTGTGAGAGATAATTAATCGGGACACTACCTGTCTCCTAGAAAGCCAGTGCTGTGACCTCTGATGCCACATTCTTGCCCTGATTCCTGCTTCACTCAGCCCCCTAGAGCCCATCCAGAGGTCAGGCTACCCTGACTGAGGAGACCTTAGAATCTGCCCAATCCTTATTCTGGGACTGCCTCCTGCTTAGTATTCTTTGCCAACCAATGCCAGTCTCTTTCCTTCTTTAACTCTGAGAAGTACAATCATGTCCCTCAAATTCTACGACCCAGACGTTTAGACATCTAGTAGTAAGTGAATTTTGGAAAAAGCATCACTGACTTCATTTGATGCTACGCTGCTATTCTTTTATCAATGTATTAGATGTCCCCTTCAATGTCTCTTGTCCCCCAATCACTTTCACCAAACTCAGAGCACTCGCTTCCAGTCCTGTTACTGTCTAAGAAGGCACAAAGGACTTAGCAAATGTTGCCAAACTACTTGAGTAATCAAGCAGTTATTTTTTTTCCTGTTCTCTTGCTCTGACATAAATATCTGTGCAAAAGACTTCACACTTGAACTCTCAATTCACATTTTTTTCATTTGGTGAAGATGTAGTTTTCAAGGAAAGCAGAAAGATGGGAAATGAGCTTCAGTGCAAGTATCTCTGATGAAGGCCACATTTCCCAAAGACAGAGAGAGCTGAGTCAAAAGTGTAATAATAAAAGCCATTTCTCAATTGAAAAATAGTCAAAGCAAATGAACAGTTTTTAGATGATGAGATTAAAAATAATGTAGGAAAGAAATGCTCTAAATCACTTTTGATTAGGGAAATGCAAATAAAAACAACTCAGAAATACCAACTCACATCTACCAGATTAACTAATAAGAAAAAATATGCTCAATGCCATGTGGGAATACTGGAACACTAGTGCACTGATGAGGAAATGAGAAGTGATCTAAGCTTTCTGGAGACCAACTCAGAACTATGAACATAAGGGCAACCAAACTGTGCAAATCTTTAGATCTACCAATAGCACCTCTAGGTCTGTATTATTCCACAGAGATTACAAAAAGAGGGAAAGGGCTTCCATGTGCAAAAATATTTATACCACCTCTTTTCCTGGAGACAACATTGTGGAAACTGAGGGAATTCCCATCAACTGGGGAATGGCTGAACAAGCCGTGGTGTATGAATATAATGAAATAGTATTGTGCAATAAGAAATGGTGAACAGACAGATTTCAGAAAAAAAAAAAAAAAAAAAACAAACTGATGCAAACTCAAATCAGTAGAGCCAGGAAAAGATTGTGTACAGAATTAACAACAGAGTTCTATGATCCATGATGAAGGACTCTGCTCTTTTCAGGAGCACAAGGATCTAAGACAAATACAAAAGACTCAAGAAGGAAAAGGCTTCCCATACACTAAATAAAGAACTGAGGGACTCTGAAGGTGATTGAAGAATATATCTTTTGGTTACTTCATTCTTTTGTCTCCTCTTTTTATCTGTTTCATTTTTTACAATTCAGATTAATAGGGAAATATGTTTTAGATAATAGCAGGGATATAACTATATCAGGTTGCCTACTATTTTATGAAGGAGAGAAGGGGATGGAGAAAAATGTACAACTCCAAATCTTACATATCTGAATCCTACAACTGGTCATGTCATTAAATTGAAAATAATTTAAAACAAACAAGCAAATGTTCCTTTTTTTTTTTTTTTTTTTAAACCTGGGTCCTAACTTCTTTCTAACTCTCTGAGACCCAGACCAGGTAAGCAGGAGAGACTGTGTTGGTGACATCTGAGGAAATGTAACCCCCCATTCATGGAGTCTGTCACACCCTCCAGTGGATAAATAAACCACAGTTTACTCTCTGGCTGGACCCTGAGCTCCCTAACTATCCCTACCAAGGACCCTGACAATTCCCACAACAGGATCAATGAGATCAAAGGAAGGCAAAATAGTAAAAAAAAAAAAAAAAAGGTGAATGTTGAAAACTATGTTTGCATGTATTTCAAAAAATAAAAAGCTATTATTGTTTTTTAAAAATAAAACTTAGGTACATAAAAAAAAATCAATGAGATGATCTTTATGAGGCTCCTGGCACACGGCAGACACCACAACACCCGCCCCAGCTTCTCACCCCTGTTTCCTCTCGGCCCCAGGGACGTTGGGCTCCAGGCTTATGCTTCACCAGGACCCTCTGTCCCCTGTCCCTGGGCCTTTTCAATGGCTTCTCTCCTGTCTGCAATGGCCTCCTCCCTCACCTCCGGCTTCCTTCACATCAGCTAAATTCTCCCTTTCTGTAAGAAGCTTTTCCTGGTCCCCAAACTGCTGAACCTTCCTCTGAGAGTGGCTCCTGTCTACACTGTCCAGTGCAGGTGTGGACACAGCTCATGAGATGTTTCCTCCCCTGGGAGGCTCCTTGAGGGCAGGACCTGATTTTTTTTCCTTCCTTTACATCCTCAGTGGTTAGCCCAGAGCTTGGCCCAGAGGAGCTATTTTCGAAACATTTATTGACTTGGGCACCCGGCTGCACCTTGAACAGGAAGGAAATGGGCAGCGACAGGAGGGCGATTCCTGCCCTGCTGCCAGCCCTGCCAGGGCCCCCTCCCTGCAACAGGAGGAAGCTTCCTGGGCTCCCTTGGACTCCCCTGGGCCGAGGTTGCACAGCTCTGGGCAGGGACCCCACTCACCTGGGACAAGGGGCTCCGGCTGCCGGGGGCCATGTCTCTGGTTCCGGGCTTGGGTCCTCTGCCAGCCGGGCTGGGGAGGGAGAGGGAGCCCAGAGAGGGAGGCCGGGGTCTGAGGCTTCCCTTTCTAGGCTTCATGCTGACCTGCCCACAATGAGAGAGAGAGAGGAGGAGGAGGAGAAGTCTCAGCTCAGAGGAGGCAGAGATCTCGCCTGTGGGGGCAGGGAGACCCTCCCCCTACCCCCACCTCTGACACTAAGGTCTCCTGCACTGCGGGAGCCTCAGCCCCATGGGGTCAAGACCACAAGGCCTTCCCCTGAATCCCTGGAAGGCCAGTGTGACCTGGCCAAGCCCTCGGTCCCTGCCTGCCTCAGTTTCTCCATCTGTAACATGGGACCCCCAGCTGCCCAAGGTCCCGGAAATGAGGACAGAGGTCCCAGGACCCCCGGGAGGGAAATGGGTCAAGGCGAGGAGCAGGATGGGAGCCCCAGTCCCCCTCCCCCTCCTGCCAGGGAACCCCATGAACCCCCAGCCTTCCAGGCAAAGGCAAAGGACGGGACAAAGTTCACACTAAGAGCTGCTTGCAGAGAGCGCTCCCCCCGTCCCAGGCCCCGCCCCAGGGCTACAGAGAAGGGATCTCCCGGAGGGGAGGGGAGGGGAGGGCCTGTTCTCACCCCTTTCTGCACTGGAGGAAACTGAGGCAAACGGCGCAAAGCCACAGAACCCTCCCCCCTACCCCAAGTGTGCAAAGGGCCACTGGCGACTGCTGAGGAGACCCCGCAAAACGGGGAGCTCGGTGGGGGAGGGGTCAGTGGGTTCTTCAAGAAACACTCGGCAGTGCCCCTCCCCCCCATGACACAGGGAGGCATAAGCACGCCCCTCCCCCACCTCATTCCATGCAGGGGAAATCTCTCAGGGTTCAGGCCCCAGCGCAGCCGCACCCCCCCACACGCAGGCCCCCCCCCACGCGCGCGCAGCTCCATTACACGCCCCCTGCGCAGCTCCCGCACTCTGCACCCGCTCCCCCACCCTCGGAGCCTGAACAAGGGCTCTGGAGCTCCACAGGCCGCCACTAAAGCAGCCCGACCTGCTGCCGAAGGGGAGGAGCCTTCAGAGTGGAAGCAGAAGCCCCGGCCCCCGCCTCGGCGAGACGCCCTCCCCCCCCCCCCCCAGCGCGGAAGGAAAACCAGAAACAAACCTGGGACCGGGGAAGCGGCGCCTGCGCCCCGGGGGCCTCCCGGCATGCCCTGCGGCTAAGCGGCCCAGGGGCCGAGGCGGGAGTGACGTCACTAGGAGGCCTTTTTTGACGCAGTGAAGACTTTATCCCGGTTCCTTCTATTCCTGGCTCCGCCCCCGCTTCTTTCCCGCAGCTTCCCGAGCCTTTGGGGATGAGCTGGGGATGGAACGTGGGTCTGTACAGGAAAGAGACTCGGATGTGATGGGAAATTCCCGATGGAAAAGTGGCCGTGGAAGTTCTGCGTTAGCTCATTTGCATAATTACAAAGGAGGGCGCGGTCCCCCTTCTCCCGGGCGGGGCCCCTGGCCACCGGACCTGCGCCCTTCCCCCCATCCCCCCCTTCCGTGAGGGCCGGGAAGACCCGCCTCTGCTCATCCCCCCCGCAGCTGTTTCCTGCGTCCTTGGGGGGCAGGGGAGGCTCCCTCGGCTCCCCCGACAGGGCTCGGCCCCCCTGGAAACCTTCTTGCCCCGGAAGGGGTAAAACCCCCTTTTGTTTCAAGGGCTGCCTCAGGCGCCTCCTGTCGGAAGAGGGCCCGAGGGTGGAGATTTCTGGGGACCCAGTCTTCCCCTTCTTTCCAGGCCCATCCCGGTCCCCCCCTGGGCGGGTCCCGGCCCGCTGGGAACCGGCTCCGGGCCCTCCCACGCCCCGGGGGGCGTCCCAAAAAGGGTCCTTGGAACAATAGGTCCGGGCCATCTTAAACTGGGCCTCCTGGGCTTTGCTTGTCCCTGATCAGTAATGCCAGCTGATTCTTCACCTTTCCCCACAGCCCCAAAAGGCGTAACCACCCCCACAGATTAAACACACCACACACACACACACACACACCCCCCTTTGCCCTTCTGTCTCCCCGGGGGCTTCCTGCCCAAGCTTCCGGGCTGCTAAATTGAGCCTCTTCCGGGGCTTTCCGAGGACCCGGGATTTCAGGCAGGGACGGCTTCTCCCCTGGGAACAGTCAGCCCAGAGGCCAGTGGGGCTGCCCAGGGCTGGGGAGGGGCCCCCTTCTGGCCTTTTCCCGGAAGCCCAGGCTGTCACAGGAGCCCAGGATTTCCCAGTGGGGGGGCCCATGGGGGGCTCAAGGCCTGTGGGATCAGTTCCCAGCTGAGGGTTTTGTTTCTTTCTTTTTCAAAGCCATCAGCCCCTCAAGTCTTTCCTGGTACTTTCCTGGAAGGTCCCAGGAGGGGGGAGGAGGAGGTGGATAAGTACTTTCTGCCTCAAGCTTGGGTTGGGAAAGAACTCAGGATCCCCCAGAAGGGTGGGATCAAAGGCTGTCACTTGCTTGGAAAACTCCCCATTGAAATGGACTGGATCGTGGTTATAAAAAAATTTAGTCTTTTGGACCGGAACTAAGGGTAAAAGATCCTTAAAACCCATTAAGGCTCCATGGGTTATTTTCCCCTAAACCAGCCTCCTACGGAAAATGAAGGACCCAATTGGTCACCAAGTGGTTCATAAAACCCTGAGAAATGACAATCTAAACAGACTAAACCACTGCAGAAAGCAGGTGTCTGAGATTCATTTTCTTGAAGTCTCCTTAATGCGCACAGTTATTTGAACTGGTCTTAAATGTGGGAACAGGGAGCTCTCCTCCAGGCCCTCAAGTACTGTCACCCATCCCATCATATTCCAGGGAAGTCTCTAAAGTTTTCCTCTTCATCCATGTTGAGGGTAGGAGACAATTCAGGATTGGACAATTACACAAAGAAGGGCAGAAGATACAAAGGGTTTTTTTTTTTTTTTTTTTAAAGAAAGGATCACATCACTTCCATGTATAACAATACCTGCACCTCCTCCACCCCACCCTCCTCTCCCACATCTGGACTGATGTTAACTAGCTGCTTTTAATCAAGCAGGATGGGCTTCCTTGAGGCAAGAAACCCTCTGTCATACTGCATTACACAGTACCTGGAATGATTATTTTTTTTATTAATTAAGGTTTTACACACACACACACACACACACACACACACACACACATACATATAAGTCCTCTTAATGCCGGAGTCTGTCAGATCACAGCCAGTCAGAGCCAGGAAGTTTGGCTCCTGCAAGCCTGTCACCGGGTGGGCTCCATCATCCCCAGAGTTGTTCACAACCCCAGGGGTACGGCCAGAGGCAGGGAGGCAGACAGGCGGGATGGCAGTGAACGTGGAAGGGGCTGAAGGTCTCAAACATGATCCATGTCATCCTTTCTTTCCTTTGGGCCAGGGGGCTTCTGTGAGCAGCACAGGGGCCTCTTTGGTGGTCTCATAGAAAGCCTGGCCCCAGATCTCCTTGCCCCTCCAAGTAGTGATTACTCCTTGTTCACTGGGGTATTTCGGGGTCAGAACTCCTCCCCGGCTCTCAGCCTAATCCTCCTCTGAGACTTCTTTCCAGCCCTCACCTACCATCACACCCTGATGTCTGGGGTGCCCACAGTGGAAGCAGAGATGCCCAGGGGCACTGCCTCATCCACAGGCCGACTCTGCCCTTCTGGAGCCAGGATCAGCAGTTGAAGAGCAACATCCTCATCCATGGGGAACCTGGAAGGGCCAAGTTGAAACCCTGGAAGGAGAAGCATAAGGCACCTCCACGAAGGGAAAGGCAAGGGAAACCCTGGAGAACGGGCTCTGGGCTCTCTGAGGTTCTGGAAGGGCACCTTGGAGAAGGAAAGCCTAACATGGGAAAAGCTCTACTGCTGCCTCCTGAGGGACTGTCAGTCTGCTCTTATAAGGATCCCTCTCATGCTTTTGGGGGGACCGTTTCTTTCTGTCACCTGTTCCTCAGGAATTAAGCTGGGCCCCCGAGCGCTCCATCCCCACAGGGGCCATTTCTGTTCTCTGCCAGGCTGCTTTTTGCCATTTCCAACCCTGAGTAGGTCTTAGTAAGTACTGGCCTCCTAAGGGAGGGCTTTAGAGTAAGTGATCACGAGCTCACTCTCCCATCTTCCTTGGTCCTTCTCATACCGAATTTCTTCTGTTGCCCAAGACCTTTTTTCCTCAGTTCTGCCATAACTGTAGATCTGCTTCTGGGATCTCTGTGCCAGAATACAGGGGGAGTGTGGGGGTAAAGGACACAGGACTCTCCTTTGGATAAAATCATATACTTAGAGGGGGAACGGCACATTGAAGCCCCTGAGGAGCCCCCTCCCCATTTCAGACAGGAGGTGAGGGAGACAGACTTGTTCCTTGCCCAGAGTTACAGAGTATGAAGCATCAGAGCCAGGATGGGGCTGCAAGTATTGCCTGATCCAGTTCCCTGTTCAAGTAACGGCTCTCTTCAAAATACCAATTAGACTCAGATGTCCTCATGTTTTAGCAGCTGACTTTACTCTGACACCAAGGACCAAGGAAAGAAAATCATAAAAATAACCAGGATTTCCATAGTAGTTTCATGTTTGCAAAGTGTTCCATAATTATTGTTCAATGTAATCCTCATCTCCACCCTGGGAAGATTGTTCTCCCCATTCCACAGATGGGAAAACTTGGGAAGGATCAGGTTACATGAGAGGCCTACATACAACATACAGCCTGGAAGAGCCAGAGAAGAAACTGGAACTCGGCCTTGGGGATTCAAACGCCACATTTAATCCAGGTTGCCAAGTGGCAGAAAGACAGACACAAAAATTCACATCTGGTTAGCAAAACATTTATACAAGAATATTTTGTGGCAGAAACCACAGAAAACAAACACCAAGTAATTGGGGGATGGCTGAAAGAATCATAGTCTGTGACCATCAAGAACAATCTAGGAGCCCTGACGAACATTGGGATTTTGGGCAAAAACCATTACACGTATGGAGTTTTATGCGCAGTGAGAAAGCTGACTTACTGGGGAACCCCCTCAACGCTGAATCAGTATTAATCAGTCCATTATGATTTTATGGTAGACAAGGATTGTTCCTGATTGTTCATTTAGTAACATTTAATAGTCATTTGATAGTAAGAACAAGAATGAGCAATTCACCTTCTGTTAGAGGTTTTGGGCAGACTTCAGGCTTGTATAATAGAACCTATTTCTCTAACATGCACGAGGCCGACTTCCCTAAGTTCACTATCGTGAGAATGATGACAAGAACTTTCTCCATCCTGTTTCCCCACATGCCAACCTGTCATGGTGGAAAGCCCCCAAGTTCTCCCTGAAATGTTCTTGGGGATGGGTGGTCTGCACTTGCCCAACCCCAGGAATGGCTCATCCATCTCCTGATCACTTAAAGTTCCCATCTTCCCTGGCCCAAGCCAAGGGACATCATCCAGCTTATGACCATCTAGTCAGTGGATAGATTTCCTGCACTGGCCATCCTGAAACCCTCTGGCCCTGGTGGTATCCATATTTTAGCCAACGCATTTTACAGTAACCAATGAAATGCTGTTCTACTGATACTTGTATTCCTGTAACAGAGCCCAGAAAGAAGGTGGCACCTCAGATGGGAGAGCCAGGTCTGGGTTCTACTTGGTTGGGAGAGAAACAGACTCCTTTAATAAAGAGTTTGGCTTAAAACTCTGCCTCAGTTTCTCCTGCAGTCTGTTTTATGTGATTCCTCCCTCCTAACAGAATGGAAATTTGGGCTATTTCATGAATATTTCATTCTCTTCAAAGTCTAATGAAGGCTGTGCTGCAGAAGGAGGCCTTTCCTTGTGAATGAGATCCCCAAGTTTCATCTCCATAAGTATTTCTCCTGAGGATAGTCAAGTATCACCTGTAGGAGAAGCCCTTCCTACAAGCACAGCCTTTATCCATC
This sequence comes from Sarcophilus harrisii, assembly GCF_902635505.1. NCBI lineage: Eukaryota > Metazoa > Chordata > Mammalia > Dasyuromorphia > Dasyuridae > Sarcophilus > Sarcophilus harrisii. The sequence continues at coordinate 605,381,670 of NC_045428.1, forward strand.
TTCCTTCCACTAGAATAAGGTTGTCTACTAATCCTCCTCCTCCTCCAGGAAAAAGCACAGCCCCAAGTCTATTTCTAAGACTTTTCAATGAATCCTCAGAGAGAAAGTAAGAGATGATCTCTCGTTGAAAGCCTTTCCCCACTGAGCACCCAGGCATCTGCTGCTCAATGCGATCTTGCCAATAGAGAAAAATTGCATTTGAGTGTCTTTCCTTATCCATGACAATGATCAGATTTTGTCTTACATGAATTCTGAGGTGGGAATTAAGAGATGATTGGTGCTGGAAGGTATTAATTACCATGTTGTCACGTGCATAAAGTCTCCCTCAAATGGGGACCTTCTTCTCTTAAATAAGCGCAGAATACCTCAAAGCTTTGCTATATTCACCACACTCATGAGATTTGGCTCCAGTGTGGATTCTCTAATATTTAGAAAGATTCCAACTCAGAATGAAATCATTTCACATTGAGTACATTCAAAACATTTCTCTCCAGTGTGGATACTGTGATGTTGAGCAGGACTATTTCTCTGAAACCTTTTCCTCACTGAATTCATTTATAAAGTTTCTCTCCAGTGTGGATTGTCTCATATACAACCAGATGGGAACTCTTTGTGGAATCATCTCACATTTATTATTATCATAATGCTTCTCCTTAGTGGGGATTCTCTGATGTTTACCAATCTTGGATTTGTAGTTGAATGCCTTTGCCCCATTAATTTCATTTATAAGTTTTCTCTGTAGTGAGGATTCTCTGATGTGCAGCTGGAAAGGATCTTTGCAGAAAATCCTTTCCTCACCGACTACATTCAAAACGTTTCTCTCCAGTGTGGGTTTTTTGATGTTCAATAAGGTTTGGTTTCACTTCTGGCCAAAGCCTTTCCACACTGAATACTTTCAAAAGCTTCCTTCCTACTGTGAGTTCTCTGATGTCTAGCAAGACAGGCAGTAAGTATAAGAGCCTTTCCACAGTCAAAAGGTGTCTCTCCCATGTGGATTCTCTGATGTGTAGCAAGGAGGGACTTGTTTGTAAAAGCCTTTTCATATTGGCTACATTTAAAATGTTTATCTCGAGGGTGTATTTTCTGATGTCTACCAAGGTCTCTCTTGCAAATAAAAGCCTTTCCACATCAATTACATTTTATAACTCTTTTCTCCTGTGTGGATTCTCTGATGTTCTGTAAGCCTGTAATTATATATGAAAGCCTTTCCACATTGATTACATTCAAAAGGTTTCTCTCCAGTATGGATTTTCTGATGTCTGCTAAGACCTCCCTTGCGTGTGAAAGCCTTTCCACATTGATTACATTTATAGGGCTTTTCTCCTGTGTGGATTGTCTGGTGCAAAGCAAGACTGGCTCTCTTTATAAAAGTCTTTCCACATTGGTTACATTCAAAAGGTTTCTTGCCAATGTGGAGTCTCTGATGTGTAATAAGGAGGGACCTGTTTGCAAACACCTGTCCACATTGAATACATTTATAAGCCTTTTCTCCTGTGTGGATTCCTTGGTGCAAAGCAAGATTGGCTCTCTTTATGAAAGCCTTTCCACATTGATTACATTGAAAAGGTTTCTCTCCAGTGTGGATTTTTTGATGTTTGCTAAGACCGCCCTTGAATGTGAAAGCCTTTCCACAATGATTACATTTAAAAGACTTTTCTCCAGTGTGGATTCTTTGATGTGTAAAAAGATTGGAGGAGAATTTGAAAGCCTTTCCACATTGCTTACATTGAAAAGGTTTCTCTCCAGTATGAATTTTCTGATGTTTGCTAAGACCTCCCTTGAATGTGAAAGCCTTTCCACAATGATTACATTTAAAAGACTTTTCTCCAGTGTGGATTCTTTGATGTGTAAAAAGATTGGAGGAGAATTTAAAAGCCTTTCCACATTGATTACATTGAAAAGGTTTCTCTTCAGTGTGAACTCTTTGATGTAAAGCAAAACTGGAACTCTGTCTGAAAGCCTTTCCACACTGATTACATTTGAAAGGTTTTTCTCCTGTGTGAATTCTTTGATGTGTAACAAGATTGCAGGAGAATTTGAAAGCTTTTCCACACTGAATACATTTAAAAGGTTTCTCTTCAGTATGGACTCTCTGATGTAAAGCAAGATTGGAACTCTGTCTGAAAGCCTTTCCACACTGAATACATTTGAAAGGTTTCTCTTCTGAGTGGATTCTCTGATGCCTAGCAAGTCTTGAGCTGCAACTGAAAGCCTTTCCACATTGACTACATTTAAAAGGTTTTTCTCCTGTGTGCTTTCTCTGATGTAAAGCAAGATGGGCACGCTGTGTGAAAGTCTTTCCACAATGATTACATTTAAAAGGTTTTTCTCCAGTGTGGATTTTCAGATGTTTAGGTAGACTGGAGCTCCGTGTGAAAGCTTTTCCACAATAATTACATTTATAAGGTCTCTCTCCAGTGTGGATTCTCTGATGTGTAGCAAGGTGGGAGCTATATCTGAAAGTCTTTCCACACTGACTACATTTAAAAGGTTTTTCTCCAGTGTGGATTCCCTCATGTCTAGCAAGATGGGAACTCGATCTAAAAGTCTTTCCACATTGATTACATTCATGAGCCTTCTCTCTAATGTGGGTTTTCTTATATTTTGATAGACTAGAGATATCTGTACCATTTTCTTCACCTTGATTACATATGGAAGGATTTCCACACTGAAGACATAAATAAAGATTCTCTCTAGGGTGGATTCTCTGATCGTCAATCAGGAATGATCTGTAATAGAAAGTTCTCCCACATTCAGTACATTCATGAGACACCTCTCCAGGATGAGCCTTCTCCAGGCTAGCAAGAGCTGGATTCCAACCAAAGGCTTCCCCGCACTGATCATATCCAGGTCTTTTCATTCCAGGGTGATAAGGAAGAGATGAGAGATAGGATGAGGTTGCTTCACATTCGTTGGGTTCATCAGGTTCTTTTCCAATATGCATTTGCTGATGAGTAAGGAGATTAGAGTTCTGACTGACAGCCTTCTCATCATTATTACTTATGGAAAGCATTTCTTCAGTATCACTTTTCTGATGGCCACTGAGGTCTGAATTGCACTTCACAGCTATATCCCATTGATTACCTGGAACCAACAGCTCTACCTCTTCAGTGAAGCATTTCTTGCATTCACTATCTTGAAGATAATCACTTCCTGAGGCCATTTTCTTACAGTGATTTAGGATAGAAGTCCATCTGAGTCTCTTTCCAATTTCATACAATTCAGAATCACTCTTTGCATATTTATCTGTTTTGAGAATAAAATCATGCAATTCCTTAAAATTGAAGTCACAGGGACCATCGTCCATGAATCTTTGCAGGTCGTATTCTTCCACAAGGATTCCCAGCTTGTTACTCATCTCATTTACTGGGAACCCAGTTTCTACATCTGAAAAAGACACAAACATAAATACACAAAAAGACATACACACATAAATAAACACAAATAGCAATGTTATATAAGAGTCATTGCAGCTTGTCACCAAATTAAATATACAAAACTTCATGGGTGTACTCAGTGCAAACAATGGCTTTTAATACTCCAAATCATTTTAAAGAGACAGACTGGAGGCAGGTAGGTGGTGAAGAGTACAGAGCACCAGCCTAGAAAAAAGGAAAACCTGAGTTCAAATCTGACCTCTGACACTTAACACTTCTTAGCTGTGTGATTCTGGGCACTTCACTTAACCCCAAATGCCTCAGAAAAAAAAATAAAAAAAAATAAAAAAGAGATCGATAATATGTGAGATGTGCATCTCGAAGTACTGGACCAATTAGACACTTATCCTCTCCCAAATTAAAATACACATTCAGCAAAGGCAGGGGCCCAAGGCCAAGATGGCTACCAAATACTTAATGACAGTAGATTAGACTTTTCTTTGTGCTGGAATAGTATTTGCTAATTTAGAGTGAAAACTGAGCCAATACACAATTGAAAATTGTAGAGAAGGTAAGGAGTAGACAGCTTTCACAGATTTGTTGGATAGTACCATATTTACTCATCTGGGAAATAAGTAAACATCCAATTGGTTTGATAAAAATGATGAGGAAATTCAGAAGGCATTAAATGAAAAATGAGAACTCTACAAGATTTATAAGAACTTTTGATCATCCATCTCTTGGAAGGCAGTGTTTAAACTCTCTCAAAAGTTTAAGCAAAGGTTACAGACATGTTGGACTTTTGGCCCAGTACATAAAGGCAGATAAAGTTCATTTTTATATTGAGTGTACTAATTTGAAGCTCTTTTATAATGCCTGAAGATTATTTATGGACCGAAGAGCTATCTAAGCTGCCTAATGCTGATGGAATTACATTCATTAGCAATAAGGTTGTAATATGGAAGAGATGGGCTTAACTGTTTCATAAAGTTCTTAATACACCATCATTAATGACTGCTGAAGCTATTATTCATTGATATTAGGTCTTATTCCATTCTTCTTTAGCCATTCATGAATTGATGGCATATCCAAAGTCTCTAGCTCTTTGTCATTCAAAAAGAGAGGTCCTAGCAATCTTTTAAAACCTATACATTTGCTTCTTTTTTTCCTAATCATTTTGGCAAACAGACCTTCTAGTGGTATTTTGGAGTCAAACAACTTTACATCTCTTTCATCATAAGTGCAGATTGTTCTCCAAATTGAGTGGATAAGTTCATCATTTCAGCAACAATATATTTGTAAAATACAATTTATTACTTAACCCTGAGCAGTCACTTAATTTGTGAATGCCCTACCATTACGTGGTATTTTACATTGCCAGTCTCTCTTAATTCCCAGGGTGGCAGAGAACCTCTGGCCACTGACCTTTGCAGTGTCAACTAATTCTACTCAGCTGTCTCCGCTGAGGCCTTCAGAGGTCTCTAGCTATGATTTCTTTTTTTTTTTTTTAATTTAATTTAATTTTATTTTATTTTATTTAACAGGCTTTTATTTACAAGTTATATGTATGGGTAACTTTACAGCATTAACAATTGCCAAACCTCTTGTTCCAATTTTTCACCTCTTACCCCCCACCCCCTCCCCCAGATGGCAGGATGACCAGTAGATGTTAAATTAGATACACAATAAGTATACATGACCAAACCGTTATTTTGCTGTACAAAAAGAATCAGACTCTGAAATATTGTACAATTAGTCTAGCTATGATTTCTTAAAAAGAAATTATATACTTGCTCACATAATGCCCTGACCTGTTAACTCCCAGATGAATACCTGGTCTGTGAGAGACCCACATGTTCACTATCAGGCTACATAGCTCAGCAAGGGAACAATCTAGAGCTAATAGTCATGATTGAGAGTATAAAGCATAAAATATAAAAGTTAAAAAAGAGTTAACAGAATTAGAGGGTGAGATAGAGAAAGGAGAGAAAGGTTACAACATTCAGAACAGAAAGAGTTCAGTTCAGTGGCTAAAGCTAAGGAGGGAAATGAACAAGCCACATGGACATCACTTGGAGAAATTCTCCTTAGTGTTCTGTTGGTTTACCTCAGATATTATTGTCTTAAGGAATTTACTGACTACCCTGCCATGGAGAAGAGGTTCAGTTCTTTTTATGTGTAAAACTATGTGTACAATTTGGTTTGGACTGTAATTTGGCCTAATGCCGAGCATGTGCCTTTGGGGAATTTTTTAATTCCCGACCCTCTTTGGGAGTTAACAGGTCAGGGCATTATTTGAGCAAGTATAATAAAGACTTTAAGTTTGCACATGGCTGTTCTTGAGTGCGCTATTGGTTATTAAACTACGATTCAAGAAATTGTAGCCAGAGACAAATGAAAGCCTCAGAGGAGGCAGCTGGGTAGAATTCGTTGACACTGCAAAGGTCAATGGCCAGAGGTTCTCTGACGTCCTGGGAATTAGGAGAGACTGGTAATGTAAACTACCGAGTACAGCAAGGGCATTGGCAAATGAAGTGACCCCTCAGGGTTAAATAATAAACGGTATTTTACATATATTAGAGTCTTCAACCTGATATCAAAATGGTGTTTTTTCCCCTAATCAATAATGTTAGAATATTTCTCATAAGGCTATAAATATTTTTAATTTCTTCCATCAGAAACTACCTCATCCTATCCCGTTGAGTATCTGAGACATGAGATCTTCATCTGAGAAGTTTTCTCTAGAACAGGGCCTTTTCTTCTCCTTCTTCATTTGGGCCAAATCTCTACTTAGGGAGATGAGATTTCCTATGATCCTCTTAAGATCCAGACAACTTCTGCAGTTTGGGTCACTTTTGCTGCTCAAAATGAATTGTGAGGCATTTATTTTTTGTTTTAGGGGAGATTCTTAGGGAGCTAAGTATTTCCTGTCCTATTGTGCCATCTTATCAGAATCTTCTCCCATTCTTTTCAGCAGGTTTTTAGGGAGTTTACCTCATAATTGTGGCAGTAAAGTCAGCTACCTGACAGAGGGTAAATTATATAACTCATGAAGGTGCAGCCAAGACCAAAATGGATGTAGACTTGGTGCCCTCGGATGACTGAACACTCAATCCAGTTTCTGGGATACAACACAGTGTAGATCACTTCTGTGCTGTTTGGGCTCATTTTGAACTGATAAGGAATATCAACAAAAGAGAGAAAATGGTCCTTACCCAGGGACAGCAGATTCTGGACACTCTCCAGCATGACCTCCTTGTACAGCTCCTTCTGAGAAGGGTCCAGGAGATCCCACTCCTCCTCAGTGAAGTCCACCATGATATCCTTGATTGTCACCAACTCCTAAACGATCCAAAGTCACTTGATTTAGAGCTGAGAGACTCCAGAATTCATCTAGTCAAACCCTCATCAACTTAGAAGAGGAAACAGAAGCAGAGATGGGATTTGCCTAAAACTCATATAATCTTTAGGAGTGTCAGACCTAAGAGCCCAGTGGAATATTGAGAAAAGCATTTTTCATTTGAAATGAGATTCATGTTGGATAATAAAAGCTGGAAAAATGTATTACTATAAAATGCTTCTCCCAATGGATTTAGGGATAATAAATGAATTCTATAGAACCTGTATAGGTGAGGGATGATGTGACATCCCTCCTCACAAGAAGGGTCTTAAATGATTATATATATAAAAAAAAAACCTATGAAAATTTTGTGAGAACATAAATATTATGTAATCTGGGGAAGAAACCATTAGCAGTGTTCACTGAGGAGAGAACAAAGAAATTATCTAGCAATTTCCTATGATTCTAAATTGAAATCTAAACTAGATGGAAGCAGGAAAAGAATTTTAAAGAGAATCTGGCCTCAACTAGCTGGCATGAGACTCTTCCAAGACAAGTGATGAAGCTTTATCTCTTCTCATAAAGAGCTGGTTAATGGAATATGTTCTGTGAGAGATAATTAATCGGGACACTACCTGTCTCTTAGAAAGCCAGTGCTGTGACCTCTGATGCCACATTCTTGCCCTGATTCCTGCTTCACTCAGCCCCCTAGAGCCCATCCAGAGGTCAGGCTACCCTGGCTGAGGAGACCTTAGAATCTGCCCAATCCTTATTCTGGGACTGCTTCCTGCTCATTATTCTTTGCCAACCAATGCCAGTCTCTTTCCCTCTTTAACTCTGGGAAGTACAATCATGTCCCTCAAATCCTATGACCCAGACGTTTACACATCTAGTAGTAAGTGAATTTTTGAGAAAACATCACTGACTTCATTTGATGCTATGCTATTCTTTTATCAATGTGCTACATTTCCCCTTCAATGTCTCTCGACCCCCAATCACTTTCACCAAACTCAGAGCACTCACTTCCAGTCCTGTTACTGTCTAAGAAGGCACAAAGGACTTAGCAAATGTTGCCAAACTACCTGAGTAATCAAGCAGTTAATTTTTTTCCTGTTCTCTTGCTCTGACATAAATATCTGTGCAAAAGACTTCACACTGTAACTCTCAATTCACATTTTTTTCTTTTGGTGAAGATGTAGTTTTCAAGGAAAGCAGAAAGATGGGAAATGAGCTTCACTGCAAGTATCTCTGATGAAGGCCACATTTCCCAAATACATAGAAAGAGCCGAATCAAATGTGTAAGAATAAAAACCATTTCTCAATTGAAAAATGGTCAAAGGAAATGAACAATTTTTAGGTGATGAGATAAAAAATAATGTAGGAAAGAAATGTTCTAAATCACTTTTGATTAGGGAAATGCAAATAAAAACAACTCAAAAGTACCACATCACATCTACCAGATTAATAGGACAAAATATGATCAATGTTGGAAAGAATGTGGGAATACTGGGACACTAGTGCACTGAAGAGGAATTGTGAAGTGATCTAAGCTTTCTGGAGAGGAACTTGGAACTATGACCAAAAGACAACCAAACTGTGCAAATCTTTAGACCTACCAATAGCACCTCTAGGTCTGTTATTATTCCACAGAGATTACAAAATGAGGGAAAGGGCCTACACACGTAAAAACATTTATACCATCCCCTTTCCTGGAGGCAACATTGTGGAAACTGAGGGAATTCCCATCAGTTGGGGAATGACTGAACAAGCTGTAGTATATGAATATAATGAAAGAGAATTGTGCAATAAGAAATGGTGAACAAGGCAGATTTCAGGAAAAAAAAACAAAGTGATGCAAACTCAAATCAGCAGAGCCAGGAAAAGATTATATACAGAATCAGCAATAGCATTGTATGATCAATCATGAAGGACTTTGCTCTTCTCAGGAGCACAAGGATCTAAGGCAAATACAAAAGACTCAAGAAGGAAAAGGCTTTTCACACACTAAATAAAGAATAGATGGGCTCTGAAAGTGATTGAAGAATTTATTTTAGTTATTTTATTTTTTTTTCTAATTTTTTTATTGGTTTCATTTTTTACACTTCAGATTAATAGGGAAATATGTTTTAAATGATAGCAGGGATATACCTAGATCAAGTTGCCTACTATTTTATGAAGAAAAGAGAGAAAGGGATGGAGAAAAATGTACAACTCCAAATCTTACATATCTGAATCCTACAATTTGTCATGTCATTAAATTGAAAATAATTTAAAACAAACAAGCAAATGTTCCTTTTTTTTTTTTTTTTTTTTTGAACCTGGGTCCTAACTTCTTTCTAACTCTCTCTGAGACCCAACAGATGCTACCCAAAGCCCAGGTCATGTAAGGAGGAGAGATTGTTTCTGTGATATCTGAGGAAATGTAACCCCCCATTGATGGAGTCTGTCACACCCTCCACTGGATAAATTAACCGCAGTTTACTCTCTGGCTGGACCCGGAGCTCCCTGACTTTCCCTACCAAGGACCCTGAGAATTCCCACAACAGGATCAATGAGACCATTTTTATGAGGCTCCTGGCACACGGCAGACACCACAACACCCGCCCCAGCTTCTCACCCCTGTTTCCTCTCTGCTCCAGGGGCACTGACCTCCTGGCTTATATTTAACCAGCACCCTCTGTCCCCTGACTCTGAGCCTTTTCAATGGCTTCTCTCCTGTCTGCAATGGCCTCCTCCCTCACCTCCTGCTTCCTTCACATCTCGGCTAAATTCTCCCTTTCTGTAACAAGCTTTTCCTGGTCCCCAAACTGCTGAACCTTCCCTCTGAGAGTGGCTCCCGTCTACACTGTCCAGTGCAGGTGTGGACACAGCTCATGAGATGTTTCTTCCCCTGAGAGGCTCCTTGAGGGCAGGACCTGATTTTTTTTCTTTACCTTCCTCTGCACCCTCAGTGGTTCCCCCGGAGCTTGGCCCAGAGGAGCTTTTTTCTAAACATTTATTGATGATCTAAGACCTGGCAAAGGAGGACTCAGAGCCCTGGGAGCAGCCGTGTGGCCTGAGGGGGCAGGAAATGGGCAGTGCCAGGAGGACGATTCCTGCCCTGCTGCCAGCCCTGCCAGGGCCCCCTCCATGCAACAGGAGGAAGCTTCCTGGGCTCCCTTGGACTCCCCTGGGCTGAGGCTGCTCAGCTCCAGCAGGGAGCGCACTCACCTGGGACGAGGGGCTCCGGCTGCCGGGGGCCATGTCTCTGCTTCCGGGTTTGGCTCCTCTGCCTGCCGGGCTTGGGGAGGGAGAGGGAGCCCAGAGAGGGAGGCCGGGGTCTGAGGCTTCTCTGCCCAGGCTGGATGCTGACCTGCCCACAATGAGAGAGAGGAAGAGATCTCTCAGGGCAGGGGCGGTGGGGAGAGGCTGCTCCCCAGGAGGAGGCCGAGAGATCTCAGAGAGAAGGAGGCAGAGATCTCGCCTGTGGGGGCAGGGAGACCCTCCCCCTACCCCCACCTCTGACACTAAGGTCTCCTGCACTGCGGGAGCCTCAGCCCCATGGGGTCAAGACCACAAGGCCTTCCCCTGAATCCCTGGAAGGCCAGTGTGACCTGGCCAAGCCCCCGGTCCCTGCCTGCCTCAGTTTCTCCATCTGTAACATGGGACCCCCAGCTGCCAAGGTCCCGGAAATGAGGACAGAGGTCCCAGGACCCCCTGGAGGGTCATCGGTCAAGGCGAGGAGCAGGATGGGAGCCCCAGTCCCCCTCCCCCTCCTGCCAGGGAACCCCCTGCACCCCAAGTCTTCAAAGGCAAAGACAAATGACGGGACAAAGTTCACACTAAGAGCTGCTTGCAGAGAGTGCTCCCCGTGTCCCAGGCCCCGTCCTCAGGGCTTCAGAGAAGGGATCTCCCGGAGGGGAGGGGAGGGGAGGGCCTATTCTCACCCCTTTGTGCACTGGAGGAAACTGAGGCAAACGGTGCAAAGCTACAGAACCCTCCTCCCTCCCCAAAGTGTGCAAAGGGCCATTGGCGACTGCTGAGGAGACCCCGCAAAACGGGGGGCTCGGTGGGGGAGGGGTCAGTTGGGGTCCGCAATAAACACTCGGCAGTGCCCCTCCTCCCCCATGGCACAGGGATGCACAAGCACGCCCCTCCCCCACCTCATCCCATGCAGGAAAAATCTCTCAGGGCTCAGGCCCCGAGCAGCCCCCACGCGCGCATCAGCCCCCCGCCCGCGCGCACAGACACATACCCCCTACGCGCGCACTCAGGCAGCCCCCCCCCTCCCCGCGCAGCTCCCGCACGCGCACCCCCACACTGGGAGCCTGGACAAGCTGCACCCGAGCTCCAGACGCCGCCGCCAGAGCGGCCCCACCTGCCGCGGAAGGGGAGGAGCCTTCAGAGTGGAAGCAGAAGTCCCGGCCCCCGCCTCGGCGAGGACGCCTCTCCCCTCCCCAGCGCGGAAGGAAAACCAGAAACAAACCTGGGACCGGGGAAGCGGCGCCTGCGCCCCGGGGGACTCCCGGCATGCCCTGCGGCTCTGCGGCCCAGGGGCAGAGGTGGGAGTGACGTCACTAGGAGGCCTTTTTTGACGCAGTGAAGACTCTATCCCGATTCCTTTTATTCCTGGTTCTGTTCCCCCCCTCCTTCTTTCCCGCAGCTTCCCGAGCCTTTGGGGATGAGCTGGGGATGGAACGTGGGTCTGTACAGGAAAGAGACCGGGATGTGATGGGAAATTCCGGAGGGAAAAATGCATGTCTAAGTTCTGCGTTAGCTCATTTGCATAATTACAAAGGAGGGCGCGGTCCCCCTTCTCCCTCCGTGAGGGGGGCCCGGGAGAGACCCGCGCTCCTGCTCAGCCCCCCCCCCCCCAGCCCCGGGGCAGCTGCTCCTTCCTGCGTCCGTGGGGGGCAGGGAGGCTCCCTCCGAGCTCCCGCCTGAAACCCGGGGCTCTGGCCCCCCTGGAAGCGCCTTCTTCAGCCCGCTGAGAGGGGTAAAGCCCACGTTTGTTTCTAGAGGCTGCCTCCAGGCGCCTCCTGTCGGGAAGCAGGGCCCCGAAGGTGCCGGAGATTTCTGGGGAACCGCGAATCTTCCGCTTCTATCCAGGCCCATCCCGCGAATCCCCCCTGGGCGGGTCCGGCCGCGCTGCGGAACCTGCGGCACCTGGAGCTTCCTCCCCACGCCCCGAGCGGGGGCGTCCTCGTGCCTCCGTCCGGCGCTGGGGCAGCGCCCGCCCTGAGCCCGCCCGCTGAGGCCGCCTGGGCCGGAGCCCCTGACGCGGGGCGGGGCGATTGCGGAGCGTTTCCTGGAGACTGTAACTAACATTATTCCTGCAGTTTGAATCCCGGGATGGACGAGGAGGGAGAAGCCAGAGAGGCGGCACCTGGAGAGCCCGCAGACGCCCGGCCCCATCGCACACTCTCCCCACCCGCTTGTACAGCCCTCCCCTCCCCTCCCGCCGTGCAAGGGCTCCCTTGTAATGTCCTGACCCAGTTTCCCTAACCGTCCCTTCAGTTACTCTGCCTCGGGTTCTAACCATTCCCTCTTATGTTCGAGGGGATAAAGGTCCTTATCCATTTCAGACGTCGTTAGAATATCAGGAGCCTCTCCGGCCCCTCCCGTCAGGGCCGCCCCTCCCGTCAGGGCCGCCCCTCCCGTCAGCGCCGCCCCTCCCGTCAGGGCCGCCCTCCCGTCAGGCCGCCCTCCCGTCAGGGCCGCCCCTCCCGTCAGGGCCGCCCCTCCCGTCAGGGCCGCCCCTCCCGTCAGGGCCGCCCCTCCCGTCAGGGCCGCCCCTCCCGTCAGCGCCGCCCCTCCCGTCAGGGCCGCCCCTCCCGTCAGGGCCGCCCCTCCCGTCAGCGCCGCCCCTCCCGTCAGGGCCGCCCCTCCCGTCAGCGCCGCCCCTCCCGTCAGGGCCGCCCCACCCAGGTACCTCCGCCATTACGTCATTGTTCCTGTTGCCCTGTAAAAGAATCTTGTGTCTGATATTCCGGGATGGATTCTTGGGGACCGTAGTCTCATCCATTTGGTCCCAGTAAATCTCTCCCATTTAATAAATTATTAAATACTCTCTAATCTCTATCTTGCTCAGTTTCTCGGGCATTACACTCCCTCCAAGTCTAGGGGTTGGGCTGGTACCTGATTAGCCCACTGAGCCCCCCCCCCCCCATTTCCCTCTTCTCCCCTCAGCATCGGGTCCTCATGAGAAGGGGAGGAGTCCTGAGAGCAGACCAATGGGTCCTGGGGCACAAGGAAGGCAGGAGATGAGGAAGGAGGCCAGAGGAGAAGGGGGGGGGGGCTGTGCCCTTTTGCCCTGATTCTTCTGTCATATTATGACTCATATGGAATGATGTTTAAAATACTTATACATGTGTAATCTATATCAGATTAGTTGCTCTCTTGGGACGGGGAGAGCCAAGGGAAGGAGGGAAAAAATTTTGGAACTCAAAATCTTACAGAAATGTACATTGGAAACCATTTTTACCTGTAATTAGAAAAAAATGAAATACTATTAATTGAAAACAAAAAGATTTCTTTTAGATTAATGTGGATCTGGTGCTGCTATCCACTTATCTAGTTACTGTCATGTACCTACGTTATTTTTTAAATCTTGTCTGAAGGGCTACCCTTAGGCCGATGTCTTATCAAATAAAGATAATCTAATGTGTGACCTTAAGAAGTCAAAATTTCTTCAGTTATTGGCTCCCACAGCTGCAAAATGAGGTCTTTGGAATAGATCTCTTTAAAAATCTCTTCCAGGTTAACAATCGATGGCTCTATGTCTATCTCTTCCCGACTGTTAATCTTCTACAAGAAGAAAATTATGGTTGGCAAGACGTATGAATCCATCCTAGATATTATTGATGACCATTTTTTTTCTCCCTTCACAAATCAGTCGGGAAGACAAGGGAAGCTTCATGGAGATGGTTTGATATGAGTTAGGTAGGATTTGCAAAAGTGGCTCGAGGAACAATAAGACTAGAATGGAACAAGAACGGAGGTTTCACTGACAATAACAATTCCTAGTTTTTTTTTCTTTTCTTTTCTTTTTTTTTATGAGAAGAGTTATAGAAGGCCAGAACTCTGGAAAGGTATTAGAGAACCTCAGTGTGTTTGAGGAGATAATGGCTCTCTAACTAACATATACTTAGTTTGATGTAATGTTGCAATCATTCTAATGTGATTTGGTGATGTAATGGTTCTACAATTGGCACATGCTTAGTGTGCTGCAATGATGTAATCGCATTGAGGTGTTTAAGAGCTGAGAGGACTGGGAACTCAAGAGTCTCAGACAAAGATACAGAGAAGACTCCAGACTCCATCTTTTGACCATCCTGGTGGCTTTCCTGCCTCCTTCACTCCTCCACTAAGACCAAGGCTGATCCCGAGATCCTCCAGAGAGCTAGTCCGGTCACTACAAAGGGTGAACATTTCGACAATTCTGACATCTCATGTGTGTTGGCTAAATTTCCACATGGTATTCTCAATTAGAGTATGAGGAGCTCAAGGACAGGGGTCATATCTAATACTTCTCTTGGATTTCCCCCCATGTTGTACATTATCTCGTCCATAGCGGAGTGCTCAAAAACACCTTCATTGATCGGTTATGTAAAACTCACTGAAATAAAATGAATTTTGAAAGTTTTTAAAAATAGAGGAACAGAACATGGGCAGTCAGTCCTGAAGCCACTGACCATTTAACTCAGGTTGTATTCAATCCCTTTCAAAACATTCCCCAATTGATGGACATTCCTGCAATTTATAGATCTTTGGCCACCCAAGAGAGAACTGCTGTAGACATTTTAAAACATAGAAGTCTTTTTTCCAGTTTTCCTTAATCATCTTGAATAACAGAATTAAGGGACGCAGAGAAAAGACATTTGATCGGCCTTTGGGAATAATTCCAGATTGTTCTGCAAAATGAACGCTTGAGTTCACAGTGATAATTCATGACCCAAATTTTCCATATCTTCTCCCACATTTGTCACTTTCCCCTTATATCACTGCAGCTGATCTAATAGATAAAAATAATATCTCAAGGTTACTTTAATTTGAATTTGTGTAATAAATCATGATTTAGAACATTTTCCCATATGATTGTAAATAGTGTTGATTTCATCAGAAACTGCTTTTAGTTTTTGACCATTTATCACTTGAGAAATGACTCCTATGCTTTTACAATTGAAAGAGAAATTCCTTTTTAAAAAAATAAAATATGTGAGTGTCTATATGCCATGACAAACCCAGAAACTACAGAATACAATGAGAAAAACTTTTCACACAAATGAAGCCAGATTTAAATAATCAATTGCTCATGGGTAAGTCAGAGCTAATATAATAAAAATAACAATTCTACCTAAATTAGTCTACTTTTTCAGTGTTAAACCAACCAAACTGCCAAAAAATTATTTTATAGAGCTAGAAAAAATATTAACAAATGTCATCTGGGAAAAAAAAATATTGAAACTATGAAGAGAATTAATGAAAAAAAAAAAAGCAAAGGTTAGTGGCCTACCAATACCAAACCTAAAATTTTATTTTAAGGGAAGTCATCAAACCTATCTGCTAGTGACTGAGAAATAAGAGTGGTAGATCAGTCGAACAGGGTATATACACATGACACTATAATTAATGACTACTCTAATCTACTGTTTGATAAACCTAAACACTCTGGGATAACTTCCAGAATAAGAACTCAGTATTTAACAAAAATTGCTGGGAAAACTGGAAAATACTGTCAGAAACTAAATACAGACCTACCTCTAAAACCTCATACTGAGATAAAGTCAAAATGGGTACATGATTTAGGTGTAAGGGTAATAAAAGCAAATTAAGCGAGCAAGGGATAGTTTATCTGTCAGATCTTTGGAGAAAAAAAAGGAATTTATGGCTAAAGAACTATAGAAATTTATGAAATGCAAAATAGATATTTTGGGTTACATTAAGTTAAATTTTTTTGCCTAAACAAAACCAGTATCACCAAGATTAAAAGGGAAGTAAAATGCTGGGGAAAAAATTTCTTTATATCCAGTTTCTGATAAAGGTTTCACTTTCAAATTTATAAGAAAACAAGTCATTCTGACCAAAGAAAAACTAGAGATCATTATTGATCACAAAAGAGATAGTTTTGATTATAGTAAGTTAAAAAGTTTTTGTACAAACAAAAACTAATGCGGACAAGATAGGAAGGGAAGCAATAAACTGGGAAAACATTTTTATATTCAAAGGTTTTAATAAAGGCTGCATTTCTAAAATATATAATTGACTCAAATTTGTAAGAATTCAAGCCATTCTTCAATTAATAAATGGTCAAAGGATATGAACAGACACTTTTCAGATGAAGAAATTGAAACTATTTCTAGTCATATGAAAAGGTGCTCCAAATCACTTGATCAGAGAAATAAAAATTAAGACAACTCTTGAGATACCACCACACACCTGTCAGATTAGCTAAGATGACAGGAAAAGATGATGAATGTTGGAGGGGATGTGGGAAAACTGGGACACTGATGTATCGTTGGTGGAACTGTGAATACATCCAACCATTCTGGAGAGCAATTTGGAACTAAGCTCAAAAAGTTATCAAACTGTGCATACCCTTTGACTCAACAGTGTTACTACTGGGCTTATACCCCAAAGAGATTTTAAAGAAGGGAAAGGGACCTGTATATGCGAGAATGTTTGTGGCAGCCCTCTTTGTAGTGGCCAGAAACTGGAAACTGAGTGGATGCCCATCAGTTGGAGAATGGTTGTGGTATAGAAATATTATGGAATATTATTGTTCTATAAGAAATGACCAGCAGGATGAATACAGAAAAGCCTGGAGAGACTTATATGAACTGATGCTGAGTGAAATGAGAAGAACCAGGAGATCATTATATACTTCAACAACGATACTGTGCGATGATCAATTCTGATGGACATGGCTCTTTTCAACAATGAGGAGATCCAGGTCAGTTACAATGATCTTGTGATGAAGAGAGCCATCTGCACGCAGAGAGAAGATGTGGGAACTGAATGTGGAGCACAACAGAGCATTCTCACTCTTTTCTTGATGTTTGTTTTGCATTTTGTTTTCTTTCTCAGGTTTTTTTTTCCTCCTTAATCTGATTTTTCTTGTGCAGCAAGATAACTGTATAAATATGCATACATATGTTGGATTTGATGAGACAATGGTTATCTAGTTTAGCATGGTTCAGTATGATTGATTTAATCTTACAACAAATACTGGTTTCCTAGAGATATAATGATTGGTTTATACTCAGTGTGGAGCATATAAGCAGAGATGGAGAGCCACAGAGGACAAGCTCACTAGATGTTCTCAAAGCCAAGGAGACAGAATTCATTTCACTTTCTGGACTTTCACCTGGCTGTTCTTGTGGTGATTATGGAACTGACATGAAGGCTGCTCCCAGAGACCCCAAGAAAACTGAACAAAGAACATTACATATTTAACATGTATTGGACTATCTGCCTTCTAGGGTAGGAGTTGGGTGGAAGGAAGGGATAATTTAGAACAGAAGGCTTTGCAAGGGTCAATGTTGAAAAATTACCCAGGCATATTGCAGGGGTGTCCAGCTTCTGCAGGGGGTCCATGGGGCTGAGCAGGAGGAATAGGGGCTGTGTCAAAGGAAGACGGGAATTGTGGAGTACTTTGAGTGAGAAACTGATGGATGTGATGCTCCCACTTCTCTCAGGCTTCTTCAGGCTTTTAATTTTTATAACATGTAACATGAAAATAAAAATTTAAAAGAGAAAAATACATCATTATCATTTTCATCCACAATTATTTTAGCCAATCTGAGAAGTAGATAATGTCAATCATTTTAATTTCTATTTCTCAATAATGAACACTAATAATTTAGAGCATTTTTTTCATGTTTTTAAATTACATTTCTTTATTCAAAAAATTGCCTGACCAATTTTTTTAACCATTTGTCAATAAGGAGAATGACTCATATTCCTTAAAATTTTACACAGATCATTGTATATTTGAAATAAGAGTACTCTAGGAAATAGCCTATAAATTTTTAAAAACATTTCTTCTATTCTTATTTATATTGCTTTTATTTGAAGAAAACATTTTTTATTTAGTATAATTAAATTATCCATATCACACTTCATTCTCTTCTGTTCACTATTCCATAAATGTAATAAATAATAGGTCCCATTTCCTTCAAATGTTCTTGTAATAACTCCCTTTAGATCTAGGAAATGTATATCCATTTTGACTGGCATTGGTCTAGGCTCACTTTCCATCATACTTTCCAGTTTTCCCAACAATTTTTAATAAACGAGGAATCCTTATCCCAGTATCTTAACTCTACATTTCTCAAATGCAAGGGCATTTGCTTGTTGCTGTCAAATAAATGTAGTTTCTGTTCCACTGATCTGCTTTTGCCAGTACTCAATAGTTTTGATAATTATTGCCTTACAATCCACTTTATGATTTGATTTTGCCAAATCTCTACCCTTTGCACGATTTTTTATTACTTCCTTTCACATTTTTGACTGTTTGTTCTTCCAAATAAATGCCTTTTTTTTCTAATTCAATGAAATCAAGCTTTGGCAATTTGGTAATTCGGTAATCAAAATGGGATGACAAACTTGTTTAAGTAAAATTGTCTATCTTGTTAATATTGGCCCTGCCTATGCCTGACCAATTATTCTCTCTCCAATGACTTTTTTTCTGATTGTCATCATTTTCTACAAAGATTCTCTTCATAATTTCCTTGAATTTTTTGTTTTGCTCTTCTTCCCTACCCCACCCCTATTTTTAATTCAATTTCTCCTTTGGTTTTTTGGAAGGGCTTTATACATTCTTCCAAGGACTCTATTTCACCTTGTGAGCATTTGACTTTTCTCTTTGAATGAGGTATGGCTTTTTTAAATTCATGTCCTTCTTCTGACAGTGAATCCACATCATTTCTCTCCAGCTCTTTGACTGGTGGTAAAAAAAAAAAAAAATTCAACTTGAAAAGGCTCCAAGTCCAAAGTGGATGGAGAGTTGATGACACAGAAGACTGTGCATTGCACACAGGTCCTAAGGCTGAGATACACCAGGATGTGGATCTATTCTCTGGCTTGTGCTAATTTTGGTATGACTATTAATACCAAAATGAGAGAAGAAATGGTCCTTGCCCAGGGACAGCAGATTCTGGACATTTTCTAGCATAACCTCCCTGTACATCTTCTGAGAATGATCCAAAAGGCCCCACTCCTCTTCAGTGAAGTCCACAACCACATCTCTGAATGTCACCAACTCCTAAACCAGCAAAAGTCACATGAATTAAATAAGTAGATTAATTTAGGTAGTATTGTCATTTTTATTATATTCGTTCAGCCTACCCATGAGTACTTGATGTTTTTCCATCTGATTGGATCTGATTTTATTTGTATGGAAAGTGTTTTGTAGTTGTGTTCATATAGTTCCTGACTTTCCCTTGGCAGATAGACTCCCAAATATTTTATGCTATTGACAATTATTTTAAATGGAATTTCTCTTTGTATCTCTTGCTGTTGGATTTTGTTAGTGATGTATAAAAATGCTGATGATTTATGTCGATTTATTTTGTATCCTGCAACTTTGCTAAAGTGATGAATTGTTTCTTGGAGTTTTTTTTAGTTGATTCTCTAAGAATACCATCATATTATCTACAAAGACTGATAATTTGATTTCCTCATTACCTAATCTATCTCTTTTTTTAAATCTTTTTTTTCTGTTACTGTCAAATCTAACATTTCTAATAAAATACTGAATACTAATAGTAATAATGGCAGCTGATCTTATTGGGATGGTTTTAGTTTGTCCCCATTTCATATGATGCTTACTGATGGTTTTAAATACATGTTACTGATCATTTTAAGGAAAAGTCCATTTATTCCTATACTCTCTGGGGTTTTTAATAGGAATGGGTATTGGATTTTTCAAATGTTTTTTCTGCATCTATTGAGATAATCATCTGATTTTTGTTAGTCTGGTTATTGATATAGTCAATTATGCCAATGGTTTTTCTAATACTGAAACAGCTCTGCTGTTTATATATATATTATATGCTGATATAAACCCCACTTGGTTGTGATGTATTATCCTGGAGAGGAATTTTTGTAATCTCTTTGCTAATGTTTTATTTAAGATATTCCCATCAGTATTCATTAGGGAAACTGCTCTATAATTTTCTTTGTTTAGGTATCAGCACCATATCTGTCATAAAAGGAATTTGGTAGGACTCCTTTTTTTCCCTGTTTTTTCAAATAGTTTGCATAGTATTGAAATGAATTTTTCTTTAAATGTTTGGTAGAATTCACACGTAAATCCATCTGGTCCTGGAGATTTTTTCTTAGGGAGTTGATTAATAGTTTGTTCTCTTTCTTTTTTCTAAAATGGGACTATTTAAATAATTTATTTCCTCTTCTGTTAACGTGGGCAATCTATATTTTTGTAAGTATTCCTCCATTTCACTGAATTGATCAAATATATTGACATATTGTTGGGCAAAATAACTCCTAATTATTGCTCTAATTTCATCTTCATTGGTGAAAACTTCTCCCTTTTCATTTTTTAAACTAATAGTTTGATTTTCTTCTTTCCTTTTTCTAAACAAATTAACTAAAGGTTTATCTATTTTGGTGGTTTTTTCATAAAATCTACTTAGTTTTATTTATTAATTTAATATTTTCTTACTTTCAATTTTATTAATCTCCCCTTTTGTTTTTAGAATTTCAAATTTGGTATTTATTTGGTGGTTTTCAATTTGATGTTTTCTAGCTTTTTTAGTTGCAAGCCTAATTCATTTATCTTCACTTTCCTTATTTTATGCAAGTAAGCTTCTAGAGATATAAAATTTCCCCTAATTAGCACTTTGGCAACATCCCACAAATTTTGGTATGTTATTTCATTATTGTTATTCTCTTGGATGAAATTATTGATTGTGTCTATGATTTATTGTTTCCCCCATTCATTCTCTAGGATTAGATTATTTAGTCCAATTAATTTTTGGTTTATTTCCCCCAGTCTTTTATTGCATGTTATTTTTATTGCATTGTGATCTGAAAAGAATGTATTTACTATTTCTGCCTTTCTGCATTTGATTTTGAGGTCTTTATGCCCTAATTCAGGGGTCCTCAAATTTTTTAAAGAGGGGGCCAGTTCACTATCCTTCAGACTGTTGGAGGGCCAGACTATAGTCAAAACAAAAACTTTGTTTTGTGGGCCTTTAAATAAAGAAACTTCATAGCCCTGGGTGAGAGGGATAACCGTCCTCAGCTGCCACATCTGGCCTGCAGGCCGTAGTTTGAGGACCTCTGTGTCTAATATATGGTCGATTTTTGTATAGATTCTATGAACCGCTGACAAAAAAGTGTACTCCTTTCTATCTCCATTCAATTTTCTCCAAAGATCTATCATACCTAACTTTTCTAAAATTCTATTTACTTTCTTTCCCTCAGTTATAATAAACTTTCTTTGCCTCTTCATGAGATGTAATTTCCCTCATTTTACCTCCATTTTCCTCTTTTTCCAGTACAATCAATCCTCTTTCCACCTCTAGATTATTTTTTAATATTATCACAGGAAAATCAAATTATATCTGCACTTAAAGTCTAAAATAGTCTTAACTAGATGAAAGCAAGACAAGAATCCTAAGGAAATGTTACTCCCACAATGGCCACTGTTAAGGGATATAAGACTCCTTCCAGCCAAGTCAAGTAGAATTCTCTATTTTTTTTTAAATTAAAGTTGTTTATGGATAATTTATATAATTTAAGAATTCAACTGATCAAATACAAAAGGAACTGAAAAAGGTAAATGAAGAAAATATTCCACTAAAAATTAGAACCAAAGAAATGGAAATGAATGACTCAAGGAAACATCAAGAATCAGTCAAGCAAAACCAAAAAATTGAAAAAAATAGAAGAAAATGTAAAATGCCGTATTAGAAAAACAACTGGCCTGGAAAACAGATATAAGAGAGACAATCTAAGGATTATTGAACTTCCTGAAAATCATGATGAAAAAAAGCCACAACACATTATCATTCAGGAAATCATCTAGGAAAATTGCTCTGATGTTCTAGACTCAGAAGGTAAAATTGCCATTGAAAGAATTCACTGATCAACTCATGAAAGAGATCCCAAAATGAAAACTCCAAGCAATATCATAGCTAAATTTCAGAATTATTGGACCAAAGAAAAAATATTGCAAGCAGCCAGAAAGAAACAATTCAAATATTTAGGATTACCCAGAATTTAGCAACCTCCACTTTAAAGGATTGAAGGGCCTGGAATCTGATATTCTGAAAAGGCAAAGGAACTTGGAATGCACCCAAGAATCAACTATCCAGCTAAATTGAGGATTGTTTTTCAGGGAAGAAGATGGACATTCAATGATACAGGTGAATTTCATTTATTTCTGATGAAAAGACCAGAGCTGAACAAAAAAATCTTATCTCCAAATACAGAACTCAAGAGAATCACAAAAAGGTAAAAAGGAAAGAACTCTTGAGAACTACATCTCTGTTATGGATATACTATGTGGCAGAACAAAGATGGCAGAGTCAAGGCCAGACCTTGCCCACCCTCTTCCCTAAACTGCTCCAAATTCCTTTAAATATCAAATCTAAATAAATTTTAGAACATCACAACATTCTAAAAAATGGAGCAGAATCTTTCCAGCCAAGACCAACTTAGAAGCTCAGCAGAAAAAGTAAGTGGCTCAAGGGTGGGAATCCAACTTGTAGTCCCAGTGCAGGTCACACCAGCAGTACTGTTAGCTTTCAGCCCAGAGACAACAAAGGGACCTAGAAAGTTACAATAAAGGTCTTTTTGTGAAAAAGGCAAAAAAAAAAAAAAAAAAAAAAAAAAATTAAAACTGATCATTGAGTAAAGAACAAAGAAAAGATTTCCTGGTTCTGCTCATTTCTCTTAGCATCATTTCATGCTGGTCTTTCTAGGCCTCTTTGAAATCATCCTCCTGATCATTTTTTATAGAACAATAATATTCCATAACATTCATAAACCTTAACTTACTTAGCCATTCTCCAGCCGATGAGCATCCAGGTAGTTTCCAGTTTCTAGCCACTACACAAAGGGCTGCCACAAACATTTTTGCACTTTTGGGTCCCTTTCCCTCCTTTAAGATCTCTTTGGGATATAAGCCCAGTAGAAACACTGCTGCATCCAAGGGTTTGTACTGTTTGATAGTCCTTTGAGCACAGTTCCAAATCACTCTCCAGAATAGTTGGATCAGTTTACAACTCCACCAATTTGCATTTCTCTGATCAATAGTGATTTAGAGCACCTTTTCATATGACTAGAAATGGTTGTAATTTTTTCATCTGAAAATTGTCTATTCATATCCTTTGACTATTTATCAATTGGAGAATGGCTTGAAACCTTCTCTATTCTTACACTGAAGAGCTGAAATGACACTAGGTATGATGCCTCATGGTCAGAATGATCTGATGTCTTTGCTTTATGATTGCTTTCACTTGTTTGTGGAAATAATCATTCATTTCAATATTGAATTACTGAAACAGTGGGGAAAACAGAGGGTTTCCTTTCTTGTTTAAAAAATGGAATATTTTATCATCTGGGGTTCTAGATGGAGCAAATGCATAAGAAAAAACAATGATTGTTTTTCTTTCTGAAAAATAAATCATTTCAACATCATGTAAGAACTCTAGAACACTGGAAATCAGAAATCAAGAGAATGAATCAAGAAGCAGACTCATGGCTGTCATCTGATACCTTGGAAGGCATCATTATTTTTAAACATGCTACATATAGGACCAATTTTTGACAAAAACACTTGGATGCTGATGCTCTTCATTTCATTTTCTTTCAGTTTCCAGGGAAAAGATAGGATTTGTTTTTTCAAAAGTTTGCTTTTTTTTTTTTTTTTCCAAGCAATTCTCTTTCTTGCAGAGGAAAATCTCTTCACTTTTTTGCCTTTTTGATTTTCATTAAGACATCACTCATCTGATGAAATTGAAATTATTACCACTCATATGAAAGAGTGTTCCAAATCATTATTTATCAGAGAAATGCAAATTAAGACAACTCTGAGATACCACTACACACCTGTCAGATTAGCTAAGAGGACAGGAAAAAATAATGATGATTGTTGGAGGGGATGTGGGAAAACTGGGACACTGATACATTGTTGGTGGAGTTGTGAACAAATCCAACCATTCTGGAGAACAATCTGGAACTATGCCCAAAAAGTTATCAAACTGTGCATACCCTTTGATCCAGCAGTGTTTCTACTGGGATTATACCCCAAGGAGACACTAAAGAAGGGAAAGGGACCTGTATGTGCCAAAATGTTTGTGGCAGCCCTGTTTGTAGTGGCTGGAAGCTGGAAAATGAGTGGATGACCCTCAATTGGAGAATGGTTGGGTAAATTGTAGTATATGAATGTTATGGAATATTATTGTTCTGTAAGAAATGACCAGCAGGATGAATAAAAGAGGCTTGGAGAGAATTACATGAACTGATGCTGAGTGAAATGAGCAGAACCAAGAGATCATTATATACGTCAACAACGATACTGTATGAAGATGTAATTTGATGGAAGTGGATTTCTTTGACAAAGAGACCTAATTCAGTTTCAATTGACCAATGATGGACAGAAGCAGCTACACCCAAAGAAAAAACACTGGGAAATGAATGTAAACTGTTTGTATTTTTGTTTTTCTTCCTGGGTTATTTTTACCTTCTGAATCCACTTCTCCCTGAGCAACAAGAAAACTGTTTGGATCTGCACACATACATTGTATCTAGGATATACTACGACATATTCAAAATATATAGGGCTGCTTGCCATCTAGGGGAGGGGGTGAAGGGTGGGAGGGAAAAATTGGAACAGAAGTGAGTGCAAGGGATAATGTTGTAAAAAAAATTACCCTGGCATGGGTTCGGTCAATAAAAAGTTACTATAATAAAAAAAAAATAATTAATTAAAAAAATGAATAAAAATAAAAATAAATAAAAAAAAGACATCACTCATCTTCTACTTACAATGTATATTTCATTTTTAGATTCCATTCTGTCTATTATTGAATTTGTGAACAATCACAGAGGATTCATTCTCTTATTTACTGCATTCTAAAATCTATAATATTAACTGTATACAAGGAAAAGGTCCCATTTTAAATAAAGCCTGAATTAAATTGAAATTACATGACCTCAAATGTATAATTACCAGAGAGGATCTCACCAGATGGAATTGGAGAATTTTCCTAAACTATTTTATTACATTCTTTAGGCAAAGACTCAAAACTGTTAAGATTTTTAAGACTTGGCCCAGACCCAAGGTACCCACCTGCTAAAGTCCAAAGAACTTGTTAGATAAGGAGAATTTATAATCTCCTGTGTACATTTTCTAACAGAAAATTGTCATCATTACCATTGATTTTAAAACAATATATACCTAATCATCTGCATACATTTGTAAATATTGTTTACCAAATACTCCAATAGTATAATTCATCATTTCACAACATCTAGATTAAAAGATGTTCTACTTTCTCAAGGATACCATTGGATCAGCCTCAAGGAATTAGTTTTCAAATGACCATGTATCAGAATAAAAGAATCATCAGAATCATAGTAATATAAATGATGTAAACTTACTGTCAAAAACAATTAATTCTCTTACAAAGAAAAATAATTTAACCATTTATGAATTTGCCATCAAGAATAATCACATTCAAGTATCTGGACTGAGTCATTTTAATCCAAAAGCTATTGTGTCAATATCCCATTTTAAGAGTATTATTTTTTTATGAAGGAGGCAGAGAGATTTCAGCTCAGAAAAGGAGGTAGAGAGACCTCAGCTTATAGAGGAAGCAGAGAAATCTCAGCTCAGAGAGATGGAGACAGAGACATCTTAGAGTCAGAGAGATCTCAGCTCAGAAGGAAGGAGGCAGGGAGATCTCAGCTCAGAGAGGAGATGGAGGTTGAGAGCTCTCAGCTCCCTGCGATTCTGTTTCAGGACAAGAGGTTGTGGGTGGCTACCTCTAATCCCAAGAGCCAGCCCACTCAGGCCCCCACCTTCCAGAATGACCTTCTTCTGAAAGGACTGGGATTCTACCTGGGCCCCACCTACCTGGCTGATCATCACTGAGAGCTCCCCTCCTCTGCAAGATCTCCTGCTCTCCTAGCTCTCCCAGCTCCTTCCTCACTAGAGTGTGTCCATATACATCCCTCCTTGCTCTCCCAGCCATTCTCTCCCCCATTCCCTCTCCCCCAGCCCCAGCTCTCCACCCCAAAAACCTTTACCCCCAGGGCCAATGCTAGGCCTTCTGTACCCCATCCTAACCTGGGGCCCTTTTCCTTCTTGCTCTGATTTCCCCAGAGGTCCTCTCACCTAATGTGAACCGGACTCTAAGAAGGAGCTGAACCCAGCACATCTCAGCCTCCGGTCCTGGGGCACATGATTCCAGCACCCATTATACATTTTCTCTACTTACTTACATAGACCTTCAGGTCTCCCTTTAGGCCCAAGGTTTGGGTGGCTACCTGATTAACATACTAGGAGGCCCCCGATTTCCCCCTTCACCCCTCAATATCTGGGCCCTCATGGGAAGGGGAGAGGTGCCCAGAGCAGAACGTTGGTCCTGAGGCACAAGGATGGCAGGGAATCTGGGAGGAGGCCAGGGGAGGACTGAGGGGGTGAGCAAGCTTAATCAAGGGGTCCAGAACGTGAGGTGACAGATACTGGAGGCTGATCCAGAGTTCCAGACTTAGACATCACTCTATACAAACAGGACAGTCTGGGACTTGGTTAGGCCCAAAAATAGCCTATTGGGCTTCTTCTTGACAAGGGTCAGTTCAGAGCCCACATCAACACAATCCAGATTTATGACTCAGGAGCACTCAAATTCCACCAAAAGTATATGGCCGTAATTTCCACTTTTGAAACATCGATGACTAAAGGACTTTTCCTCCATTTTTCTTCCTTCCACTTTGTTAAGACTAGGGAGATCCAGCAGTGGAGTTGCTCCTTCCTCATTTTCAGCACCTAGCTCAAAATCTTCCTGTTGGCAAGGTTACAGATTTTTTTCACCTTTACCTAACTCTTTTAGTAAGGAGTAACTGAATCATTCTTTTCATCAATAGAGAAATCTCTTGAATTGGTTGAGGGGAACTTTCAGTGGCTCCCAGTGTGTGGAGGATCCATCCTAGGAGCAGTCCCTTGTGATGGGCAGGGTTTAGGGGAGAGAGTCCCCACTCCATTCTTCTGAGAAGAGAGCAATCCTTTGGGGTAGAACTGAGAGTCTTGGGGAGGGGGAGAGATTTCCTGTGAAAAGAGTAAGCTGTCAAGGTGTGAGGCCATCCTGGAAGCAATTTCCCTCTCTTCTAATTTGAGAAGAAGCCTCATTTTAGTTTTGCAGAGATGAGGAAGAAAAAAATTGCTTTCATTGTGCTTAGAATTGAATCAGTTATAGACAGTTAAATTTTCAGGAGATTTGAAGGGAAAGTAGGTACAAACTTTGCTGAGTGTTCCCTGAGAAAGGATCTTTGGACTCTAGTTGACCAATCATAGGACCCTAGAGATAAACCCAGGAGGGAAGAATCGGAGCATTGGAGAATTTGCCAAAACAAATCCCGGAATAATGCAATGTTAGCAAAGGGAAAGACACCCACCAAGGCGGGTCTCAAGGCTATAGGAAATTGCTTCATATAGGAGGGAGGCACTGGTGCCTTCAGTTGGGGAGCTTCTCAGAAGGAACAGCCAATAAGGGAGGGCCCTGGGGATGTGATCCAATTCTCTAAGGGCAAGTTCCTCCAAAGAAGTGTAACTCCTGACCAGGGATGTTCACAGGAGAGATGGGATCAGGTAGGAAGGGAGCGATGCATGTTACAGGATCTTTATTAGGCAGGATTGGACTCCCTGATGGGGACCAGGAAAGAAAAAGCTATTAAGCCAAGGAATGTCCTTGTTGAGCAAGGCACGTTGATCCCAAGGGATCATGGGAAGCCTGAGGGTCACGGCCAGTGGCTCATGAAGAGGGGGCCTCTGCCTGAGAGGGAGCTGCTGAATGGCTGGATCGGCTGCCCTCCCATTGGCAGATGCCTCGCACACCCAAAGCCCACGGGCTGCTCCTCTGAACCGTGACTGGGGCTCGTCTCCTGTCCATGCTGATCACCTTTGAAAATTGTACAGGAAGAGAGAAAGGCCTTTAAAAATAAGCCTTCAAAAGAGGACAAATCTTCTTTCTCTGTTTCCAGTTCGTCCTTATTGGACAGTGCCGAGATGAAGGACAACACTAAAACCGAGAATTGGCTTAGAAACCAATTTTTTACAAAAAAATCGAACTTCTGTCATTTCTACGTCGTGATCTGGACGCCGTCACAAGGTAATTGGGCGGGCTCACGGCGCTCCCGAGCTCTGCAAGCCCCCCGCCCAGCGCTTCTCGCCGACCCCTGATACTCCCTTCCGTTTCTTTGCGGGGACTGACGGGGCCCCCTCCCCCCGCTGCCTGCCATCGCCTCGCCCTTTGCCGGGGGGGGGGGGGGGGGGGGTCCCTCTCCCTCCACATCCGGGAGGCCGCACTAAGCGGGGCGTTAAATCTCAGAAGGGGGCGGGGTCTGGCCCGATTCTTGCCCTTACTCTTCGGCTTCCCCCATCACCCCGCCCCCCCCAGGCATAAAATGCCCAATCACCCGCTGCTGACAGCGATCGCGGTTCAGGCCCGCGCATGATTCTACCATTTATTAAAAGCCAACGCAAGTTGGACATTAACCAGATTTGTCACCAAGGGATCCGATCCCGGGGGACTTTTAGCTTTCCTGGTTGCCGGCTTCTCTTGATGTCCACATTCCGTTAGGGGACCCCGTATGGGGGCTTTGTTCTAGGCGCCCCCCAACAGCGCCCGCGGGACAGCCCTGGCTGAAAGGGATTGGCGGGAAGTCCCCCTCGCCGGGCCCCACGTAGCCTCCTGAAGCCCCCACTCTAACCCTCCTCGCCCGGGTCCCACGTGGCAGCCAGAAGCTCACCCCATCCCAGGCCAGGTTCGCTCGGAGCAACCCCCCCCAAGGACTCCATTTCCCAGAATGCCTCGTTCATGACGTCACCAGAGCTTTGCACCTCCTGCCGAGGCAGAACCCCAGGGCACATCGGGAGTCTCGAGGTGCGCAGACGCAGCTCCTTTTTCCCTCACCCCCCCCCCCACCTGCGGTTTTTCGGCCCTTTGTTCTCGGGACTCACTCTGTGGGGGGGGTATGAGGTCAGTGCGCAGGCGCGGCCCCACCCAGCCCGACTGGGGAGCCCCTCCTTCTCCTTACCCCCCCAGGGCGGAAGACGTCCAGGACGCTGCAGGGTTAGTGAACTTGTGAGTGTCTGTGCAAGTGTGTCTGTGCGTGTGCGTGTGCATGTGACTAAGTATGGGGCTGCGTGTGCAAGAGAGGGAGGGGTTGGAGCCCGTTCTTGAAGGGACTGGTGAGCGGGTAGGGATGTAAGGGGAGGGGCTGAGGGGGGCCGTGAGTGTGAGTGCACGTGCAGGGGCGTGTGAGGGGAGGGGCGGGGAGTGTGGGGGTCTGTGAGTGCGTGTGAGGGGAGGGGCCGAGGGGGCCGTGAGTGTGAGTGCACGTGCAGGGCTGTGTGTGAGGGGAGGGGCTGGGGGCGTCCGTGAGTGTGAGTGCACGTGCAGGGAAGCTGGGCTCCGGGGTGGGGGGGAAGGGGGACCCTTCCCGCCCCGCTGCGGGCCAGGAGACCTGAGCTATCTCCCTGCTGTGTCTTTCCCCAGCAGCTGCATCTCCCCGTCTGCCTCAGTTTCCTTCTGTGTAAAGAGAGGATGCGAGCGGTCCCTCCCTTTCTCCCTTGGCCAGCGCTTCTGTAAAGCACCAGATAGACAGCAGGCGCTCTCTAACCGCGGTGGGGGTGGGGAGCGGGGGCTGCTCAGGGTCTGGACTCCCTGGCCGGCTCTTCCCTCGGCCTCGTTCCCTCCCGGGGGGGGGGGAGGGGCGGGGGGACGCTGTCTCCTCAGGCTGAGTGGGAGGGGCGCTGGAGGTCCCGGCCCGGCCCCGCCAGGAATAAGCACGTTCTCTGGGGGCTCCGTCCCCCGCAGGTCCCCAGAGCTTGCACGCGGGCCCCGCAGGGCGGGGGCGCCTGCGGAGAGGGGGGGAGAAGGGGGCGGCGGCCGGAGCGCGCCCTTCAGGGGACCGGGGAGGAGCCCGGCCCGTTAGTTTGGCCGGTCCCGGCCGCTGCCCTTTGTGACCCTGACCCAGCCGCCCGGGGCTTAGCCGGCCTCCCCCGCCGACCTGCGCCCGGGCCACAAGCTGGGCTCCCGCGGGAAGCGGAGGCGGGGCCGGGCCCCGTGAGGGGGGCGGGGGGAGGGGCTTAATGGTCCAGGAGACCGCGGTGTGGGGGGAGCACCCGGAGCTACGCTGATGACCCCGGTGTGTGTAAGGACCGCAGGCCCGGGAGAGAACAGAGGGGGGCGCCCCAAGGCCATGCATTTAGCTGAGCCTTAACTTCGGCCTCAGAGACCCACTTAGCGCTCTCTGTGCGTTTTGTTGTCCCAATCCCTTCTCCGGGGCCCAAGTCAGGAAAGAGCTTGGATTAGTAAGTCGTCCAAACCAAGATCCAGCGGTCAACTTATGTGCGCGCTGAGACCTCCCCTCCCTGCAGGGGAGAGAGCTCGGGGAGAGCCTCGGGGAGAGCCTGGGGGAGAGCTTGGGGAGAGCCTGGGGAGAGCTTGGGGAGAGCCTGGGAGAGAGCTTGGGGAGAGCCTGGGGAGAGCTTGGGAGAGCCTGGGAGAGCCTGGGAGAGCCTGGGAGGCTTCAGGGAGCCTGGGGAGAGCCTCGGGGAGAGCCTCGGGGAGAGCCTGGGGAGAGCCTCGGGGAGAGCCTGGGGAGAGCCTCGGGGAGAGCCTGGGGGAGCTGGGAGAGCTCTGGGAGTTAGCTCTCGGGAGAGCCTGGAGAGTCTGGGGAGAGCTCGGGAGAGCTCTGGTGGAGAGCCTTGGGGTAGAGCTCGAGTCTGGAGAGCCTCGGAGAGTTCTGGGAGACCCTATTGGGAGGCCTGGGAGAGCCTGGGAGAGCCTCGGGAGCCTGGAGGTGAGAGCCTCGGGCCAGAGCTGGAGTCTGGGGAGCCTGGGAGAGCCTGGGGTGAGCTTGGGAGGCCTGGGGAGGTCGGAGACTGGGGAGGTTTCTGGGAGAGCCTGGTGAAGCTTCGGGAGAGCCTGGGGAGCTTCGAGAGCTGGAGAGCTTGGAGAGCCTGGGGAGAGTGCTCGGGAAGCTTGGGGAGACCTGTGGGAGCCTGGGAGAGCCTCGGAGGCTTGGGAGAGCCTGGAGAGCTTTGGGAGCCCTGGGAGAGCCTGGGGAGTTCCTGTGGGACTTGGGAGAGCTTCGGATTCGAGGGAGAGCCTCGGGTGGAGCCTGGAGAGCCTCAGGAGAGTCTGGGAGATGCCAGAGTTGGGAGAGCTGGAGCCTTGACTGGGAGGTCCTGGGAGAGCTTCTGGAGATGTCTCTAGGAGCTCTCGGGGAGAGCTTGGAGGCTGGAGAGCTTTCGAGCTGGTAGTCCTGTATCGAGGCTTCAGTATTGTCAGAGCTGTATTCTGGGGGAGCTCGAGCTTGGGAGCCAGGGGAGTTCCTGGAGAGCCTCTGGGAGCCTTTGGGGAGAGCTTGAGAGCCTGGGGAGCCTGAGCCCGAGAGCTCTGGAGCCTCCCGGGAGAGCTCTGGGAGAGCCTCGGGAGAGCTTGGGGAGAGCTTGGGGAGAGCCCTGGGAAGCTTGGAGAGCTCTCAGAGCTTGGTGAGAGTTCCCTGGAGCTTCCAGGAGCCTGGGAGAGCCTCGGGAGAGCTTGGGAGAGCTCTGGGAGTTTGGGAGACCTCGGATGACTCGAAGTTCAGAGGCCTGGGAGCCATGCACTGGGAGCTTGGAGTTCTGGAGAGCCTCGATGTTCTCTACACTGAGAGAGCCGACCATCCCACACTGGGTGCTGATACTCCTGGTTCTAGCTTCACTGGACTGGCAGCAGCCTAGTGCTGCTCCCAGCCATTCCCAGCCTGAATCCCTGTGAGTTCTTAGGGCAGGGCCCACACCGCTATACTGGTCCCTCAGCTATTTCTTCTGCCACCAGAATGCTCCAGAGAGTTTGGCCAAACAACTTTTCCCTCCTTTTCTTTGCTGGTCCCTGAACTCTTCAAGTGAAATCCAACCCCTGGCCCCATGCAAGCCCACCTGGAGCCCCCGTTAATATTAGAACTGGAGAATATTAGAATAGCTCTGGAGGGAGCACAGAACGTTTGAAAATCAGCCACATAAAACATACTATATATTGGGTATAATATGTTGCATGTTGTATCAACACGTGGTTTTCAACAAGCTTCATACACATTATCCCACAGGTGAGGGCCTGGGCAGGTGCCTCAGTTTCCTATTTGCCAGGGGGGCAGTGGGACCACGTCTCTGGGGGAAAGGGGGGCTCCTAGGCCGAGGAAACTATATAACCTCAGACTCTGGAGCTGATGAGCTTTGAAATTCATTTGACTTTCTTCCTCTTATTTTAGTCTTAATGATAGTGGACGATTCCCTTGGGGGGATAAGGTGGGGATTGTAGGTGATATCAATGCCAACACATACCAAGATAAATTTCTTTCAGTCAATAAACAATTTTTTAAATAAAGCTCTTTATTTTCTTTTTTCTAGGTTTTTGTTTTTGTTTTTGCTGAGGTAATTGGGATTAAGTGACTTGCCCAGGGTCACATAGCTGGGAAGGGTTAAGTGAGACCAGATTTTAATTCAGTCCTCCTGACTTCAGGGCTGGTGCTCTATCCACTGTGCCACCTAGTTTATTTTATTTTATGTTTAATTAAAGCTCTTTATTTTCTAAACATATGCAAAGCATATAATTTCTAACGTTCATGCTCACAAAACCTTGTGTTCCAAATTTTTCCCCTCTCTTCCCTTTTCCCCTCTTCTAGACGGCAAGGAATCCAATATATGTTAAATGTGCAATTCAAGAGAAATTTTACAAAGGGCCTGTTTTTCCTGGGGGGGCTAGTTGGGTCCCGTCCTGCAGCCCGGGGCTCCTCTTCCTTCTTTTGGGTGGCTCTGCCCTGCAGAGCTTGAGCAGGGACAGCACACTCTTCCCGGAGCCTTTTCCTCCAGAATCCCGCCACCAGGGTTGGTATTGGAGGGGCACCCCTGAAACCCTCTGAGACTCAGACCATTGGTCCCCCGGTGTTCGGGGCCTGCTCTCACATTTCACGAAGCCCTGTTTCTATGCTCCAGCTTCTCTGGGGAGCATTCTGCCCTGGGTGGCTTGGCAGCCGCAGACTGGCCTTACTCTCTCCCATGGCTCCTCTTCCTTCTGCAGCTCTGCCTTCTCAGGACTCGCCCTTCCCCAACAAAGGACCCCAAAGAAGGAGGAAGAAATGGCTTCGGGAGGCCTGACCAGTCACAGTGGGAGGTCACAGGTACGTGGGCTTTGACCCTCAGAAATGCTGTCTCAGGTCTCAAAATGTGGGCCCCATTTCCACTTCTGTACCCCGCCCAGGGATGGCTCCCAGGGCCCTGGGCCTCAGTCATCTTTCCCCAGAAGACTCTTGACTATCTTGGGGTGACTGAGCAGTCATTAATAGTCATTAAAGCTGGAATGAGCTTCATAATTTCTCTTGGGCCTTAGATCCCCTTGCACCTTTTCTCAGAATGCTTTTACATAAATAAAATGAAACAAAGGATTAATAATAATAATGATTATCTCATTTTATCCTCACAAAAACCCTGAAAGAAAGACACTACTATGATCCCCGCTTTACAGATGAGGAAATTGAGGAAAAGGTTAAGTGACCTGGACATGGTCACACAGCTAGTCAGCATCCAGGGCTGGATTTGAAGGAGATACTTGCAAGGGATTTCTCAAGCTTTAAAACTCTTCAAAAAAAAAAGTTAAAAACAAACCAAAACCCTCTTCAGTGCTTGCTGTTATTCTCCGTGTTTCTTGCCACGGGCCCTGACCGTGTGGTGGCAAGTATTGTCCCCTTTTGTCTTTGGCTGCTGGTAAAAAACCATGTGGGTTTTCTCTGGGCAGTGGGATGTGCCTTTCTCTGCAAGAGCATCCAGGTTAATGTGACGAGTCACAGTCTGCCTGACTTGTTTCCATTTTTAATGGTTGTGACTGACTTGCTTTTATCAATAAGTTTCAAGCAGATATTCCTGATCATGATTAGGAGTCATTTCTCTCTAGGTGGTGACTGCAGTATTGTGGATAAGCAGAGACCAAAGCCAATTGAAACTGAATACTCTAGTTAAACATGACAGGCTAGGCCAGGAAGAAGCTCCAGGAAATGCACTCCCATCCCCACATGGCAAGTCATCCAAGTCTTCCAAAGGAAAAAGCACTCTCTTTATAGTCTGTTTTTTTAGGACCTTTCCCACAAGAGGCTGACAAATCTTATTAGTTTTTTCACAACTATTGAAATGTGGCCAAGGGGAAAGAATACCCAGAAATAAATCAGGCTGGAGGCAGTTAGATATTCCTCAAAAGAAAATTAAAATGCTCCAGTGAAATATCTAGGTGAACATTGAGAAAAAACTGGATCCCCAAAGTGCCCAGCAGTGAGTGAAACAGGCAAGTCACTCGGTACACAACAGAAGGCATTGTTAGGCACAATCGAGATCATTATGAAAAGATTATAACACACTTCTCTGTTTCCTGTGGGACAGAGTGAAAGAAACCTCTCCAGAGATCCAGGGACCACATAGACCTGTGTGGCCGTGGGCCGTTCCCTTGCACGCCCAGCCCATTTCCCTACCTGTACCATGAGGCTCCGAGGTCTCTGCAGCTCTATAATGAGGGTTTTTAGGTTAGTCCAGAGACAGGGATGTCCTATTGTCCTATTGGTATCGTTGGTGTTCTGAGACTGGGAGAGAGCAGGGCCCAGCCCCTCCTTGCCTGCTGTGGAAGGGCCGGCCGGACGATCAGTAATCCGTCTGGTGTTTCAGGACTTGGTCACTTTCAAGGACGTGGCTGTCGACTTTACCTGGGAAGAGTGGAAGCTTCTGGACTCTGGTCAGAAGGCCTTGTACAGAGATGTGATGCTGGAGAACTATAGGAACCTGGTCTCCCTGGGTAAGGACGGCTTCTTCCTTTAAAAAATAGATTTCTGTCAACAGCTTCTGGGTTTTCACATTAGATTTCCCCCCACATCTCTCTCCTTTCCAGGTAGTCGTTTCTCATAATAAAGAATTTTTTAAAAGGAAAAAAGTTGGCAGAATTGATTGACACCTTCAAAAAATAGTATTTTTCTCTGCAGCGTCCTACACGTATGGATTCCAAGCCCTGCAACTTCCTGGGAGGGGGTGCCTTCTCATGGCCCTTCGTTGGGGTTGTTAGTTATAGTTTTGCCACATTTTGCGTCATGTAGTTCGTCTTGGTCTTCCTCTCCAGTGACATTGTAGTTGTCATTGGGTAGCTTGTTTTCTCCCTCTGCTTGAGTTCATTGGAAATCTTTCCAGGCTTCTTTGGATTTATCAGGACCCTGGTTTCTTAAGGCACCATGATTTTGTTCCACTCCCTCACCCACAGCTGAGAAAATAGGTGTCGGGTCCATACACGTGGAAAATGAGCCTGATATTGCTGCAAAGTCCAGGCTGGGGGAGAAGGGACTCTGACAGACAGGATGAGCTGCCAGGATCTTGTGGCAGGAGCCCGGGGGGGCTGGGAGGAGGGGCTCTGGGAAGATGAAAATAGGGAAGGAGGAATGAGTGGGAAAGGTGTAGAAGAGGGAGAAGTCAAAAGCTGCATTAGGGTTTCAGACGTGAGAGCGAGTGAGGTCTGGGGCCATTCACGGAGGCAATGAAGTCAGAAGGAGAGAGCTAGGGGAGGGGGACCAGGTTCCATCAGTCACTGGGCATTTATTAAACAGCTGCTAGGACCAGGCCACCAGGTGTGGGAGGTGGAGAAGAGTCCCTGGGGCCAGGCTGGGGCGACCCTGCGAGAGCGGTGATGTCACTGACAGGAAGGGGAGAAGGCGGCTGAGAGCGTCCTCTGAGCGTCTCCCAGAGTCCCCATGGGTCCCTGCTGCTGGGCCCTGGCAGAAGAAGTGGAGAGCCTTCTCTTGAGAAGTCTCTCGGTTCCCAGCATTTCCTATTTCTTCCTCATGAGCAGGACGTCCTGTTTCCAAACCAAATGTGATCTTGCAACTAGAGCAAAGCAGAACACCACGGATGCTGGAGAGAGCAACTGCAGGAGGCATTTTTTCAGGTGAGGGGACGAGTTTCAGGTAGGTGGGAGCCAACGCAAGCAGCAGGTCACAGCTCAAAAAGCTTCCTCAGAGACACAGTGTGGAATTAGGCTGTAGTGGTTTAAAATAGAATAGGATGAGAGAGAGAGAGGGACAAAGAAACAGAGACAGAAAGAGAGAGAAACAGAAAGAGAGCAGAGAGACAGAGAGTGTAGGTCTCACATTGGAAATATTTTATGTATGTGTATATATATATGTAATATAAACATATGTTGTATGTATAATTAATCTCACTCAACGATGTAAGTGTATATAATTATGCTACACAAATATATAATATAAAGTATGTGCATGTGTATATAATGTACGTTTGTGTGTATTCCTAATGTGGGGTCTGTTTTATTTAGCTATATCTGGGTTTTGTAACAAGGCTGTTGTTCTTGCTTCCTCAGTGTGTGTGGGGGGGGGAGATGGGGAGACTGGATGTGGAAGGGAAGTTGGGAAGATCTTCCTTTGAAAAAAATGCATTTAAAATTAAAGGGAGACCTCTTCTGCAGTCAGGTGGCATTTGAGGTGCTTCCTGGGTGCCCAGCCCTGTGTTTAGAGGAGCCCAGCCAGGTGGCGAAGGCCCGAGCCTGGGACACAAGCCCTTTCATAGACCATTGCCTCCCACAGCTTCCCTCTTCTTCTGTCTGTCTGCGTCTCATCATGTCCATGTTGTGTCCCCCTTCTGGTGTGTCCTTCCCTCTCAGCACTCAGCTCAGCTCTGGCCCAGCGGCTGATTGATCCTGCTCTTTCATTAATAACTTTCCTGGTGTTTTCCTCCTTGTATTTATTTCCCTGTGGTCTCTGAGAAGCTCTTGTACTTCCTTACTGGTAAAGCTTTCAGCACTCAACTCAGCTCTGGCTGATTGATCCTGCTCTTCCATCAGTAACTTTCCTGGTATTTTCCTCCTTGTTTTTCCCTCTGGTCTCTGAGAAGCTCTTGAGCTTCCTTACTTAAGCTTCCCTTTGTGCTCAGCAGTTCCTCCACACCTCCCATCTCCCTCCCTTGGAGGACCCAGTTCCCAGGGTCACTTGCTGTTGGTCTCATTGGGGTGTTCCCCCTCATTTCTTTTCTTCCACCTGCCGGGATCCCTGGGCTGCCCTGGAGAGTCCTTCTGTCTGCTCTCAGCTCTTCCTCCCTCGGTCCTTCCTTCCTGGACAAAGCATCCTTCCGTGGTCTCAGTTCCCATTTTGTTCTCTTAAGGACTACAATCTGGTTTCCACCCTGAACACTCTATGGAGCCATTCTGCCTAAGTCTCCTACCCAGGAGGTTGCCAGTGGTTCAGTTCATGTAGTCCTGGGCCTGAAGACAAGTTCAAATCTAGCCTCGGACACTTCCTAGCCATGGGGCCCCTTCAACAAAAGGGACGCACTGGATCAACGGGGAAAGGAAAGGGCCAACTCCTCCAGTATCTTTGGGGAGAAAAGGGACCCCCTCCAAGGGCATAACTGATACCAATGAGCTGCCAGCTTACATTGGGGTGTTTTCTCAGCTTCTGTCCTTGTGGAGCAGCCCCCTGTGACCAGTCCTTCTCCCACCAGTCCCAGACAGCCTCATCAGGGCAGCCAAGTAGTGGAGGGCTGGCGGCTGTGAAAGTACAACCAGCCTCTTGGAAGACTTGATAATTAGAGATAAGTGAGGAGAGAAAAAGCAAACAAAGGCTTCCCGTTGGGTGCCTGGGGCTCCTGCCTTCTAGCCCACAAGGCTCAGAGGCCAGAGATCAACCCACGAGGAGGGAGTTAGATTGGGAAGGACTGAAGTCTCAATCAAGGTCCCTGGCTTGGAGGGGGCAGGTTCCCTTCCATCCTTTGGCAGCCAGGACCTTGGTCTTTTTCCACTCTGGCAGGACCTCTCCTCCTGTATATATCATCCAGCGATCATGGACACAGTGCTCTGTGAATAACATTTATATAGCACATATTTTTTTTGGTTTGCTGCGTGCTTTATGACTGTTCTC
Organism: Sarcophilus harrisii; assembly: GCF_902635505.1. Lineage (NCBI taxonomy): Eukaryota > Metazoa > Chordata > Mammalia > Dasyuromorphia > Dasyuridae > Sarcophilus > Sarcophilus harrisii. Next base: position 605,419,560 of record NC_045428.1, read on the forward strand.
TGAAGCAGCTGGGGGCAATTTGAATTCAGGAGTCACAAAGTCCTAAGTCCTGCTCAGTCATTTCATCTCTCTCTTCCTCAGTTTCCTTACCTGTAATATGTATAAAATGAAGATGACATTATCACCTACCTCCAAGATTCCTGTGAGGATCAAATAAGATGTTATTTTCTTTATATATATATGTATGTGCATATATACATATATATATATTTGAGAGTAATTTTTAAAAACTTTTCTTAATATTTTTTCAATTACATGTAAAGTTAGTTTTCATCATTCACTTTCATAACATTTTGAATTCCAATTTTCTTTCTCTTGCCCCTCCCCAAGATGGGAAACAATTTGATATAGCTTATACATATGCAATCACATTAAACATCTTTCCACATCAGTCATGTTCTTAAAAAAGAATCAGAACAAAAGGAAAAAATCATAAGGGAAAAATAAGTGAAAATAGTATGTTTCGATCTGCATTCAGACTCCATAATTCTCTCTGGATGTGGATAGCATTTTACATCATGAGTCTTTTGGAATTGTCTTAAATCATTGTATTGCTGAAAAGAGCTGAGAAAAGTTGGTCGTTGCACAGAGTTGCTGTTACTGTGTGCACTTTGCCAGTTCTGCTCACTTCACAGCATCAGTTCATGTCAGACTTTCCAGCTTTTTCTGAAAGCTGGCTCATCATTTCTTTTGACACAACAATATTCCATTATATCATACACTACAATTTTTTCAGTCATTCTCCAATTGGTGGGCATCCTCTCAATTTCCAGTTCTTTACCATCACAAAAAAGAGATGCTATAAATATTTTTGTGCATGTGGGTCCTTTTCCATTTTTTTGGTCTCTTGGGTACAGAGCTAGAGGGGTATTGTTGGGTCAAAATTTGATAGCCCTTTGGACATAAGTCCAAATTGCTCTACAGAATGGTGGGATCAGTTCACTACACCAACAATGCATTAGTTAAGATAGTTTTTCAAAGCACTTTGCAGATTTGATAAACTCCTTACCATTGTTACCAATTACCCTCATTTGGTCCTCAGAACAGCCATTCTGAGTCAAGTGCGATAAGTGTGATGAAGGACATCCCTCTTCTGTGTCAGGTACTACGGGTGCTAAGCACTGGGGTATAAAGAAAAGCAAAAAACTCCTGCTTGTAGGGAGCTCCCTCCATTCTGAGAAGGGAAGGTGCTGACTCCTGGGCTCCTGGGAAAGACCTCCTGCAGAAATGAGACTTGAGGGATATTCCGGCCCCCAAAGAAGGAGCTGAGGAGGTGGAATGTCCCTCGTGGGAACTGGGAGTGTGGAAGGAGCCACAGACAAGTGCTCTGGCAAGATGGGCAGGGCCAGCTTATGAAGCGCTTTCAAAAAAAGGAGTTTCTGTGGTCCTGGAAGTCATTTTTTGTGCCCTGGGCATTGTATCCACAATAAACAAAGTGCTTCTCCCAAGTTTTCTGCTTTGATGTTCCTGAACTCTGAAAGTCCTTTATCTGATCATTTTCCATCCTTCCCTTGCCCTACTGCCATATAAATAATCTCAACCCCACCTGTCCCCAATACAGGAACCTCTAGTCCCTCGACCCTCCGCTATTTCCTAGGCCATCTCTGCACATGGCTACTCTCTCCCCCTTGCCTTCCCTTGGTGGCTTTGGTGAATCAGCTCAATTCTTCCTTGAAGCTCCTCCCTCTCATCCTATCCCTGATGAGACCCAGCCAAAGCTGGCCTTCGATTGCTCCCCATCACAATCCTTGCCACTTTCCATTTGTTGCTTAATCAAACTGGAGAAAGTCACAAAACTAGGGGAGGTGTGTCCACTGTGCAATTAGATCAGATAATATTGGCTGCACCGCTCCTTATATTTCCTGAATGGAACCCATTCAACTCCAGATCTTTTCATCCTTCCTCAGGGCTCCCATTGCTTCCCTGGCACCTGAGGACAAATGGAGACCATTCCACAAAACCCCCCTTCTCACTCCACACCCCTTTCCTGGGATTCCCCAAGATGCTTTCTGCTCTTCCATCCTCCTTCACCCGTCTCACGTGGAGATATGCCCTTCTCCCCAAGGGAAACCCCTCTCTGGGCATCCCTGCACCCATCTCTCCCCACTTCTGCCCAAGATTACCCTTTCTCCACCTCCCCAGTCTCCATAATCTCTCCACACCCTAGCTTCTGTCCTTCTGGACAAACACAGCCAAACATCCCCTTGTTTCAAGCGCCTTCACCTTTTGGGGCTGGCTCTCCTCCCATTTCTCCTCCCCTTCTCAGCCTTGCTCCAAGGAGGCTCACCTCCCACTGCCTTGCTGGTCCTCTGCTGTCTGCCTTCTGACCTCCTCCTCCAAGTAAATCTGGCTCGTAGTCACCAGCGACTTCTTAATTAAAAGTTTTTTTTTTTTTTCAGTTTTCTTCCTTCTTGCCTTTGCAGATCTCCTTCTCCTTGGTCCTCTCTCCTCTGGGTTTTTGGGATGCTGTTCTCTTCCAGTTCTCCAAACTTCTCTCTGAGCTCCAGTCCCCATCTCCATCGGCCTCTTGGACTTGCGGAGCTGGATGTCCTGCAGGCATCTGAAGTCATTCTCTTTCCTCCCCAACTCTTCCTTTCCCACTTTCCTGCTTGTCGGCCAGGGCGCTGCCATCTTTCTCCTCGTCCAGAATCTTTGACTCTCATTTCACCTTTGCCCTTTGTTTCTAATCTGCCCTACTTGATGTTCCTTGAGTGTGATTCTGTCACCTGAATCCACACCTGTCAGTCATTTGCTGTCTTCCATGCTCAAAATATTCTTTTACATCTCTGCCTTTTTGTTTTCCCAGTTTTCTTTAAGATTCAACTGAAATCTGACCTGCCACAGGCACTTTTTCCTTGTTCCTCTACAATCTCTAATGCTTTCCACTATTGTTTATCTCCAATTTATCATATATATCTGGTATATATGTAGCTGTGTTTATTCTGTCTCCTCCATTAGATTATGAACTCCTTGAGAGCAGGAATTATCTTTCACTGTTTTCTGTCTCCCCCATAGTGTTTGATGTATAGTAAGTATTTATTAATAACTGGTTGATGACTGACTGTGGAACAAGGAATATTTATGTTTTCTTGTTTCTTACAGATTGGGAGGCCAGATTTGAAACCAAGGAAACAATTTCAAAGTCTTATTTTGCTATGGAAAAATCATTCCAAGAAACCTGGCATGGTCTCTGGGGTTTTAATTGGGGAGACTCCTGGGAATGTGGTGGCAGGTTTAAGAGACAGCAGGGGAGCCAGGAGAAAAATTTCAAGCAAGTACCAATCAGCCACAAGAAAATTGATGAGCCAGCAAGTCAGGAATGCCATAACTTTGAGAGAAGGTACTGTTCAGATCCAATTTTTGTGATACAACAGAGTTCCAGAAAGAGTCTCCCTAAGTATGATTTACAGCAACTTTGCTTTGACCAACACTCTGACCTAATTCAACTTGATAGGATCACCTCAGGGAAAAAACTTGGTCAACATGATGAATGCAATATTACCTTAAATTACACAAACCTGGTTAACTGTCATAGGACACTTAATGGGGAGAAATCCTCTGCGTGTTGTGAATTTGGAGAAACTTTCCACCAGAGAGACCTTATACAGCATCAGAAAGCCTCTACTGCAGAGAACCTCCACATGTATAATGAATATGGGAAAGCCTTCAGTGATAACTTAACTCTCACACTACATCAGAGAAGTCACACTGGAGAGAAACTTTGTGATTGTGATATATGTAGGAAAGCTTTGGATGGTGGCTCATCCCTTTCTCCACATCAGAGACTTCACATTGGAGAGAAGTCCTATAAATGTCACGAGTGTGAGAAATCATTCAGTCAGTACACAAGCCTTCTTAGACATCAGAGAATTCACACAGGGGAGAAACCCTTCAAATGCAGCGAATGTGGGAAAGCCTTCAGTCAGTGCACAAACCTGATCCGACATCAGAGGGTTCATACTGGAGAAAAACTCTTTAGATGTGCTGAATGTGGCAAGACCTTCAGCAACAGTTCATCCTGCAGTATACATCAGAGAATTCACAGTGGGGAGAAACCCTATGGGTGTGGTGATTGTGGACAAACCTTTTCTCAACAGGGAAGCCTTATCCAACATCAAAGAATTCATACTGGAGAGAAGCCCTTTAAGTGTAAAAAATGTGGAAAAGCCTTCAGTCAAAATATACACCTAACTCAGCATCAGAGACTTCATTCTGGGGAGAGAATCTATAAATGCAATGAATGTGGAAAAGCCTTCAGCAACAGTTCAACTCTCATTCTACATAACAGGATTCATACCGGAGAGAAACCTTATGAATGTAACGAGTGTGGGAAAACCTTCAGCCAGTACACAACTCTTATTCAGCATCAGAGAATCCACACTGGAGAAAAACCCTACAAATGTAATGTGTGTGAAAAGACTTTCAGTCAGAGCACGAGCCTTATTCGTCACCAGAAAATTCATACTGGCGAGAAACTCTGCATATGCCATGAATGTGGACAAGCCTTCAGTCAGCAGGGAAGTCTTACTAAGCATCAGAGAATTCACACTGGAGAGAGACCCTATAAGTGTAATGAATGTGGAAAAGCCTTCACCCAGAGTATGAACCTTACACGACATCAGAGAATTCACACTGGAGAAAAATTATATAAATGTAATGAATGCGGGAAAGCTTTTAGTAATGGCTCATCTCTTACTCAGCATGAGAGGATTCATACTGGAGAAAAACCCTATAATTGTAGCGAATGTGGGAAAGCCTTCAGCAACAGCTCCTCAGTCACCCAGCATGAGAGGATTCACACTGGAGAAAAACCCTATAAATGTAATGAATGTGGGAAAGCCTTCACTCATAGCATGAACCTTACTCGACATCAGAGAACTCATACTGGAGAGAAGCCCTATCACTGTAATGAGTGTGGGAAGTCTTTCAGCCAGAACATGAACCTTACTCGACATCAGAGAATCCACACCGGTGAGAAACCCTACAAATGTAATCAGTGTGACAGAGCCTTCAACCAAAGCACATCACTTGCTGAGCACCAGAAAACACATAGGAAAGAAGCTGGGAAATATAATAAATGTAATCAGGCCTTTAGCTGTAGTTAATGTCATCAAAGAAGGTGGGAGCTTTTTTGGATGTATTTTTTTAACGTAAAAGTTCATTAGTCCTGACAATTGTGGGAAAGCCTTACCACACAGCAGAGGGTTTATCTAGTGAGAAGCCCTATAAATGCAGTGAAAGTAAGAAGGCCCTCAGTGGTGGTTCAGTTCTTCAGGAGATAGTGGAGCCTGAGAGCAGAATGTCTCTGTCCACGGGCAGATTCTCATTCTCACTTTTCCTTACTGCTTTTAGTGAAACCGGTCCCACTGACCAAGGTATTCCTTCTGTCAGTACGGCTTGCTCTCTCACCACTGGCAATTTTCATTTAAGTCATCCCATAGAGCATCCTACCATTTCATCAGAGAATCCACCTTGGGTGTTGGAGGCCTTCCTCTGGTTTCTTATGTTTTACAAGTTCCCGAGGAGCTCCTCTCCCAGTTTCTGGCCATGTGTGTCCTCAGTGCTATCCCAGATACCATGGCTCCTCACTGAAACTAGATTGCAGTTTACCTGAACCTGTCCCTTTCCTTTGGGTTCTGCAGCTTTGCTTCTTCCAGGTGATGGAATTCCAGTGTATACAACAAAATGTCATCCTTGCAAAAAGCCTTGATGTCGATAAGCCAGCAAACTGCCTGGGATCACTAATAGCAGTGCAGAATTTCCCAAATATATCTATGATCATCTTTCTATTCAGTTTGGGTCCTTGTCATTATCATTTATGATTTCTGCTCCAACTAGATGTCCCGGTGGACTAATGCAGTAGACTAACCACCCAGTTATGTCATAGTTTGGGCAACAGAAATTTTTCATCCACTTACTTTTTATCAATTGTAACCCAGACTCTTTAATAATCGTGGGTCTCACTGAGGCCCTACAATTCCCAGATTTTCACTAGGTCAGAGGTGGAGGGGGAGGAGGTGCAATCACTACATAATAACATCTAGAAATAGGAGTGCCCAGAGGACCATACCCTCAAGTCAAGTCAAAGCAACAGACATTTATCTTGTACTTTCAATATCTTGGGGAAATAAGGAAAGTAAGGAATATCTACAGGAAACCCCTCCTCCCTTTATGTTTACAAATCATCCACGAGACTGGCCAACATGCAGACATTCATCTTCATGGAGGCCTTTGTCAGAGAATCGGAGTAGATCTCAAATGCATGAGAGCCTCCTTTGGGTGGGAGAGAAGAGTCTCCGAGATTGCCTTGTGCTTTGTCCAGTTAAGTGTTTGGGGTTTTTGTGTGTAATCAATGAGCATATGCTGTGAAGTCTTATATTCCCTGAAACATTCTGTGGGTTCACTGTATAACTAAGGGCATTGATCTCTTGTTGAGGACTTTGGTGAAAGCCTGTTTGTTACATTTTAATCGCAGTTATCTTTGATATGCATGTAGATTATGAGAAAGTCGATATGTGGGTTGTAGCCATTGATGTCTCCAGCTTTTTCTGGGCCTGTGGAGGCTGGCGGTCTGGGCTGATTCCATGACTGTCCATGTGGCCTAGATTTCCATTTCCTCCCCACCCAGAGAGTTCCTGTACTGGGGTTCCATTTGGGGCAGAGAGAAGATTAGCATGTTTGGAAGTGTCCTGACCCACCCACTCTGGAAAACTCCAGCCTTTTCCCCTTGAATAGAGAATCCTCACTTGGAAGGGGAGAGGGTCAGAGGTTAACCAGATTTGGATCCTTGTCCTAAGGGATTCCACGGGTTTGGCTTCCAATAAAAACCACTGTGAACCCGAGTCAAGAAAGTGAGAGCCCCGGGCATCGACACTTCTGAGGTGATTTTTGCAGCTCTCCTCTTGCTGTGTTTTCTTCTAATAAATGACTTCATTGTAAAACATGAATGACTTGTGTGATCATTTCATGCAGCACTAATTTAGATACCGTGAGCTAAGAACAAAAGATTCTTAAACTAGGTTGATTTAGCAAGAAGTCTATCAAGTTAGCCATTGGGGAAGAAAGCCAAAAAAGGGATGGTCAAGCCCCTCTTCACCCAACATCTGTAAGTTACACATATTATAGGATTCAAATAAAGGAACCAAGAAACAGCTGGTTGACCAACACAGAGGCAATTTCCAGATAAGATATGGAGGATGTTTAAGATGTATTCCAGAAGAAAACTCCCTACAAACTTTGCATCACTCTTTGGTCCCAGCTGGGTTTCCGGTCCTGAGTTACACATTAAAAACATCTGGCCTCAGTTCTGAGGTGCCACTTCACACCTCCCAAATTGGCTAGGATGACAGGAAAAGATAATGACAGACATTGGAGGGAATATGGGAAAGCTGGGACACTAATGCATTGCTGGTGGAGTTGTGAACTGATCCAATTCTTCTGGGGAGCAATTTGGAATTATGCCCAAAGGGCTAACAAACTGTGCATCCCCTTTGATCTAGCAGGGTCACTACTAGTCCTGTATCCCAGGGAAATCATAAAAATGGGAAAGGGACCCACATGTGCAAAAATATTTGTAGTGGCAAAGAACTGAAAACTGAGTGGATGTCCATCAGTTGGAGAATGGCTGAATAAGTTATGGTATATGAAGGTAATAGAATATTATTATTCTGTAAGAAACAGGCCAACAGGATGATTTCAGAGAGTCCTGGAGAGACTTACATGAACTGATGCTGAGTGAAATGAGCAGAACCAGGAGATTATTGTAGATGGCAACAACAATATTATGCAATGATCAGTTCTGATGGACACGGCTCTCTCCAACAATGAGATGATTCAAATCAGTTCCAGTGTTCTTGTGATGAGGGGAGTCTTCTGCGCCCAAAGAGAGGACCATGGGAACAGAGTGTGGAACATAGCATTATCACTCTTTTTGTTGTGGTTCACCTGCGTTTTGTTTTCTTTCTCATTTTCTTTCCTTTTTGATCTGATTTTTCTTGTGCAGCAAGAGAATTGTATAAATATATTCACACATATTGGATTTAACATAGATTTTAACATATATAACACAATTAATTGCTTGCCATCTAGGGGAGGGGGATGGGGGAAAAGAGAAGAAAATCTGAAATACAAGGCTATGCAAGGGTCAGTGTTGTGAAATTATCCGTGCATATGTTTTGAAAATAAAAGGCTTTTAAAAAGGCAGACAGACTAGGGTCAGATGATGCCATCAAGTTTTCCCAGAAACTTATTAAGCAGATGGGCTAACACAGAATTCCTACCCTAGTTGGCAATCCACAAATAAAAGGATATAGTGAAAGAAGAATCATAACAGTGGGGAAGGATGATCACCTAATTTGATGGAGACACTGGGTCAGGCTTCTCGGTTTCCAGCGAGGATTCTCGTCTTGGGTCCACAGAGAAACTTCATGGCGTCTCTGAATGTGGATGAGGAAATTATTTTGTATTTTTATTTTCACAATTTAACACTTCCTTCCGTCATAAATGTCCGCAATCAGCCTTCTCAAAGGGCTCCCTAGACGTCAGTGGAAAGCCTCCGTGGCCCCAAGCTTCAGCAGTGCTCCTGGTCTAGAGGAAGGCTAGAGAAATGGCTGAGGAACAGAGGGACCGCTCTGACAGCGGTCTCCGAGGCAGGTCCTTGTGGGGGCGGGCAAAGGGGGCGGAGCTCGCAGGTGTGGGGAGCGCCTCATCCCAGCCCCGCCCTCTCAGACTCCGCCCTACGGCTGGTGGGCGTCCTGGGGGATCTCGGCAACGGGACAGGGAACCAGGGACCTGCACCTGAGGTGAGAGATGAGAAGAATCACACGCGCGCATGTATATATAGAGAGAGAGGGAGAGGGAGGGAGAGGGAGAGAGACAGAGAGAGAGACAGAAATACGGAGACAGACAGAGACGGGGAGAGAGAGACAGACAGAGACAGAGAGAGAGAGACAGAGAGGAGAGATAGACACAGAGAGGAGACAGAGAGACACAGAGACAGAGACAGAGAATGAGAGAGACAGAAATACAGAGACAGATAGAGATAGAGGGGGAGACAGAGACAGAAACAGAAACAGAGACAGAGACAGAGACAGAATGAGAGAGACAGAAATACAGAGACAAATAGAGAGAGGGGGAGACAGAGACAGAAACAGAAACAGAGACAGAGACAGAGACAGAGACAGAATGAGAGAGACAGAAATACAGAGACAAATAGAGAGAGGGGGAGACAGAGACAGAAACAGAGACAGAGACAGAGACAGAGACAGAATGAGAGAGACAGAAATACAGAGACAAATAGAGAGAGGGGGAGACAGAGACAGAAACAGAGACAGAGACAGAGACAGAGACAGAATGAGAGAGACAGAAATACAGAGACAAATAGAGAGAGGGGGAGACAGAGACAGAAACAGAGACAGAGACAGAGACAGAGACAGAGACAGAATGAGAGACAGAAATACAGAGACAAATAGAGAGAGGGGGAGACAGAGACAGAAACAGAGACAGAGACAGAGACAGAGACAGAATGAGAGAGACAGAAATACAGAGACAAATAGAGAGAGGGGGAGACAGAGACAGAAACAGAGACAGAGACAGAGAATGAGAGAGACAGAAATACAGAGACAGATAGAGATAGAGGGGGAGACAGAGACAGAAACAAAAACAGAGACAGAGACAGAGAGAGAGAGACAGAGATGGAGACAGAGAATGAGAGAGACAGAAAGAGAGGGACAGAGAGAGAGTTTTCCCAGATCCCCTCCAACATTCCTCATTATCTTTTCTTGTCATTTTAGCCAATCTGAGAAGTGGGAAGTGGTACCTTAGAGTTCTCACAATCTATCTTAATGGTTCTACAGTCTTCTGGCCTTAGGATGGACCCAGATCTGCTGGTCAGTGATAACCAATTTCCTGAGACAGCTCCTTAGTTCTCCTACGAGGCCATAAGATTAGCCTCTCAGTGACATGAAGAACTGGATAAATGTGTCTCCTTGCTCCTGGGTCTTTGCTAAATTCTTTTGGAATTTAACCCGCTTCAAATGGCTTTATAATTGCAATCAACTGTGCCCCTTGACTCGGAGATGGGTTCAAACCTGCAAATTCTTTTGAGCTACCGCATGACACTGGTCTGCAACCCCCGACTTTTTAGGGTCCCTTTTGAACCTCAACATTTGGTAGCCTAGTATGAGGAGAGCCCAGCCTCTCCTAGCTTGATTCCCTCCTTGTCAAGGTAAGTCCCCCATTTTTTCTCCCTTGATCCTCTAGCTGGGACATCCCAAGCCACTGGGAGAAGGCTTGTCTGGGTGGTCTTGAGCTCCACGTTCAACAAATTTTCCTTGACTGGGGCTATCCAGTCTTGCCATTTTTAGGCACCTTTCCACACCAGAGGAGACAAGGCGTTATAAGATGACTTTTGGCAAAGACGGGATAGTCCTTTTTCATGTCATTTTTGTCTATGTCTGTGTTTCCATGCAGAATGTCTGAGTCCTGGAAAGATTTAAAGTGCAACTATCAAGAAAAAACCTTCTATGCTATAGTTAGAATGCTGGGAAAGGTTTTTTTTTTAAACATCCTTGACTTTCACCGTAAAAGGGGGAAAAGCCTAACTTGTTCCTGTGGACCTCAACTCTAGCTAAGCTGGGGACTTCAGAAATAAAGTTAGCTCATTAGAATTATAGAATATAAAATTATAGAACTGCTAAAAATAATACCTTAGCAGATTCTCTGGGTTTTGAGAGCAATGAGTAAGGAGTTTGGCAATTAGTCATTTTAAGATTCCAAGAAAAATTCCTGAAACATTGGGGATGATTCCAGGAATTTACCCCATTCTGAAAGAAAAGGGGAAAAAAAACTAGGTAAATAGTCTTCCTTATCTTGCTGGAGTCTCCTTCTGCTCCTTTGGGAAGGAAAGCACTCCAGAAAGCATTAAGGGACTCTTTCCACAACCCTGATCACTCATCATGATCCTCCCTGAGTCAGAGACCTGAGTGCATCTCGACTGTGGGGATTGCTAACAAGATCAATAAAGCCCAAGTCCCTCTGTCTGCTAACTCCTCTCGTCTCAGATCGGATTAAGAGAAGAGAATGCTAAAGAACTGCAGGGAAACTCAAATGCTGTAGAAATGGGGGAAGCAGCAGCCACTGGGGGGACCCCATGCAACCCTACCCAAACACTGCCCCAACCAGGCTGGGGGAGTGGGAGTGGGCAGCATTCCCTGAGCCCTGGCACCTGAAACTATCATCAAAGGCACCCCAGCCTTCAGCAGGTCCCGTCCAGCAGCTGCCTGGGAGAATCGGGGTGCCTCTGCAGTACCCAGAAAGCCGGTCAGCCTCTGCCTTTGGTCAGCCCATCATTCTCGGTTTCAGCTTCAGGTATGTATTAGGTAGGTGATTTATGGCATAGATTATTTTACCTCTGCCCAGTTTTCTGATTTGTAAAGAGAAATAATTGTTGTGAAGATCACACAATTGCAAAAGTGCTTAGCATCAAACACGCCATATGAATGTTAATGGCCATATTTTATAAATTAAGGCTTCCCTAAGACTAAGAAGATCATGCATAGAGGAAAGAGTCTCTTCCTTTCCTCCTTCCCCCTTCCCTTCATCCCTGACTGCGGGAGGGGTGCACGGAGGAAGGGGTGAGAGGGAGAGAAAGAAAATATATTCAGGTCAGTGAAATTTGCTATTTGAGATTTATAGTAAAAGCAGTTTTAAAGGCACTCTGGTCAAAGCCCACTAAAGGGTTATGTAAATTGTAATCTATTTGTGATGATTGTTAGCAGAAGATTCAAGAGTTTGGGAATTTTGGGAAAACAGAAAAGCAGTTCCCTGATACATTAAAAACTCTAGCAACAGAAAGCCTGCTTTTGAGTTAGAGTTGGACTTTTGAGGGCCCTGTCAGTAAAAACTGGCACCCTAACCCTTTCCTGGTAACAAAAAAGAAATGGTTTGTGTGGATTGGAAAATACCAAATGACAAGTCAGTTTGTCTGGAACATTTAATCAGAATTTAGAAAATTTAGAACTAAAGTTAAGTCTTTTTTTTTTTTCTGAGACAATTAGGGTTAAGTGACTTGCCCAGGATCACACAGCCAGGAAGTGTTAAATGTCTGAGACCACATTTGAACTCGGTTCCTCCTGACTTTACGGCTAGTGTTCTAACCACTGTACCACCTGGCAACCTCAGTTAAGTCCATTTTTAAATCCCTTCTATCTCAATTTTAAGAATTGTCTTGTTTTCTCCCTAAAACAAAAGGGAAACTTATTTAAGGGAAAAGAAATCCTCCCCGGGGACTTCCAAAGCCGCAACAGCTAGGGGATAGAATAAATTGAACAACTAAAAGAAGGTAAAAAGTTTATTTAGCCTTGCTGATCCTCTTTTATAATATTTTGTACATATAATTTAGGGAATTAAGTATTTTCACCTTTACTAGAAAATTAAGAGGGAATTAAGCTAAGACTATCTGGCTATTACTTAGGAAAGTTATAAAATCATTAATGTCATCACATTAAACCTAAAATTGGCAATTCCTAAAATAATTTCTAAAATAACCTATTAGTCCAATTTGCTGTTAGAAATACAACTTCTTTGGGCTGTCCCTGGTATTCTGGGTTTGAATCTGGGTGTAGTTGCCTGGTGGATCACGAAGCCAGTAACCCACCATTGAAGAGGCTGTAAGTTACTCAGGGGACACCTCCTGAGCTGTCACAGCTGATGGCTATCTGGGCAAGAGCTGGGCAGACGAGCGTGGCCTCTGCCCAAGGTCGGAGCCTTCTGACTCAGTTTCCCATTCTCACCCCAGGACTCCTGAGTCTGGCTGCGAGGGGACCGTCCCTGCACGATGGCTGTGAACAGAGGCTTCCTGCTGTCAGGTGTGTGCTCTCAGGCCGGGCCCTGAAGGGTCAGTTTTAAGGCCGGGGCAACCCCATCCCTGAGACTTCCTCTCACAGCGGATTTCCATAGTCTGAGAAGCCACGAGCGCCTGCATCTGCAGCCGACCCAAGCGGCCAATCTGGCCTCACACACCCCTCCAGGCCCACTTCTAGCCCCAGAGCCCTCCCGCAGAACCTTCTCCCTGGCCCGCACCAAACTACTCCCCTGGGAACAGTCGCTCCCCGGTCCCTGGTAAAACCCATTGTCTCTGGTCACAAGCTGTGAGAAACAGGCCTGTCGAGCCTGCCCAGCTTGTGCCCAAGTGAATCCTGAAAGGCTTTGGAACTGCCCATCATGAAGTCTACCCAGAGGAGGGGTCACACTTAGGGAAGATTTTACCCATAAGGCCCCTCCCAGGGGCTTCACACCACTGTTGGTTCTTGTTGACACCGTTACTAATTGGGTAAAAGTAAGTAAGACTGAAAAGGCTCAGAGACTTTTGCTAAAGGAAATCAGACCCTTTAATTAATTTATATTAATTAATTTTATTTTTGTTTTTAAATAAATTTTAATGAAATATTTATTAATTTTATTTATTTAATAAATTAATCAAATTAATTATTAATTTGTATAATTATATAATAATAGTTAACAATTAATGTCATCCTCTCTGCCCCATGCTTAATGCCTTTTAGACATCATGGTGCTTGCATCCTAGGCCCCCTGAGTACTCCTTTCACTGTGTATAATGCACTATTGTACTCTGGCCATTCAAACTGCTCAAAGCCTAGAGGAAAAGGAAGTTAAAAGAACTAGGAGAGAGAGAGCAAGTCCAAATGGCAGAGGCTTCATTCTTGGGAGGTGTGCTTATATCATCCCTGGAGATTCTGTAAATAATTAGGTAAACATCATTTCTTTTAATAGGGATTACAGTATAACTCCAAAGCAATTCTGAGAAAGGGAGAATCTCATCAGAATAATGGAAAACCTTTCTTTCACAGGTCTTTTCATATAAATTATTCAAAGGAAAACAAAGGATACCTCATATAAACAAAAGTTATCCCTACATCAGTAACAAACTTAAATAAAATCGACTTTCCCATTGATGGAGCAAAATATTCTGTAAATTACATCCCTCTAAGAAAACTTAAATATACTAAAATCCTTTTCTCTGAACCGTACTAAAGATGTTTCCGTTCTGGTTTCAATAATCTAGCACAGATAGGTGATTAGACCAAATATTCATTTACTTAATTATTTAGGATACAATGACTATATATTTTCAGATTGAAAAATAGCAAAATATTGCATATCTGAACTATATTTATGGTCATATTGACCATTTACTCTGATTAAAGAAACTTTCTATAAGAGGGAAAAGCAAGGACAAAATTATAATAGCATGGAGAGAAGCAGAATGGGGGGATTAGAATCAACAATTCTTGAAAGAAAGAACTAAGACAGGAAACAGGTAATTGGAGGACTAGTAGTGAAACCTTATTCTCACAGGCTGAAAAGAAGACGAAATAGAATATATAAGTAAACCTTATTTAGAAAAAAAAATTGAACAGGGCATAAATGAACTTCTTAAGAAAAAACACAAGGATTAGACACATGTCCAAGGGCATTTGACCAAATATTGAAAGGTCAATGAATTCCAATGTTAAATAATTCTTTTAGAATTACAGGCAAAGAAGGTATACTTCAGATTCCTTTTGTGAAACAAATACAGTATTGCTACCTAAGCCAAGAACTTTTGGTAAAATACAACACTCATTTGAATTAAAAAAAAAAAAAAAAACAACAACAACACTTGGAAGTATAAGTGGATTTTTCCTTAAATCATCAGCAAACATACTTGTAATGGAAGTAAACTCTTCCCAGAAAGCTGTGTTCAACAAGGATGCTTACTGTCAGTAATATTTTTCAGTATTGCTTTGAAAATCCTAGAAATAGCAGTGAGAAAAAAAATAGAAGGAATCAGAATAGGGAATGAAGCAATAAAACTGTCTTTTTGAAGATGATATGATGATATCCTTGGAATATTGAAAAGATTCAACAAAAAAACTTAATTTTAGCAAAGCAGGATATGAAGTAAAACCTCATAAACCATCAGTATTCTTATATATATCAACACAAACTGTGCAAGAAAAGATAAGAGATATCCTATTCAAACTAGGTCTAAATAATATAAACTTCTTGGGAGTTATATCTGCCAACATAACTCAGGAAATACATGAACATATATATTAATTTTTTTAGAGATGAAGTTAAATATAAACAATTAAAGAAAAATTAATTGTTCATGGGTAGGCAGAACTAGTATAATAAATTTTATCTAAATTAATTGATAGATTCAATAGCATCCCAATTGAGTTTCCAATAAATTATTTGTCTGATCTAGAAAAAATGATAAAAATCATTTGAAAGAAGAAAAGATAAAGAATATCAAAGTAATGAAAAAATGTTAAGTAAGGAGCTTTAACAGTATCAACTTTTAAAACTATTAGGCCAGGTTTATCAAAACTACCTGGTACTAACTAAGAAATAGAAAGGAAAATCAGTGGAACAGAGTAGAGAGATTGTTTATAATATCAAATATGGTAACCTTATATTTGAAAAGTAAAGATTTTTGTAAAATCTAGAATACCAGTCATTCCCCAACTGATAAATGATCAAAGGATAAGAACAGCTAGTTTTTTAAATGAAGAAATACAAACAATTCATAATCATAAGAAAAAGTACTCTAACTCATTGATTAGAGAAATGCATTATCATTTTATATAGCTTTCAGATTGGCTAAAATGTTTGGAGAGGAATGTGACAGATGTTGGAGGGCATGTAGGAAAATTGGGACCCTCATTCCTTGTTAGAATTGTGATCCAACAATTTAGGGGAGCAGACAGGAATTAGGCTCAAAAACTTTTGGAACTGCCTATATCCTTTGATCCAGTAACACCAATACCTGGTCTGTTGCTCAATTTGATTGAAGAATAAAGAAAAGAATCTCTATGTTCTCAAATATTTATATCAGTTCTCTTTTGGGTGACAAAGAACTGTTAATTGCAGGGCTGCTCATTAATTGAGGAATGATTGAACAAGTTGTAGTATATGATTTAATGGAATATTGCTGCACTATAAATGATGAGTTCGGTGATTTTAGAAAAATATGGAAAGATTTGCACTAAATGACGAAGAGTGAAAGGAGCAGCACCAAAAGAGTATTGTATACAATATCAGCAATATTATTTTAAGAAAAAAATATATGTGTCTAAAGGTAACCATCTTTTGGGCAGGGGTGTAGTGAAGAAGAAAAAAGGGAATTTAAAATTTTCATGTGATAAATTTACTATAAATTTAATACAGAACTGATTTGTTTTTTCATGTGCATTTTTATTATATTGTTATGAAAATGCTTGTTATTCCATGAATTCAAAATACAATAAATAAAAATTTAAAGTGAAAATAAATAACTCTATCTGGTACTGGCTAAAGATAGAAAAGTAAATCAGTAGAGCAGAAGAGACATACAATACTTTTGTACAAAAGAATTAGTGTAATCTGGTGTTTGAAAAATGTTAATAATTCATTATTTGATAAAAATTGTGGAAAAAACAAAAACACTCTGGCAGAAACTGGGAGTACACCACTGGCTAAGATAAGGTCACAATTGATATATGATCAAGATATAAAATTAAACATCAAAAGAAATTAAAGTACATGGAACAAATGAACTGTCCCACTTCTGGACATAGTAAAGAATTTATGAATAACCAAGTGATACAGAGCATCGAGACATGTGAAATAGATAATTTAAACATAGTAACTTTAAAAAGTGTTCTAAAAATGTACTCAACATCAAAAGGAAAGTACAAAATTGAGAAAGCAATTTTTCAGATAAGATCTCATCTCTAATATATAAAGAACTTCATTAAATATATAAGAATATAACATTTCTCAATTGATAAGTGGCCAAAAAATAAGAATAAGTAGTTTTCCTTAAAAGCCCAATTTGTACTCATCTAAAAACAATACTCTAAATCACAAGAGCATTAGATTAGAGAAATAATAACCATAAGAAACCAGTTTTGAATATTGACTTACTCAGAGTTAGATCCAACCATTCCAAGAGAACAATCTGAAGTTGTGCTAAGTTGTAGAACTGTTCATATCACTTGAACATACCTACAAATGTTAGATCTGGTTCTCAAGATGATGAAGGAAAAAGAACTTTTATGTTGTAAAGTGTTTATAGTAACTTCCTTGTTGGTAACAAAGGTATGGAAAGCAAGGCTACCCATCAGGTGGGAGATGGCTAGATAGGGATTGAGAACAACCAGTAGTAAATGGTTAGTGGTTTCGGTAATAGTTGCTCAGGCTCTGTAAACACTGTGGAAGTGTTCAGTGAATTTCTCCAGGATCATGTCCTTATCACTAATGAACTTGGCTCTCTCAGCACTGAGTAATTGAGATATACCTTAGGTTTTGGACTCATAAGTAGGCTTCAGAACATCATAAAAGTGCTTTGGATTGTTACTATCGGCAAAAATCTCAAACAAACAAACAAAACATATTTTCACGGATCCTCTTATTTAGTCTTGAATCCTGGTCCCAGAATGTCGCTAAGATCTACCGTCTTCCTGGCTTGTAGCTGTCACTTTTGTTGAATGGGATTGTTTAGATCTGAGTGAGGAAGTCCATGATGGGACCAGCTCTTTGTATGCACATCTCCTTTGTCACTCTCACCTCCTGTCTCTTCTCCTTACAGTGACATGGTCTACCCAGTGCTAATGTTGGCTCCAAGAGTACAGCCAGGAAGTTTTCTTACACTTAGGTTGGTGATGAGAAGGTTATAAGTTTCATAAGTCTTCAGTAAGATTGGTATTGCATATATTTATGTCTGTATGTGTATGTGTATATTTGCTTGTGTATTTTTTTTCAGATGTAGAGACCAGATTCCAAGTAAATGAGTTGACTAGAAAGCTGGGAATTTTTGTGGAAGAATGTGATCTTCAGAGAGTCATGAGTGATGGTTCTGTGACTTCAAGTTGAAAGAAACCCATGGTTCGAATATTGAGGCAGATCAACATCCAAAGAGTGAATGTCATCTTATTGAAATTGGAAAGAGATTTGGATGGTCTTCAACCCTAAATCACTGTAAGAAAATTTCATCAGAGACTAATTGTCTTCAGGACAGCGTATATGAACAAATGTTTCACTGAAGAATTAGAACCCTTTCAATCCCAGGAGACTCCTAGACATTAGAGAAGTTCACACTGGAGAGAAACTTTTTGTGTATAATTGTAGTGTTCTTCTTTTCTCTAAAATATGATGGTTCTCCAGGAGCAGGTTTCTTGGGGGGGCTTCTGGAGGCGGCCTTAGTTTCAGTTCAAATCAATAATCACTTCAAATGCAGCCAGGAGTTAAAGTACAGTCCTTTATTGTCTCTTCCAAAATAGCCCGGTTAGTTTTCTTAAAGGCCTATCTCCCTCCTTGGTTCTAAGAGCTCTTGCAGCTTGTCCTTTGTCTCTGCCAGCTTCAGCTTCAGCCTCCAGTTCCCTCTGAATCTCCAGTTCTTAATCTTCTCCCTACTGAATTCTGGCTCTGTCAATCTCCCGAACTGACTTACTTCACTGACTCCTCCACTGATTGACTCCTGACTGAGACTCTAAGAGCTTCTTATATATGATCTCTTAAAGGTGTGAACCCAAAGGTTGACTCCTCCTCCAAGAGTGGGATTGTGGGAGGTGTAACTTTGTGAATCGCCTGGACTTGTGAACTCTAATGTGTGAACTCTCAAAGGTGTAACTTTGTAAAGATTCTAACATGTAATCAATGTGGAAAGGCTTTTACAGAGAGCTATACTCTTTTTTTTTTTTAATATAATATCCACATTTATTTTCTTTTTTTTTTTTATTTATTTAATAGCCTTTTATTTACAGGATATATACATGGGTAACTTTACAGCATTAACAATTGCCAAACCTCTTGTTCCAATTTTTCACCTCTTACCCCCCTACCCCCTCCCCTAGATGGCAGGATGACCAGTAGATGTTAAATATATTAAAATATAACTTAGATACACAATAAGTATACATGACCAAAACATTATTTTGCTGTACAAAAAGAATCAGACTCTGAATTATTGTACAATTAGCTTGTGAAGGAAATCAAAAATGCAGGTGTGCAAATATAGGGATTGGGAATTCAATGTAATGGTTTTTAGTCATCTCCCAGAGTTCTTTTTCTGGGCATAGCTAGTTCAGTTCATTACTGCTCCATTAGAAATGATTTGGTTGATCTCGTTGGTGAGGATGGCCTGATCCATCAGAACTGGTCATCATCTAGTATTGTTGTTGAAGTATATAATGATCTCCTGGTCCTGCTCATTTCACTCAGCATCAGTTCGTGTAAGTGAGAGCTATACTCTTAAGGAACATCAGAAAATCCACACTGCAGAGAAGTGATATAGCTGTAATCACTGTGGAAAGGCTTTCTCACAGAGGTCTAATCTTGCTGTGCATCAGAAAATCAACCTTGGATTGAAGCCTTATGGATGTAATCAATGTGGAAAGGTTTTCAAATTCAGTTTCATTCTTGCTTTACATCAGAGAATTCCCAGTTGGGTGAAAACTTAGGAATGTAATCAACATGGAAAGACTCCCAGCCAGAGCTGCAGCATTGCTGGACTTCAAGAAGTCCACACTGAGGAGAAACATTATAACTGTCATCAATGTGGAATGATTTCCCACTGAACTCTACTCTTGGGAAGCAACAGAGAATTCATACAAACTGAGCTTTTAGTTACCTCTTTGAAGAGGTTTGATACTAGAGGAGAACCTTATGCATGTTATCAAGGTGGTAATGCCTTCAGGCAAGAAGCATCTCTTATTTCCCATCTCAGAATTCATATTAGATATTAATCTCATCACTGTCAAGAATAAGGAAAGTCATGTACATGAATTTCAGAGTATCTTCAGTATTAGAGAAATCAATCTGAGGGGTTCCCTATGGTTTCAGTGTGGGAAGGCTTTTAGCTAAAGATTCTCTCTTACTTTCTGCCAGTGAATTCATTGTAGAGAAAAGTGTTTCCTGTAAATATGCTCCTGGAACTTTGTTTTTTTCTGAAGAGGGATGACTAGTAGACAACTTCAGTCATACTGGAATGAAGGTTGATTCATCAAGAATTGGAAAATGAGTAGATGCCCATCAGTTGGGAAATGGCAGAACAAGTTGTGGTATATGAAGAAATGAAATATTCTTTTAAAAATGATGAACAAGCTGATTTTAGAAAGGCCTGGAGAGATTTACACGAAATGATGCTGAGTGAAAGAAACAGAGCCACCAGGCACACATTGTACATAAATTAACAGCAAGAATGTGCGATGATCAACTGTGAAAGACAGTTCTACTCAGTGGTTTAGTGATCCAAAGCAATCTCAATAGACTTTGGACAGAAAATGCCATCTGCATCCAGAAAGGGAACTAAGGAGACTGAATGTAAATCAACTCATGCTGTTTTCACTCCTTTTTTTCTGTATTTTTTTTCCTCTCCAATGCTTTTTCCCTTTTGCTCTGATTTTTTTCTTCCAACATGATTCATAAAGTAATGCATATTAAGAATAAATAAATTTACTAGGGGAAAAAAAAAGAAGGTTGATACAACACTTGGGGGAAGGTTTTCCTCTAGGGTTCATAATTGACTGTACTTTGGGGATATTATGCCACAGATAAAACACAGGGAATCTATTTAACAGTGGAAGGCCTCCTATAGGACTTCTTAAACCCTCTACTTTTTGCCCAAGAAATTTTTGCTTGTCCTCGGGTATATTTTTATATAAAATAGGTATATAGATCAAATATTTACTGAGAAAAAGTATAAAGGAATTTATTTTAAAACAACTTTAGGGATATATTTGTTTTACTATTTATGAAAGAGGAAAGCAAATTTTCCTATTAATGACATGCATGTGCTTGTTTATTTTTACACAAAGATTTAAATCTTGCTATAACTTTTACTGTTGCCAAATTTTTAAGCCCCCCATTTAGTGATTTGATCCCCTCTGGGGTCAAGAACCACAGAAGCTTTGTGCACAGCTCAGTCCTTTAGACCTCCCAACAAAAGAGACCACATTATACATCCCTAATTCTGTCCTATGTAAACATCCTTATATATGTAATAATTTTTCTCTGTAATTATATTTTTTGTCATCACTCTTCATTAATATATGGTAAATCTGACCTCATACACTTAACACTTCCTAGCTGTCTGACCCTGGGCAAGTCATTTAACCCCAATTAACTCAGCAAAAATAATAATAATAATATATGGTATTCATAGATTCCGATATCTTCAGCCATTCCCCAATTAATTGGTACTTATTACTCTTCAAAGAATGAAAGTTCAAAATGGTCTTTACATGTTAATTGGAACTCAAAACAATACAAATATGAATCTTGAAGACTATCTGGACATGTAATTGTAAAAATAAAATATTTTTTAAATGATTGTACATGTATGACCTGTATTAGATAACTTCCTATCTTGGGGTGAGGGAAGTAAGAAAGGGAGGGAGAAAAAAATTGAAATTCCAAATCTTATACAAATTAATATTGAGAAGTATATTTACATGTAATTAGAAAAAATATACCATTGAAATTTTAAAAATACATATAGTATTTTTGTGACCAAAGTGACCAATAATACTAAAGTAGTAAGGGAAAAAAAATGATACCGAAGGGGACGTTGAGTACATTGATACAGGAAAAGCTCATCCAGCATCAATTGGAGTCAGGAAGATTTCTTCAGAAATTCTATTTGGAAAATCATTACCTTCTTCCTATATAGGAGAGGCTCAGTGATAAGAGTGAGGGGATGTGAGTCCAAAAGTTGTGATAATGATCTCCAGAGTGCAAGGAGGAAAGATACTGGGAGACATAATGGTCAGAGAGCAGTGGGCATAAGGGTTGAGGAAATTGATAAGTCTCCCCAGTCAGGAGAGCAGGGCCTCTGGGTGGGCTTTAGAGAACTGAGGGAAGCAGGAGTGACATTGCATGGCAGTGGCACCCAAGACCACTTCTGGTTCTATGAAGAAGAGTCAGGGAGAGCCCAGGTCAGCCATCTGATCTCCAGGCTCAGACCTCCCTGGGGAGGGCAAGCACAGACAACCATTTCTAGTAGACAATCCTGTCAACTAAAAGGGAGGCTGCTTTCAACCAGGGGCCTCATAGGAGGAAGAGGCCCAGGCAGCTTGCTCAGAAAGGAGGGCCTTATGGAAAGCAGAAGAGACCTCATGGGCATCAGTGAAGCAAGTCTTTCTGAGAAGGTCTATGAGGTCCTCTGTGCCCCATTCCTGGTCATCATGAGCTGGAATTAGGATGCCAGGGCCCTATTGATGTCCCTTCTTCTGCCTGGACCTGCTTCTAGTCCACTCAGTTCCACTTTAGGGCTCCAATTGTATTTGGATCAAAATTTAAACTTCTAGTTTCCTGAGACCTCCTCCTCCCTCATCTGTCCATCCCCTCCCTGTCTCTTTGTACTCTGGGACTCAGACCCTTCTTCTGAGTAGAAAGTCTGCCACAAGAAAACCTTGGAGTAGATTACCCAGAGGAGTCTGTGTTGATGTCCTGGCAGAACTTAGGTCTTGGGAAAATTGAGGTTCCGGAGAATCGACCAATCGGTCCCTGTATATTTAGATTTGATGGAACTGAGTTTGTTCTAAAGTAAACGATGTGGTTTTATCGAAAAGTCACTTGTCTTCTCCTCTTAGGATATTGTGATGTTTGACCCTCTATAGCTGGATCAGCCCTCAAGGAAAAACTCTCTGAAAATTGGTCCTAATGCAGTATGTGGAGACATGAGGAAGGATCCAGAGCGTCCCTGAATCAGGAGTCTGAGGTCCAGGAGACAGAACTAGTGCAAGAACCGAGCAGCAGGTAAGGAGCCGGTGCCAGAGGGAGGAACAACGTTCAGCCTCTGCCTCAGGGAGTTTGGCCGGGAAAAGGACTGAGAGAGAAGGATGGCTCCAAGGGGGGGAGGGTTCAAGGAGGTTTCCTTAAAGGTGGGGAGCTGGGCCTGTTGGGAAGTGACCAACTGAGAGGGGAAGCTTCACCCCTGGAGGGAACTGGGCCTGGCGAATGAGGGAGGGGGCCCACTGTTGGGGAGGGGCTGGCGGGGGATCCAGGGGCAGCTAAAGAAGCTCCTGGAGGAGGCAGGTTTCCATGTAACCAAGGAGTCCGGACCTTGGGAACCTTCCTCTGACTCCTTTCCCAGAGATGTCCAAGGCTGTCAGCAAGGAAGGGCTCACACTGTGGGGGAGACGTTTCCAACGGGGGAGGTTCCTGTAACCCAAGAGGTGCGAGAGCAAGAGCCAGATTTAACAAATGCTCCCAAGAATGAGCACTAAGGTTCGAAGGCAGCTCCTGGTCCCGGGGCCAGGACCTCCTTGGATCCCCACCCCGGGGCTGAGAGGGGGGCGCTGGGATTATCTGCGTTGTACAGAGGAGCAACCTGAGGCACGGGGGTCACATGTCCTCCAGGTGGGGAGACTGAGGCACAGCGGGGTGGAGGGTGGAGTGCCCGGCGCGGCTCCAGAATCCCACTTGGTCCAGGGGAGAAAACGGAGGGGGTGGGGGAGGGTTTGGTTCCAGGATCAAAGTCATCCAGGGGAAGAAGCTGAGGGCTCCGGGCTGGGGGGGGAGGGGAGAGGCTGTGGGACAGGAGGGAGAAAGGGCCTCACATCTCCCAGGGCTTTGAAGCCAAACTGAACCTAAAGCCCACTGGCTGGGGGCTCGCATTCTGCTCCCGGCCACCCCAGGCCTCTCGTTCCCCGGGGGGCTCCCGGCGCCCCCAATGTTGGGGTCTGTCCTGGCATTTCCCAAGACTTTGAGCAAAACTCGGTTCTCGTCCCCTGACTCAGTTTCTCCATCTGTAAGAATGGGCCGCGGTCAGCACCACTTCTGAGGGAGCCGTGAGCACTCATTGGGCACCAACTATGTCCCAAGCAGCGTCCGGAATTCCGGGGGTCAGAGAGCGGGCACTGGGCCTCTCACACTCCAACGGGTGGTCCAGAACCGGAAGTAGAAAAGGGAGTGGGGGAGGGGAAGGCCCAGAGCAGGGAGAGGATGACGTCATCACCAGAGCAGGGAGAGGATGAAGTCACCACCAGAACATGGAGAGGATGACGTCACCCCTCCCCGGCCAGGACCCTCGAGCACGCGGCCAGGCAGAATGCCTCCCGCTGACATTAGGGACCGTCGGCTCCTCCCGCCGCCGCCGCTGAGTCCCAGGGCATGCTGGGAGTCTCCCGGTGCTCGGGCGGGGCTTCCTAGTTTGGCGTTTCCTTCAGTTCTGCCCGGTGAGAAGGCAGCAGAACGTCAGTGCGCAGGCGCGGCCCCCGCCCCTCCCCCGCCTCCCCTTCCCGCCGCTGTCAGTGTCGGGGCGCGCGGCCGAGTCCCCGGAGTCGGGCGCGCGCGTGCGGGGTCCGAGGGCGCGCAGAGCAGGTGGTGCGCGAGCGGAGCAGCCCCGCGGGGGGGCGCGTGAGGGCGGAGCTGCCCCGGGGCCCGGGCCGGGAGTGATTCCTCCTGCCCCGGCCGCGGTGGAGGCGCCTCTGCAGCCTCTGCGGGGAGGGGCCGACTGGCGGCCCGAGCCTGAGCCGCGGGGGCGAGGGGGCTGAGGGGAGAGGGGGCGGGGCTGCTCGGGCGCCCCAGGGCCAGGACATCTGGGGGCGCAAGGTCAATCTGGCCCCCACTTGCCTGCGTTTCCTCCTGTGTAAAGGGGATAGAGCAGCCCTCCCCTCTCTCCTCCCAGTGAGATCGGCTCTGTAAAGCTCTAAGTCCAGGCCCTGGTATAGCAGCAGGCGCTCTACATGCAGCCCTCGGGTAACTTCAACCACCTCACCTGCTTGGCCTCCTTGAGGACAGCCGGGTAGAGGAGGGGCCGCTCAGTTTCTGGGCCTCCCGTCCGGCTCTGCCCCGTGGCCTCTTTCCCTCCCTGGGGTCTTTGGGAGGTGGGGGTCCCGCGTTACAGATGGGGAAACTGAGGCAGGCAGGGACGAAGGGCTTGGCCGGGGTCACGCTGGCCTTGCAGGGGTTCGGGTGAAGGCTTTGTGACCTTGGTCCCTTGTGGCTCAGGCCCCCAGGGCTGCCCCTCCCCCCAGGGTTCAGGAGCCGTAGTGTGCAGTGCTGAGGGTCCTGGAGGGTCTCCTGCCCCCACAGTGAGATCTCTGGGCCTCAGTAGAGGGCAGGACTCTGAGCAGGCGAACTTCAGCCTCAATATGATCGATGTAAATCTTGCAACAAGATATTAATTTAACTCAGTGGAACTGGGGAGAGAATGGTTCTTTGGTGAGACAGTGACTGGCTTAGTCTGTATAATGAGTGGAAGTAAGTGTAACAGAGTGAGAGCTCAGAGCCAGATGGAAGCCAGAGACTGAGATGTGGCGGCTGCTGAATGGAAGGGACTAGAGACTGCAGACTGGCTGACTGACTGAGACTGCTGGGCCCCTGGGAGACCCAAGGAGACAATGAAGACTTTGGGCTTTATTCCTGACTATTCTCTTGGTGATTTTTCTGCTGCCACCAAGGCCCAGTTCAGAGGCCTCCAGAAAGCTAGCCGAACATTCCATGCCTCCCTCTCGCTGAGATCTCTCAGCCTCCTCCTCTGAGCTCAGCTCTCTCTCTCTCTCTCTCTCATTGTGGGCAGGTCCGCATCCAGCCTGGGCCCAGGAGCCTCAGACCCGTCCTCCCTCCCTGGGCTCCCTCTCCCTCCCCAGCCCGGCTGGCCGAGCACCCACGCCCGGAACCAGAGACATGGCCCCCGGCAGCCGGAGCCCCTCCTCCCAGGTGAGTGCAGCCCCCCTCTAGGTGTTAAGGGGACTCTCTGTAGGGGGAGGCCAAAATGGGGACATTACGAGGGGAGCCTGATGTCGGAATGGCTGGAGCTGGCTGAGCCGAGCCTAGGGACCGCTGGAGCATCCTAACCCTAACCCTAAATTCGCCTCCTGATTCTGAATTCCCACTGTCCCGGCCACAGCCCAGCTCTGTCATTGTGGCTTCCATATCTAGCCCCAGTCCCCACGGGAAAGTGGAAGGACATTTGAGACATTTGTGGAGACCATTCAGGCCGGGCAGCACACGGCGGGGAGCTTGTGGCCCGATCCTTGAGCTCCATTTTACAGGAACCTACGGTACTCGTCCAGAGACGAGGAGCCATCTCTGACTTCTCTAGTGGGAAATGAGAGAGCAGGGGAGCTGCTGTTCTGACCCCCGTGATGTGGGAGGGACCAGAAAAGACGGGCCTTCCTAGAGGAAGGTTTGCACTGTGAATAAATGCAGCGCAGGGAAGACTGCCGATGAAGGGAATCCCGGGAAAAGGGAAACTTTAATTCTTGGAAATCTGAAAATTAAGGAAAAATAGTCACAAATTATCTAATGGCTCAAAACGTCAATAATACAAATAAAGGAAACCAAAAAATGAAATATAGATTAAAATAGAGCATAAGTCAGATGTTTTAACAAGAAATCAAACTGTATTTTTTGAAAAGGGAACAGATGTTGATCTATAAGAACGAGCTAGAATTGCTCCAAAATAACAGAACTCCTGAAAAAAATCCATCTTTGTTCTCTCCTCAGTGATCACTGTTAAGGTTCCTCCTCCCTACTCCCACCCCGAATGCACGGGACTTACCAAACTCTTCCTAGAATCTTCTTAATGCCTCACTTAGGACATTCCTGGTGAGGAGCAATCTCACATGATCTGTTCTCTCTTTCCTCCACACCTTCTATAGACACAAATGTTCTCCCTAATTTCATTGGGAGCAGCCGTCTAGTAAAACACTTTTCCAGCTTTTTTTTTATTCCAATAACCCTAACCCTAACCCCTGGGGGTCTTACTGACTTTTTTTAGTCAGTCAGGGGTCTGAGCCATCCCTCCTAAAGGTTCTCTGAGTATTAGGCAAATCCCATCCCTTCTTCAGTTGCCTCCTCTAAGGTGATAAGGGTTGGATAAGATGAATTGTGCCTCTTGGCCCTAAATCAAGTGACTTTTGATGGTTTAGGAGTTGGTGACATTCAGGGATATTATTGTGGCCTTCACCAAGGAGGAGTGGGGGCTCCTGGACCCTTCTCAGAAGGAGCTGTACAAGGAGGTCACGCTGGAGAGTGTCCAGAACCTGTTGTCCCTGGGTAAGGACTGTTTCTTCTCTTTTGTTGGTGTTCATCATCAGGCCTAAAGTACCCCCAGTGGCAGAGAAGGGATCCCTTCTCTGAAGCATCTCAGAAGGCCCCACTGAGTGCACCCTCATCCTCAAGCACCAACTCTCTGTGCCCTGGAGCCCTTGATTGTGGCCTGAAGTTCAAACAGTGGCCATCAGTCAGGGGGCTGACCTTGTTATCTTGTTCATCTCCAGGCCGGGTGTCTGACAAATTCGCTGAAAACATCACTCTAAAAACCATGGAAGGGGATTCTGGTAAGATGGGAGAATAGGGCAGGGGGTGCTTGGCTCTTGCAGTGCCAAAAACACAAGAAAAAAACATCTGAACGTGACCTGGGACCAGCAGAGAGGGTTCAAAGTCCAAAATTTGTGCTGCTGAAACACCTGGGCAGGACCCTGGGGAGGCCCTGATCCCCTTGTGATGGAGGTTCAGCCCACATGAAGGGCCAACACCTGCAGGGAGATTCTGCTCAGTCCAGAAAGAGCAAACCCTGGGGCAGCTTTCCCCTCTGGGACTGTGGTAGTGGGTGAGTGATTGACTTGGAAAGGGAGGAAGGAAGGGCCCGGGTTATGGCTAGAACAGGGCCTGTTGTGCTGAGCAGACTGAGATCCAGCCTGTGGCTGTGACCAAGGAAGAACCAGCCCACAGCTGGTGGGTGTGGGGGGGAGGCAGGGACCTTGCTAGCTGTGGGCACTTGTAGGAGAGCAGAGACCCTGGTCTCACTCACTGGGCAGAGGAGGCACTGAGGTTTGTGGCTGCAGACCAAAGGGAGAGGGAGCCTGTACTGGGACAGTGTGGCTGGGACAGTGGGACAGGGCCTTGGCATGGACTCAGGGGTACTAGGGAGGGCCCAGGCTTGGGGCCCCAAGAGAACTTTGCAAATGACAGTGAGAAGGACCTGGACCCCGGGCTATTCTCCCCCCAAAATCTGGACTAGAGAGCTGACTATAATAAGTGACTTAAAATAAAACAAAAATAAAAATGAGGTGGCAAAGGAGAAAGAACCTGAATATAATAACTACTGTGGGGATTGAGACAATTTGGGTCCATAGTCAGAAAGAGAAAGTGATGTTCAAAAAGCCACTCTTATTTCAAAGAGAAATGTTAAATGGTCACAAGAACTAAAAGAATTATTGAACAAACTTAAAAAGGAGTTTAAAAATAAAATAAAAAATTGAGCAAAAAAAGTAAAATAAATAGGATCAACACATGAAAATCAAGATAATATAAAATGAAAGTCAACCAATTAGAAAAAGAGATTCAAAACTTAAGAAAATAACTTTTTTTTTTCTTTTTTTTTGTGAAGCATTTGAGCTTGACTTATCAGGGTCACACAGCTAGTAAGTATGAAGTGTCTGAGGCCACATTTGAACTGGATATTACTCACTTCAGGGTCTGTGCTTTATCCACTACCCCTTCCCCCCAAATAACTTCTTAACAAATAGACATGTCTCTCTTCAACAATGAAAGGATCCAAATCAGTTCTAATTGATCAGTAATGAACAGTACTAGCTACACCCAGGAAAGAACAATGGGAAATGAGTGTGCATTACAACATAGCATTTCCACTTCTTTTGTTATTATCCACGTCCATTTTTGTTTTCCTTCTCAGGTTATTTTTACCATATTTCTAAATCTTATTTTTCTTGTGTAGCAAAATAACTTTATAAATATGTACATACATATTTCTATTTACATATTGTACTTAACAATGTGTAAACACATATTGTATTTAATGTATATTTTAACATATTTAACATGTATGGGACTGCCTGCCATCTAGGGGAAGAGGTGAAGGGAAGGAGGGGAAAAGTTGGAACAGAAGTTTTTGCAAAGGTCACTATTGGAAAATTACCCATGCATATATTTTGTCAATAAAAAGCTCTAATAAAAAATTAAATTAAATTTAAAAAATTAGAATCAGAAAGAAAAAGTTATGAGCTTTGTAAGTCTTCTGTAATGCATGTATTTATGTGTCTATATGTGTGTGTGTATTTGATTGTTTTGTTTTGTTTTTTCAGATGGAGAGACCAGATTCCAAGTAAATGAGTTGACTAGAAAGCTGGGAATTTTTGTGGAAGAATGTGATCTGCAGAGAGTCATGATTGATGTTTCTTGTGACTTCGAGTTGAAAGAAATCCATGGTTCTAATATCAAGGAAGATCAACATCCAAAGAGTGAATGTCAACTTATTGAAATTGGAAAGCGATTTGGACAGTCTTCAACCCTCAACCTTTATAAGAACATTTCCTCAGAGACTGGTTGTCTTCAAGACAAGGGATATAGCAAATGTTTCACTGAAGAAGTAGAGCCGGTTAAGTCCCAGGAGACTCCTAGACATCAGAAAGTCCACACTGGAGAGAAACTTTTTGTTTGTAATCAATGTGGAAAGGCTTTCACCAATAGCTCTAATCTCAGTATGCATCAGAAAACTCATACTGGAGAGAAGCCTTATGAATGTAGTCACTGTGGAAAGCCTTTCACATTCTCTTTCCAACGTGCCTTACATCAGAAAATCCACACTGGAGAGAACCTTTTTTATTGTAATCAATGTGGAAAGGCTTTCACACGGAGGTCCAGTCTTGTTAAGCATCAGAGAATCCACACTGGAGAGAAACTTTTTAATTGTAATCAGTGTGGAAAGGCTTTCACATGGAAATCCAGTCTTGTTAAACATCAGAGAGTCCACACTGGAGAGAAACCTTTTGTTTGTAGTTGTTGTGGAAAGGCTTTCACAAATAGCTCTAACCTTAATGCTCATCAGAAAATCCACACTGGAGAGGAACCTTATGAATGTAGTCCAAGTGGAAAAGTTTTTACATTCCCTTTCCACCTTGCTGTACATCAGAATCTTTTTTATTGCAATCAGTGTGGAAAGGCTTTCAGATGGAAGTCCAGTCTTGCTAAACATCAGAGAGTCCACACTGGAGAGAAACCTTATGTTTGTAATCAGTGTGGAAAGGCTTTCACCAGTAGTTCTAATCTTTATGCACATCAGAAAATCCACACTGGAGAGAAGTTTTATGACTGTAGTCATTGTGGAAAGGCTTTCACACAGAGGTCCCGCCTTGCTGTACATCAGAGAATCCACACTGGAGAGAATCTTTTTGATTGTAATCAGTGTGGGAAGACTTTCACACAGAGGTATAATCTTGCCAAACATCAGAGAGTCCACACTGGAGAGAAACCTTTTGTGTGTAATCAATGTGGAAAGGCTTTCACGCAGAGGTGCAGTCTCGCCAAACATCAGAGAATCCACACAGGAGAGAAACCTTTTGTTTGTAATCATTGTGAAAAGGCTTTCACCAGTAGCTCTAATCTTTATGCACATCAGAAAATCCACACTGGAGAGAAGCTTTTTGATTGTAATCAGTGTGGGAAGGCTTTCACACAGAGGTCCCGCCTTGCTGTCCATCAGAGAATCCACACTGGAGAGAATCTTTTTTATTGTAATCAGTGTGGAAAAGCTTTCACACAGAGGTCAAGTCTTGCCAAACATCAGAGAATACACACTGGAGAGAAACCTTTTGTTTGTAATCATTGTGAAAAGGCTTTCACCAGTAGCTCTAATCTTTATGCACATCAGAAAATCCACACTGGAGAGAAGCTTTACGACTGTAGTCAGTGTGGAAAGGCTTTCACACAGAGATCCCTTCTTGCTAAACATCAGAGAGTTCACACTGGAGAAAAACCTTTTGTGTGTAATCATTGTGGAAAGGCTTTTGCCAGCAGCTCTAATCTTTATGCACATCAGAAAATCCACACTGGAGAGAAGCCTTATGAGTGTAATCATTGTGGAAAGGCTTTCAGATCCAGCTTCAATCTTGCTTTCCATCAGAGAATTCACAATCGGGTGAAAACTTAGGTTCTCTGACAGAGCTGCAGCATTGCTGGACTTCAAGAAGTCCACCCTGAAGAGAAACATTATATCTGTCATCAATGGGGAATGGTTTCACACTGAACTCCACTCTTGGGAAGCAACAGAGAATTCATACTTGAGACAAACTGAGCTTTTAGTTACCTCTTTGAAGAGGTTTTACACTAGAAGAGAACCTTATGCATGTTATCAAGGTGGTAATGCCTTCAGGCAAGAAGCATCTCTTATTTCCCATCTCAGAATTCATATTAGATATTAATCTCATCACTGTCAAGAATAAGGAAAGTCATTTACATGAATTTCAGAGCATCTTCAGTATTAGAGAAATCAATCTGAGGGGTTCCCTATGGTTTCAGTGTGGGAAGGCTTTTAGCTAAAGATTCTCTCTTACTTTCTGTCAGTGAATTCATTGTAGAGAAAAGTGTTTCCTGTAAATATGCTCCTGGAACTTTGTTTTTTTCTGAAGAGGGATGACTAGTAGACAACTTCAGTCATACTGGAATAAAGGTTGATTCATCAAGAATTGGAAAATGAGTAGATGCCCATCAGTTGGGAAATGGCAAAACAAGTTGTGGTATATGAAGAAATGAAATATTCTTTTAAAAATGATGAACAAGCTGATTTTAGAAAGGCCTGGAGAGATTTACATGAAATGATGCTGAGTGAAAGCAGAGCCAGGCACATATTGTACACAATAACAGCAAGAATGTGCGATGATCAACTATGAAAAACAGTTCTACTCAGTGGTTTAGTGATCCAAAGCAATCTCAATAGACTTTGGACAGAAAATGCCATCTGCATCCAGAAAGAGAACCAAGGAGACTGAATGTAAATCAACTCATGCTGTTTTCACTCCTTTTTTTCTGTCCAATGGTTTTTCCCTTTTGCTCTGATTTTTCTCTTCTGACATGATTCATAAAGTAATGCATATTAAGAATAAATAAATTTACTAGAGGAAAAAAAAGGTTGATAGAACAGTTATGAGAAGGTTTTCCTCTAGGGTTCATACTTGACTGTACTTTGGGGATTTCATGCCACAGATTAAACACAGGGAATCTATGTAACAGTGGAAGGCCTCCTATAGGACTTCTTAAACTCTCTACTTTTTGCCCAAGAAATTTTTGCTTGTCCTAGGGATTTTTATTTTTATATAAAATAGGTATACAAATCAAACATTTACTGAGAAAAAGTATAAAGGAATTTATTTTAAAACAACTTTAGGGATACATTTGTTTTACTATTTATGAAAGAGGAAAGCAAATTTTCCTATTAATGACATGCATGTGCTTGTTTAGTTTTACAGAAAGAATTAAATCTTGCTATACCTTTTACTGTTTGCCAAATTTTTAAGCTCCCACATTTAGTGATTTGATCCCCTCTGGGGTCAAGAACCACAGAAGCTTTGTGCACAGCTCAGTCCTTTAGACCTCCCAACAAAAGAGGCCGCATTATACATCCCTAATTCTGTCCTATGCAAGCATCCTTATATATGTAATAATTTTTCTCTGTAATCCTCAGTTTGGCATCACTCTTCAGGAATATACGGTTTTAGGGCAGCTAAGTGATACAGTGGATAGAGCTCCAGCCCTGAAGTCAGGAGGATCTGAGTTCAAATGTGACCTCAGACACTTCCTAGATGTCTGACCCTGGGCAAGTCATTTAACCCCAATTACCTCAGCAAAAAAATAATAATAATAATAATATATGGTATTTATAGATTCCGATATGTTCAGCCATTCCCCAATTAACTGGTACTTATTACTCTTCAAAGAATGAAAGTTCAAAACGGTCTTTACATGTAATTGGAACTCAAAACAATACAAATGAAGACAAATACAAAATTTGTCTGGGGGAAGACAAATAGTATTGAAGACTATCTTGACATGTAATTGTAAAAATAAAATCTTTTAAAATGATTGTACATGTATGACCTACATTAGATAACTTCCTATCTTGAGGTGGGGGAAGAAAGAAAGGGAGGGAGAAAAAAAATTGAAATTCCAAATCTTACACAAAATAATATTAAGAAGTATATTTACATGTAATTAGAAAAAATATACCATTGAAATTTTAAAAATACATATAGACTACTTTATTAAGGGGAAAAAAATGGTGCTGAAGGGGACCTTGAGTACATTGATATAGGAAAAGCCCATCCAGCATCAAATGGAGTCAGGTATATTTCTTCAGAAATTCTATTTGGAAAATGATTACCTACTTGGTAGGTAGGAGAGACTCACTGATAGTGAGGGGATATGAGTCCAAAAGATATAATTATGATGTCCAGAGTGCAAGAAAGAAAGATATTGGGAGACACAATGGCCAGAGAGCAGCAATATAGGCATAAGAGTAGGTCCAATTGATAAGTCTCCCCAGTCAGGAGAGCAGGGCCTCTGGGTGGGCTTTAGAGAACTGAGGGAAGCAGGAGTGATATTTCATGACAGTGGCACCCAAGACCACTTCTGGTTCTATGAAGAAGAGTCAGGGAGAGCACAGATCTCCGGGCTCAGACCTACCTGGGGAGGGCAAGCACAGACAACCATTTCTGGAGACAATGCTCTAAAAGGGAGGCTGATTCCAACCTGGGGCCTGCTAGGAGGAAGAGGCCCAGGCAGCTTGCTCAGAAAGGAGGGCCTTATGGAAAGCAGAAGAGACCTCATGGGCATCAGTGAAGCAAGTCTTTCTGAGAAGGTCTATAAGGTCCTCTGTGCCCCATTCCTGGTCATCATGAGCTGGAGTTAGAATGCCAGGGTCCTATTGATGTCCCTTCTTCTGCCAGGACCTGCTTCTAGTCCACTCAGTTCCACTTTAGGGCTCTAAGTGTATTTGGATCAAAATTTAAACTTCTAGTTTCCTGAGACCTCCTCCTCCCTCATCTGTCCATCCCCTCCCAGTCTCCCTCCTTTGTATTCTGGGACTCAGACCCTTCTTCTGAGTAGAAAGTCGGCCACAAGAAAACCTTGGAGTAGATTACCCAGAGGAGTCTGTGTTGATGTCCTGGCAGAACTTAGGTCTTGGGAAAATTGAGGTTCCGGAGGAAAGACCATCAGTCCCTGTCAGTGTGGTTCTGATGGAACTGAGTTTTCTAAAGTAAACGATGTGGTTTTATTGTCGGTCACTTGTCTTCTCCTCTTAGGATACTGTGATGTTTGACCCTCTATAGCTGGATCAGCCCTAAAGGAAAAACTCTCTGAAAATTGGTCCTTATGCAGTATGTGGAGACATGAGGAAGGATCCAGAGCGTCCCTCAATCAGGAGTCTGAGATCCAGGAGACAGAACTAGTGCAAGAACCGAGCAGCAGGTAAGGAGCCGGTGCCAGAGGAAGGAACAACCTTCAGCCTCTGCCTCAGGGAGTTTGGCCGGGAAAAGGACTGAGAGAGAAGGATGGCTCCAAGGCAGGGAGGGTTCAAGGCGGTTTCCTTAAAGGTGGGGAGCTGGGCCTGTTGGGAAGTGACCAACTGAGAGGGGAAGCTTCACCCCTGGAGGGAACTGGGCCTGGCGATTGAGGGAGGGGGCCCACTGTTGGGGAGGGGCTGGCGGGGGATCCAGGGGCGGCTAAAGAAGCTCCTGGAGGAGGCAGATTTCCATGTAACCAAGGAGTCCGGACCTTGGGAACCTTCCTCTGACTCCTTTCCCAGAGATGTCCAAGGCTGTCAGCAAGGAAGGGCTCACACTGTGGGGGAGGCGGTTGCAGTTGGGGAGGTTCCTGTAACCCAAGAGGAGCGAGAGCAAGAGCCAGATTTAACAAATGCTCCCAAGAATGAGCACTAAGGTTCGAAGGCACCTCCTGGTCCCGGGGCCAGGACCTCCTTGGATCCCCACCCCGGGGCTGAGAGGGGGGCGCTGGGATTATCTGCGTTGTACAGAGGAGCATCCCCAGACACGGGGAGATCGCTTCAGGGTCACATATTCTCCAGGGGAAGAAGCTGAGGGCTCCGGGCTGGGGGGGGGGAGAGGCTGTGGGACAGGAGGGAGAAAGGGCCTCACATCTCCCAGGGCTTTGAAGCCAAATGTGAACCTAAAGCCCACTGGCTGGGGGCTCGCATTCTGCCCCCGGCCACCCCAGGCCTCTCGTTCCCCGGGGGGCTCCCGGCGCCCCCAATGTTGGGGTCTGTCCTGGCATTTCCCAAGACTTTGAGGAAAACTGGTTCTCGTCCCCTGACTCAGTTTCTCCATCTGTAAGAATGGGCCGCGGTCAGCACCACTTCTGAGGGAGCCGTGAGCACTCATTGGGCACCAACTATGTCCCAAGCAGCGTCCGGAATTCCGGGGGTCAGAGGGCGGGCACTGGGCCTCTTACACTCCAATGGGTGGCCCAGAACCGGAAGTAGAAAAGGGAGTGGGGGAGGGGAAGGCCCGGAGCAGGGAGATGATGATGTCATCACCAGAACAGGGAGATGATGACGTCACCACCAGAGCAGGGAGAGGATGACGTCACCCCCTCCCCGGCCAGGACCCTCGAGCACGCGGCCAGGCAGAATGCCTCCCGCTGACATTAGGGACCGTCGGCTCCTCCCGCCGCCGCCGCTGAGTCCCAGGGCATGCTGGGAGTCTCCCGGTGCTCGGGCGGGGCTTCCTAGTTTGGCGTTTCCTTCAGTTCTGCCCGGTGAGAAGGCAGCAGAACGTCAGTGCGCAGGCGCGGCCCCCGCCCCTCCCCCGCCTCCCCCCTTCCCGCCGCTGTCAGTGTCGGGGCGCGCGGCCGAGTCCCCGGAGTCGGGCGCGCGCGTGCGGGGTCCGAGGGCGCGCAGAGCAGGTGGTGCGCGAGCGGAGCAGCCCCGCGGGGGGGCGCGTGAGGGCGGAGCTGCCCCGGGGCCCGGGCCGGGAGTGATTCCTCCTGCCCCGGCCGCGGTGGAGGCGCCTCTGCAGCCCCGCGGGGGGAGGGGCCCGACTGGCGGCCCGGCCCTGAGCCGCGGGGGGGGAGGGGGGGCGGAGGCGGGGGCTGCTCGGGGCGCCCCGAGGGCCCGGGACATCTGGGGGGCGGCAAGGTCTAACTTGGCCCCCACTTGCCTCAGTTTCCTCCTGTGTAAAAGGGGATAGAGCAGCCCCTCCCCCCCTTCTCCCTCCCAGTGAGATCGGCTCTGTAAAGCTCTAAGTCCAGGCCTGGTATACAGCAGGCGCTCTCTACATGCAGCCCTCGGGGTAAACTTCAACCACCCACCGCGTTTGGCCTCCTTGAGGACAGCCGGGTAGAGGAGGGGCCGCTCAGTTTCTGGGCCTCCCGTCCGGCTCTGCCCCGTGGCCTCTTTCCCTCCCTGGGGTCTTTGGGAGGTGGGGGTCCCGCGTTACAGATGGGGAAACTGAGGCAGGCAGGGACGAAGGGCTTGGCCGGGGTCACGCTGGCCTTGCAGGGGTTCGGGTGAAGGCTTTGTGACCTTGGTCCCTTGTGGCTCAGGCCCCCAGGGCTGCCCCTCCCCCCAGGGTTCAGGAGCCGTAGTGTGCAGTGCTGAGGGTCCTGGAGGGTCTCCTGCCCCCACAGTGAGATCTCTCGGCCTCCTTCTCTCTGAGATCTCTCGCCCTCCTCCCGGGGAGCACTCTCTCCCCATTGTCCTGCCCTGACATCTCTCTCGTTGTGGGCAGGTCCGCATCCAGCCTGGGCCCAGGAGCCTCAGAGCCGGCCTCCCTCCCTGGCTCCCCCGGCCCGGCCGAGCACCCACGCCCGGAACCAGAGACATGGCCCCCGGCAGCCGGAGCCCCCCGTCCCAGGTGAGTGCAGCGCCCCCCCCAGGTGTTCAGGGGACTCTCTGTAGGGGGAGCCCTTAATGGGGACGTTCCCGGGGGCGTCCGATGTCCCAGTGGGTGGAGCTGGCTGAGCGAGCCTGGGGACGCTGGAGCAGCTGCCTCGGCTTCGGCGTCGGGCAGGGCCCCAGGGGAAAGCGGGCGGGCACCGGGGGGTTGTGGAGGCCGGGACGGGCAGCGCACGGCGGGGAGCTCGTGGCCCCATCCTGAGGAGCTTCCTGTAAAATGTCCAGTCAGAGAAAAGGAGCAATTTCCGGCTTCTCTGGTGGGAAACGGGGCCACAAAGGAGCGAGAGAGCAGGGGAAGGGGCTGTTCTGACCCCCGTGATGTGGGAGGGACCAGAAAAGGCCTTCCCAGAGGGATGGTTTGCGCTGCGAATAAATGCAGCGCAGGGAAGAACGCCCATGAAGGGAATGCCGGGAAAAGGGAAACTTTAATTCTTGAGAATCTAAAAAAATTAGGGAAAATAATCACAAATTATCTAATGGCTCAAAAAGTCAATAATACAAATAAAGGAAACTAAAAGCCAAATATAGATTAAAAGTAGAACATAAATCAGGTGTTTTAACAAGAAATCAAAATGTATTTTTTAAAAAGGGAACAGATGTTGATCTATAAGAACGAGCTAGAATTGCTCCAAAATGACGGAACTCCTGGAAAAGCGCATCTTTGTTCTCTCCTCAGTGATCACTGTTAAGGTTCCTCCTCCCTTCTCCCACCCCGAATGCACAGGACTTGCCAAACTCTTCCTAGAATCTTCTTCATGCCTCACTTAGGACACTCCTGGTGAGGAGCAATCTCACATGATCTGTTCTCTCTTTCCTCCACACCTTCTATAGACCCAAATGTTCTCCCTAATGCCGCTGCGAGCAGCCGTCTAGTAAAGACATTTTTCCAGCTTTTTTTATTCCAACATAATAATCACTTTGAATAGAAAATGCTTTCCTCAGTATTCCCCTGGGCTCTTACTGACTTTTTCAGTCAGTCAGGGTTAGTCTAAGACAACCCTCCTAAAGGTTCTCTGAGTTTTAGGCAAATCCCATCCCTTCTTCAGTTGCCTCCTCTAAGGTGATGAGGGTTGGACGAGATGAATTGTGCCTCTTGGCTCTAAATCAGTGACTTTTGATGGTTTAGGAGTTGGTGACATTCAGGGACATTATTGTGGACTTCACCGAGGAGGAGTGGGGGCTCCTGGACCCTTCTCAGAAGGAGCTGTACAAGGAGGTCATGCTGGAGAGTGTCCAGAACCTGCTGTCCCTGGGTAAGGACTGTTTCCTCTCTTTTCTTGGTGCTCATCATCAGGCCCAAAGTAGCCCCTGTGGCAGAGAAGGGATCCCTTCTCTGAAGCATCTCAGAAGGCCCCACTGAGTGCACCCTTATCCTCAAGCACCAGCTCTCTGTCCACTGGGGTCCTGGCTTGTGGCCTGAAGTTCAAACAGTGGCCCTCAGTCAGGGGGCTGACCTTGTTACCTTGTTCATCCCCAGGCCGGGTGAATGACAAATTCGCTGAAAACATCACTCTAAAAACCATGGAAGGGGATTCTGGTAAGATGGGAGAATAGGGCAGGGGGTGCTTGGCTCTCCCAGAGTGCCAAAAACACATGAAAAAACCATCTGAACATGACCTGGGACCAGCAGAGGAGGTTCAAAGTCCAAAATTTGTGCTGCTGAAACACCTGGACAGGTCCCTGGGGAGGCCCTGACCCCCCTAGGATGGAGGTTCAGCCCACATGAAGGGCCAACACCTGCAGGGAGATTCTGCTCAGTCCAGAAAGAGCAAACCCTGGGGCAGCTTTCCCCTCTGGGACTGTGGTAGTGGGTGGATGATGGGCTTGGAAAGGGAGGAAGGAAGGGCCCGGGTTATGGCTTGAACAGGGCCTGTTGTGCTGAGCAGACTTAGTCCCAGCCTGTGGCTGTGGCCAAGAAAACCAGCCCATAGCTGGTGGGTGTGGGGGGCTGCAGGGACCCTGCTGGCTGTGGGCACTTGTAAGAAAGTAGAGACCCTGGTCTCAATCACTGGGCAGAGGAGGCACTGAGGTTTGTGGCTGCAGACCAAAGGGAGAGGGAGCCTGTGCTGGAACAGTGTGGCTGGGGGCCCTGGCCTTAACTCAGGGGTACTGAGCTCTGCAAATGACAGTGATAGGACCTGGAGCCCGGGCTATTCTCCCCCCAAAATCAGGACTAGAGAGCTGACAATAATAAGTGGCTTAAAATAAAAAAAATAAAAATAAATATGAGGTGGCAAAGGAGAAAGAACCTGAATGTAATAGCTACTGTGGGGATTGAAACAATCTGGGTCCATAGTCAAAAAGAGAAAATGATGTTTAAAAAGCCACTCTCATTTCAAGGAGAAATGTTAAATGGTTACAAGCTCCAAAAGAATTATTGTACAAACTTTAAAAGGAGTTCAAAAATCAAATAAAAGATTGAGCAAAAATTGGTAAAAATAAATAGGATTAACACAAGGAAATCAAGGAAATATGAAAAGAAAGTGAATCACTTAGAAAAAGAGATTCATAAACTTAAGAAAAAAAATTTTTTTCTTTTTTTGTGAAGCATTTTGACTTAAGTGACTTGCCAGGGTCACACAGCTAGTATGTATGAAGTGTCTGAGACCACATTTGAACAGGATATTCCTCACTTTGGGATCTGTGTTTTATCCACTGCCCCCCCCCCCAAAATAACTTCTTAACAATTAGAATCAGGTGCTAAGTGAAATGAGCAGAACCAGGAGATCATTATATACAATGATACTATATGAAGATGTAATCTGATAGAAGTGAATTTCTTTGACAAAGAGACCTAATTCAGCTTCAATTGATCAAGGATGGACAGAAACAGCTACACCCAAAGAAAAAACACTGGGAAATGAATGTAAACTGTTTGCATTTTTATTTTTCTTCCCGGGTTATTTTTACCTTCTGAATCCAATTCTCCCTGTGCAACAAGAAAACTGTTTGGATCTGCACACATACATTGTATCTAGGATATACTACGGCATATTCAACATATATAGGCTTGCCATCTAGGGGAGGGGGTGGAGAGTGGGAGGGAAAAATCGGAACAGAAGTGAGTGCAAGGGATAATGTTGTAAAAAAAAAAATTACCCTGGCATGAGTTCTGTCAATAAAAAGTTATTAAAAAAACAAAACAAAAAAACCATTAGAATCATGCGCTTCATAAGTCTTCTGTAATGCATGCATTTTTGTGTCTCTATGTGTGTGTGTGTATTTGTTTTGTTTTGTTTTTTCAGATGGAGAGACCAGATTCCAAGTAAATGAGATGACTAACAAACTCACACTTTTTGCTGAAGAATGTAACCTGCAGAGTGTCCTGAGTGATGGTCCCTATGACTCCAAGTTGAACGAAATCCATGGTTCTAACATCAAGGCAGATCAGCATCCAAAGAGTAAATGTCAACTTATTGAAATTGGAAAGAGATTTGGACAGTCTTCAACCCTTAACCATTATAAGAAAATTTTTTCAGAGACTGATTCTCTTCAGGACATTGAATATAGCCAATGTTTCACTGAAGTAGAGCCCTTTCAGTCCCAGGAGACTTCTAGACGTCACAGAATCCACACTGAAGAGAATCTTTTTTATTGTAATCAGTGTGGAAAGGCTTTCACATGGAGGTCCAGTCTTGTTAAGCATCAGAGAATCCACACTGGAGAGAAACTTTTTAATTGTAATCAGTGTGGAAAGGCATTCACATGGAGGTCCAGTCTTGTTAAGCATCAGAGAATCCACACTGGAGAGAAACTTTTTAATTGTAATCAGTGTGGAAAGGCATTCACCTGGAAGTCCAGTCTTGTTAAACATCAAAGAGTCCACACTGGAGAGAAACCTTTTGTTTGTAATTGCTGTGGAAAGGCTTTCACAAATAGCTCTAATCTTAATGCTCATCAGAAAATCCACACTGGAGAGGAACCTTATGAATGTAGTCAAAGTAGAAAGACTTTCACATTCCCTTCCCACCTTGCTGTACATCAGAACCTTTTTTATTGCAATCAATGTGGAAAGACTTTCAGATGGAAGTCCAGTCTTGCTAAACATCAGAGAATCCACACTGGAGAAAAACCTTTTGTTTGTAATCATTGTGAAAAGGCTTTCACCAATAGCTCTAATCTTTATGCACATCAGAAAATCCATACTGGAGAGAAGCCTTATGACTGTAGTCAATGTGGAAAGGCTTTCACATTGCCTTACCGCCTTGCTGTCCATCAGAGAATCCACACTGGAGAGAATCTTTTTGATTGTAATCAGTGTGGAAAGGCTTTTACACAGAGGTCCAGTCTTAACAAACATCAGAGAATTCATACTGGAGAGAAACCTTTTGTTTGTAATAATTGTGGAAAGGCTTTCACCAATAGCTCTAATCTTTATGCACATCAGAAAATTCACACTGGAGAAAAGCTTTGTGACTGTAGTCAGTGTGGAAAGGCTTTTACATCACCTTACCGCCTTGCTGTCCATCAGAGAATCCACACTGGAGAGAATCTTTTTGATTGTAATCAGTGTGGAAAGACTTTCACACAGAAGTCCAGTCTTGCCAAACATCAGAGAATCCATACTGGAGAGAGACCATTTGCGTGTAATCAGTGTGAGAAAGCTTTCACCAACAGCTCTAATCTTTATGCACATCAGAAAATCCACACTGGAGAGAAGCCTTATGAGTGTAGTCAGTGTCGAAAGGCTTTCAGATCCAGCTTCAATCTTGCTTTACATCAGAGAATTCACAATCGGGTGAAAACTTAGGAATGTAATCAGTGTGGAAAGGCTCCCAGACAGAGCTGCAGCATTGCTGGACTTCTAGAAGTCCACACTGAGGGGGAACTTTATAACTGTCATCAATGTGGAATGGTATCACACTTAACTCCATTCTTGGGAAGCAACAGAGAATTCATACTTGAGACAAACTGAGCTTTTTCCTTACCACACTTGGGAGGAACCGTATGCATATTATCAGGGTGGTAATGCCTTCAGGCGTAATTAGAAAAAATAAAATAGTATTAAAAGGGGAAAAATATATTCCTTATTCCAACCATGCTTTAATCAGTAGTACTTCTTACAAACCCTGAAATAAGGTTTCCCTCCTTTCTTTCTCCCATTTTCTGTTGCTGTTTCTTTTTATCCATTCTCTTATAGGTTCTTTTATTCCCCTAATCTACAAGATTACATTTCCTTTCCTTGTTAGTCTTTAACTTGATTAAAGTACTTCACATATCCTTTTCAATGAGTTTCTTTTCCTCCTTTTTATAGCTCCTCACATTCTAAAATTTAGTTCCACAAAACCCATCAATTCTGGAGGATGGCATGAATATTAATGCTCTATTTCTTCCATTATTCCTTTTTAAAATACATGTTTTCATTTTTGTGTTCATATGTACAGGAAGAAACAATTCTCTTAGTCATTCTATTGTTTTGTTGTACTTGGGTTGTTCTATATGCTGTTCATCAGATACCTCTGGGGTTTGAGAAGCACATGATTTTTGCCAGTCTAATTTTTTTTTTCTATAAATGTTTTGAATACCCTTTTTTTATTGACTGTACATCACATTTGTGGGGTAGGCCATCTTGGGCTCCTTTTCTATTTAGAACACAATTGTTATGTATTGTGGATTCTAAAGTTTTGCAGAGTATATTTGTTTCTCTTTCCTTATATTTGATGGTATTTGTCCTGTTTACAAGGCAAAAACCTTGTTTTTTTCCCCTGGTGCAATTGTTCAATGAAACCCATATTTTCAATCAATTGAGGAATAACTGAACAAGTTATGACATAAGATTATAATGGAACCTAGTCATGGCAAAAAAAACAAAACAAAAACATGAAGAACAAGATGGTTGCAGAAAAACTCTGACTTTTTATGAATTAATGAAAAATAAAGTGAGTTAAATCAAGAGACTACTGTACAAAACTGGAACATTGCATAATGATCAACTCTGAGTCTCTGAGCTATATTGAATCACAATAGTGTGATCCAAGGTCATTCTGAAGAATTTAGGATGGAAAATACCATCCACACTATGCCCAAATGACTGGGAACTCTGCATAACCTTTGCTCTAGCAGTGTCAGTGATGTGGTCTATGATAGGGGATTGATGGGGTTTGGTCATCCGAAGACTTCACCATGGCTCTTCTCTTTGGCAAAAGGAAGATTTATTTAGTGGAAAAGGTTACTGACAAATGGAAATACAAATGACCCCAGGAATGGTAAATATTAAATACAGTGAGAGATCATGGGAAAGAAGAGTTCCTCGGAGGAACTCACAGTTACCCAGGAGAAAGGGAGCTCCCCATGTGATTGAGGGGAGCGCCCTTAACTGGTAGGCTAAATCCTGGAAGGGACTCAGCCCCCGCCAAAGAGTTAGCTAATTGTAAGGAAAAGTGGAGTGGGGAGAGACCATGTTGAAGAGGCAAGGAGAAAGCCATTGAAGGCAGAGTGCCATGGTAGACTGGTCCAAAGGTGATGGCCCATAAGTAGATTTATAAGTGTTTGGGACAATTGCACCTACTCAAACTGACTACTCAAGAGTCGCCCCAAATGATGTACAGAAAGAATTTATTAGAATCTCGAGAAGCGGACGGTCCTGGCCTGTGGGTCCGAAAGGACAGCAAAAATACCCACAGTAGGAGAGTCATTCCATTGAGAGTTTTCACAATTTTTATGTATTTCAGACAAAGAACCCCCTCAAATCCCACCCTCTATATGGTATGATTGGTCACATAGCCTTTATTCCCCTATTTGGTCAGTGGAATGCAGTAGATGTATAACTTCCCCACCAGTGTCTTCTTTGAACAATAGAATATAGTCCAGACCTTATCTAAAATCACATGCTTCCTCAACTGAAGCCTTAAGGCTTTAGATAACAGTCCCTGAAGAAAATGTGCTTAATCTGTAAGTTCTTCACCTTTTTCCCACACATAAGGAAAATGTAACCTCAGAGACGTGGCTGGGATT
Source organism: Sarcophilus harrisii (assembly GCF_902635505.1). Classification (NCBI taxonomy): domain Eukaryota; kingdom Metazoa; phylum Chordata; class Mammalia; order Dasyuromorphia; family Dasyuridae; genus Sarcophilus; species Sarcophilus harrisii. The sequence goes on from NC_045428.1 coordinate 605,463,217, forward strand.
TCTATAAGAGCTGCATGTTGGGAGTTTGACATAACTTGGATTTCTGACTGGAGGACCTTCCCAAAGGGGCACCATGGAGCTAAACTGCTCTCCATCAGGGCCTTCTCCCTGCAGGCTTCAGGGATCTATTTAGTTTCTCTTGGTCCAAAACACCATCTAGGACCTCCTCATCACTACTGGTCTATATCCCAAAGAGATAAGAGGGGAAAATGCCCCACATGTGCATAAATGTTTGTAGCAGTTCTTTTGGGGATGGCAAGGACCTGGAAACTGAGTGGATGCAAATAGGGAATGGCTGAATAAGTGATGGTGTATGGCTGTTATGGAATATAAAATGTGATGAATAGACTGATTTCAGAAAAGCCTGGGAAGAATTACATAAACTGAAGTTGAGTGAAATGTGCAGAACCAGGAGAACATTGTACCCAGTAACAAGATTATGTGATGATCAGCTATCTTGGCTCTTGGATCAGCTCTTATCTCTTTGGGATATATCTGTTGGATCAGCTATCAGCTAAGACTTGGCTTTTCTCAGCAATGTGGTGACCCAAGACAATCCCAGTAAACATAGGATGGAAAATACCACCAAGCACCCAGAGAGAGAACTATGGAGACTGAATGTGAATCCAAGCATACTATTTAAAATTTTTCTTGTTTTTTTTTTTTTTTCTTTCAAGTGGTTTTTCCCTTTCACAATACGACCAATAGAAAAATGTGTTTAAAATTATTGTAGATATATACCCTATGTCAGATTGTTTGTGCTCTTCGGGGAGAGAGGTGGAAGGCAAGGGAAGGAAGGAGAAAAAAGTTTGGAACTCAAAATATTACAAGAATGAATCTTGAAGACTATCTTGACAGACATGCAACTGGAAAAATAAAATACTTTTTAAAAAAATGATATACCTATATATAATGTATAACCTATATTAATTAGATTGCTTCCTATCCTTGGGTGAGGGGAAGGAAGGAAGAGAAAAAAATTTAGAATTCTAAATCTTACACAAATGAAATTGAAAACTATATTTACATGTAATTAGAAAATAATATACCATTAAAAATTTAAAAATACATTTTGACTACTTTAGCAATAAAAAAAGACCTTTGGACTTAAGACATATTTTATAGAGCAAGGTTGTGATAAAACATAACTTGCCCAACAAATCTAAGTACAATCATGATGTAGTCAGGAGAAGAGATTTGGGAAACAAAGATGAGATACAAAGATTGCAAAGAATCACAATGAGGCATTCTTCCTGTCAAAAGATACCTTTGGGAGATACTAAAGAAGGGAAAGGGACCAGTATGTGCCAAAATGTTTGTGGCAGCCCTGTTTGTAGTGGCTAGAAGCTGGAAACTGAGTGGATGCCCATCAATTGGAGAATGGTTGGGTAAATTGTGGTATATGAATGTTATGGAATATTATTGTTCTGTAAGAAACGACCAGCAAGATGAATACAGAGAAGCTTGGAGAGAATTACATGAACTGATGCTAAGTGAAATGAGCAGAACCAAGAGATCATTATATATGTCAACAACGATACTGTATGAAGATGTAATCTGATGGACGTGGATTTCTTTGACAAAGAGACCTAATTCAGTTTCAATTGATCAATGATGGACAGAAGCAGCTACAACCAAAGAAAAAAACACTGGGAAATGAATGTAAACTGTTTGCATTTTTGTTTTTCTTCCCAGGTTATTTCTACCTTCTGAATCCAATTCTCCCTGTGCAAACAAGAAAACTGTTTGGATCTGCACACATACATTGTATCTAGGATATACTAGGACATATTTAACATATATAGGACTGCTTGCCATCTAGGGGAGGGGGTGGAGGGTGGGAGGGAAAAATCGGAACAGAAGTGAATGCAAGGGATAATGTAAAAAAAAAAAAAATTACCCTGGCATGGATTCTGTCAATAAAAAGTTACTATAAAAAAAAAAAAAAGATACCTTTGACACGAGTAAACTCTGTAAAATAATGACTGAAAATGACCCCAGTGAACTCTGAAAAAATTATGTAAAATCACAAAAACCATGTCCCCTTTCATCTGCAAAAACCTAGGCTCCAAATAGTCTCACATTTTCTCAGAGTGAGATAAGCAGTATCATTCAAGGGCAAATCACACTCCTATTGATCTTTTAAAAAGTCGCATCCTAAGAAAAAACTTCACATTCAATTAAGAAATCCTGGTCAAACTTCCCCCAGACTTACCCACAAAAAAGGTCATTTCTTAACCTTTTTTTTTTTCTTTTTTCTTTTTGTAGATTTTCTCCATTGAGAGGATATAGGTTCGCTAAGGGAAAAACCTTAGTGTAAAATAAACCTCCTACTTTTGCCACAGAATTTAGGGTTAGTGAATTCTTTCGCTTCCAAACCTGTGTCTTTGAGCAGAAGGGATCTCATTCATTCATTCATACACCTCATCATATTTATGACAAAAACTCATATGAACTCAATGGAAAACTGGACAAAGAAAATCCAGGAGAACCATAAGGTAAACCCCAAATATCAGTGAGGTCAAATTATATCTGAAAATATTAAAAACAACTCTTAAAAATGTCATCATTACTGGGTAGTTTAAAGAAAAGCTTGGACTGAGGTAAGGATGATGGGTTGATAGTCAAAAAATAAAACTGAGTTGAAAAGTAAAACGGAACAATTATCACATATTAAATTTTTCAAATTTGTAAGTGTAAAAGCCATTTGCCAAATGATAAGTGATCAAAAGATAAGAATGGGAAGTTTTCCAATGAAGAAATTCCGACAATAATTATGTGAAAAAATTATTTAAATTAACATTGATTAGAAAAATGCAAATTAAAGCAACAGTGAGATAAATTTAGAACATTAAATCACTATTAAACAATCGATCCATTTTGGTGGACAATATGGAATTATCCCCAAAGAATTATAAAACAATAATTTTTAACCCATCAATGTCTCTATTAGACTTGTTTCTCAAGATGATTAAGGAAAAAGCAAAAGAACATATATTTTTAAATATTTATAGCAGTTCTCTTTTTAGTAACAGAGAAATATAAATTACTGGGATTGCTGTCAGTTAGCGAATGGCTGGAGATGATTAAGTACAACCATGGATTAATGGTCAGTAGCTTCAGGATTGGATTGTCTGTGGTCTTTCATGAATGCTCTGGAAGTGCTCAGCCCAGTTGTCCAGGATCACATCCTTATCACTAATTAATGTGGATTCATCAACCTTGGATAGCTGAGATGTATCTGGAGTCCAGTCTTTGGCCCCTTAATAGCTTTCAGAGTGATGAGGTTTAGATTTAGGAAAACAAAATGAGATAAGGGTTTCTGGTGATCAGGAAGTTAAATGATAAGGTCTAGTGGCAGATTCGGGATTCAGGGAACCAAATGGAGAGGTTTGGCTCCCCTGCAACCTCTTGGGATTTGGCGCAAGGATAGGGAGTTTTGGGGACTCCCTTCTGGTGGTGTAAAAGAATTTACAGACCCGAAAACTTAAGATTGATAAAAGGTTTTTTATAGGGTTTGGAAGTAAGGTTAGAAATCCTGACAGGGAAGCATAGTCTGGTTAGGGAAATAGGTGAGGGTAAAGAGGGGATGGCACTGGAAAGAATATTCCAGTGGACAGAGGCCCTTGGCATCCCAAGTATGGCATAGCATGGCATGTTTGGAACCTCTGCAAAGAGAGGGTTTTAGTTTGGCTCTTTTATAGTAGGGAGCTTTGGCTACCAGCTGAAAGGGGCTCCTGGGTAGAATCCCAAGTTGGCTCCTCCTGGTTTCAGATTTGAGCTGGAATTTGAATTGAATTCAATGAGTTTCAGAACTGAGGTGACCCCACCCAGATAACAAGGATGAAACTGTTTGTCCCTCCAGGTGGGGTCCCTCACTGAGGCAGAGTTGAAGGAGATTTTCTTCTTTAAGGATTTTTAGAGTTTCCGGGTTTTCTCTTCAAGAGCATCATAAAAGCGCTTTTTTTTTTTTATTTGTTTCATTTTCAGAGACAACTGGGGTTAATTGACTTGTCCAGGGTCACACAGCTAGGGAGTATTAAGTGTCTGAAATCAGATTCGAAGTCAGGTCTTCCTAGCCACTGCACCATCTAGCTGCTCTTATAAAAGCACCTTGGATTGTTATTATTGTTGAGATGGGAAGATACCCCAATAATATTAGAATCCCCCTTGGTCAGTGTTGTCATTTTGGCAAAAAGAATTCACACCTTCAGTTTGTTTCCAGGTTAAGGGGCAAAGATTTATTAGGCTGCTGACAGTGGCCAATTCTAAGCTAAGAGACAAAATCAAGGAGATAATTTTTTAGGAAAGAGAAACAAAGATTAGGTTGATGTGCTAATATGATGGCTTAGAGGTACCACTGAGGAGTCCTAGGGGTGGGGGAGGGGTTCCCATCATTGAGTTCTACAGTTTACTGACCACGATTGGCCAGCCTGGTTTGCAGCACTCCCACGGCCAGGGTTTTTCCGGTATTGCTGAATTTCATTTGTCCTCTTATGGAGTCCAGAATTCTGAAACTCTCCAGATTTTGTTGGGGCTTAACTTTGGATGGATTCAAATGCTGCCTGCCTAGAAATGGATGAACTAGCCCGCCTATAGACTTGCAGAGTTCTGATTTGTTGTTTCTCCATTATTACCATCAAATCACTTTGGATGTTTGCAAGTGTTCTGGCCCAGATGATTAAATGGGGTATTGTAAAACAAATGCGTGACTGTGCCCACTTCTTTAATCCTCCAATGTTGAAAATTACTGGTTGGTGTAGAGCTGCTTCCAAATGAGCAACAAACTCACCTCCATGGAGTCACTCTAATCTGGTCACATTCATTCTCCCAATCATTTTGCCTTGTAGCTGCTGCTTCTGTTGCATGTGAATGTTTGGCTTGGAGGGATGAGGCTATGATGGGTCCAGCCCTCTGTGACCAACATCTCCTTTGTCACATCCTCTCTGTCTAGTTACTGCTAAAGTTTGCTCCAAGAGTACTTCTAATGGGGTACAGCCTTTAAGGGAAATATAGCAGTGATCCTGAAGTCCCCTGCTTAGAGTGCGATTGTTCTGTCAATGAGAGAATGGTCCCACAAACATTGCTGACTGTCAGACAGATAATCTATTGGTCAGTGACAACCAAATTCTGGAGACAATAGTGAATAGACCACGCCTCAAACCTACCTGTCATCCATAAAATGACCAAATAAGTAACATGAAGCTCTGGCCTCTCTAACATTGTCCTATAAATTTATCTTGTTACTCCTGGTTCTTTGCTAAATTCTTTTGGAACTTAGCATGCTTCAATTGGCATTACAATTATAATAAATTTTAAGCTTTGCCTTGGAGATGGGTTGAATCCTGCAAATTTTTTTGAGACACCTCTCGATACTGGTCTGTGACCCCAACTTTTTGGGGTATCCTTTGAACCTCAATACTTCCAAGACATTTACGTGAAACTGAAATTTAGAACTATATCAGCTTAAAGTCCCACAAGATTCTGTCTCAAATAACAAAAGATCATTCACTATATGTTTAAGCAGAATATAATTATTGTGTGCATGTGACAATAATTATTTTGGGGGCAATTTAATCACTTTATTAACAAGGGCAGCAGATTATTAAATTTAAAAGGAGGGTAATTTGACCAACATTTTTCTACCAAAGACAAACATTTCATCAAAGATTTCTTGGGATTTATGAGGGGAGATAATGTGAAAGGCCAAATGGAAGGGTATTTGACAAAAATCCCCTTTGACAACATTGACAAAATCAAACAGGGCAGTCCCCTCAGAGAAGCAGAACTCACAGATAATAACCACAAAGGGGAAAAGTAGATGTCTCCTTTCCTCTAGAAATATCTGGTACAATCCTGTGAAAAAGTGTGGAATCAGCAAAAGACCAAAAGATGTGAATGTAGAGTTAGAAAGACCTGCTACAAATGTCTTTTGCATAAACAAGTCCACGGCCCAAAGGAAACAACAGCTGTTTGATTGGCCAAGTGGTTGACTCAGGAATCCTCCTGTGTTTTCATTCGCAGAATAACAGGGCAGGAAGTGAGTCTAAGAGTTTTCTTAAAGCGATTGTGGAAAGGGAGGTACTGAGGGGGACTTTAAGAGTGCATTGATACAGGAACAGCCGATCCATCATCAAATGAAGTCAGGTATATTTCCTCAGAAAATCAGTTTGGAAAACCATTACCTACTTGTTAGGTAGTAGAGACTCAGTGATAAGATGAGGGAATGTGAGTCCAAAAGATGTGATTGTGATCTCTGGTGTGCAAGGGGGGAAGACATTGGGAGACAATGGCCAGAGAGCAGCAGTATGGACATAAGCGTTGGGCCAATTGAGAAGTCTCCCCATTCTGGAGAGCAGGGCTGAGGGAAGCAGGAGTGATATTGCATGGCAGTGGCACCCAAGACCATTTCTGGTTCTATGAAGAAGAGTCAGGGAGAGCCCAGGTCGGCCATCTGATCTCCCAGCTCACACCTCCCTGGGGAGGGCAAGCACAGACAACCATTTCTAGGAGACAATCCTGTCAACTAAAAGGGAGGCTGCTTTCAACCAGGGGCCTGCTAAGAGGAAGAGGCCTGGGCAGCTTGCTCAGAAAGGAGGGCCTTATGGAAAGCAGAAGAGACCTCATGGGTATCAGTGAAGCAAGTCTTTCTGAGAAGGTCTATGAGGTCCTCTGTGCCCCATTCCTGGTCATCATGAGCTGGAGTTAGAATGCCAGGGTCCTATTGATGTCCCTTCTTCTGCCAGGACCTGCTTCTAGTCCACTCAGTGCCACTTTAGGGCTCTAATTGGACTTGGATAAAAATGCAAACCTATGGTTTCCTGAGACCTCCTCCTCCCTCATCTGTCCATCCCCTCCCAGTCTCCCTCCTTTGTATTCTGGGACTCAGACCCTGCTTCTGAGTAGAAAGTCTGCCACAAGAAAACCTTGGAGTAGATTTCCCAGAGGAGTCTGTGTTGATGTCCTGGCAGAACTTAGGTCTTGGGAAAATTGAGGTTCTGGAGGAAAGACCATCAGTCCCTGTCAATGTGGTTCTGATGGAACTGAGTTTGTTCTAAAGTAAACGATGTGGTTTAATCGAAAAGTCACTTGTCTTCTCCTCTTAGGATACTGTGATGTTTGACCCTCTATAGCTGGATCAGCCCTAAAGGAAAAACTCTCTGAAAATTGGTCCTTATGCAGTATGTGGAGACATGAGGAAGGATCCAGAGCGTCCCTCAATCAGGAGTCTGAGATCCAGGAGACTGAACTAGTGCAAGAACCGAGCAGCAGGTAAGGAGCCGGTGACAGAGGAAGGAACAACCTTCAGCCTCTGCCTCAGGGAGTTTGGCCGGGAAAAGGACTGAGAGAGAAGGATGGCTCCAAGGGGGGGGGTTCAAGGAGGTTTCCTTAAAGGTGGGGAGCTGGGCCTGTTGGGAAGTGACCAACTGAGAGGGGAAGCTTCACCCCTGGAGGGAACTGGGCCTGGCGAATGAGGGAGGGGGCCCACTGTTGGGGAGGGGCTGGCGGGGGATCCAGGGGCGGCTAAAGAAGCTCCTGGAGGAGGCAGATTTCCATGTAACCAAGGAGTCGGGACCTTGGGAACCTTCCTCTGACTCCTTTCCCAGAGATGTCCAAGGCTGTCAGCAAGGAAGGGCTCACACTGTGGGGGAGACGGTTGCAGTTGGGGAGGTTCCTGTAACCCAAGAGGTGCGAGAGCAAGAGCCAGATTTAACAAATGCTCCCAAGAATGAGCACTAAGGTTCGAAGGCAGCTCCTGGTCCCCGGGCCAGGACCTCCTTGGATCCCTGCTGGGGGGGGGGAAGAGCGCTGGGATTATCCGAGTTGTGCAGAGGAGCATCCCCAGACACGGGGAGATCGCTTCGGGGTCCCATGTCCTCCAGGCGGGGAGACTGAGGCGCGCGTGGGAGGGAGGGGAAGGTGAAGCGATGGGCTGGGAGAACTTCCCTGACTAAAGCCCGGGGCAGGGCTCACACACCTCCCGGGGAAGAGGCCGGAGGTACAGGCCCCAAAGACCTTCCCCTTCTCCCAAGCCTCTGACACCCGGGGGGCCCCTACCCCCCAAAGTCTAGCGGCGTCGCAGAGTCTTCCCGTAGGACTTTAAGCACACGTCGGCACGCACCCGGCCTCAGTCTCCCCGCCCGTAGGAAGAAGCTGAGGGCAGCGCCGCTTCCCAGGGACCGCGAGCACTCACCGTGCCCACGTGTCCGGAATACTGGGGGTAAAGCGGGGCGCTGCCCGCCCCTCGGGACCTAATGCGTTAAAAAGCCGCCGGGAACCGGAAGGAGAAAAGGGGGTGAGGGGAAGGCCGGGACCAGGGGGAGAATGACGTCATAACCCCTCCCCACACAAGCAGCCTTGAACGCGTGGCCAAGCAGAATCCCTCCCAGTGACGTCACGCTGTTCCTCGGCCCCTCCTCCCGCGGCGGGTCAGCACCAGGGCACGGTGGGAGGCTCTTGTGCGCAGGTGCGTCTTCCTGGGTCCAGGTGTGGTTCTGTTCTTCCTTTGTGCGGGGTAAGTCAGGGGAGGGGGGAGGAGAGAGGAGGGAGGGGGGGAGGGCTTCTGTGCGCAGGCGCGACCTCGGAGCCTCCCCCCTCCCCCGCCTTCCTTTTTAACAATCCCCCTTTACCGCCCCTCGCGAGGACGTAGTTGGGGTCAGTTGGTGTGACAGAGACCCCGAAATCCGGGGCGGGGGGGGGGCGTGTTCCGAGGGGGATGTCGGGAGGCGCCACTTGTGCAGAAGTTACACGCGCGGGCGCGGGAGTGCCCCGGGTGCCTCACGCCGGGAGCGATTTCACTTGCGTGGCCGAGAAAGGGGAGGGATCAGTGCGCGGTGTTCCCGGGAGCTGCGGGGGGAGGGGGAGGAGCCGCCGAGTTTTTCTGACCCTTTACCCACCGACCCCCAGTTTTGCGTGGGTTTCTCCGGGGTCCTGTGTACGCCTGGGGGAGGGGCGAGGACTCCAGAGCTTGACCCCCGTTTGCTTCAGTTTCCTCCTGGGTAAAAAGGGAGTGAGGGCAGCCCCTCCCCCTCCTGCTGCCAATGAGATCCCTGCAAAGCGCTAAGGGTGGGCTGGCAGCTAGTGCTTCCCCTGGCAGCGAATGCGCGCGTCCGCCAGCCCCCGTTTTCTGAACTTAGAATCTCTCTGCCTTGTTCTCCTTAAGCTTCCATCTCTCTGCCGCCGCCTCCTCTGAGCTGGGAGCTCTCGCCCTCCTCCTGGGGAGCACCGCTCCCCATTGTCCTGCCCTGACATCTCTCTCGTTGTGGGCAGGTCCGCATCCAGCCTGGGCCCAGGAGCCTCAGAGCCGGCCTCCCTCCCTGGGCCCCCCCCCCCCCCCCCCCGGCCCGGCCGAGCACCCACGCCCGGAACCAGAGACATGGCCCCCGGCAGCCGGAGCCCCCCCTCCCAGGTGAGTGCAGCGCCCCCCCCCCAGGTGTTCAGGGGACTCTCTGTAGGGGGAGCCCTTAATGGGGACGTTCCCGGGGGCGTCCGATGTCCCAGTGGGTGGAGCTGGCAGAGCGAGCCTGGGGACGCTGGAGCCGCTGCCTCGGCTTCGGCGTCGGGCAGGGCCCCAGGGGAAAGCGGGCGGGCACCGGGGGGTTGTGGAGGCCGGGACGGGCAGCGCACGGCGGGGAGCTCGTGGCCCCATCCTGAGGAGCTTCCTGTAAAATGTCCAGTCAGAGAAAAGGAGCGATTTCCGGCTTCTCTGGTGGGAAACGGGGCCACAAAGGAGCGAGAGAGCAGGGGAAGGGGCTGTTCTGACCCCCGTGATGTGGGAGGGACCAGAAAAGGCCTTCCCAGAGGGATGGTTTGCGCTGCGAATAAATGCAGCGCAGGGAAGAACGCCCATGAAGGGAATGCCGGGAAAAGGGAAACTTTGATTCTTGGGAATCTCAAAATTAAGGGAAAATAGTCACAAATTATCTAATGGCTCAAAAAGTCAATAATACAAATAAAGGAAAATAAAAGCCAAATATAGATTAAAAATAGAACACATCAAATGATTTAAATCACAAAATGATTTTTAAAAAAGAGAACAGATTCTGATCTACAAGAATGAGATTTGGGGACAGTGGATAGAGCACCATCTCTGAAGTCAGGAGGACCTGAGTTCAAATCTGGCCTCAGACACTTCCTAGGTGGGACCCCAGGCAAGTCACTTAACACCAATTGCCTCAGTCAAAAAAAAATTTATTAACTAAAAATTAGATTTGCTCTAAAATAATTAAACTCCTGAAAAAGCGCATCTTTGTTCTTTCCTCAGTGATCACTGTTAGGGTCCTCTTCCCTACTCCCACCCCGGAGACTTAGCAAGGACTTAGCAAATTTACAAACTCTTCCTAGAATTTTCTTAATACATCGCTTAGGACACTCCTGGTGAGGACCAATCTCACAGGACCTTTTTTCCTTTTCTGCCATACCTTCTATAGAGCCCAAGTGTTCTTCCTAATTCCCCTGGAAGCAGCAGTCTGCAGTAAGACATTTTTCCAGCTTTTTATTCCAACATTTTCTCGATATTCCCCATGGGCTCATAATGACCTTTTCCAGCTCTTGGCTCTGACCCTCCTAAAGGTTCTCTAAGTTTTAAGTAAATCCCATCCCTTCTCTAGTTTCTTCCTCTAAGGTGATGAGGGTTGGACAACATTAATTCTCCTTTTTGGCTCTAAATCAAGTGACTTTTGATGGTTTAGGAGTTGGTGACACTCAGGGACATTATCGTGGACTTCACCGAGGAGGAGTGGGGGCTCCTGGACCCTTCTCAAAAGGAGCTGTACAAGGAGGTCACGCTGGAGAATGTCCAGAACCTGCTGTCCCTGGGTAAGGACTATTTCCTCTCTTTTCTTTATGTTCATAATTAGGCCCAAATTAGCCCAAGTGGCAGAGAATGGATCCCTTCTTTGAAAAATCTCAGAAGGTCCACTGAGTGTGACTGAAGGCAAGTCACTTAAGCCCAAATACCTCAAAAAAAAAAAAAGTTTTTTTCTTCTTTAAATTTTGAAATCTCCTTTCCTAATTGGTTGACTCTCCTCATAATTTTTTTGGGATTGATCTTATTTATTTTATTTGGTTTTCCTCAACCTCTTTTATTTGATTTGTGCCTTGTGCTGCCCAAAATAGACCTTAAGGTGAAAACTTACAGGAATATACTAGCCAAGTTTCAAAGCTCCCAGGTCAAGGAGAAAATACTACAAGGAAGAAGAAAAAAAAAATTTCTGTACTATGGAACTACAATCAGAATGACACAAGACTTAGTAGCTTCTAAATTAAAAGGCCACAGGGCTTGGGACATTGTATTTTATACAGCAAGAGAACTGGAATTCTGACTAAAATGATTTACCCAACAAAAGTGAATGGGGAAAAAAAATAGGTCATATCATGAATTGAAAGATATTTCAGTATTTGTGATTAAAAAAAAAAAAAAAAAAACCAGAACTCAGTGGAAAATTGGACATAGACAATCTAGGAAAATCTTAAGATAAATATAAAGTCAAACTTTTGACTTTTCATATGTGAAAATATCATCATTAACTGTTGGACTCAGTTGAATATGAGGGGCTAATTTTTACAAATCTCTCAAAAGTTAATTCTTACAAAAAAAAAAAAAAAATTGGGTAGGAAGTGTTAAATGAAGGAACTAGAACAAGTCCTGAAAGAAAGACTGAGATAGAGGAAATTGGTGGGAAGTGAAGGATTAGTGGTGAAATCTTATTCTCACAGGGTAAACAGAAGAGGAAATAGAATATCTAAATAAACCTAATTTAGAAAAAGCAATTGAATTAGGTCATAAATGAACTTCTGACAGAAAAACACAAGGATTAGACAGATGTCCAAGGAAATTCTACCAAATAATAAAAGGTCAACTAATTCCAAAATTAAATAATTTGTTCGGAATATAGGCAAAGAAGACATACTTCAGATCTTTTTGTGAAAGAAGTATGATATTATTACCTAAGCCTAGAAGAGAATGAACAAGAAAGAAAATCATAGATCAATTTCATTAATGGATATGGATGCAAAAATCCTAAATAAAATACTAGCTAGGAGACTGCATCAATTCATTAGAAAGATACAGCACAACTGGGTTTTATACCAGAAATGTAGGAATGGTTTAATATAAGGAAAGTTTTTCGTAGTTATTCACATAATGGATTAGTTCAATAATAAATAATAAAATAGAAAATCATGTCAAATGAATAGGTGAAGAAAATACTTTTGGTAAAATACAACACTCATTTCTATTAAAAAAAAACATTTGGAAGTATAAGTGGATTTGTCCTTAAACTATCAGCAAGTATCAGTTGTAAAGTAAACTAGCAGTCTTCCCAAGAAGATGTGTTCAACAAGAATGTTTACTGTCATGGATACTATTCTGGAATTGCATTGGAAATCTTAGAAATAGTAATAAGAGAGAAAAAAATAGAAGGAATCAGAATAGGGAATCAGGCGATAAAATTGTCTTTTTGAAGATGTGATGACATCCTTGGAGTATTGAAAATACTCAACTAAAAACCTTAAATGTTTAATAACCTAGTAAAGCAGAAGATGAAGTAAACCCAATAAACCATCAGCATTCCTCTATATCATCAACACAGCTGTGCAAGAAGAGATAGTAAGAGATACCATATTCAAAATAGATCTCGACAGTATAAACTTTGTCGGAGTTAAACCTGCCAAACTAAATCCAGGAAGCACAAGAATATAAATATTAAAAACTTTTATGGAAATGAAGCTAAAATATAAACAAAAAAAATTAATTGTTCATAGGTAGCTAGAACCATTATGATAAATTTTATTTAGATTTATACATTCAATAACATCACAATTCAGTTACCAAAAATTGTTTTACTATTCTAGAAAAAATAAGAAAATTAACCTGGAAGAACAGAAGATCAAGAATATCATAGTTAGCAATGAAAAAAAAACGTTAAGGAAAGACGTTCAATAGTATCAACTTTTAAAACTATTAGAAGACTGACTTATTAAAATTATCTGGTATTAGCTAAGAAATAGAAAGATAAATCAGTGGAAATTAGAGATATCGTTTACAGTGTCAAATAAGGTCACCTTGTATTTGAAAAATGTAAAGACAAAATTTTGGGATAAGAATTCATTATGTGATAGAAATTGTAGGGAAAACTAGAAAGAAATATGGCAGAAATTGGGCATTGATCAATATCTTTCTCAAGATAAATATAAAATAGATACATGTTCCAGATTTGAAGAGAGATTTTATAAGACATTTTGAAGGATATGGAACATATTACTTATCAGACTTATGTATAGGAGAGCAAAAAAAGAGACCATGGTGAGGTGCAAAAGGAATAAATTTCAGATTCTATCAAATTCAGAGTTTTTACAAATAAAGCAAATGTAGCCAGGATCCAGAAGGAAAGGAGCAAATTAGATAAAATCATTTTTAGATAGTTTCTCAGGTAAAGGTCTTATATCTTAAAAATACAAAGATCTTTGTGAAATCTAAAAGAATACCAATCTTCCCTAATTGATAAATGATCAAAAGATATGAACAGCCAATTTTATATGAAGAAATCCAAGCAATTCATAATCATAACAGAAAGTACTCTATGTCATTGCTTGTTACTATCAGCAAACAGAACAAAACAACTAATTTCATATGCCCTCTTACTTAGTCTAGAATCATGGGTCCAGAATGTCTTTGGCATATCTTTCTTTGAAAATGAGGCACAACACGAATGTTTGTGGCAGCCCTTTTTGTAGTGGCTAGAAACTGGAAACTGAATGGATGTCCATCAGTTGGAGAATGGCTGAATAAATTGTGGTATATGAAAATTATGGAATATTACTGTTCTGTAAGAAATGACCAACAGGATGATTTCAGAAAGGCCTGGAGAGACTTACACGAACTGATGCTGAGTGAAATGAGCAGGACCAGGAGATCATTATATACTTCAACAACAATACTAGATGATGACCAGTTCTGATGGATCAGGCCATCCTCAGCAACGAGATCAACCAAATCATTTCTAATGGAGCAGTAATGAACTGAACTAGCTATATCCAGAAAAAGAACTCTGGGAGATGACTAAAAACCATTACATTGAATTCCCAATCCCTATATTTATGCACACCTGCATCTTTGATTTCCTTCACAAGCTAATTGTACAATAATTCAGAGTCTGATTCTTTTTGTACAGCAAAATAATGTTTTGGTCATGTATACTTATTGTGTATCTAAGTTATATTTTAATATATTTAACATCTACTGGTCATCCTGCCATTTAGGGGAGGGGGTGGGGGTGGGGGTAAGAGGTGAAAAATTGGAACAAGAGGTTTGGCAATTGTTAATGCTGTAAAGTTACCCATGTATATATCCTATAAATAAAAGGCTATTAAATTAAAAAAAAAAAAAAAAAAAGAAAAGAAAATGAGGCACAAACTCATCTCCCACGGAGTTGCTCTAATCTGTTCACACCAAGTCCAATGGTCTTCCTGCCTGTAGCTGCCGCTTTTGTTGAATGGGATTGTTTATCTCCGAGTGAGGAAGTCCATGATGGGACCAGTCCTCTGTGTGTCTCCTTTGTCACTCTCACCTCCTGTCTCTTCTCTTATAGTGACATGGTCTATCCAAGGCTAATGTTGGCTCCATGAGTACAGCCAGGAAGTTTTCTTGCACTTAGGTTGGTGATGAAAAGGTTATGAGCTTCATAAGTCTTCAGTAAGATTGGTATTGCATATATTTGTGTCTGTATGTGTATGTGTATTTTTTTCAGATGTACAGACCAGATTCCAAGTAAATAAATTGACTGGAAAACCAGGAATTTTTGTGGAAGAATGTGATCTGCAAAGAGTCATGAGAGATGGTTCCTGTGACTTCAAGTTGAAAGAAATCCATGGTTCGAATATTGAGGCAGATCAACATCCAAAAAATGAATGTCAACTTGTTGAAATTGGAAAGAAAATTGGACAGTCTTCAACCCTCAACCATTGTAAGAAAATTTCCTCAGAGATTGATTGTCTTCAGGACAATGGATATAGCAAATGCTTCACTGAAGAAGTAGAGCCCTTTCAGTCCCAGGAGACTCCTAGATCTCAGAGAATCCACACTGGAAAGAAACTTTTTGATTGTAACCTGTGTGGAAAAGCTTTTAGATGGAGGTCCTGTCTTGCTAAACATCAGAGAGTTCACAGTGGAGAGAAACCTTTTGATTGTAATCAATGTGGAAAGACCTTCAAAAGGAGGTGTCATCTTGCTAAACACCAGAAAATCCACACTGGAGAGAAACTTTTTAATTGTAATCAGTGTGGAAAGGCTTTCACCTGGAAATCCAATCTTGATAAACACCAGAGAATCCACACAGGAGAGAAACCTTTTGTTTGTATTCAGTGTGGAAAGATCTTCAGAAAGAAGTGTCATCTTGATAAACATCAGAAAATCCACACTGGAAAGAAACTTTTTAATTGTAGTCAGTGTGGAAAAGCATTCACCTGGAAGTCCAATCTTGAGAAACATGAAAGAGTCCACACTGGAGAGAAACCTTTTGTTTGTAATTGTTGTGGAAAGGCTTTCACACAGAGCTCTAATCTCAATACACATCAGAAAATTCACACTGGAGAGAAGCCTTATGAATGTAGTCACTGTGGAAAGGCTTTCACACAAAGTTCCAATGTTTATGCACATCAGAAAATCCACACTGGAGAGAAGCCGTATGAATGTAACCAGTGTGGAAAGGCTTTCACAGAGATCTCTAATCTTAATGCACATCAGAAAATCCACACAGGAGAAAAGCCTTATGAATGTAATCAATGTGGAAAAACTTTTACACACAGCTATACTCTTAATGCACATCAGAAAATCCACACTGGCAACAAGCCTTATGAATGTAGTCAGTGTGGAAAGGCTTTCACATTCCCTTTCCAACTTGCCTTACATCAGAAAATCCACACTGGAGAGAACCTTTTTTATTGTAATCAGTGTGGAAAGGCTTTCACATGGAGGTCCAGTCTTGTTAAGCATCAGAGAATCCATAGTGGAGAAAAACTTTTTAATTGTAATCAGTGTGGAAAGGCTTTCACATGGAAATCCAGTCTTGTTAAACATCAAAGAGTCCACACTGGAGAGAAACCTTTTGTTTGTAATTGTTGTGGAAAGGCTTTCACTCAGAGCTCTAATCTTAATGCTCATCAGAAAATCCACACTGGAGAGGAACCTTATGAGTGTAGTCAAAATGGAAAGGCTTTCACATTCCCTCTCCATCTTGCTGTACGTCAGAACCTTTTTTATTGCAATCAGTGTGGAAAGGCTTTCAGATGGAAGTCCAGTCTTGCTAAACATCAGAGAATCCACACTGGAGAGAAACCTTATGTTTGTAATCAGTGTGGAAAGGCTTTCACCAATAGCTCTAATCTTTATGTACATCAGAAAATCCACACTGGAGAGAAGCCTTATGACTGTAGTCAGTGTGGAAAGGCTTTCACATCTCCTTACCGCCTTGCTGTCCATCAGAGAATCCACACTGGAGAGAATCTTTTTGATTGTAGTCATTGTGGAAAGGCTTTCACACAGAGGTCCAGTCTTAACAAACATCAGAGAATCCATACTGGAGAGAGACCATTTGTTTGTAACCATTGTGGAAAGGCTTTCACTAATAGCTCTAATCTTAAACCACATCAGAAAATCCACACTGGAGAGAAACCTTATGAGTGTAGTCAGTGTGGAAAGGCTTTCAAATCCAGCTTCATTCTTGCTTTACATCAGAGAATTCACAATTGGGTGAAAACTTAGGAATGTAATGTGGAAAGGCTCTCAGACAGAGCTGCAGCATTGCTGGACTTCTAGAAGTCCACACTGAGGGGGAACTACATAAGTGTAATCAATGTGGAATGATTTCACACTGAACAACTCCACTCTTGAGAAGCAATAGAGAATTCATACTTGAGACAAACTGAGCTTTTTCCTTACCACACTTGAGAGGAACCTTATGCATATTATCAGGGTGGTAATGCCTTCAGGCAAGAAGCATCTCTTATTTCCCACCTCAGAATTCATATTAGAATCTCATCACTGTCAAGGATAAGGGAAGTAATTTACATGAATTTCAGAGCATCTTTAGTATTAGAAAAATTATTCTGAGGAGTTCCCTAGGGCTTAAGTGTGGGAAGGCTTTTAGCTAGAGATATAAAGTGAGTATACAAATCAAACATTTCCTGAGAGCAAAGTATAAAGGAATTTATTTAAAAACAATTTTTAGGTAAACATTGTTTTTCTATTTTGAAAGAGGAAAGCAAGTTTGCATATTAGTGAAATGCATGTGCTTGTTTAGTTTTAGACAAAGAATTCTTACACTATCCTTTAATATTGCCAAATTTTTACAACCCCCACATTTAGTTATATGATTTCTCATGGCGTCAAGACCCACAGTTTCTGAAGCTTTGTGCCAGAGCACAGCCTTTTCTTAGATATCCCAACAAAAGAGACCTCATCACACATCCCAAATTGTATCCAATATATAAATACCTATATATGTGATAATTTGCCTCTAATCCTATTGTCATAAGTGTTCAATAATACATAGTATTCATAGAGTCTCATTCCCTGACTAATTGGTACTCATTACTCTTGTAAGAATGAAAGTTCACAGAAGGTCACTATAAACAACAGGATTATATGATGACCAGCTCTGAGGGATGTGGCTCCCTTCGACAATGAGATGATTCAGACCAGGTCCAACTGTTCAGTGATGAGAGTCAGCTACACCCAGAGAGAGAACCGTGGGAGATGAGTGTGGACCCAGAATAGCCTTTCCACGCTTTCTGTTGTTGGGTGCTTGCATTTTTCTTTTTCTTCTCAGGGTTTTTTTTCCCCTTAACTTCTAGATCTGATTTTTCTTGTGTAGCAGGATAATTGTATAAATATGTATACATATATTGGATTTAACATATATTTTAACATTTAACATGTATTGGACCACCTGCCCACTGGGGGAAGGGGGGGAAAAGTTGGGAGGGAGGGTTTTGCAAGGGTCAATGTTGAAAAGTACCCATGCATGTTTTTTGTAAATATCTATAATTAAAAAAGAGAGAGAAAAAAGTTCTAAATGGTCTTTGCACGTCATTGGGAAAATAAAATACTATTAAAAAGGAAAACAAAATATTCCTTATTCCAAAGGTGCTTTAATCGGTGGTACTTGTTACAACCCCTGAAACAAGGTTTCCCCTTTTTTCTCCTGTTTTCTGCCTTTTCTTCTTTTCCTTGATCCAATCTATCAGTCCAGGAGTCGACAAGGTTCACTTTCCTTTCCTCTTTGGTCTTTGACTTGATTGAGTTGCCTCATGT
The DNA here is from genome assembly GCF_902635505.1 of Sarcophilus harrisii. NCBI lineage: Eukaryota > Metazoa > Chordata > Mammalia > Dasyuromorphia > Dasyuridae > Sarcophilus > Sarcophilus harrisii. Next base: position 605,481,530 of record NC_045428.1, read on the forward strand.
CCCCCTCAGTGAGTTCCTTTTCCTCGTTTTGAGGTCTCCTCACGTTCTAAGATTTAGTTTCAGAAAACTCAGTTCTCCCCGAGGATGGTGGGAAGACTCGGAACCCCCTTTCTTCCCCTGTCACCCTTGTGTTCTCCCACTCGCTGAGCGGTTTTGTTTGGGTCCGCGGCAGGGCCCGGAGCTGGGCCATGAGCTCCTTAGATCCCGCCCCCCCCAAGGCCGAGGGGGGAGGGGGCGCAGGGAGTGTCTGCAGTTCACAGAGGAGCAAACCGGGCTCCCTGCCGGGGGAGGCCCCAAGGTGGGCGGACGGGGAGACTGGCGGGAGGTGCTGCCCTCCTCCCCCCTCCCCGCGGGGGAACAGCTACCCTGAGCGCTCAGAAATCGGACTCAAGGTAAAAGGCAAGAAGGGATTTTGATCTTCAGAAAGGGCAGCGGGCCAGGGAACGCGGCAAAGCAAGAAGCGCCCGCGCATCGGGCCCCGCCTCCCCCTGGCCCGGGGCGTCCGGCTCGGTCCGCATTAAGTAGCTCCCCACAAACCGAGGCCTGATCCGTCACGTGCTGTTGCGTGCATCGGTCCCTAAGGCTAAGGAATCGATCAGGGAGGGGGGAGGGGAGGGGGCAGGAGAGGGGGCGGGGAGTCTGCGTGCCGCGAGGGCAAAGGTCGGGCCGCCCCGGGGGCGGGGGTGGAGACCAGGTCCAGGGGAGAGGTTTTCCCCATTCGCCCTGAGAACGGCCCCCGTCCTCCGGAGGGGAGGGGCCCGAGCACCGGGCATGCGCGCAGGGGTCCAGGCCTGCAGGCGTGCGGTGCGATGTGCTTGTGTGTGCAGGGGTGCCTGTCGGGCTTTCCCCAGCTGCTGCAGGCCCCGCAGTCTGCTCCCGTCAGCGCATGCGTGTAGCTCCTGGGGGCGTTTCCAGGAGAACTTTGGGCACACTCCGCCCTCGGCCTCTGCCTCGGTTTTCCTGTGGGTAAGAATGGCTTGGGAGCACCACTTCTCACTGGGACCCGGGAGCATTCAGTAACCAGTGTCCCGAATTCTGGGGCCAAACAGGACGGGCCCCGCAAAGGGCCACCCGGAACTGGAAGCAGAAACGGGGCGAAGGGGGAGGAGGCCCGGGTGAGAATGACGTCACACCCCGTCTCCCCCCCCCGGGAGCCTTGAGCACGTGGCCACCAGGATGCGGCCCAGGGACATGGCGCCGGCGTCGGCCTTTCCCCAGGCTGCTGAGCCCAGGGCATGCTGGGAGCCTCCTGGGGCGCAGGCTCAGCTTCCTAGTTCCGGGGTTTGGTTGTGGTTCTTTGTGGGGGTGAGGGAGGGAAGAGGGGGCCAGCGCGCAGGGGCGGCCTCGGAGTCTCCCTGACATCTGATGCGGCTGTGAGTGTGCGGGTGCCAGTGCCAGTGTGTCCCAGCTGTGCAAGAGAGGCTGCGGGTACCGGAATTGTGACGGCCCCTGGGTGGGTGCGGAAATGCGCCTGGGGGCCGTGGTTCTGAACGCTTTCACCTGCAGGGGCCGAAATGCGAGCGAGTCCGGGCTTCCTTCTGGCCGGACTGGGGCTACTGGGCGTTTCTGGGGGAGCCCGACCAGCCCCCCATGCAACGAGCCCCCAGTTTTGCGTGACCTTCTCACGGGGCCTGCAGGGGTCCGATGTACGGGGGGATGGGGGGGAGGATTCTGTAGCTTAATCCCCGTTTCCCTCCATTCCCTGCTGTGTGAAAAGGGGCTGAGAACAGCCCCTCGCCCCTCTCTCACAGAGATCGCTTCTTTAAAGCACTAAGCACAGGGCGGGGTAGACAGAAAGCGCTCTCTACCCGTACCTCTTAGCGGAAATTTTACCCAGACCTCCATTGGGCTGGAGGACAGTGGGGGAAGGGCGGTGCTGCTCAGGGTCTGAGCCTCCCATTCAGCTCTGCCCCTTGGCCTCTTTTCCGCCCTGTGGTCTTGGGCCCTCGGTCAGCATTTCTAGGGTCTTTGGGACGTGGGGGTCTCACGTTACAGATGGGGAAACTGAGGCAGGCAGGAAAGAAGGGCTTGGCCATGGCCACACCGGGAGAGCCTTCCTTAAGTCTTCTTGCAGAAAGCCAAAACGTAGAACCAGACAGAACGGCCGCCCTGGACTCAGAGACTCTCATCCTAAGTGAGTGCAGTCTGTCCACAGAAGTGACCAGCATCAGTCAAAGTGGAATCTGAGAGAGCCAAGGAAATTTTATCCTGTGTAGACAGAGATTGTTCTTTGAAGGGCTGGCAGCAGAGCAAAATGATCCTGCTGGTTCTGTTCATTTCCTTCTGCCTGAAATCACATTGGTCTTCCCAAGTCTCTGGACCGTTCATATTTGCCACTTCTTACGTCGAGTCAGTAAGCATTTAGAATGTGAGTCCTTCCTGTCAAATACTGTGCTAACCTAGTGGAAATGCAGAGATTGAAAGACAGTCCTTGCTCTAACAGCAAACGATAAAGCTGTGTCCCAAGGAGCTACATTATAAATGGGAGGCACTTTCAGCTGAGATGGGAAGGAAGCCAGGAGGCCCAAGTGAGGAAGGAGGACATTGCAAACACGAGAAGTAGCCATTGGAAAGGCATAGTCAGGGGATGGATCAGCTATGGATCCTTGGTCGAGAATCAGCCAGGAGAAAAATACTAGTGAGAAGACTGGACAGGCTTTGGGCATTGGTTATGTGCTGTCTGCCATGTCCCAGGAGCCATATAAATATGATCCTGTTATGAAATTGTCCCCGTTCTTGTTAGAGACAAGCCAGTGTTAGAAGCAGAGGATCCAGCCAGATAGCAAGCTGTGATGTATTTATTCATAAGAATTAGATAAACTTCATGAGTATGTGGTAGAAATGTGTCTCACTTCCACAGCTGATATGTAGTCTTTCCATGTTGGCTATACATGACTTATCCTTTTCATAAGATAGGTTAGGTCTTGCAGCCAGGCTTACAAAGTTTTAGGTCAGATCAGGTTCGGTGCCATTAATAGGGAAGGATACATTTTTAGCAAGAGAAAACAAATGTAAATTTAGAGTTAGAAAGGTTTGTTTCTAATAATAGATAAACAGTATTTACTTGATTATTCAGGTAGTTACTCAACATTTGCTAAGGCCTTTATACCTTAGATAGAATAACAGGACTGGAAGTAAGTCTGAATTTCCTTAAAAGTGTTTTTTGGGAAGAGAAATATTGAAGGGGACATTGAGTACATTGATGTAATTATAGCCAGTCTAGAGTCGAATGGCAGGGGTCCTCAAACTTTTTAAATAGGGGGCCAGTTCACTGTCCCTCAGACTGTTGGAGGGCTGGACTATGGTAAAAACAAAAACTATGAACAAATTCCTATGCACGCTGCATATATCTTATTTTGAAGTGAAGAAACAAAATGGGAACAAATACAATATTTAAAATGAAGGAAAGTTAAATCAACAAACTTACCAGTATTTCAATGGGAACTATGGGCAGGCCCTGCTTTTGGCTAATGAGATGGTCAATGTCTGGTTCCATATTTGTCACTGTTAGTCGTAACAAGTGATGCAAGTGTGCATCCATTAGTCTTGGTCTGGTTGGAGATTTCAAATGTTTCATTCTAGAAAAAGTCTGTTCACAGACATAAGTGCTGCCAAAGATGGTTGCCATTTTGAGTGCGTGGTTCCTGAGATGAGGATATATCTCAGAAGCGAGAGATGCATAGAAATTATGAAGACTCCTTGACTTGAATGCATCTTTCAGAGAGTCACAATTCTGCAGTTCAGCCAGTTCCATTTGGTAAATTGTATCTACATTTTCAATGTCAATAGAAAATGGGTTATGGAAAAACTGTATGACCTGTTCATGGAGATGAAGCTCTTTAAATCTAAATTGGAACTCCTTTTGCAATTTTTCCAGTGAATCCACACATGTTTTGTTTGGGAATGCAATCAGTGGGTTTTCCGCTAACAGATTTTGAGTTGTGGGGAGATGGCAGAAGTTTTCCTCCTTCACTTGTTTGATGAGGAGGCCTAATTTTACTTCAAATGCTTTGACATGTGATTGCATATCATAGATGAGCTTCCCTTTTCCTTGAAGTTGCATATTGAAATTGTTGAGTAGCTCTGTTACATCTGTCAGAAAGGCAAGGTGCCATTTCCATTCTGCATCATTGAGCTCTGGTACTTCTTTGTTTTTTGAAAGCAGAAAAGTTGTAATCTGTGGAAGTAAGTTATAGAAACATTTCAAAACTCTCCCTCGACTTGGCCAATGGACTTCTGCGTGATATAGAACATCTTCATACTCAACATTTAGCTCAGACAGAAATTCCTGTAATTGTCTGTGATTTAGTGCATTAGCTCTAATGAAGTTAACACAAGATACCACAATTTTCATACCAGAGTCCCACTTCAGTGATTTACTACACAGCGTTTGTTGGTGCATGAGGCAGTGTATGGCTATTGGATGAGAATGGTTATGTTTGTCCATCTCTTGGTTAACATGAGCAATTACTCCTTTCTTAGACCCCACCATGCTAGGAGGACCATCAGTTGTCACGCTGGCTAGTTTAGCCCAGTCCACCTCCAAATCATTCATAGTTTGGCAAACCTTTTCATAGATATCCTCTCCTGTAGTTGTTCCTTTGATGCCTTGCAGTGCAGCAAGCTCGTCTATGACTTCGAAATTATCATTCGTCCCACAAGTAAAAATTAGAAGTTGTGCAGAATCACGAACATCATTGCTTTCGTCGAGTGCCAAGGAAAAATATGAAATTTTTTTTATGGAGTTTTGCAAATGCCGATGCAGATTGTCTCCCATTTCTTCAATCCTCCGTGTAATTGTAGGTCCTGAAAGATTCACTGTACTAAATAAATCGGGCTTCTCTGGACATATCTCTTTGGCAACAGAAAGAAGGCATTCTTTAACAAATTCTCCCTCCACAAATGGTCTACCAGTGCCTGCTATTAGCTTGGCGACTTGAAAACTTGCTCGCAGTGATGAAATATTTAGTTGCCTCTGCTTCACAAAAGTATTTTGCTGAGTTGTCAATGTATTTTTCAGTTTTATTATTTTACCTTTTCTCACTTCTCCAACCAAACAATCATATTTATCTTTATGTTGAGTTTCATAGTGTCCACGCAAATTATATTCTTTGAACAGAGACACTATATTCTGGCATATCAGACATACAGCTCTTTCCTTGTACTGCATGAAAAAATAATCATAAGTCCACTGTTCTTTGAATATCCTACACTTTGAGTCAATTTTTCTTTTTCTTGACATCATTATTTCCTAGGGATTCCAAATTGCTATTCGTAAAATATCAATATATACATATATATATACAGTGCTACAAAAACAATATACCAGCAATAACTTTGCCCACACAAAGACCTACAGACTGCAATGGCCAACTTCCTCCAAGCTGCCTCTGCACTGTGATGCTTCCCTTTCCCACACTCTCTCTCTGGCTTTCAACCTTCACTGCTGCAGTGAATTCCTCCTGCAGTGAATTCTCCCTGCAGTGGCCGCGACATGCAAGCATGCATTGTAGATCCCCCACGCCTATCTGGTGTGGTGGCTGCCATTACTGTACAAGGCCGTGGGCCATCAGTTCTCTGTCTTCTGCATCTCTCTCCCTTCCCCACACCACACACCCTGGCCTGGGAACTCACCTCACCTCGGTATCGCCTCACACTCTGTCTCTGCCACCTCAGCACAGTGCCAGAAGTGTGCCTTGCTAACGCCAGTTTAATTTGAAAGTCCACTTCTGGTCTGATTTTGCCATAACCCGGCAGGCCGCATAAACATCCTCAGCATTAGGCCCTCCAACTGTAGTTGGAGGACTCCTGACCTACACTTTTTCAATTTTGCCAAATTTTGCCAAAGGACTGTGAACTCTCTGGCCTGGGGACCCCCATCACTGTTTGGGTACCATCCCCCTCAACAGAAGGATGGAGATTGCCCAGAGAGGAGGCGACTTCTTGGGAAACTTCTGCCCCTGCCTCTGGACCCCTGGACAGAATGTCTCCTGGTGACGTCATCCTGCAGCTGTCCCTGGGCTGCTGAGCCACAGGGCATGCTGGGAGTCTCCTGGGGTACAGGCGCTGCTTTTCAGGTCCCAGGTTTATTTCTGTTCTTACTTCAGTGGGGGGGGGGGGGGCGGGGGCGAGGGGAGGAAGGCAGGAGGGCAGCTGTGCGCAGACATGGCCTGAGACTTCTGCCTTCCTTGGGAAGGCTCCTCCTCTTCCTCACCGGTTGGGGGCCGGTCTTGTGGCAGAGTCTGTGCAGGCCCGAGTGTGGGGGCGCACGTGCAGGAGAGGGGGGGAAAGTGCTGTAGCTGTGAGTAGGGGCGTGTAACTGAGCTGCGTGATTGTGGGTGGGGGGTGTGTGTACCTGGGGCCTGAGCCCTCAGTGATTTCCCCTGCTTGGGCTGAGATGGGGGAGGGGCGTGCTTGTGCATCCCTGTGGCTTGCAGGGGAGGCACTGCTGAGTGTTTCTTGGGAAACCCAACTGGCCCCTCCCCGACTGAGACCCTAGGATGGCAGGGTCCTCTCACCAGTTGCCAGTGGCCCTTTTCACACTTTGGGGAGGGGGGAGGATTCTGTAGTTTTAAGTCATTTGCCTCAGTTTCTTCCAGTGCAAAAAAGAACTCAGAGAAGCCCCTTCCCCCCACAAGATCCCCTGTGTAAAGCATTAAATACAAGATCTGGTATACAGGAAGTGCTCTCTACATGCAGCTCTTAGTGTGAACTTTGCCTAGTCCTTCTGTTTGTCTGCAGGGCAGTGGGGATGGAGGGGGTTCTTTGACAGGAGGGGGAGGGGACTGGGGCTCCCATCCAGCTCTGCTCCTTGACCCGTTTTCCTCCTGGTGGTCTTGGGAAGTGGGTCAGAGTTTCCAGGGCTTTCAGGATGGAGAAATTGAGGCAGACAGGGATCAATGGCTTGGTCAGGGTCACACTGTCCTTCCAGGGATTCTGATGAAGGCTTTGTGATCTTGACCATGTGGGCTCATACTCTCAGGGCCCTTCCTTACAGTGTGCAGGAGATCCTAGTGTCCAGTGCTGGGGGTTCTGGGAGGATCTCCCCGCCCCCACAGATGACATCTCTCTGTTTCCTCCTTTTCTGTGCTCTCTCAGCCTCCTTCTCTCTGAGATCTCTCGGCCTCCTCCTGGGGAGCAGCCTCTCCCCACCGTCCCTGCCCTCAGAGCTCTCTCTCTCTCTCTCTCTTACTGTGGGCAGGTCAGCATGCAGCCTGGGCAGAGAAGCCTGAGACTCCGGCCTCCCTCTCTGAGATCCTTCTCCCTCCCCAGACCAGCTGGAACAGGACCCAACCCCAGAACCAGAGACATGGCCCCCCGCAGCCAGAGCCCCTTGTCCCAGGTGAGTGCAGTCCCTGCCCAGAGCTGAGCATCCTCAGCCCAGGGGGAGTCCAAGGGAGCCCAGGAAGCTTCCTCCTGTCAGAGGGAGAGGGGCCCTGGCAAGGCTGGCAGCAGGGCAGGAATCGCCCTCCTGGCACTGCCCACTTTCTGCCCCCTCAGGCAGCTCCCAGGGCTCTGAGTCCCTCTCCTTTGCTGGGTCCCATCAAGGAGCACTGAGAATGTGGCTCCTGGGTGCCAAGCACTGTGCCCACCCCCAGGGGGAGGCAAAGGGAGGTTACAAGCTGAGGGTCCCTGCCCTCCCTGAGCTATCAGTGCAGTCTGGAAACACGTCATCAAGGGTGTCCACACAAACCCCGTACAGTGGAGACTTCTCAGAAGGAAGGTGCCACCGGTTTGGGGACCTGGAAAAACTCTTTTTTCAGAAGGTGAGACTTTACCTGAGACGGGAAGGAGGCCGGGAGGCCCGGGGGGGGGGGGACATTCCCAGCAGGAGAGAAGGCCCTGGATGCCACTTATAGGATGGAGAATCTTGTCAAGGCTCAGCCTGGGGTCCCTGCGTCCAGGAGGAGGAGGGGAAGGTGGGAGAAGCCTGGCCTGGCTTTGGGTGCTGGTTCTGTGGCATCTGCCATGGGCCGGGAGCCCTGGAAATAGGATCTCCTTTAACCTCGTTGTGAGAATTGTCAGGGGCCTTGCTGGGGACGACCCGAGAAAGGGAGAGGAGGACCCGGCCAGAGACTAAGCTGTCAGTTATTTGTCCACTCAGGAGGGTGACATTTTCCATGGGAGGGTGAGGGACGAGTGGCTCCCACTGTCCGGGGTGCAGGCACAGACTCTCCTCCTGGGCCTCAAAGCGTCTCCTTTGCCTCCGTTAGGTTTTGTCTTGTACAAAGACTCACAAAGAAGCTCTGGGTGACTCATGGTTAGGGCCCAAGGAAGGAAAAGGGACATAATTCAGAAAAGAACAAAATTAGGTCCGTGCATTTGGAGTTAGGTCTGTTACAGGGGTTTGTCCCATAGCCCCACACACCAGGCCAAGGCCAGTCATGGCTGCTTGAGTAGTCCCGGAGGGACCCAGCATTTGTCAAGAGCTTTATGAAGGAGAAGGATCGCCCAGGAAGTGAGTCCATGAGTTTTCTTGGAGGGATTGGCAGGAGGAAGATAATGGAGGAGACTTTGCAGGTATTGGTATTTAGTGCAGCCAGTGGAGAATCAAGTGGACTTACTTAAGCCAGCTTAAACATTCCCATTCAAAAAGCCATTTCTAGGAGCAGCGAGGGGGCGCAGTGAATAGAACCTGAAGTCAGGAGGACCTGAGTTCAAATCTTGCCTTTGACACTTCCCACTTCCTGGCTGTGTGACCCTGGGCAAATCACTTAACCTCAATTGCCTCAGCAGGGAAGGGGGAAAAATAGCCCATTTCCTAGATGAAAGCCTCACTGAGATGTTGGGATATAAGTGCAAATGGGGTGATTGTGTGTCCCAGAGTTCAAGGAGGAAAGAGATTGGGACCAAAAACAGCACCAGGGTGGCTGGTGAGGTTTGGTGCCATTGAGAAGTCTCCCCAGTCAGGAGAGCAGGGCCACTGGGGCGGGCTGAGAGCTGAGAGAAGCATGGAGGGGGCCCCCAAGACCACTTCTGGTTCTATGAGGGGGGGGGGTCGGGGAGAGCACAGGTCGGCCCCCTGACCTCTCTGATCTCCCGGCTCCTACCTACCCGGGGAGGGCAAGCACAGCCCTGCATTTCTAGGAGACAGTTATCTGAAGGAAAAGGGGGCGCTTCTTCCCCCAGAGCTTCTGCCAGGAAGAGAAGTCCCAGGCAAAGTTTGCTTTGAAAAGTGGGACAGGAGGAAAGAGCAGAGGCTCCTGTGACTTCTGTGAGCAAAGACCTTCCTGAGAGGGTGCAGGAGACCAGTTTTGCCTCAGTCCTGAGCCCCCAGGCTCCTCTTCTTTCTCCACTCATACTCATGGCCAAGGTCAAAGTTTGACAGTAGACTCTTTTCTACTAGTAGAAATGGCTCTTGGGGAAATTGAGATTCTGGAAGACATGTCATCCCCCTCGTTTAATCTAGTTTTATGGAACGGAGTTTGTCCTAAACTAAATCATAAGGTTTCATTGAAAGTCCCATGTGTTCTCTAAGGAGTGATGTTTGACCTTCTATAGGGAGTTCATCCCTTAAAGAAAAATCCTCTAAAAAGTGTGCATTAAGACAGCATGTTTTGGATCAGAATGACTGTTCTGTTTTCTGAGTGCAATCAGTCTACAGTGTGATATTGCTAAGTGCTTAAATGATTTTCTTTCCTACAATATCCAGGACTGCTTTCACCTCAATGAATTTTATTTGACTGTGAATAAGTTTATGGAACTTATAAGATTATGATTCTAATGATTCCTTTCTGCTAGATGGTCATTTAAAAATAGTTCCTTGAACCTGATCCAATGATGTCCTTAGGAAAGCAACTCCTCTTGTATAACTTTCTCTGTTTGGTTTCCTGGAGATCTTGGAGCAGTCTTCATTTCAGTTCAGTAATCGCCACAAGAATAGCCTGGTGTTAAAGTCCAAATCCTTTGTTATCTTCTTCACAATCTAGTGTCCTCCCCTGGAGCCCGGCTTTCTGGAGAGCCTTTCAGACTGGCCTTGTTCTCAGTGGGGGAAGTACCCGAGACGGGCCACCAGGAGCCTGAAGGAAGATGGAATGAATCTGTCTGTCCTTGGCTCTGAGAGCTTGAGCTCCTGCCTCCAGTCCACTTATCTTTTCTGGCTTTTCCTCCCTCAAGAGAACCACCAAAATGAGCACATTTTGCTCATAGAGCACATAAGCTGGGACTCAGAGACAGAGACAGATTCGGAAGGGAATGTGACTCTGGGTCCCTTCTGAATCTGTCTCTGTCTCTGAGTCCCAGCTTATGTGCTCTACATTTAGTAGAAACCAATCATTATATCACTAGGAAACCATTATTTGCTGTAAGATTAAGTTAAACATACTGAAGTTGGAGAACTATTAAGCACCATGCTAAACTAGATAACCATTGTATCATTAATTCCACTGAGTAAGCACCATGTAAGAATCCTAGTTTCAAGTCCAGAGTTCTGGCCCATAACATTCGTAGAATCTAGATTTTGAGAAATAAAGAAGTGCATTTTTGTAATATTTATTAAACAATGTTTACTAATTTATGCGTGCAATTAAGTTGATTTTCCTTTAAAATTAAAAGTAATAGTAACAGCTTTCTGTCAGGAAATGAACTAAGGCAACTATCAATTCTTCTTGTTGTAGAAAGTTCTTTGGCCTTTAGCAGGGAGCTGCATTGGCACAAACTTCAGAGCGTTGATGCAGCGTCTGTAGAATATAATGAATTGGTTTAGAAAAATTCTCCAATTCCACCTGGCATGGAAGTTACTCAGTTAAGTCTCAACTCAACTGAGGCTTTATTCAATTGCTCACAAATTTAATACTAGACAGAAAGGAAGCTAAAAATGAAATATACATGAGAAGTAGATGAGTCAGATGTTTTCAAGAAAATCAAAATGGCAAAAAAAAAAAAAAAAGTGAGAGATTTTTATATGCAAGGAAGAGAATTTCTCCTAATAAAAAACTTCTGAAAAAGCCAATCTTATCATTCTGCCGGAAATTAAAAGAAAATGAGATGGAAAAGCATCACCTGCGACATGCATTTCCCAAGCACAGTTCCTATATGAAGCAAGTTAGAAAATAGGCAATTCCTTATTTTCTAGCACGTCAAAGCATTTGCAGATGTGAGCACTCTTTTGTATGATAGCTATCAAGCTGGCTTTTTACTCATTCTCTTGATTTCTGATCTCCAGTATTCTAGTGTTCTTACGTGATGCTGAAATCATTTCCTTTGCAGAAATAATTTATAAATGTCTCTTATGCATTTGCTCATTCTCCAACCCCAGCTGATAAAATATTACATTTTAAGAAAGGAAAGAAACTCTCCTTTCCCCATGGAGTTACTCTTCTTTTTCAATAGTTCAGTTTTGAAGTGAATGAATCGATTCCATTAGCAAGTCAAGCCAAGTGTAAAACAAAGACAGCAGATGTTTTGTCCATAACCCATCCTGCCAAGTAATATTAGCCCATCAGTGTAAGAATAGAGAATGCTTGACATGTCTGGAAGCAGTTTCATACCATACTGTCATGGACATATTGGGAGTAATATATCTCTAGGAAACTTTCCTTGCTTTCATCTGGTTGAAATATTTCTTACTTTTAGGATATTTACCTGTTAGAATCCTTAGAAAGTGATGTCAGTTGCCTAATTTAGCATGGTACTTAGCAAATTCTCTAGCTCACTCATGTATTTAAGTATTCATTAGAGTACTTCTGTTCTGTTGGAAAATTTTCTGTTGGAAATCCCATTCCGCATTAATTTTTCCTGTCATTCTAGCCAGTCTGACAGGTGTGTAGTGGTATCTCAGAGTTGTCTTAATTTGCATTTCTCTGATTAATAATGACTTGGAGCATCTTTTCATGTGGCTAGAAGTAGTTGCAATTTCTTTGTCTGAGAATTGTCTGTTCATATCCTTTGACCATTTATCAATTGGAGAATGGCTTGATTTCTTATAAATTAGAGTCAATTCTCTCTATATTTTGGATATGAGGCCTTTATCAGAACCTTTGACTGCAAAAATGTTTTCCCATTTTATTGCTTCCCTTCTAATCTTGTCTGCATTAGTTTTGTTTGTACAAAAACTTTTCAGTTTGATATAATCAAAATTTTCTATTTTGTGATCAGTAATGATCTCTAGTTTTTCTTTGGTCATAAATTCCTTCCACAGATCTGAGAGGTAAACTATCCTGTTCTCCTCTAATTTGTTTGTAATCTCATTCTTTATGCCTAGGTCATGAATCCATTTTGACCTTATCTTGGTGTACGGTGTTAAGTGTGGGTCAATGCCTAGTTTCTGCCATACTAGTTTCCAATTTTCCCAGCAATTTTTGTCAAATAATGAGTTCTTATCCAAAAGCTGGGGTCTTTGGGTTTGTCAAACACTAGAGTATTAAGATTATTGACTGTTTTGTCCTTTGAACCTAACCTATTCCACTCATCAACTAATCTGTTTCTTAGCCAATACCAAATGATTTTGGTGACCGCCGCTTTTATAATATAATTTTAGATCTGGTACAGCTAGGCCACCTTCATTTAATTTTTTTTTCATTAATTCCTTTGAAATTCTTGACCTTTTGTTTTTCCATATGAATTTTGTTGTTATTTTTTCTAGGTCATTAAAATAGTTTTTTGGGAGTCTGATTGATATAATGCTAAACAAATAGATTAGTTTAGGTAGTATTGTCATCTTTATTATATTTGCTCGCCCTATCCAAGATGATTTAATATTTTTCCAGTTGGTTAGATCAGACTTTATTTGTGTGGAAAGTGTTTTGTAGTTTTGCTCATAAAGTTTCTGATTTTCTTTGGCAGATAGATTCCTAAGTATTTTATACTATCAGTAGTTACTTGAAATGGAATTTCTCTTTGTAACTCTGCCTGTTGGATTTTGTTAGTGATATATAAGAATGCTGATGATGGAATTTCCTTAACATGTCACTTATGACACTTCTGATGGGGAGGAATTTCCCCTCCTCTTCTATCTCTTATATACATTCTCATACCTCACTGATATGTCACTGGCATTTTCCCTCCTTTCATCAGGACAAGCATTGTAAAGTAAGAAACTTTTTAGTATTCCAACATGAGCCTTGCTTCAAACAGAAAAGACATTTCTCAGTATCCCACTGGGTTCTGAATGCCTGGTAGCAAAGTGTTGGCTGTGACAGTCATACAGGTCATGTGAATTTTGGTAGACAAATCCCAACTCTAGTTCAGTTTTCTCCTCTGGGTTAATGAAGGTTGGACCAGTTAGCTTTTGAAGTCTCAGCTCAAAGTCTTGTGCCTTTTGATGATTTAGGAGTTGGTGACCTTCAAGGATGTGGTGGTCGACTTCACTGAGGAAGAGTGGGAGATCCTGGATCCTCCTCAGAAGAAGCTGTACAAGGAGGTCATGCTGGAGAATGTGCAGAATCTGCTGTCCCTGAGTAAGGACAATTTCCTGTCTTTTCGTGGTTTTAGTTGTCAGGCCAAATATAGCATAAGCAGGAGAGAACAGATGCATACTCTGGTGCATCCCAGCCTTAGGTGCTAGGTCCCCTGGGTGCTCCAACTCTCTATCCACCTTGTTCTTTCCTTGTAGCCTTTTTGAATTGAATCATTTACTTCCAGTTCAACAGCTGGAGCCATAGATGATCAGGGTTTATTGCCAGGAAAAATATCATTTCTGTTTGACTGATTCTTGATGTCTCATTGAGTCATTCACTTCCATTTGTTCAAATCTATTTTTTAGTGAATTTCTTTCTTCAGTTAGCTTTTTAAAAATCTCCTTTTGGTCAATTGAACTTTTAAATGACTTGTTGTGTTCATTGGAAATTTTCCCCCCACTTTTTGGCAGTTGTTCTCTTCCATTTCACTAATTCTGTTTTTCAGGGAGTTGTTTTCTTTTCCCATCTTGCCAAATCTATTTTGATAGGAGTGGTTTTCTTCAGACAATTTCTGTTTCTTTGGTCATTCCTCAATTGATGAGCATCTACTCATTTTCCTATTCTTTCCACACAAAAAGAAGCTCTACACTTATTCTTGCACTTATGGGTCCTTTTCCCTTATTTTTGATTTCTTTAGTATTCAGACCCAGTGGGGTTACTGCTAAGTCACAGGATATGCAGAATTTTATATCCCTTTGGACCTAATCCCAAATTGCTCTCCAAAATGATTGGATCTGATCATAATTCCACCAACAGTGGATTAACTTCCCGCTTTCCCCTCATCCCTTCTCCCATTCTTCATTATCTTTTCCTGACTTCCTATGTGATATGATAAGTGTGAGGTGGTAATACCCATGGTCTCCTTAGAGTGCTACAGAGGTGTTCAGCCCATCTCTCCAAGATCCTGTTGGTGTCACTGATCACTGTGGCTCCATCAGCACTGAGTACTTCAGCTTCACCTGATTAGGCCTCTGGCCCATAAATAGCTTTCAGGCATTGTAAATGCAGTCCACACAAACTGTACCATTTGAATTTCTCCATCATTTGCCTCAGACCAGTTTGGATATTTCCAAGTGTTCTGTCCCAGATGAGTATCTGGGGTACTGTCTGACAAATCTCTGAGAGCTGCCCAGTCCTTTTCAGCTAAAATGTTGCAAACTGTGTTGTAGCCAACTTAGAAACAAACTCTTCTCCCAAGGAAATCACTTTACTCTGTTGATCTTGAATCTGGCAGTTATCTTGCCCTGTGGCTTGCCCTTCAGTTAAAGGACCAGTACTCTGGTCTCCTAGGTCACTTTCACATCCTTTAGATCTCTACTCCTTACAAAGTCTGTTAAATGCCACTTTTTGCTGTGAGACTATATCCATGAAGATTTACTTTTTTGAGGTTAGTAAGGAGATGGGCATAAGCTATCTAAGTCTTAAGTTATCATTGCTATTGCTTTTGATTATCTGTGTACATATTTTTGTACTTCTATGATTGATGGTTTGTTTTCTTCAGATTTGCAGCCCAACTTTGAATGGAATGAGATGACTAGAAAACTGGGCCTTTTTGTGGAAGAATGTGAACTACAAAGATTCATGAAGCATGGTCCTTGTGGCTTGACTTTGAGGGAAATCAATGACTCTAACATTGAAGTAGATAACCTGAAGTCTGACTGTGAAGTGGATGAAATTAGAAAGAGATTCAAACAATCTTCTTTCTTAAATCACTATAACAAAATGAATTCAGGGAATAACTGTCTTCTGGAGAAATGTTTTCCTGAACAGGCAGAGCTTTTGGATTTCCAGGAGAAGCCTGCTGAAATCCTAATGAATCCAGATAATCAATGGGATGTGGTCTTCAGCAAGAGTTCAGACCTCATTAGACATCAGAAAAATGATAATGGGAAAATGTTTTGTGTGGGTAGTCAAGGTGGAAAGGCCTTGAGTCAGACTTCTAAGCACATTACTCAGCAAGCAATTCAGATAGGAAAGCAACCCGATGAGTATAATGAATGTGAAGCAATCTCATCCCATCATTCATCTCTTCCTTCCCAATCTAGAGTTGACCCTAGAATGAAAAAACCTTTATTTGGTGAGTGTGGGAAGGCCCGTAGTTGGAACTCAGATCTTGATAGATCTCAGAAGATTCATCCTGGAGAGTTTTATAAATATAATGAAGGTGGGAACATCTTCCCACAGAGATTCTTTCTAGCTGTACCTGAGGGAATCCACACTGGTGAGAAACCTTTTGAATGTAATCACTGTGGAAAGACTTTTGCTTCTAGTTCCACTCTTAGTAAACATCAGAGAATCCACATTGGAGAGAAACCTTATAAATGTAATCAATGTGGAAAAGCTTTCACATGCAGGGGAGATTTTAGCAAACATCAGAAAATCCACACTGGAGAGAAGCCTTTCTCATGTAATCAGTGTGGAAAGACTTTCACACGTAATGACAAACTTGTTGCCCATCAGAGAATCCACACTGGAGAGAAGCCTTTTACATGTAATCAATGTGGAAAGACTTTCACACGCAATACAAATCTTAAAACACATCAGAGAATTCATACTGGAGAGAAACCTTATAAATGTAATCAATGTGGAAAGGCTTTCACACTTAATTGCAAGCTTGCAGAACACCATAGAATCCATACAGGGGAAAAGCCTTATAAATGTAATCAATGTGGGAAAGCTTTTACATGCAAGGGAGATGTTAGCAGACATCAGAAAATCCACACTGGAGAGAAACCTTATACATGTAATCAATGTGAAAAGACTTTCAGATACAATTACAACCTTGTTGAACATCAGAGAAACCACACAGGTGAAAAGCCTTATAAATGTAATCAATGTGGAAAGGCTTTCATAAAGAAAGTCATTCTTACTTTACATCAGAGAAGCCACACAGGAGAGAAGCCTTATCAATGTAATCAATGTGAAAAGTGTTTCATATGCAAGGGAGATCTTACCAAACATCAGAGAATCCACACTGGAGAGAAACCTTTTAAATGTAATCACTGTGGAAAGACTTTCAGACAGAGTTCTATTCTTGCTTTACATCAGAAAATCCACACTGGAGAGAAACCTTTTAAATGTAATCACTGTGGAAAGGCTTTCAGACAGAGTTCCGTTCTTGCTTTACATCAGAAAATCCACACGGGAGAGAAACCTTTTAAATGTAATCAATGTGGAAAGGCCTTTACAAACAGGTCCCTCCTTGTTACACATCAGAGAATCCACACTGGAGAGAAACCTTTTAAATGTAATCAGTGTGGAAAGACTTTCATAAGGAGAGCCAGTCTTGCTTTGCACCAGGGAATCCACACAGGAGAAAAGCCTTATAAATGTAATCAGTGTGGAAAGGCTTTCACACGCAATGGAGGTCTTAACAGACATCAGAAAATCCACACTGGCGAAAAACCTTTTGAATGTAATCAATGTGGAAAGACTTTCTTATATAAGTACAAGCTTGCAGAACATCAGAGAATCCACACAGGAGAAAAGCCTTATAAATGTAATTGATATGGAAAGGCTTTCACATGCAAAAGAGATCTTAACAGATAACAGAAAATCCACTCTGGAGATAAACATTTAAAATGTAATCAACAGGGAAAGGCTCTTACACACAGTCCCTGTCTTGCTAGACACCAGAGAATTCACATTGGAAAGAAACCTTTTGAAAGTATTCAGTGTGGAAAGGCTTTTGCACAGAAGTGAAACCTTGTTGAACATCAAAGAATCCACACTGGAGAGAAACACTTTGAATGTAGTCAGTGAAGAAAGGATTTCACACAAAGGTCCTTTCCAGCTGCACATCAGAGAATCCACCCTGGAGAGAAAACTTATAAGTGAAAGTAATACGCAAAGGCATTGAGTTACAAATCCAAATTGGTAAACATCAGGGAATGCTCACTAAGGAAAAGCAGTATAATAATAATAAACATGAGATTATTTCAGAAAGAATTCCCATCTGGCTGTATATGAGACAATCACTGGAGAGAAACCTTATAAATGAAGTCACTGGGGAAAGGCTTTCAGCAAAGGCAGGGGTCCATGGCCAAGCTGACTACCAAATACTTAATGGCAGCACAAAGAAAACTCTATTCTACTGGCACAGTAGGGGCAGAAGGTAGTGCCGCTTCCATTGTGGGCACCTCGGACATCCGGACATCAGGGTGTCATGGTGGGTGAGGGCCGGGAAGAAGGCTCAGTGGAGGATTAGGCTGAGAGCCGTGGAGGAGTTCTGACCCTGAAACAACCCACTGAATATGGAGTAATCACCAACTGAAGGGGCGTGGATATCTGAGCCATGCTTTCTATATTGTATTCCTGGAGACCACCAAAGAGCCCCCTGTGCTGCTCACAGAAGCCTCCTGACACCAAAGTGAAGAAAAGTGACACAGATTAAGTTTGAGACCTTCAGCTCCCTGCCTCATCCACTGCCATCCCCTCTGGCTGCCTCCCTGCCTCTGGCCGTATCCCTCGGGTTGTGATCCACTGGGGATGATGGGGACCCATCCAGTACCTGTGCTTGAAGGTGACATCCTTGCAGGAGCCAAACTCTGTGCTGCCTCTCCTGCTCTTTCCAGCACGTGGGGATCAGGAAGCTGGGGCCTGCTGAAGCACAATTGGTTCTAAATGGACTCCTTCTGGTTTGGGGGTTTTGTCTTGTTTTTCGAAAACTCATGACAGGATAATTCCATCCCCTTCCCCCAAAAGAGATCAGATGGGCCAGCTTTTTGGAAGGGGATTACGTGCCTTCTCCAGTGTAGTTTGAGGATTATAATTCTATGTTTTAGAAATAATCCTTCTGATGGCCGTAGCTCTCTTCCACAGTGAGATGAGTCAAGCCAGTTCCAGTGGTCTTGTGATGGAGAGGGCCATCTGTCCCCAGAGAGAGGCTTGTGGAAATTGAATGTGGATAACAACATCGTGTTTTCACTCTTTTTGTTGTTTGTTTGTAATTTGTTTTCTTTCTCATCTTTTTCCTTTTTGATGTGATTTTTCTTGTGCAGCCAAATAATTGTGGAACTTTGTACAGAAGAATTGCACATTTAACACATAGGATTACTCACTGAGGGGCTGGGGCAAGGGACGGAAAACATTTAGAACACAAGGTTTTGTAAGGTTGAATGCTGAAAATTATCCATACACATCATTTGAAAATAAAAAACCCTTAATTAATTAAAAAATAATCATTTCAGATACTAGATAATGAAGTATGACTGAGGGTTTCTTGCCTCTAAGAAGCTTGTCTTGCTTGATAAAAAGCGGCTAGTTAACATCAGTCCAGATGTGGGAGAGGAGGGTGGGGTGGAGGAGGTACAGGTATTGTTGTACATGGAAATGATGTGAAATATAAAAAATTAAAAAGTTTCCTTTGTATCTTCTGCCCTCATTTGTGTAATTGTTCAAGCCTAAACTGTCTCCTGCCCCCAACAAGGATGGACAGAAAAACCTTAGTCTTCCCTAGAATATTATGGGATTGGTGACAGTACCTGGGGGACTGGAGGAGAGTTCCCTGTTCCCTGATTTAAGACCAGTTCAAATAACTGGGTGCACATTAAGGAGACTTCAAGAAAATGAATTTCAGACACCTGCTTTCTGCAGTGGTTTAGTCTGTTTAGATTGTCATTTCTCAGGGTTTTTTTGATCCACTTGGTGACTCCCAATTGGTAATCCTTCACCCTTTTCCTTTAGGAGGCTGGTTTAGAGGAAATTATAACCCATGGAACTTTAATCGTAGTTTTCAAGTAATCTTGCTACCCTTAGTGGTCCATGTCATAAAATACTAAATTTCCTTTATAATCACTGTCCAGTCCATTTCAATGTGAGTTTTCTCAAGCACAATGATAGCCTTTAGATCCCAACTCTTTCTGGAGGGATCCTGAGTTCTTTTCCTAACCCATTAGAAAGTACTTCAACCTCTGAACCACCTCCTCTCATGGGACTTCTCCATGGAAAGACTTGAGCAACTGAATGGGCTTTGAAAAGAAATAAATAAAATGAAAAATCTCAGCTACGAGAAATTGATCCCCCCAGGGCTTAAGTTCACATTGCACCCCCACTCAGGAAATTCTCGGGGCTCCCATAACAGCTCTGGGGTTCCTTTAAAAAGCTCTTCAGAACCTGGCCCCCGCTGCCCCTCCAGGATGCTTATACAGGGTGGCCTTTCCCACAGCACTGGGCAGCCCAACTGGCCTTTGGTTTGAGTGTTCCCAGGGTTAGAAAGCCATCCCTGCCTTAGAATCTCTAAGTGTTCTTGAAAAGCCCTAAGGAAGCTCTGAATTCTCACCTGAGCACTAAGCTTTAGCAGGAAGCCCAGCAGATACAGAAGTACACAAAGGGATGTGTGTGTGTTGTGTGTTCACACATCTGTGCAGGCAGGGGTGCTGGTTTGTGTGTATTTATGCACACTCCTTTTGGGGTCATTTCCACCCCAATTGTTCCCTTTCCTGTCCAGCTCAGGGGCCAAGAACAAGGTGATTCCCACTGTGCTCCAGCATCTGGATGATGGGTGTCAGTCTATGCCCTAAGACCCCACTCTCCAACCCAGGACCCTTCTGGAGTCCCTCCCTGCCCACCCCTCCCCACAGCTGGACAGGGTCCAGGAAGGTGGGCCCCTGACCTTACATGATGTTAAACCAAAAAGCCAGAGGCATCCTGAGATGTTAAACCAAAAAGCCAGAGGCATCCTGAAGGATCCTGAGCTGTGACCTTTGTGCTTTGACCCTTACAGTTTTTTTAGTTGATTCTTTAAATATACCGTCATGTCAACTGCAGAGGGATAGTTTTCTTTCCCCATTTCCTACTCTAATTTTATTTTTTCATCTTTTTCATCTCATTGTTAAAGCTACATTTTCTAGCATGCTCTTGAATGATAACGGTGATAATGGCATTCTTCATTCATGCCTGATATTACTGGAAAGGCTTCTAGCTTCTCTCCTTTACAGATAATACTTACTGATGGCTTTAGATAGACATTGCTTATCATACTAAGGAAGGCTCCCTTTATTCCTATGCTTTCTCCTGTTTATAATAAGAAGGGGTGCTGTTTTGTCAAAAGCTTCTTCAGCATCTATGGAGATAATCATGTGATTCCTGTTTTGGGTATTGATTTGGTATATTATGTTGATAGTTTTCCTAATATTTTCCTGATATTCCTAATAAATCATAATAATTCCCAATATAATATTCTAATATAATAATCCTAATATTTTTAATATTCCTAATATTATACTAGGATTGTATTTCCTAATAATATTCTTAATAATATAGTAGGAAATATTCCTTATAATTTCCTAAATATTTCCTAATATACATTGCTGGTACAAATCCCATATGTTCATAGTGTATAATCCCTGCGATCTATTACTGTACAAAACTGATCCCATTACTTGAAGAAGCCCTTCAAAACCTGACTTGTGAGCTAGCCTGAGAAGTAGAGGCTAAGAGAATGGACTAAGAAACACATTTGCTCATTTCAGTTTTTCCCTAATCATTTTTAGTGCTCTCATTTTAGTCCCTCAAGAAGGGAAAAAGAAGAAATGAGTGAAGGTATAGGCAGTGATGGAGAGAAAAGTCTGGGGGTGTGTGTGCTGTGTCAAAAGGGGGAAAACCAGGTTTCAGTAAGAGCTAGTAGATGGCAGGAGTGGGAGAGAAATAAATTTAAGATTAAAGAAAGGTTGATACTTCTGGAATGGGCATTCCTGAGGGCCCAGTGGAAGAGCTGGGTGGACTTAGAATGAAACTTTATAGAGGAAGAGTTGAAAGGGAGAAGAATGAAGAATGAGGTGTAAGGATATAGAGAGGAGGTTAAATGACTTTTTTTGAAATGGAAATCATTTATGAAATGCTTCCTTGTTTCTAGCCTAGTATTAAGGAATATACAAATACTTAGGGGACAGAAACCCAAAAGTTAAGTCATTCCTGGTGCTCATGGAGCTTACCTTCTAAAGAAGAATGGGGGGCAGGGAGTTAACCTTGGCTGGAAAAGTTATTGGCCTGGGGAGTGCGGTCTTGGGGCATAGACTGACACATTCTCCAGGTAAGGGATTGGAGCTCCTTTGCTTTTGATAATTGTTAGCTGAGTTGGAGATGAAAGGGAAAGATTTTGGATGGAAAAATGAAGTAAAAAAAAAAAAAAAGTAGACAGGCCAGGTTGAGTGGAAGGAATGGTCTGAGCATGTATATGTTTGAATGTTGATACTTTTTTGAGAGATCTACAAAGTGAGTATCTGCATAGCTTCAGGGAGCCATGGTCATGGATAGGACCTTACTCTCTATTAGCTGGCCCTCAATTTCTTTCCCATAAAATTGCTCTCTCCAAAGTTCCCAGTGACTTCTCCTTTTACATAACATGTGATTGATTGATTGCTGTCCTTTGTTCTCAAAGAAGACCAAAATGATATTGCTGTGTTTGTGTACACTATGTTTGACTAAGGCTGATCAGACCAATATGAGCTCAGAACGCTATCCCACAGGTCATGCACAAATAGTCCATGTGAACTTTTGGGGTGGATTCTTCAAATCTGAGCATCTCCTTTCTTTGTAGCATCTTCAGTTCTGCTTTGTTTATAGAGCACTGCACCTTCTCTGAGGCGGGCATGCTGATCTTGTATGACACAAGTCAATTCCAAAGTTCTTAAGAGAGATCTTGAAACTGGACATAGACAATAGAGTGGATGCCCATCAGTTGGGGAATGGCCGAATATCTTAAGGTATATAAGTAAAATCGTATATTATTTTTTTATAAGAAATGATGAGGAGCAAGGCCAAAATGGTGGAGAATGGACAGCACTTTGCCTGAGTTCTTCCTGACTTCTCTCAGAATCAATATCAGATCAAGCCTCTGGATGGATTTTGGAGTGACAGAACTCATATATTTGGAGTGCCAGGAAATATCTTGGAAGAACTTCAGGAAAGGTCTGCTTCAATCTGGTAGGAGATGGGGGAGGAATGTGGCCCAACGCAGGCCCTGCACAAAAAGACCCAGGACAGAGAGTTTCCATGCAGGGAATATAGTGGGAGGCTCTTAGTCAAAATACAGCAGCATTGGCTACTCT
This sequence comes from Sarcophilus harrisii, assembly GCF_902635505.1. Classification (NCBI taxonomy): domain Eukaryota; kingdom Metazoa; phylum Chordata; class Mammalia; order Dasyuromorphia; family Dasyuridae; genus Sarcophilus; species Sarcophilus harrisii. The sequence continues at coordinate 605,503,977 of NC_045428.1, forward strand.
GTTCTGGCAATGGATCGGCAGACTAGCTATGAGACTTCCAATACAACTACAAAAGGCAAATAGTGAGTCCCTGAACCCCAGCATAACAGGCTGGAATTGGCCTGGCTCACCTAGGAGGAAGCCTGCAGCAACACTACCCTCAAGGCAGTGTAAGAGGAAGCTCTAGACAATCCCCCTGTACCCTAGGAGCAGACCTCAACCTTTTTAAAAAGTAAGCAAAAAAGCAAAAAGAATTCTGACCATAGATAGCTATTATGAAGACAAAGAAGAATAGACTTCAAACTCTTAGGACGCTAAAAAGAATTCAAAAAGGATCTAAAAAGGGAGTTAGAAGAAAAATAGGAAAATGAAGTAAAAACTTTGCAGGAGAGTTTGGAAAAAGAAATACAGAAATTGCCGGAAGAAAACAACTCCTTAAAAAATACCTTTGAAGAAATGGAAAAAAAAAATCATATATATATAGTGAAGAAAACCTTAAAAATAGATTTGGTGAAAAGGAAAAATGTTGCAATCTTTATCACCTGGCTGTGTTTTGGAAAAAGAATACTAACAGAAGAAGAAAAGAAGAATTGGTGAAATAAAAAAAGAGAACAATAGAAGAAAATGTAAAATAGCTTATTGGAAAAATGACTGACCTGGAAAAGAGATTCAGGAAAAACAATCTAATTATTGGACTACCTGAAAAACCATGAAGCAAAAAAGAGCCTGGAGAATATCTTTCAAGAAGTCATTAAGGAAAACTGCCCTAATATCTTAGAACCAGAGGGTAAAAACATCATTGAAAGAATACACCAATAATCTCTTGAAAGAGACCTCAAAAGACATTCTTCAAAGAATATTGTAGCTGAGTTCCAGAACTACAAGATCAAGGAGAAAATACTGCAAGCAGCCAGAAAGAAACAATTTAAATATAGAAGAGCCAAAACTGGGATTACCCAGAACCTGCAGCTTCCACATTAAAGGATCGAAGGGCCTGGAATATATTATGGTCTCTAGTTCTTCTTTGCTCATAAATTCCTTCCTTCTCCACAGATCTGAAAGGTAAACTAGTCTATGTTCTTCTAATTTGTTTATAATATCATTTTTTATGTTTAAATCACGAACTTAGTATGGATCATAATGGAGTAATTTCACTTTTTTGTGGTTCTTCATTGTATTTTCTTTTTCACCTTTTTTCCTTTTTGATCTGATTTCTCTTGTGTAGCATTTTTGTGGAAATATACATAGAAGAATTGCTCATATTTATCCTTTATTGGATTCCTGGCTTTAAAACAACTACAAACTTGGGGGGAAAAAAAAACATTTACTCTTGTAGACACATAGTATTCCTTTCAACAACAGAATCGATTCAAAGGTGAAGAATTTCACCAGCAAGGACTGAGCAGGAATGGGATTCTTTCCACCTTCCCCTCTGTGAAAAGGGCAGGGCATCATTGAGGTCAGGTCACAGATACCTCCCCCACTCTGTGAAGGAGAAAGGGAAGGGCAGAAGACGCCCCAAATGATCTAAAATAAAGCTACATACAGATGTTGCATCCTGAATGCCAGATTTCACCTGCGTGTTCGTTCTTGTATGAGAATTTCCCACTGACTGCAAAGCTCCTTTCCGAAGGCCTATGACCTTGCTAGCCGCCAGAAAGAATGGTTCCCTTGGGGTTCTCTTTGTCACTTCCCCGCAGGGAGGGGGGAGGAGGGCTAGCTGACAGCAATGGGGGTAGTTTCTACTGGATCCTTCGGTCCTGGACAAACAGTTGTTAAAATCCCTTTTAGCAAACTCTAGGGGATGATCGACCCCAGCGTTACAATCTATGAAGAACCCACGTGCTGAGAAGGCTCAGTTAATGGTCAGCTTTTTATGAAAGAAACGGGGCGTTCTCACATTCAGAGCATGCGGCACAACGGAGTCCCCGAGCTTTGCCAGAAGCTTCCGACGCCCCTCACCCCCGGCGCGCCTGCGCGGGACACAGTTCTCCAAAGCACCAGCAACCCCTGCAACCTCTGGTTCCGTTAACTGGGCTAATTCACTAAATCTAACCGGAAGTTTCCCAGTGAGGGACCAGAGAGCTTCGGTTCCGGGACCAGTATTTGTCCATAAGCGGGACTAACAGGCCCCGGCCCGGGGAACGGGGGGATCCCGGCCCCTCTCCCGGCCCGAACCGCAGGTGGGACTCGCGTCCCCAAGCTGCCCCTCCGAGTCCCGCCGCCCAGCAGCCCTTGGGCGGGGGGGGGGGGGGGGGCGCGGGACGGCCGAGCCCCGGAGCCCCTCGCGCCCCCGCAGACCCGCCCAGGTGGCCGGGGGGGCGGGGACACGCCGAGTTCCCATTTGGAGGGAAGGGCGCTAGAGAGCGCTCCCAGAAATGACGGACTTTAGGACCCTGGGGAAGAGGGCCCAGAACTGGGACCGAGGGGGAGCTGGGCTCAGAGGGGAGCGGACCCGGCGGGTCGGGCCGGGGAGTTCGGTCCCCAGCCTCGGGTTCCGGCTCCGCAGAGGCCTTTACTCCTGTAAATGAGGCTCCTGGAATCCACTACGGCTGCCTGAGGTGAGCGGGGGGCAGCGGCCGGTCTTTGGGACTTAAAACGGGCCGGTCTCGGAACCGGGGCTAATGGCGGGAAAGGGCGGGGAAGGGGGGGAGTCAGGGAGGAAGAGGAAGAGAGCGGGCACCTGTCTCCGGCCCCGAGCTTTTTGCGAGAATAAGTAAGAAGGGGTCGGAGCAGGGCCTGGAGCCCATTAACCTAATGTAGCAAAGGGGGGGGGCTTCCCTCGGGGGCCTGAGAGAGGAGGGGGAGGGGAAGGAAGGGAGAGAGAAAGGGGGAGTGTGGGGAGGGGGAAAGAGAACGGGAGGAGGGAAAATGACAGACTGGAGGAGAGCTGGGGGCAGACAGACATCCCAGGGCCCGCCCGAGCAAGGCCCCGATGTCCCCCGAGGGGTGGCTACTGACGGGGTGTCCCCTTTCCCACCGCCCTCGTGGGGTCCCCGCTGCCCCAGCGCCGGGAGGGCCGCGAGCCTCGGGCTCCCGCGGGGCCGCTCGGGGGAAAAGCGCTTCAGAGGCAGCCTCTGATCTCGGGGGCTCCGGGAGGATCCTCCGGGGCCCAGAGGTTCTGTTCCCCCCGGGAGCGGGTGCGGCCGCAGCTCCGGCTGTTGAGAGTCTGGGCTTGGCTGCGGGCTCCCAGGCAATAAAAGGGAAATAAAAAAAGATAAAGGGGGCGGGGCTTGCTGGAGATCGGGAGCAACGCCAGGTTTGAATTGTTCCACCTTCCTCAGGCCGGGCCCGGGCATCCCCCCCCCCTTCTCAGCCCTTTGGGGGAGGGGAGCTTCTGGGGCCGAGGGCCTCTTCTCCCTGCCCCCCCCCCCAGGCTGCCGATGGAGGGGGTAAAATTGATATTTTCCAGCTAAAATGCGGCTCGTTTTAGGGAGAGTCCGTTGCTGGCCACGAGGCAAAGGGACGGGGCCACAGCCTCCCCTGCCCCTGGGGCCCCACGAGGAGGACTTGAGGACAGGGAAGGAAACTCTGAGCCCAACCCTCGGGAAAGGGGATTTTGGGGGGTTTCCAAGTGGGGGCCATCAGGCCAGTCTGGGCAATAAGTCCCTTCCTCCCCTCTCCTAACCCTCCCCCCCCAAGAGAAAAGTTTGGTGAGTTTGAATTTCAAAGTCAGACCGTGGGGAGGCAGAAACGGAAGCAGGGCCCAGGGTGGCACAGAGAGAGCCGCTCGTTAACACTTCCCACGGCCAGATAGTATAGTCCTTTCTTCTGCTAGTTTGGGGACACAGACCCCAAGAACCCCAAATCCTAGCCGAGGCAGAAGGGCACTTGGCACACAATCGGCCGCAGGAAAGGCTTGACCTCCCCACTGTTTTCAGGGCCATCTCTCTCCCGGGAGCAGGGTGGTCCCCGCCGGACCCCCCACTTTCAGGGGGAAATATTGGGAATCAGCCTGTGTCATGAAGGCCAAGGCTTTTGAGCACCCAAATGAGGGGTTGGGAATAGCCATGCTGCCTCAGAGGAAAGGGGGGACGAGTTCCCATAGGCCTTTGCGAAAAGGAAAATTTCTGGGAAAACGGGACAGACACATGAAGGGATACAACAGACACCGGGAATAATAAAAGTGACATAGAGCGGGAGAGCAGAGGAGGGGGTTTGGCCAAGAGGAAGGAATTGCTTTCTCCCGAGGTTGGGGCGGCTGAAGTGAACAATGAAAACTTCAGACCCAAAAGCACGGGGTGGAGGGAGGGGTTGTTATATTTCTGGGACCTCCCCCGGAGAGTTGGAGGCGGAGGGCAAGTGTGGCGCTCAGGGGCAGAGAAGGAGGGGCCGGAGCGGGGAGGAAAAGGAGGAGGGGACGGGCTGGGGGAGCCTGGAAGGATGTAGGAGAGAGACAGCCTAGTGAGGAACAAAGGGGGTGGAGAGAAGGGGGAGAGCTGGGAGATCCTGCTGAGGAAGGGAAGGGAGGGAGAGGGGCTTAGAGATGGGGGAGGGGAGCTCCCAGTGGTCATCAGTCAGGTGGGAGTGGCCCAGGTGGAGTCAGAGCCCTTTCAGGGAGATTGGAATTCTGGGAAGGAGAGGTCATTCCCAAAGGTGCAGGACAGAGTGAGCTGGGCTCCTGGGAGTAGAAGTCCCCACCTACACCCCTTAGGCCACATGCAGAATTTCTGGGAGTTAAACTCTCTGCCTCTTTTTCTGAGCTGAGATCTCCCCGCTTCCTTCTCTCTGAGATCTCCCTGCCTCCTCCTGGGGAGCAGCCTCTCCCCACCGTCCCTGCCCTCAGAGCTCTCTCTCTCTCATTGTGGACAGGTCCGCATCCAGCCTGGACAGAGAAGGCTCAGACTCCGTCCTCTCTCTCTGAAGTCCTTCCCCCCTCCCACTCCAGCTGGCAGAGGATCCAAGCCCGGAACCAGAGACATGGCCCCTGGCAGCCGGAGCCCCTCGTCCCAGGTGAGTGCGGTCCCTCCCCGGAGCTGGGCAGCCTCGGCCCAGGGGGAGTCCAAGAGAGCCCAGGAAGCTTCCTCCTCTCAGAGGGAGGGGGGCCCTGGCAGGGCTGGCAGCAGGGCAGGAATCGCCCTCCTGATGCTGCCCCTTTCCTGCCCTCTCAGACCACAAGTTGGCTCCCAGGGCTCTGAGTCCCTCTCCTTTGCCAGGTCTCAGGTCCCATCAAGGAGCACCGAGAATGTGGCTCCTGGGTGCCAAGCACTGTGCCCACCCCCGGGGGGAGGCAAAGGGAGGTTACAAGCTGAGGGTTCCTGCCCTCCCTGAGCTATCGGTCCAGTTTGCAACCCTTCTCATCAAGGGTGTCCACACTAGCTCTGTACAGTGTAGACCAGAGGCACTCTCAGAGAGAAGGCGCCATCAGTTTGGGGACCTGGAATGGCTCTTTTTTCAGAAGGTGAGACTTTAACTGAGATGGGAAGGAGGCCGGGAGGCCCAGGGAAGACAGGAGGATATTCCCAGGGTGAGAGAAGCCCATGGATGTCAGTTATGGGATGGAGGGTCTTGGTCAAAGCTCAGCCAGGAACCCAGTGTCCCTCTTGTCTAGGAGGAGGAAGGGAAGAAGGTGGGAGAAGACTTCCCAGCTTTGGGGGCTGGTTCTGTGACATCTGCCAGGAGCCAGGAGCCATGGAAATAGGATCTTCTTAATTGTCAGGGTCCTTGCTGGGGATGCCCAGCAAAGGGAGCACAGAGTCCAACCAGATGATCTTAATTGTCAGGGTCCTTGCTGGGGATGCCCAGCAAAGGGAGCACAGAGTCCAACCAGATGATCTTAATTGTCAGGGTCCTTGCTTGTCAGGGTCCTTGCTGGGGATGCCCAGCAAAGGGAGCACAGAGTCCAACCAGAGACTATACTGGACTTTATTTATCCACTCAGGAGGGTGACATTTTCCATGAGTGGCTGAGGGACATGTATGTCTCACACTTGCACAGATGACACAGACACAGTCTCTCCTCCTGAGCCACACTTCTCTTTGGCTCAGCTAGATTTTGTCTTGTACCCAGACTCACAAAGAAGTTCTGGGTGAGATCTGATTAGCACACAAAGAAAGGAAAAGGGACATTATTCGGAAAAGAAAAAAAAGATGTGGGTTTGTGCATTTAGAGTTAGAGAGGTTTGTTACAGAGTTTTTTCCCATAGATCCACCATAGACCAGGCCAAGGGCCAACTGTAGCTGCTTCAATAGTCCCAGAGTTACTCACCCTTTGACAATTGTTTTATTAAGCAGAATAATGGCGCTGGAAGTGAGTGTGAAAGGGATTAGCAGAAGGAATATAATGAAGAGCACATTAAGTATATTGACATTTAATACAGCCAGTGTAGAATCTAGGGTAGTTAACTGTTGTTTGCTTAAATATTCAGAAGAGCTCCATTTGCTAGCTGAGAGCCTCAGTGATACGAGTGCAAATGATGTGATGGTGTTTCCCAGAGTTCAAGGAGGAAAAACAATGGGAGTGAGTCACATCTAGATGGCCAGTTGGTAAGGGTTAGACAATTGAGAAGTCTCCCCAGTCAGGAGAGCAGGGCCTCTGGGTGGGCTGAGAGCTGAGGGAAGCAGGAGTCATGGCATGAAGGAGGCCCCAAGACCACTTGTGGTTCTATGAGGGGGATTCAGGGAGAAGGCAGGTCGCCAGCTTGACTTCGCTGACCTCTGGGCTCAGACCTACCTGGGGAATGCAAGCACACTCCTGCATTTCTAGGAGACAGTTAACTCCTAGAACTAGCCTAGTTCCACTTGGGGCTTCTACTGGGAAGAGAAGTCCCAGGCAAAGTTTGCTCAGAAAGGGCCCTGAGGAAACCAGAAGAGGTTCTTGTGATCTTGTGACCTTTCTGAGAGAATCCGAGAGATCATTTTTGCCTTAGTCCTGATCTTCCCCTTTCTCCACTCGCCCTCATGGCCACAATAAAATGTTGACAGTAGATTCTTGTTTACCAATAAAAATGGCTCTTGGGAAAGTTGAGAATCTGGAAGAGATAACCATCCCTCACTATAAATCTAGTTTTGATGGAAATGAGCTTGTTCCACAGTAAATTATGTGGTCTTATTGAAAATCCCACGGGTTCTCCTCTTATGATAGTATAGTATCACTTCTCTCTGTCGATCATTCCCTAATGACAAATACTCTGAAAATTCAGCATTAAGGCAATATGTTTCGACAATATGAAGATAATTCAGAGGATCATTAGATCAGAACGACTCTTTTCTGGGATCTGAATTCGATCATTCTAGGTGTCACATTGATAAATGGTTAAATGATTTTCTTTGTGAAGCCATTAAATCCTTCTTTTGGTTGAATTAATTTTATTTGATTGGCAATGAATTTACATAATTTGTTACTATAATTCTAATCATTCTTTTCTTCATATATAGGGTCATTTGAAAAATAATTCCTTAAGCCTAATCCAATGGTGTCGTTAGGAAAGTAAATTGTCTTTTAATCTAGATGTTCTGAAATCATGCTTTACACTGTTGGAATATTTATTAAACAGTGTTTACAAATTTAGCAAGGAAATTAAGTATATTTTGCTTTAAAATTAATAGTAATTATTTCAACAGCTTTCTGTTAGCAAATGTATAAAGGAGACTATAAATTCTCCTTATGTAGGAAGTTCTTTAGCCTTTAGCAGACAGGTACTTTGGGACAAGGCCAGGTCTTAAAAATCCTAACAGCCTTGAGTCATTGTCTAAAGAATTTAATGAAGTGATTTCATTACTTCTGGTAGATCATCTATGGTCATAAAACGTTTGAGCTCTTGTAGTCTCAACTCAACACAGGCTTCATTCAAAGTGGAACCCTTTTCTTGAATACAGTTGTTATTAAAGATCTCGGAATGTAGAAAATAAGAAAATGTCACTTTGATTCCACAAATTCAATAAGAGAATGGAAGCTAAAAGTGAAATTAACATTACAGGTAGTTGAGTCAAAAGTATTTAAGAAAATCACAGTGACAAAAAAGTGAAGAGATTTTTATATGTAAGAAAGACAATTATTGCCTCCCGAAAAAGAACTCTTGAAAAATCTTGAATAATCTTATTATTCTGCTGGAATTTGGAACAAATGAAATGGAAGGAGCATCAACTCCCAAGTACATTTTTCAAGCATGGGTCCTACAGGCAGCAGGTTGGAAAATAATGCCTTCCAGGATATCAAAGGATGTGCAGTTGTGAGCACTCTTGTATGAGAGCCATGAGTCTGCTTCTTACTCATTCTCTTGACCCTTGATCTCCAATGTTCTAGAGTTCTTACATGACACTGAAACAATTTCTTTTTTAGAAATAATCTATAGGTGTTTTTTTTATTCATTTGTTCAATTTCCAAACCCTAGTTGATAAATTATTCCATTTTTTTAAAGAAGGAAGGAAATCTTCACTTCCCCACAGAGTAACTCTTCTGTTTCAATAATTCAAAATTGAAATAAATGAATATGTTCCATAAACAGTAGATAACTTTAACCATGACCCATCCTATCCAGTTTCAAATCAGCCATTCAAAGTAAGAATAGGGAATGCTGGTTGGCTTGCTGGAAGTAGTCTCATAGCTCTCAATTGTGGCCAGAGTGAGACTAATATCTCGTTAGGATTATTGTATTGCTTTCATTTAGTTAAGACTATTTTCGGTTTTAAAGAAATTTACCAAATCATTCCTTTTACTTTTTTCTTTTCTCAATGATTAATTTTCAGCTTTTTGCCCCCAGAATATAAAATACTTTTTGACTTCTTCCAAAATTTTCATAGAATTTTAATATGTCACTTATGATACTTGTGAAGTCTGGATTAGATAAATTTTGGAGTCTCAGCTCTAAATCAAGTGACTTTTGATGGTTTAGGAGTTGGTGACATTCAAGGATATTATGGTGGACTTCACCAAGGAGGAGTGGGGGCTCCTGAACCCTTCTCAGAAGGAGCTCTACAAGGAGGTCATGCTGGAAAATGTCCAGAATCTGCTGTCCCTGGGTAAGGACCATTTCTTGTCTTTTCTTAGAGTTAATGATCAGGTCACACTTAGCACAAGCAGGAGAGAATGGATCCATACTCTGGTACTCCTCAGCCTTAGGAGCTGTCTGCTTTGCAAAGTCTTCTGTATACATCAGTTCTCCATTCACTGTGGCCTTGCCTTGTAACCTTTTCAAGTGGAATCATTCATACTAGTTCCAATAGAAATGGATATATTATCAGAGGAACAACACGAGGTTTAAAAAGCAGAATTTATAAAGCCCTTCAAAAAATCAAGAGAGTTAAGGAAATATTAACAGGGGAAAAAAAAGAAAAGTAGTACAAAGAATTCAAGAAAATTATGAAAAGATAGTTTGCATGAAAATGAAAGAGATCCACAAACTTCAGGCAGAAAAGAACTTAAAAAAAAAAAACCTAGAACTTATTTTACAAGACACCAAGAAATATTAAAAGGCATTGAAGAGATAATAATTGGCCATGGATAGTAGGTAGGGCCAATATAATAAGGACAATTTTATCTCTATTAGTTTGTCTTCCCAATTTGATTTTCCCATTCAAAGGACCAAACTGATTTTACTAAATTAGAAAAAATGCATGTATTGGGAAAATCATAGTAGCAAAAATATTAAAAGAACCAATGAAAAATCATGCAAAGGAAAGAAGAGTTAGCAGAGCCGGATCACAAAGTATATTTATTATAAGGCAGCAATTATCCAAACTATTGGGTACTAGCTAAAAAATGGAAAAGTAGAGCAGTGATACAGAATTCACATACATTTGGTAACAGCAAGTAAATAATTTTGTACTTGAGAAATGTAAAGACTTAAAATTTTGTAATAACAATTCCTGTTTTGATAAAAATTGTTGGGAAAACAGGAAAGTATGTCTGAAAGTGCACTTACACCAATGACTTACAACTTTTATCAAAATCAGATCAAAATGGATAAACTACCTAAATCTAAAGGGGTTTATTACAAGAAAATCTGAAGGTCATGGAACATATTATGTATTACATTTATGGTTTGGTGAACTACTTATAAATAAACAAGAGATAGAGAATTGAGTGAAGTGTGATACGGATAATTTTGATTACACTACATTACAAATGTTTTGTACAAATAAAAGCAATGTATCTAAGATCAGATGTAAGAAAACATTAAAAAAAAATTTCTAGACTGTTTCTTAGAGTTCTCCTATCTCAAATATGCAAATATCTTTGTGAAATCTAAAAGAATATATCATTCTCCTGTTCACAACTGGTTAAAAGAATACAGACAGGAAATTTTTGAATAAAGAAATTCAAACCAAATACAATCATATGAAAAAAATGCTCCAAGTTATTTTTCATTATCATTGAGAAATACAAATTAAAACAATTTTGATATCATTTTACACTTCTCAAATTGGCTAAAATAATTGTAGGTGAAAGTGATAATGGTATATTTTTCTCTTTTATTAATTTTTATTTTCCCCAATTACATGTAAAACTTTTTTTTAAACATATCCATATTTATTTTTAACTTATATATGAATCATGTTCAGGGAAAAAAATGAAAACAAAAAGGGAAAAGGAACCACATGTGCAAAAATGTTTGTAGCACCCCCTTTTGTAGTGCAAGAAACTGGAAACTGTGTGGATGCCCATCAGTTGGAGAATGGCTAAATATGTTATGGTGTATGAATGTTATGGACTATTACTGTTCTAAAGGAAATGATCAGCAGGATGATTTAGAAATATCTGGAGAGAATTACATGAACTGATGCTCAGTGAAGTGAGCAGAACCAAGAGAAAACTGCACACACCAACAACATTATGTGATAATCAACTCTGGTGGCCATGGCTCTTTTCAACATTGAGGTGATTCAGGCCAATTCCAATAGACTTGTGATGCAGAGTATCATCTGCTTCCAGAGAGAGGACTTTGAGGACTGAATGTGGATCACATTGTATTTTTATCTTTTTTGTTGTTGGCTTGCTTTTTTTTTTCCCTTTCTCATTTTTTTCCCCTTTTTGATTTGATATTGCTTATGCAGCATGATAAATGTGGAAATATGTATAAAAGGATTACATGTTTCACATATATTAGTTTACTTGCTGTCTAGGAAAAGGGGATGGAAGAAGGGAGAGGAAAAATTGGGAACACAAGGTTTTTCAAAGTTGAATGTTGAAAACTATCTTTATATATATTTAAAATAAAAAGGTATTATTAAAAAAAAGGAAAAAAAACATGAGAAAAGAAAGAAACCAGAAGATAAAACAAAAGTGATTGTAACGTGTTGGTTTACATTCAGTCTCCATAGTTTTTGCCATGGATGTGGATGATGTTTTCCATCCAAAATTTCTTGGGATTGCCTTTGGATCACTGAAGCTCTAAGAAGAACCAAGAATATTATTGTTTTGTTTTCTTTTTCTTTTTCTTTTCTTTTTTTCTTTTTTTTTTTTTTGCTAAGGCAAGTGGGGTTAAGTGATTTGCCCAGGGTCACACAGCTAGACCAGATTTGAACTCAGGTCCTCCTGGCTTCAGGGCTGGTGCTCTATCCACTGCACCACTTAACTCCCCCCCCCCCCCCCCCCAAGTATATTGTTGTTAATCATCATAAATCTTGCTGTTGCTGTATACGGTGTTTTCCTGGTTCTCCTTGTTTTAGCATCAGTTCATATAAATCTTTCCAGGCTTTTCTAAAATCAGCCTATTCACTTTTTATAAAACAACATTCCATTCTTTTCATATATCATAACTTCAACTGATGGCATCTACTGATTTTCCCATTCTTTGTCACCACACACAAAAAAGGTGGTATACACATTTTTACCTATCTGGATCCTTTCCTCTCTTTTATGATTTCCTTGGGATACAGACCCAGTAGTACCACTGCTGAATCAAAGGGTATGCACATTTTGGGAGCCCTTTGAGCACAATTTCAAATTGTTCTCCAGGATGGCTAGATCATTTTACAGATCATCATCAACTTATTAGCTTCCCAGTTATCTCACATCCCCTCCAGTAATTATCATTTTTTTCCTGTCATCTTAAGACAGTCTCAGAAGTGTGAGGTTGTGCCTCAGAGTTGTTTTAATTTGCATTTCTCTAATCAAGAGCATTTGTTCATTTGAGTATAGATGGCATTAATCTCTTCATCTGAACATCATCTGTTCATATCCTTTGATCATTTATCAATTGGGTAATGATTTGTTTTCTTACAAATCATCTTGATTTGTAAGACATTTGACCCAAAAAAGTCTTTATGGATAGTTCCCCAAACAAGAATTAAAAAATAATGTAAGATGATTGACAGTACATAGCTTCCTGAATTGACATTAATCTAAAGGAATTCTTTTTGTTTTCAACTGATAGTTTTAATTTTTTTCTAAGTACATTTAAAGATAGTTTTCAGTGTTCATTTTTGTTAGATTTTGAGTTTCAAATTTTTTCTGCCTCCCTCCCTTTGCTCTCCCCTTCTTACCACAGGAAGCAATCTCATAGATTATAGATGAATAAGCATTTGAAACATATTTCCATATGAGTTATATTATGAAAGGAAAATCAGAGCAAAATGGAAAAACCATGAGAAAGAAAGAAATAGGAAAAAAAAAGGTGAAAATGGTATGCTTCAATCTGCAGTCATCCTCCATAGTTCTCTCTCTGGATGTGGATGGCCTTTTTCAACACAGCTCTCGTGAACTTGTCTTGTTTGACTGTATTGCTGAAAGAGCTAAGTCTGTCATAGTTGATGATCACATAATCTTTGTTACTTTGTAACTTTATCCAGTGTTCTCTTGGTTCTGCTCACTTCACTCAGCATCAGTTCATGGAAGTCTTCCCAGGCTTTTCTGAAATCTGCCTGCTCATTATTTCTGATAAAACAGTAGTATTCCATGACATTCATATACCACAACTTCTCCAGTCAGTCTGCAGTTGATGGGCATTCCCTCCATTTCCAATCCATTGCTACCACAAAAACAGGTGCTACAAACATAATTTATTTTCCTTTTTTTTAAATGATCTTTTTTTGATACAGATCTACTAGTGACCCTGGTGGTTCACTGCTGCATACAGTTTTATATCCCTTTGGGCATAATCCCAAATTGCTCTCCAGAATGGATGGATCAGTTCACAACTCCACTAATGGTGGATTCTAATCCACCATTTTCCGTCATCCCCTCCATTATTCCTTATTATCTTTTCCTGTTAGCCCAGGGTCTCTTGAGAATGCTTTAGAACTGTTCAGCCCAGTTCTCCAGTATCCTGGCTCTAATAGCACTGAACAGTTCATATCCGCTATAGATCTTTGTCCTATACATTTCCTTTAGTCATTGTAAAAGCACTTTGAATTGTTAGTGTCTGTAGGAAACTGAATTTTTATGTGGCTTTTTTACTGAGCTCAGAATTCTGAATCTCTAAGCTTTGTTTGCACTTAGATTTTGGTGGAATTAAATGCTGACTTCTTAGAAATGATTGAAGTAACAGACTTGCAGGCCCTGTAGAGTTCTGACTTTTATTTTGTGCTATTTGAATTTCCCCACCATTTGCATCAAATCAGTTTGGATATTTCCAAATGTTATGGTCCCGATGAGTTAATGTGGTACTGTAAAACAAATCTCTGAAAGCTGCCCAGTCTTTTTCCATTGAAATGTTGCAAAGTCTGTGTTTCTGTCCGAATTAAAAATAAACTGTTCTCCCATGGAGAATCAGTCTAATCTGTTGACACTCAGTCTGGTTATCATCTTGCCTTGTGGCTGCCCCTTCTATTGAATGTGAATGTTCAAGCTTGAAGTGAATAAGTCTCTGATGGGAGCAATATTCTGTGGTGAACCATCTCCTTGGTCACCTTCATATCCTCACTCCTTGCAGAGAAAATGTCTATTAAATGCCAACTTTTGCTACAAGAATGTATCCATGAAGTTTTGCTCTATTGAGGTTAGTAATGAGGTCAGGAGTCACTTAAGTCTTAAGAAACAATTGCTGTTGCTTTTAATTATCTGTGTATATCTTTTTTTGTACATATGTTTTATTGTTCATTTTCTTCAGATGTACAGGCCAACTTTGAAGGGAATGAGATAAATAGAAAGCTGGGAATTTTTTTGGAAGCCTGTGACCTGCAAAGATTCATAAAGGATGATCTCTGTGACTTTATTTTGAGGAAAATCCATGACTCTAACATCCAAATAGATAACCCAAGGAGTGACTATGAATTGGATCAAATTAGAAAGAGATTCAAGCTATCTTCATTCCTCAATTACTGTAAGAAAAGGAGCTTAGGGAATAACTGTCTTCTGGATAGTGAATATAGGAAATGTTTTCCTGAACAGGTAGAGCTTTTTCATTCCCTGGAGAAGCCTGCTAAAATACAAATGAATCCAAATAATCAAAGAGAAATAGCCTTCAGGAAGAGTTCAGACCTCATTAGACATCAGAAAAATAATAATGGGAAAATGTTTTGTGTGGGTAACCAAATTGGGAAGTCCTTGAGTCAGACCCCTAAACCTATTACACATCAGCAGATTCACATGAGAAACCAACCTGATGAGTGCAGTGACTGTGAAGCAATGTCATCCCATCATTCATCTCTTCCTTACCAATCTAAAGTTGAACTTGGAATGAAAAAGCATGCTTTGGGTGAGTGTGGGAAGTCCTTTGGTCAGAACTCAAATCTTAGTAGACCTGAGAAGAGTCATACTGAAGAGGTTTATAAATGTAACAAATATGGGAAGATATTCCCACAAAGGTCTAATCTGCATAAACATCAGAGAATCAGTACTGGAGGAAAACCTTATAAATGTAATCAGTGTGGAAAGACTTTTCGATTCAGTTCCATTCTTGTATATCATCAAAGAATCCACACTGGAGAAAAACCTTTTGAATGTAATCAATGTGGAAAAGCTTATAGAAAGAGGTACCTTCTTGCTGAACATCAGAGAATCCACACTGGAGAAAAACCTTTTGAATGCAATAAATGTGGAAAGGCTTTCAGAAAGAGGAAAGTTCTTGCTAAACATCAGAGAATCCACACTGGAGAGAAATCTTATAAATGTAATCAATGTGGAAATACTTTTGGAAACTATTCCATTCTTACTGAACATCAAAGAATCCACATTGGAGAGAAACCTTTTGAATGTAATCAGTGTGGAAAGGCTTTCACTCAGAAGGGAAATCTTGTTGTACATCAGAGAATTCACACTGGAGAGAAACCTTTTGAATGTAATCAGTGTGGTAAAGCTTTCACTCAGAAGGGAAATCTTACTGTACATCAGAGAATCCACACTGGAGAGAAACCTTTTCAATGTAATCAGTGTGGAAAAGCTTTTGGATACAGTTCTATTCTTGCTGAACATCAGAAAATCCACACTGGAGAAAAGCATTTTGAATGTAATTACTGTGGAAAGGCTTTCCGATATATTCACAGGCTTACTGCCCATCAGAGAATCCACAATAGAGAGAAATCTTTTAAATGTAATCAATGTGGAAAGGCTTTTAGAAAGTATTCCATTCTTGTTGACCATCAGAGAATCCACACTGGAGAGAAACCTTTTGGATGTAATCAATGTGGAAAAGCTTTCACAGTTAGGGGAAGTCTTGTTGACCATCAGAGAATTCATACTGGAGAGAAACCTTTTCAATGTAATCAATGTGGAAAAGCTTTTACACGCAAGGCATATCTTACTGAACATCAGAGAATCCACACTGGAGAAAAACCTTTTGAATGTAATCAATGTGGAAAAGTTTTTACATCAAAGGGAAATCTTAATATTCATCAGAGAATCCACACTGGGGAGAAACCTTATAAATGTTGTAAGTGTGGGAAGGCTTTTCGATACAATTCCATTCTTGCTAAACATTACAGAATCCATACTGGAAGGAAATTTTTTTAATGTACTCAGTATGCAAAAGCCTTTGGAAACAGGTCAATTCTTGCCAAACATCAGAGAATCTGCCCTGGAGAAAAACCTTTTTGATGTAATCAATGTGGAAAGATCTTCTCTGAGAGCTTCGATTTTGCTCAACCTTAGAGAATCCATCATGCAGAGAAATCTGTTGATTGTAATTAATAGGCTTTCACACAGAAATCCAATCTTGCCGAACTTCAGGAAATTCACACTGGAAAAATACCTTTTGAATGTAATCAGTGTTCAATGATTTGACACTGAGATCTTATCTAGGTGGCATAGTGTGTAGAGCACCAGCCCTGAAGTCAGGAGAACCTGAGTTCAAATGTGGCTTCAGACACTTAACACTTCTTAGCTATGTGACCCTGGGCAAATCACTTAACCCTAATTTCCTCAGCAAAAAAAAAAAAAAAAAAAAAAAAAAATAGTAATAATAGTATTAGGTTTTTAATTTTCAGCATACATGCAAAGATAATTTTCAACTTTCACACTTATAAAACCTTGTGTTCCAAATTTTCTGTCCCATCCTCCATTCCCCCATCCTTTCCCCCTAGATAGAAAGTATTCCAATATATGTTAAACTTGAAAAATTCTTCCATACACATTTCCACATGTATCATCCTGCAGAAGAAAAATCAGATCTAAAAGGATCCCTCCCCCCCCCAAAATAAGGAAAAAAAAAAAAAAACCCAAGCACACACCAGAAAGAAAAGGTGAAAATACTATGTTGTGATCCACTTAGTTTCCATAATCATCTGTCTGGATGGATGCAGATGGTTCTCTCCATCACAAGTCTACTGGAATTGACCTGTATTTTCTTATTGTTGAAAAGAGCCATGTCCATCACAGTTGATCATCACATAATCTTCTTGCTTTGTACAGTGTTCTCTTGGTTCTACTCACTTCATTCAATATCAATTCATTTAAATCCAGGATTCTCTGAAATTATTCTGCTGATCGTTTCTTATAGAACAATAACATTCCAGAACATTCATGTACCATAACATATACAGCCACTCTCCAATTGATGGGCATCCACTCACGTTCCAGTTCCTAGCCAGTACAAAAAGGATTGCTACAAACAATTTTATACATATGTGTCCTTTTCCCTTTTTTATGATTCTTTGAGATACAGACCCAGTAGAGACAATGCTGAATCAAAGGTTATGCACTGTTTAATAGCCATTTGGGCATAGTTCCTTATTTTTCTTCTTAATAGTTGGATCAGTTCACAACTCCACCAACAATGTATTAGGGTTCCAGTTTTTCCACACCCCCTCCAACGTTCATCATTATCTTTTCCTGTCATTTTAGCCAATCTAAGATGTGTAGAGTGGTACCTCATGTTGCCTTAATTTGCATTTTTCTGATCAACAGTGATTTAGAGTATTTTTTCATGTAACTAGAACTGGTTTTATTTTCTTCATCTGAAAATTGTCTGTTCACATCCTTTGATCATTTATCAATTGGAGAATGTTTGTATTCTTATAAATTTGAGTCAGTTCTCTATTTTAGAAATGAGGCCTTTATCAGAAACACTGGCTGTAAATTTTTTCCGAGCTTTCTGCTTGACTGCATTGATTTTGTTTGTACAAAACTTTTAAATAGGCTTTTAAACTTAATATAATCAAAATTATCCATTTTGCATTTCATAATGTTGTCTGTTTCTATTCCTGTGTGCATTTGTTTTGTTTGTCCAAAGCTTTTTAATTTAATATAATCAAAATTATCCATTTTACATTTCATAATGTTTTCTAGTTCTTCTTTGGCCATAAATTCCTTCCTTCTTCACAGATCTGTGAGACAGATCTTCTTCTCTTAATTTGTTAATTGTGTTAGCCTTTATATCTAAATTTTGAACCTGTTTCAACCTTACCTTGGTATAGGGTTTTGGGCGTTGGTCAATGGCTAGTTTCTGCCATGGTATTTTCCCTTTTTTTTTTTCCAGCAATTTTGGTCACATTGTGAGTTCTTGTCTCGGAAAGTGTACTCTTTGGGTTTATGAAACACTAGATTACTAGTCATTGAGTATTGTGTCTTTGAATGTAACACACACTCAACATGAATGGGAATCTAGCTTATCCTACAGGAAAAAAAGAAGGGAAAGGTGATAAAAGAGAGGGCATATTGGAGGAAGGAATGGTCAATAACTAAACACTTTTCAGGACTGGCAGCTTGAAAAAAGGTAGAGAATAGAATAAATGAGGAAATTTACGGTGAGCAATAGTAATTGTAAAAAAAAAAACTTAAGCAAGTTTCTCTGATAAGGCCTTATTTCTCTCTCTTTTTTAATTAAAGCTTTTAATTTTTAAAACAGATATAGATAATTTTCAACATTACCCTTGCAGAACCTTTTATTCCATTTTTTTCCCTTCCTTCTTTCCACCCCTTCCCCTAGACGGTACAGAATCTATGTTAAATATGTGCAGTTCTATATCATGTTGCACAAGAAATATTAGATCAAAAAGGTAAAAATTGAAAAAGAAAACAAAATGCAAGCAAACAACAACAAAAAGAAAAAAAATAATATGTTGTGATCCACACTCAGTCCCCAACCTATGTGGGTGCAGATGGCTTTCTTCATCATAAGACCCTTGGAACAAGCCTGAATCACCTCACTGCTGAAGAGCATCAGAGTAGATCACAACATAATCTTGTTGCCATGTACAATGATCTCTTGGTTCTACTTATTTCACTTAGCAGTACTTCAGATAAATCTCTCCAAGCTTCCTTGAAATCAAACTACTAGTTATTTCTAAAAGAACAATAATATTTTATAACATTCATATACAACTATTCTCCAGCTGATGGGCATCCTCTCAGTTTCCAGTTTCTTGTCACTACACAAAAGATTGTCAAAGACATTTTTGCACGTGTGGATCTCTTTCCCTTCTTTAAGATCTCTCTGGGATTAGACACTGATGGATCAAAGGGTATGCATAGTTTGATAGCCTTTTGGACATATTTCCAAATTGCTCTCCAGAATGGTTGAATCAGGACACAACTCCACCAACAATTTATTAGTGTTCCAGTTTTCCCACTTCCCCTCCAACCTTCATCATTATCTTTTCCTATCATCTTAACTAACTAAGAGGTGTATCTCAGATTTGTCTTAATTTGCATTTCTTTGGTCAATAGTGATTTAGAGCCATTCCCCAATTGATGTGATCAAAAAATATGATATATGCCTTAAGGCCAGAAATTCATGCATATCCTTTGACCTAACATTGCCATTATTAGACATGAATGCCCAAAAGAGATTTTAAAAAATGAAATGACGTATTTGTGCAAAATTATTTGTAGTACCTATGCTTTCAATGCAAAAAAAAAAAAAAAAATTGGAAATAGAAAGAATGCCCATCAATTGGTGAGTGGCTGAGAAATTAGAGTAGGTGATTGTCATTAAATATTATTGTTCTTTGGGAAATGATAAAAAGATGCTCTCAGAGAAAAACCTGGAAAGTCTTCCATGAACTCAAGCAAATTTAAATGTTTTATGTACAAAGTAATAGCAATGTTCTGGGTTGATCAGTTGTAAATGACTTTGCTTTTTTCAGCAGCACAATGATCCATAACTACTCTGAATGTCTTGTGATGAAAAATCTTATCCTCATCAAGAGAAGAAACTGATTATGTCTGAATCACCTTCTTTCTCTTTTTTTTTTATGGTCAGAGTGGGTATATGTTTTATTTTTTTTTATAATAGGTTTTTCTCTTTCAAACTACATAACTTTTAGTATTCACCTCTACAAATCCCCTTGCTCCAAAGCTTTCTCCATCTCTTAATGCATGCCCCTTCATGCAGATAGTAAGCAATCCAACACAGGTGAAATGTGCAATTTTTTCAAACTTATCTCCATATCCATCATGCTCCACAAGAAAAATCAGACCAAAAAGTGGGGGGAAAGGTCATTGTCTCTTTTTAAACTTTATTTTTCATCAGTTTTTTTTTTTAACCAAGATGGGAGATTTATATTTTCTTTCACAACATGATTTTTATGTAAATGTTTTAGAAAAAAAGTTTTAACTGTAACTGGTAAAAAGAGTAAATTAATAAATAAGAAGATTGGGAAATATTGACATTTCTTTTCACATAGGAAATATATTTCTCATACTTGGGTAAAAAAAGGAATGCTATAGAACTGTTCTGTCCATCTCTCCTGGATCATGTTTCTTTCACTGCTCAATGTTGCTCCATCTACGCTGAGTTGTTCAGATGCACATAAGTCCTTGACCCATATATAGTCTCAGGAATTGTAAAAGCACTTTAAATTATTGCTGTCAGTATAAAACTGATTTTTATGTGGCCTCTTATTGAGCCCAAAATTCTGAATCTCTCAAGTTTTGTGTTTACCTAGCTTTTGGTGTGCCTATGCCTTTTTAAAATACTGCATTCATAGAAAGGATTGAAGTAATTTACTTGCAGACACTGTACAGTTCTTACTTTTGTTTTTACCATCTGAATTTCCCCATCATTTTCATGAAACCAGTTTTGATATTTCCCAGTGTTCTGGCCCAGATGAGTAAATGTAATGTTGTTGATTGTTGATAGATTGTTGAAAGCTACCCAGTTTATTTCTGATGAAATGTTGCAAAGCCTCTGTTTTGGCCTTGGCCTTGGATGGCCAAGTTAGAAACAAACTGTTCTCCTATGGAGAATCACTCTAATCTGTTGACATTCAGTCTGGTAGATATCTTGCCTTGTGGCTGCCACTTCTGTTGAATGTGAATGTTTAGCTTGGAGTGAATAAATTTCTGATGGGACCAGTACTCTGTGGTGAACATCTCCTTGGTCATGCTCACATCACATATATCCTCTTAAGTAACCATTGCTGTTGCTTTTAATTATTCATGTATGTCTTTTCATGGATTTACATATGACTGTTCATTTTCTTCAGATGTGGAGACCAAATTTGAAAGGAATGAAATGACTAGAAAGCTGGGATATTTTGTGGAAACCTGTGAGCTGCAGCGATTCATGAAGGATGGTCCCTGTGACCTCACTTTGAGGGAAATTAATGACTTTAACATCCAAATAGATAATCCAAAAAGTGACTGTGAATTGGATGAAATTAGAAAGAGATTCAGACAATCTTCTTTCCTAAATCATTGTAAGAAAATGAGCTCAGAGAATAACTGTCTTCTGGATAGTGAATATAGGAAATGTTTTACCGAACAGGTAGAGCTTTTTCATTCCCAGAAGAAGCCTGCTGAAATGCTGATGAATCCAGATAATCAATGGGAAATGGCCTTCAGCAAGAGTTCAGACCTCATTAGACAGCAGAAAAATGATATTAGAGAAATGTGTTATGGAAGTAATCAAGCTGGGAAGGCCATGAGTCAGATCTCTAAGCTCATTAGCCATTGGCAAATTCACAAGAGAAAGCAGTCTGATGAAAATACTGAATGTGAAGCAATCTCATCCCATCATTCATCTCTTCCCAACCATTGTATAGTAGATCCTGGAATAAAAACATATGCATTTGATGAGTATGAGAAGGCTTCTGGTAAGAACTCAGATCTTGATGGACCTCAGAAGATTCATATTGGAGAGTTTTATAAATGTTTTGAATGTGGGAAGGCATTCCCACGAAAGTCTAATCTTCGTAAACATCAGAGAATCCACACTGGAGAGAAACCTTTTGAATGTAATCACTGTGGAAAGGCTTTCACAAAGAAGTACCATCTTGTTGAACATCAGAGAATCCATACTGGAGAGAAACCTTTTGAATGTAATCATTGTGGAAAAGCTTTCTTACGCAAGAGAAAACTTACTGTACATCAGAGAATTCACACTGGAGAGAAACCTTGGGAATGTAATCAGTGTGGAAAAGCTTTCATACAGAAAATAAGTCTTGAGGAACATCTCACAATTCACTCTGGAGAGAAACCTTTTGAATGTTCTCAATGTGGAAAAACTTTCTCACGCAAGGGAAACCTTACTGAACATCAGAAAATCCACACTGGGAAAAAAACTTTTGAATGTAATCAATGTGGAAAAGCTTTTGGAAACAGTTCCATTCTTGCTAAACATCACAGAATCCACACTGGAGAAAAACCTTATAAATGTAATCAATGTGGAAAGGCTTTTCCATTCAGTTCCATTCTTGCTTATCATCAGAGAATCCACACTGGAGAGAAACCGTATAAATGTAATCATTGTGGAAAAGCTTTCTTATGGAAGGGAAACCTTATTGAACATCAGAGAATTCACACTGGAGAAAAAACTTTTGAATGTAATCAATGTGGAAAGACTTTCACGCAAAAAAAAGGTCTTGGTCAGCATCAGATGATCCACACTGTAGAGAAACCTTATAAATGTAATCAATGTGGGAAGGCTTTTGTATACAGTTCCATTCTTGCTAAACATCAGAAAATCCACACTGGAGAGAGACCTTTTGAATGTAATCAATGTGGAAAAACTTTCAGACAAAAGGGACATCTTACTGTACATCAGAGAATTCACACTGAAGAAAAACCTTTTGAACATAATCAATGTGAAAAGGTTTTCAGTAAGAGGAATGTTCTTGTTAAACATCAGAAAATTCATACTGGAGAAAAACCTTTTGAATGTATTCATTGTGGAAAAACTTTCAAACAGAAGGGACCTCTTACCGTAACACATCAGGAAATTCATGCTGAAGAAAAACCTTTGGAATGTAATCAATGTGGAAATTCTTTCACACGCAAAAAAAAATCTTGGGGAACATCTCAGAATCCACACTGGAGAGAAACCTTACAAATGTAATCAACGTGGAAAGACTTTTGGACAGTTTCATTCTTGTTGAACATCAGAAAATCCACCCTGGAGAGAAACTTTTTGAATATTATCAGTGTGGATAGACTTTAACACAGAGGTCCACTCTTGCTGAGCATTAGGGCATTCATACTGGGAAAAAACTTTATGAATGTAATCAATGTTGAATGATTTATACTGAGCTCCATTTTTATTAAAGTAATAATGGGTTTTTAATTTTCAACATAGATGTAAAGAGTTTTCAACATTCATCTTTGCAGAACCTTGTGCTTTGAATTTTTCTCCCTTCTTTTCCAATTCCCTTTCCCTACATAGCATGTAATTCAATATAAGTTAAACATGTGTAATTCTTGTAAACATATTTCCACATGTATTATGTTCCACAATAAAAAATCATATCAAAAGGGTCAAAAAAACAAAAACAAAAAATGAAACAAGCAAACAACAAAAAAGATGAAAATGCTATGTTGTGGTTCACATTCAGGCTCTGAATGTAGAGGGCTCCCTCCCTCACAAGTCTACTGAATCACCTTATTGTTGAAAAGAGCCAAGTCCATCATAGGTAATCATCACATAATCATCTTCTTACTGTGTGCAATGTTCTATTGGTTCTACTCATTTCACTCAGCATCAGTTCAGGCAAGTCTTTGCAGCCTTTTCAGAAATGAGCCTGCTGATCATTTGTTATTGAAATGTAATATTCCATTACATTCATATACTATAATTTTTTTCTCCCATTCTCCAACTGATGGACATCCATTAAATTTCCAGTTCTCTGTTGGTAGTGAAAAAGCTGCTCCAAATATTTTTGCAGAAATGGGTCCATTCCCCTCCTTTGCGATGTCTTTGGGATACAAATCCAGTAGAGAGATTCCCGCACCCAAGGGTGTGCATAGTTTGATAACCCTTTGTGCTCTCCAGATTGGTTGGATCAGTTTACAACTCCACCAACAATGTATTAGTGTTCCATTTTTTCCATATCTCCTGCAACATTTATCATT
The DNA here is from genome assembly GCF_902635505.1 of Sarcophilus harrisii. Lineage (NCBI taxonomy): Eukaryota > Metazoa > Chordata > Mammalia > Dasyuromorphia > Dasyuridae > Sarcophilus > Sarcophilus harrisii. The sequence continues at coordinate 605,527,560 of NC_045428.1, forward strand.
ATCTTGTTATCTTAGTCAATTTAAGAGGTATGAATTGGTACCTGAGTTTTCTTAATTTGCATTTCTCTAATCAATAGTGATTTTTTTCATATGGCTAGAAATGGCTTTGATTTCTTTATCGGGAAATTGTTCATATCCTTTGACTATATCCATTGGGGAATGGTACGTAGTCTTATAAATTTGAGTCAATTCTCTATATATTTTAGAAATAAGACCTTTATCAGAAGCACTACTCATAATTTCCTCCCCCCCCCCCCTCCAGCTCTCTTCTTCTACTCTTGGTCACATTTGTTTTGTTTGTACAAAACTTTTTTTATTTAATATAATCAAAACTATTCATTTTGCATTTCATAATGTTCTCTAGTTCTTCTTTGGCCATAAATTTCTTCATTCTCCACTGATCTGAGATATAGACTATCCCTTGTTCCTCTAATTTGATTATTGTATCACCTGTTATGTCTAAATCATGAACCCATTTTGACCTTATCTTATTATAGAGTGTTAGGTGATGCTCAATACCCTTTTTCTGCCAAAGTATGTTTCAATTTTTTCAACAATTTTTGTCACAATACGTTCCTGGCTCAGAAGCTAGAGTTCTGGGGTTTGTAAAACACTAGATTACTATAGTCATTGAGTACTATATCTTCTGAATCTAACCTTTTCTACTGATCCACTACTCTATTTTTTTATCCAGTACCAAATGGTTTTGATGACTGCTGCTTTATTATATAGTTTTAGGTTTGATACAGCTAGGCCACCTTCCCTTGCATTTTTTTCCCCATTAATTTCTTTGAAATTCTTGACCTTTTTGTTCTTCTGGATGAATTTTGTAGTTGTTTTTTTTCCTAACCCTTTAAAATAATTTCTTGGTAGTGTGATTGGTATGGCACCCAATACATAAATTCATTTAGGTAGAATTGTCATTTGAAAAATATTACCTTAGCTTATCCCTGAGCACTTCACATTCTTCTAATTGTTTTGAACTAACTTTATTTATGTGAAAAGTATTTTGTAATTTTGTTCATATAGTTCCTGGCATTGTCTTGACAGGTAGACTCCTAAATATTTTATATTATCTACAGTTATTTTAATTGAGATTTCTCTTTCTCTTTTTACTGAACTTTATTGGTAACATATGGGAATGCTGATGATTTATGTGGGGTTATTTTATACCCTGCCACTTTCCTAAAGTTGTTCATTGTTCCTAGTAGTTTTTTTGTTGATTTTCTAGTATTCATTGAATTCCAATCTTGCTAAATATCAGAAAATCCAGATTGGAGCTAAACCTCATGAGTGTGGTGAACATAGCAGAGCTTTGACTTCCCATTCTTAGCATATTTAACAGAAGAAGTTGGTTCCCCACTTGAGGGAAATCTTGTGCGTTATGTCAAAGTGGTAATGTCTTCCAACAACAATCATTTCTTATTTTCTATCTCAGAATTCATATAAGATACAAATCTGATCATTGTCATGAATAAAACACTCAAATGGGATTCATATTTTTATTTTTGCTGAGATCAATATGAGGAGCAGTTTCCTGGAGACTCGGTGTAGGAAGGCTTTCAACCAGAGAACTTTTCTCACTTTCTCTCTCAGTATTCATTGAAAAGTCTTAGAAATAGGTTCATGTGGCTATGCTTTTCCCTGGAGGAGGAGGATCAGCAGACAACCTTATTGCTAATGGAAGGAAGATGGATAAAGGCAATGTTTGTAGGACTGTCCTCTGATAGCTCAGACTGTAGCTCAGATAATCCATACTGGGAAAATAGATTATGAATGTAATTAATATGGAAAGGCTTATAGAATGACATACCTTCTTTTTTTACTATAGCTTTTTATTTACAAGATATATGCATGGGTAATTTTTCAGCATTGACAATTGCAAGACCTTTTGTTCCAACTTTTCCCTCCTTCCCCCCACCCCTTCCCCAAGATGGCAGGTTGACCAATACATGTTAAATATGTTAAAGTATAAGTTAAGTACAATATATGCCTACATGTCCAAACAGTTATTTTGCTGTACAAAAAGAATCGGACTTTGAAATAGTGTACAATTAGCCTGTGAAGGAAATAAAAAATACAGGTGGACCAAAATAGAGGGATTGGGAATTCTATGTAGTGGTTCATAGCCATCTCCCAGAGTTCTTTCACTGAGCGTAGCTTCAGTTCATTACTGCTCTATTGGAATTGATTTGGTTCATCTCATTGTTGAAGAGGGGCCCGTCCATCAGAATTGATCATCATATAGTATTGTTGTTGAAGTGTATAATGATCTCGTTCTGCTCATTATATTCAGCATCAGTTCATGTAAGTCTCTCCAGGTCTTTCTGAAATCATCCTGCTGCTCATTTCTTACAGAACCATAATATTCATATGCTACAATTTATTCAGCCACTCTCCAGTTGATGGGCATCCACTCAGTTTCCAGTTTCTGGCCACTACAAAGAGGGCTGCCACAAACATTTGTGCACATACAGGTCCCTTTCCCTTCTTTACATTCTCTTTGGGATACAAGCCCAGTAGAAACACTGCTGGGTTAAAGAGTATGCAGTTTGATAACTTTTTGAGCATAGTTCCAAATCAAATGACATACCTTCTTACTGAACATCAAAGAAATCTGTGTACAGTGGCTTTCACACAGTTGGTCATCAGAGAATTGACATTGGAGTGATACCTTTTAAATGTAAGTTATGTGGAAAGGCGATAGACTTCTAGTCTTTCTAGCCATCAGACAATCCACACTGGAGTGAAACCTTTTGAGTGTAATCAGTTTGAAAAGGCTTTCACAGAAAAGGGAAATCTTGCTGCCCCTCAGAGAATACCCCTGACGGCATGACCGGGACCTTTATGAGAGAGGACTGACAGTCCCTCAGGAGGCAGCAGCAGAGCTTTCCTGTAGCCTTTCCCACAGGCCAGGCTTTCCTTCTCCAAGGTGCCCTTCCAGGTCCTCAGAGAGCCCAGAGCCTTTTCTCCAGACTTGCCCTTGCCTCCTCCCTCCCTGGAGGTGCCTTCCACTTCTCCCAGCAGGGTTTCAACATGGCCCTTCCAGGCTGCCTATGGATAAGGATGTTGCTCTCCAACTACTGACCCTGGCCCCAGAGTGGGCAGAGTTGGCACTGCAGGAGGCAGTGCCCCTTGGCATCTCTGCTTCCATTGTGGGCACCCTGGACATCAGAGTGTGATGGTGGGTTAGAGACGGGAAGAAGTCTTAGTGGGGGATTAGGCTGAGAGCCAGGGAGGAGTTCTGACCCCAAAATACCCCACTGAACATGGAGTAGTCACCACCTGGAGAGATGTGGAGATCTGGGGCCATGCTTTCTGTATTGTATTCCATGAGACCACCAAAGAGCCCCCTGTGCTGCTCACAGAAAGAAGCCCCCTGGCCCCAAAGGAAAGAAAGGATGAAACAGATTATGTGACATCTCCCTGAGAGCCTCTCCCCACTCTTTGCAATAGCGATCAGCTGAGGGACATGTGTGTCTGACACTTCCACAGATGACACAGGCACAGTCTCTTGAGCCACATGTCTTCTCCTTTGGCATGGCTTGGTTTTGTCTTGTACCCAGATTCACAAAGTGTTCTGGGTGAGATCTGGTGAGGGCATAAAGAAAGGAAATGAGACATTATTCAGAAAAGAAAAAAGATGTGGATTTGTGCATTTAGAGTTAGAAATGTCTTACAGAGGTTTTTCCCATAGCTCCACACACCAGTCCAAGGACAATTGTAGCTTCTAAGTGCTTTTTTAGGAAATGAGTCTGAGAGTTTTCTGAAAGGAATTGGCAGAAGGAACATAATGAAGTGGGCATTGAGTATATAGATATAAGCACAGCCAGTGTAGAATCAAATGGACTTACTTATGCTTACTTACATATTCAGAAGAGCTCCATTTCCTAGCTGAAAGCCTCATTGGTACGTGTTGGGGGACATGAGTGTACATGATGTGATTATGTTTTCCAGAGTTAAAGGAAGAAGGAGATTTGGAGGGAGTGACCTAAAGATGGCCAAAAAGCAGCACTAGGGGGGATGGTGAGGGTTGGGTGCCATTGAGAAGTCTCCCCATCAGGAGAGCAGGGACTCTGGGTGGGCTGACAGCTGAGGGAAGCAGAAGTCATGGCTTGAAGGTGGCCCCCAAGACCACTTCTGGTTCTATGAGGGGGAGTCAGGGAGAGCACAGGTAGGCCCCTTGACCTCTGGATTCATGCTTACCTGGGGAGTGCGAGCACTGCCCTGCATTTCTTGGAGACAATTATCTCAAGGAAAAGGGGGGTTTCTTCCCTCCAGGCTTCTGCCTGGAAGAGAAGTCCCAGGCAAAGTTTGCTTAGAAATGTGCATTGTAGTAGAGTCAAGTCTCATAATATGGTCTTTAATAGATCTTTTAGTGATAAAAAATATAAGCTACATAACTATAAATCTTTTTGAACCTTCACAGCGAATTATAAATCTTTCAAAACAGCATTTTAAAACAGTATTTCACTCCCTCCAATTAAATATAAAAACTAATTTTTTACATTTTTAAAAAGTTTTGAGTTTAAAGTTCTAGCCTCCTTTCCCACCACCTGATCGGTAAGGAATCTGACATGTCATACATATGCAGTTACGTAAAGCATTTCCATATTAGTTATTTTGTACAAGAAGACTTGAACAGAACAAGAAAGGAAGGGAAGAAAGAAAGAAGGAAAAAGAGTGTTTAGCCTTTATTCCGATAACATTAGTTCTTTCTCTAGAATTGGAGAGCATTTTTCCATCATGAACACTTTGGAGTTGTCTCGAATCTTTGTGTTGCTGATAGTATCCAAGTCATTCACAGTGCATCATAACATGTGGTTACTGTGTGCAGCGAGCCTCTGCTGGTTCTGCTGACTTCCCTTCATATCGGTTCACGTCAGTCTTTCCGGATTTTCCGGAATCGTTCTGCTTGTCGTTTCTTACAGTACAGTACTATCCCAGGACAATCGCATGCCGCGGCGTCTCCTTTCATAGGTGCTGCTGTTACCCCAACGCTGGAGCGTCTGACGGTCACTGGGTCGTGGCCAAGAGCGGCTCTGCCCCAGAGGCTGATGGGAAAGTGTTCTAGAACACAAGGTAGAAAATGACCGGGATTCCTTGCAGGGTCTTCCCATCTCCATATGTTAGCTCTTTACTTCCCTAGTGCTGCCGGATCCATCAATGCGTTCGCTGACTAGCAAGGCCGACGTGACGGTCCCGCCTTCGGTTTTTGTTCCAGTAACGGGGCACTAGGTAACAGCCTGGACAGTGATCTGGGAAAAGGGAAACTCGTGACTTGTCGGTCAGCATTCACCGAGTCATTCAGTGGGATCCAAGTGGCAGGATTCTCTGGGCCAAGCTCCCGAGATTTCTGGAGGCTTCCCCACCTGGTTCCTTTTAGTTCTGGGAGAAAACGGGGCGTTCTCACATTCAGAGCATGCGGCACAACGGAGTCCCCGAGCTTTGCCAGAAGCTTCCGACGCCCCTCACCCCCGGCGCGCCTGCGCGGGACACAGTTCTCCAAAGCACCAGCAACCCCTGCAACCTCTGGTTCCGTTAACTGGGCTAATTCACTAAATCTAACCGGAAGTTTCCCAGTGAGGGACCAGAGAGCTTCGGTTCCGGGACCAGTATTTGTCCATAAGCGGGACTAACAGGCCTCGCCCCGCAGCCCGGCCCGGGGAACGGGGGGATCCCGGCTCCTCTCCCGGCCCGAACCGCAGGTGGGACTCGCGTCCCCAAGCTGCCCCTCCGAGTCCCGCCGCCCAGCAGCCCTTGGGCGGGGGGGGGACACGCCGAGTTCCCATTTGGAGGGAAGGGCGCTAGAGCGCTCCCAGAAATGACGGACTTTAGGACCCTGGGGAAGAGGGCCCAGAACTGGGACCGAGGGGGAGCTGGGCTCAGAGGGCAGCGGACCCTGCGGGTCGGGCCGGGGAGTTCGGTCCCCAGCCTCGGGTTCCGGCTCCGCAGAGGCCTTTACTCCTGTAAATGAGGCTCCTGGAATCCACTACGGCTGCCTGAGGTGAGCGGGGGGCAGCGGCCGGTCTTTGGGACTTAAAACGGGCCGGTCTCGGAACCGGGGCTTGTGGGGGATGGGGGGGAGAAGGCGCGAGGGCTTTCCGGGAGGAAGAGGAAGAGAGCGGGGACCAGGGAGGGAAACGGAAATAGAAAGGGAGGAGAGACGGACAGACAGACAGACAGACATCCCAGGGCCCGCCCGAGCAAGGCCCCGATGTCCCCCGAGGGGTGGCTACTGACGGGGCGTCCCCTTTCCCACCGCCCTCGTGGGGTCCCCGCTGCCCCAGCGCCGGGAGGGCCGCGAGCCTCGGGCTCTGGGGCCGCCTGGGGAAAAGCGCCCAGAGGCAGCCCTCTGATCCTGGGGCCTGGGAGGATCCTCCGGGGCCCAGGAGGTTCTGTTCCCCTGGGAGTGGTGCGGGCCGCAGCCCGGCTGTTGAGAGTCTGGCTGCATGCGGGCTCCCAGGCAATAAAAGGGAAATAAAAAAAGATAAAGGGGGCGGGGCTTGCTGGAGATCGGGAGCAAGGACAGGTTAGAATTGTTCCACCTTCCCCAGGCCGGGCCCGGGCATCCCCCCCCCCTTCTCAGCCCTTTGGGGGAGGGGAGCTTCTGGGGCCGAGGGCCTCTTCTCCCTGCCCCCCCCAGGCTGCCGATGGAGGGGGTAAAATTGATATTTTCCAGCTAAAATGCGGCTCGTTTTAGGGAGAGTCCGTTGCTGGCCACGAGGCAAAGGGACGGGGCCACAGCCTCCCCTGCCCCTGGGGCCCCGGAGGATTTTAGGGGAATCCACGGGGTCCTTTCTTAGAGAGAAACTAAAGCTGAGTCTAACGATTGGGGAGGGGATTTTTTTGGGGGGGAGGGAGCTTATTTTCAAAAGGAGTGGACATAAGCTGTGGAGCTTCAGCTGGGGGCCATCAGGCCAGTCTGGGCAATAAGCCTCTTCCTCCCCTCTCCTAACCCCCCCCCAAGCTTAACTTGAGAAAAGTTTGGTGAGTTTGAATTTCAAAGTCAGACCGTGGGGAGGCAGAAACGGAAGCAGGGCCCAGGGTGGCACAGAGAGAGCCGCTCGTTAACACTTCCCACGGCCAGATAGTATAGTCCTTTCTTCTGCGAGGCTGGGACACAAAGAGTGGGAAATCCTGCTGGAGAGAGTGAAAGGGGAAAGAAGGGGAGTGCAAGTATTGGGGGGGAGAGCTGTCAATCAAGACAGCCAGGTGGGTGTGGCCCAGGGACAGGCGGGCCCTTCAGGAAAGATGGGAATCCCGGGAAGGAGAGAGGGGTCTTTCCTAAAGGTGCAGGACAGAGATGGGGGAAGGCACTCCTAGGAGTGTGAGGAGCCAGGCTCAGTCCTTAGACCAGAAGCAGATTCTGTGGGAGCTGAGATCTCTCTGCCTCCTTCTCTCTGAGATCTCTGGGCCTCCTCCTGGGGAGCAGCCTCTCCCCACCGTCCCTGCCCTGACATCTCTCTCATTGTGGGCAGGTCACCATCAAGCCTGGGAAGGGAAGGCTCAGACCCCGGCCTCCCTCTCTGGAATCCTTCTCCCTCCCCAGCCCGGCTGGCAGAGCATCCAAGCCCAGAACCAGAGACATGGCCCCTGGCAGCCAGAGCCCCTTGTCCCAGGTGAGTGCGGTCCCTGCCCGGAGCTGAGCAGCCTCGGCCCAGGGGGCGTCCAAGAGAGCACAGGAAGCTTCCTTCTGTCAGAGGGAGGGGGACCCTGGCAGCAGGGCCCAAATCATCCGCCTGGCTCTGCCCATTTCTTGCCCTCTCAGACCTCACATCTGCTCTCAGGGCTCTGAGTCCCTCTCCTTTGCCAGGTCTTAGGTTAAGTTAATAAGGGTTTAGAATATGGCTCCCTGGTGCCAACCTCCGTGCTAGTAGGTACTGGGGAGGCAAAGGAACATAACGGAAAAAATCAGTTCCTGCCCATAAGGAGCTCTCAGGCTAAAAGGAAAAAACATCTCATCAGGTGTGTCCACACAAGCTCTGTACAGTGTAGATGGGAGGCACTCCCCGAGGGAGGAAGGCTCTAGGGGTTTGAGGCACCGGGAAAAGCTTGTTTTCAGAAGGTGAGACTTTAGCTGAGAAGAAAAAGAAGCTGAGAAGAAGGGTCTCCTGGAGACCCAGGAGAGGAGGGAGGACAGGAGAAAAGCCCCTAGAAAAGTCCAGGATCATCAGGAGGAGAGCACAGCTCCAGCATTGGCCTGGGCAGAGGCTCTTAGGATTCCAAGAGTGACAAACAAAAAATGGAGGCAAATGTGAAGAAGCAGCCGACGGGTCTGCCTCCCTCCCTGCTTCTGTAATCACAAGGCTCGGGGCCCAGTGGGGGGTGTTCTGGGCCTGCAGTCGGTCATCCCGAGTCCCCAGGGGCATCAGACACTTCCTGGCCCAGTGAGACGGTGTTGGCCCAGTGCTTGAGCCTGGCACGTGGAGGGCACAGGCGCCAGACTGACTTGGGGAGGTCAGAAAGTGGCCCCAGAAAGGCTCTCGGAGGTTCCGGGTGGTCCTGAACGCTGAACGAAGCAGGGTGGCCGTGGGGACGAGGCCGGAGCAGAGGGATCTGGACGTTACGGCATCAGGAAGGGAAGGACAAAGCCTTTCAGGGCCGAGGGCGAGGGGCAGTGAGACTGCTGGAGCCTGGGCCTGGCATTGGGACGTCTGAGCTGCAGGAGTTCTCTCCAGACCCTTCAGGGGAACCCAAGTCACTGAAGTCACTGTCCCCTGTCTGCCTCAGTTTCCCCATGTCTAAAACGAGAGCATCGGATACTCGGCAGTAACTGAGAAACTGCCAAGGAGCGAGTACGAGAGGAAGGAACAAAGAAAGGAGCAAGTTTCAGGCCGTTTGGCTGAGAAAAGGACTGAGGCAGAAGGAGGGCTCCGAGGGTGGGGAGGGTCAGGGCAGGCTTCCTTAAAGGTGGGGAGCTAGGGCTGTTTGGGGAAGCTTCAACATGGGGGGAGCTGGGTTTGGGGAGTACGAGGGGGCTCCTTGTAGGAAGTAGGTGATGGCCAAGTCTTGGACTTCTTTTTTTCCTGAGGCAATTGGGGTTTAATGACTTCCTCAGGGTTACACAGCCAGGAACTATTAAGTATCTGAGGCCAGATTTGGATCTGATCCTCCTGATTTGGGGGCTGGTCCATCCACTGCGCCACCTAGCTGCTTGGGGGCCTTTTAAAGCGAAACAAACAGCATGGTAAGCGGATGGGAGCGCTGGGCTGAAACCAGCCTTTGCTTAAGCATCTTCTATGTGGCACTTACTGTGTTAAGGCTAAGAACAGGGCAGGGATTCAATAGACTAGTTATCAGTGAATAAAAGCATGGCCTTCCCCTAGTGCTTTCTCCCCCTGAAGAATCATGAGTCAGAAAATGAAGTGGAAAGGAAAGTTTTGTGAATTCTTGGAAATCTAAAATATGAAGAAAAGACTAATTATTCTTAGCTCAGAAATGCAACAATGGACTTAATGGAAGCTAAGAATGAAATATGCCTTGTAAAGAGAAGATGAGTCAGATAATTTAAAGACAATTAAAAATTTTAAAAATATTTAAAAACAAATTTAAAGAAAAAAAGATAAAGAAAATTTAAAAAAAAACTAAAAAAGAGACTTTTTTTCTAAAGAAAGAATTGCTTCAAAACAATAGAACTTTTGTAAAAGAGATTCTCATCCTGCTCGAAAGTGGAAGACTATGAAATGGAGGACCGTCAATTGCCAAGTGCATTTGCCAGACACATGTTTTCTATTAAGCAGGTTGGAAAAATAGGCGACATCTTCCAGTGCTATGGGAGCATTTGCAGCTGGGGGCACTCTCTGTATGATATCCATCAATCTGCTTTTTGACACATTCTCTTGATTCCTGATCCCCAGGGTTCTAGAGTTCTAGTGGCACATTGAAATAATTTCTGTCTTTTTTATGCATTTGCTCAATCTCCAACCCCAGTTGATAAACTATTTCATTTTTAGCGAAGGAAGCAAACCCTCTTTTCCCTAGAGTTACTTTTTTTTTCTATAATTCAATATTAAATAGTGAACGTATTCGTTGCATGAACAAGTGAAGGTCACACAGCCAGGACATGTTAAGTGTCTGAGGCCAAATTTGAACTCAGGTTCTCCTAACTTCAGGACTGGTGCTCTATCCATCCCCTTACTTTCAAGTGTTGACTTCACACAAAATTTATGGAGTTTTAGGCAAATCCCATCTCAACTTCAGTTCCTCCTTTACATTGATGAGGGTTGGACTAGATGAATTTTGGAGCCTTTTAGCTCTAAATCAAGTGACTTTTGATGATTTAGGAGTTGGTGACGTTCAGGGACATTATTGTGGACTTCACTGAGGAGGAGTGGGGGCTCCTGGACCCTTCTCAGAAGGAGCTGTACAAGGAGGTCACACTGGAGAGTGTCCAGAACCTGCTGTCCTTGGGTAAGGACTATTTCCTCTCTTTTGTTGGTTTTAATTGTCAGGCCAAAATTTCTGGTCATTATCAGGAAAAAATTAGCGAAGAATTGATTCATACTTTATTGCTTCTCAGCCTCAGAAGCTTCAGTGAGTAGATCAACTCTCCATCCACTTTGGTCTTGGCTTGAAGCCTTTTCAAGTTAAATAATTTATTCTTAGTCAAGTAAGTAACTTAGTCAAGTAACACATATTCCTGTGATGTTCTTCCTCAATCTATGTGTCTGACAAGCTCGCTGAAAACTTTGTGATGGAAAGAAGGGGATTCTGATAAAAATTAGAGAATATGACAGGAAAAATCAACTCTTCAAGAATCTCCCAATTGAAGAAAACAAATTGCCTCAAAGTAAATTTTTTTTTAAGTTTTTTAAAAAATTATTTTTATGTATTTTAAATTTTTATTCAAAAATAAGGGGGAAAATTGGCTTGTGCACAGCAGAACATAAAAGATTCAAAATGTAAAGCAATAAATTTCTGTTTAAGAAAGCCTATATAATAAATACTGCAAGTTGTTTCAGTGATGTCCATCTTTTCTTCATTTCCTTATAGGTTTTCTTTTGTATTCCACTTTTTTTTAATTCCTATTTTCCCCTTTCTTTCCTCTTCCCATCCAGCCTTGAAGTAGGCTAAAATTAAAGGCATTTTAATTTTTGTACATACACATACACAAATATGTATATAGACATCTATAATCATATACATATAAACATATATTCATCTGCATTAATGTAAGACCATACTATGTTTATTTATCGTTTCTCTGAAGTCATAGTCTTAACATATTTTTCCAACTATTCCAACTTATTCATTTCCTACATCCTAAAAATATTCCAACCTTATACTGTGTTGCTCTTTTCCATAATCTAAAAAATTAGTGATCAGTATGGCTAAGAGTAGTTTCTTTATTTTTTTCTCTTTTTGATTAAAACTATTTTAGCTTTCACTCTGTCTGAGACCATGATTACTACCCTGGCTTTTTTTTTTTTAACATAATAAATTCTACTGCATATCGTCCTGTTGTGTTTATATATATCTATTATTTCTTATGCCTCTTGACTATTGCTTTACTTCTCACTAATCTGTCCTCCTATTACTGGACCTACCCTTCCAGCAAATAGCTGTCCCTCATTCGCTCCCTTCACCCTTTCTCCTTGCTCTCTTTTTGTATCTGAATTTAGAAAACTTTTACAACCTTCTAAATGTATTTGTTATATTCTCTTCATCCTATTACCTTATCCCATTCCCATTAATCTATCACTCTTAATGCTTTGACAACTCCCATTCTATTTCCTCACACTTTTATTTCCTTATAAGTTGGGGAGACTTTTATTCTCTTCCTAATGAATGTTTTTGATAGTTCTGTTTTGACTAGGATTCCTCTAAAATTCCCTTTCTTATTCTCTCCCTGCCACCAGCCTTTCTTTTCCATCTGATTTTTCTGTGGAAATTCTTACTTTTCAGAATACCATTGTACTTGGCTCTAATCCCAGTCTTCCTTGCAAACTGCCCTGTTATTGATGACAGGCTTGGACGCGTGGTTTATATTTTCATGTATAAAAAATAGTTTGTATTCAGCCCCTGGAAATTAGTCTTTGAGGTTCACTTGATATTTCTCCTGGATGTGTCTTTCTGCCACAAAATCCTGAAAGGCTGAAAGCCTGGCAGTTCATTGACTGTTGCTTTTCATTTCAGATTATGCTTAACTTAGCTGGGTCAGAGTGAATTCTGAGCAGCAGAAGTTGTCCTCCTAAGACAACTTGGTAGGACCTTGGGGAGCCTCTGACCTCGGGCACTGCTCTCTATCCCTGAGTCGTGGCCAGGGCCCCAGCTATTGTCCCAGTGGAGCTTTGGCCCAGTTGAAGTACAAATGCCTCTAGTAAGGCTCTGCTGAGCTTTGGGAGGAGTTTGGTTTTCCTATGGTTTCTGCCTCTTGAGGGACAGTGTAGGAGTCAGAAAGTTGAGGGGAAAGCTTGAAGCACCCTTTGCTATGGCTGGACACCAGCCCCAGTTGTACTGACCAGACACTGTCTTCGGCCATGTCTGTGTCCAAGAAAGAGTGAATTCACACCAGATGAGTGCTGTAGTGGGGTAGCAGATATCCTGCCAGCTGTGGGCACTTCCAAGAGGGCAGAATCCATGGTTTTGGTTCTGGTTTCTAGGCCTAGAAGTGAGAGGAGGCTTAGCATTACAGACTGCAGAGAATGGGAACATTTGCTAGGATAGTTATGGGGACCCTGGCCATGAATCAGGGCTGGAGAGGATTTCCCCAATTTGGGTCATCTGACAAAGCACATTAGAATCAAGCCCAGGCTATCACCCTCACACCTCAGGAGTAGAACCTGATAAGCATAATAATAAGTGACTTAAAATTAAATTGAGTTAGCAAAGGAGAAATACTAAATATTCAAAACCAAAAGAATTAAAAATAAAAGAGAATGTATGTTGTAAAAAAGAAATCTGGAAAAATGGAGGATGTTGACTGATTTAAGAAAAGTAAATGAATAGATGGAAACAATGGGAACTATTCAGCCTGGACTTCCATCTCCTACTCAATTGCCTAGAGAATCACCTCCTTGGGTTATAGACATTAAGGATTATTTCTGTTCTGTCCCTCTGGATAAGGAGGATATGAAAAGATTTGCCTTTCAGTGCCCAGTTAACTTAGCTGAGCCTTATAAAAGATATGAATGGACAGTTTTGCCACAGGGAGGAAAAAATAGCCCCACATTGGGCACCAAAATGTAATGTTTGGGCTAGCTTTCTGGAGAACCTTGGGATCAGCCCGAGACCTTGGTCATAGTGGAGAAGTGATGAAGGCAGGAGGGTCAAAGATAGAATATCCATCTTCCAGTCCATCTTAGCCCTTATATACCCTTATTGTAACTACATCATTACAGCACACTGATTATGTGTGAACTAGAGAACCATTACATCACCATGCTAAGTACTAAGTATATATGTGAACTAGAGAACCATCATGTCATCAGTAACACTGAGTCAACACGTTGTTTCAAATATACTTCTCCAAAGTTCCACCTTCTATAAATGTAAAATATCTCATGAGCAATTTAGCTGATAAAGAGAATGCATCAAAGAGAGATAATATAAGCATTGTTGGACTACTTGAAGGTTACGATTATTAAAAGGGTCTACATATGACATATCAAAAATTATTAAGAAAACTCACCCTGAAGTTCTAGAACAAAAGAATCAAATAGAAATAGGAAAAAAATCTACCGTGCGCTGCCTAAAAGAGATTTCAAGATTAAAACTTATAAGAATATCATAGTCACATTTCAGAGATCCTACTTATGGAGAAAATGCTACAAGGAACAAGAAAAAAAAATTTCATTACTGTGGAACTACAATCAGAATAGCACAAGACCTAACAGGTTTTACATTAAAAGACCATAAGACTTGGAGCATGTTGTTTTATAGAGTAAAGAAATTGAGACTGTGACCAAAAATGACGTACCCAGCAAAACTGAGAATGGAAAGAAAAAATGGACCTGTAATGAACTGAAAGACATTCAGGTGCTTGTGACAAAAAGACCAAAACTCAGTGGGAAAAAAAAACCACAGACAATCCAGGAGAAATATAAGGTTAACGCTAAAGACCAGTTATAAGAGACTCAATGAGGTCAAACTATTGACTTTTTATTATGGGAAAATGTCATCATTACTTGGGTAATTTGAAAGCAAAGCTAAGGATGAGTTAAGTATGATGAGTTGATTATAAAAAAATAAAATTAAACTGTGTAGGGAAAGGTAAAATGAAGGAATTGTCACAAACAAGTCTAGAAAGGAAGAATTGGGACAAAAGAAGCAAGTAGCCAATGGAGGGCTGCTGGTGTTTGAACTTTATTAGCATAGGCTTAACGGAGGAAGAACTAAATAAACCTAATTTAGACAAAGAAATTGATCAAACCATAAATGAGCTATTTAAAAAAAAACACTGGGACCAGACAGATATATAAGGAAATTCTACCAAACACTACAAAGTCAACTAATTTCAATATTGAATAACTTTTTGGAATTGTAGGTAGAAAAGGCATATTCCCAACTGCTTTTATGAATCAAATCTATCTAAATGAGGAAGAGTACAAAAAGAAAGAAAATTCTAAACCAGTTTTATTAATGGATAGGAATGCAACAATATTAGATAAAATGCTAACTAGGAGAATGCAATATATTACAAAGATTGTATATTTTGACCAATTGGGAATTATACCAGGAATGCAGGGATGGTTTAATATAAGAAAAATTATTCACATAATTGATTAGATCAAGAATAAAAATTAACAAAAATCATGTCATATCAATAGTAGAATAAATTTTTTTAAAAAATAAAATACTACATTCATTTCTATTAAAAAACACTTGGAAGTATAAGTACAAGTGAATTTTTCCTTAAATTGATTTAAAAACACCACCACCTTTACTTACAACTATTAGCAAGCATTATTTGTAATGGAGGTAGACTAGTAACTTTCCCAAAAAGATGTGATTTTCAACAAGGATGCTCACTGTTAACAATATTATTCAATATTATATTGAAAATTCTAGACATAACAATAAGAGAAGAAAAAAAAATAGAAGGAATCAGAATAGAGAATGAGGTAATAAAACTATATCTTTTTGAAGACAATATGATAAAATCCTTGAAATAATAAAAAGACAACTAAAAATAGTGGGCAAAGGTCAAGAATTTCAAGGGAATTAATGAAACAAAATGCCAATGAAGGTGGCCTAGCTATATCAGATCTAATACCATATTATAAATCAGCAGTCGTCAAAACCATTTGGTATTGGCTAAGAAATAAGAGTAGTCGATCAGTGGAATAGATTTGGTTCACAGGAAGAAATAGTCAATGACTATAGTAATCTAATGTTTGACAAACCCAAAGACCCCAGCTTTTGGGATAAGAGCTCACTATTTGACAAAAACTGCTGGGAAAATTAGAAACTAGTATGGAAGAAACTAGGGCTTGACCCATACCTAATACCACACACCAAGATGAGATGATTTAGACATAATGATATTATAAGCAAATTAGAATAACAAAGAATAGTTTACCTTTCAGATATGTGAAGAAGGAAGGAATTTGTGGCCGAAAAAGAGCTAGAATACATTATGGAATGATTAATGGATAATTTTGGTTAAATTAAAAAGGTTTTATACAAACAAAACCAATGCAGACAAAATTAGAAGGAAAGCAATAAACTGGGGGGAGAGGGATTTTACATTCAAGGGTTCTGATAAAGACCTTATTTCTAAAATGTATAGAGAATTGACTCAAATTTATAAGAATTCAAGTCTTTCTCCAATTGACAAATGATCAAAGGATATGAATAGGCAAATTTCAGATGAAAAAATTAAAACCATTTTTAGTCATATGAAAAGATGCTCTAAATAACTATTGATCAGAGAAGTGCAAATTAAAACAACTCTGAGGTACCACGGTATACCTCTCAGATTGACTTAGATGACAGGGAAAGATAATGATGAATGTTGGAGGAGACGTGAGAAAACTGGGACACTAATACATTGTTGATGGAGCTGTATACCAAAAAGATCTTAAAGGAAGGAAAGGAACCTACATGTGGAAAAATGTTTGTGGCAACCCTTTTTGTAGTGGACTGAATAAGTTGTGATATATGAATGTTGTGGAATATTATTGTTCTATAAGAAATGATTAGGAGGATGATTTCAGAAAGGCCTGGAGAGACTTACATGAATTGATGCTAAGTGAAATGAATAGAACCAGGAGATCATTATATTCGGCAACAAGAATATACAGTGATCAATTCTGATGGATGTGACTCTTTTCAACAATGAGGTGATTCAGACCAGTTCCAATGGTCTTGTGATGAAGGGCGCCATCTGCACCCAAGAGAGACAACTGTGGGAACTGAGTGTGGATCACAACAGTATTTTCACTCTTTTTGTGTTTTTGCTTGCATTTTGTTTCCTTTCTCTTTTTTTTTGTTTCTGATCCACGTTTTCTTGTGCAACATGATACTTGAGGAAATATGTATAGAGGAATTGCACATGTTTAACATATATTGGATCACTTGCTAACTTGGAGAGAGGGTAAAGGAAAGGGAGGGGAAAAATTAGAACACGGTTTTGTAGGGATGAGTGTCAAAGGTTATCCATGTATGTATTCTGAAAATAAAAACTTTAAAAATTTTTACAAATCATCAGGATATAAAGATAAAGAAATCAATCACCAATATCTTTCAGAGCCCTGCAAGAAGAGATAGGAAGAAATGCTTCATTCAGAATATCTCTAGACAGTATAAACTTCTTGGGAGTACACCTGCCAAAACTAACGCAGGAAGTATTTGAACTTGAATATAAACATTTTTTAATAGAAATAAACATGGATTTAAACAATTGGAGAAATCCTAGTTTTTCATATGTAGGCAGAGCCAAGATAATAAAAATGGCATTTTTTCTAACATAGATTCAGTAGTAATCGATAGATTCAATAGTATACAATTAAGTGACCAAAAAATTATTTTATGGTCATTTAATTGTATACTACTGAATCTATTGGTTACTACCAAAAATTATTTTATGGCTCGGGGAAAAGTAGCAATAAAGATCAAGAATATCAAAGTAACTAATGTAAAAAAATATTAAGGAAGGAAGGTTAGCAGAACAAGATCTTAAACTTTTTTATGAAACAATAATTATCAGTTATTTGATGCCAAGAAATAGAAAAGTCAATCAGTGGAACAGAAGAGACATGCCATTTACAGCATCAAGTTAATTATGGTAATTTTGTACTTGACAAGTATAAATATAAGTTTTGGGGATCAGAATTCACTATTTGGCAAAAATTCTGTTAAAAACTGTAAAGAAATATGACAGAAATGGAGCTTTGACCAATATTTTACATCATTTCTCAAAATAAGGTTAAAATGGAGAAAATGAGCAGAACCAAGAGAATGTTGTATACAGTAAGAGCAGTATTGGTTTTTTTTTTTCAAGATTTCTTATTTTTTATTTATTCTTTTTTCCTCCCCCTCCCATCTTCTAAGGCAATTGAGATTGAGTGACTTGTCCAGAGTTAGATAATGTTAAGTGTCTGAGGCAAATTTGATCTCAAGTCCTCCTGCTCCAAGGCCAGTACTCTATCCACTGTGTTATCTAGCGGGCAGTATTGTTTTAAAACAACATATATATGTCTAATAGTAGCTATCTCTTGGGCAAGTGTATAGGGAAGTATAATGTTCTTCTCTAAAATATAATGTTCTATGGGAGCAGGTTTCTTAGGGGGCTTCTGAAGGCAGCTTTAGTTTCAGTTCAGTTTAATAATCACCTCAAATGTAGCCAGGAGTTAAAGTCCAAATCCTTTATTTTCTCTTTCTAAATCTTGTGTCCTTCCTCCGGCCCAGTTAGCTTTCTGGAAGCCTATCTCTCTCCTTGGTTCCAAGAGCTTAAGCTGCCTTCTCTGGCTTATGAATCTCCTTGACTGAATCCTGGCGAGGCTCTGAGAGCCTTCTAGTGGCCTTCCATCTCCAGCTCTCTCCAAATCCAAAGGTTTGTGCATCAGTCTCCAGCCAACACAAAAGTGGAAGATGGAATGAATCTCTCTCCTCCTCTTAGACCTTCTAGTGGGCTTGTGTCCTAGTGGGCTTGTCTTTTAGTGGGCTTGCTTTTCTGGCCCTGAGACCTCCTCCTTGTATATGCTCTCTTAAAGATGTGAATCTTGTGGAATTATAGTAAGTACTAAGTACATTTTAATTAGAGAATCATTATTTCATCAATTCCACTTATTTAGCATCTTGTAAGAATCCCAACAGGGAAGGGAAAAAAAGTAACAAACAGAGCATAGACCAATATCTTACACCACTTTTGGATATGTGAACAAGATATAAAATTAACAATCATGAATTTAAGGACATAGGACATATTACCTATCACACTTATGGACAGGTAAAAAATTATGCATAAATAAGTGATAGAGTATGGTGAGGTTAGAAATGAATAATTTCAAATACATTAAGAACCAAGAGATCATTGTACACAGCAACAGCAAGATTATGCAATGATGACTTCTGATGGACATGCCTCTTTTCAACAATGACGTGATTCAGGCCAGTTCCAATGGTTTTATGACAAATGGAGAGAGCTATCTGTACCCAGAGAGGAGACTGTGGGGAATGAATGTGGGTAACACCACAGTATTTTCATCTTTTTGTTGTTTGTTTGCATTTTGTTTTCTTTCTCATTTCTTTCCCTTTTTGATCTGATTTTTCTTATGCAGCATGATAACTGTGGAAATATGTATAGAAGAATTGTATGTGTTTAACATAGATTACTTACTGTCTAGGAAAAAAAAAATTGGAACCAATATTTTACAAGGTTGAAAACCATCTTTGCATGTATTTCAAAAATAAAAAGCTATTATTTTAAATATATATAAAGAACTTTGTTAAATATATAAGAATACAAGTTATTCCCCACTTGATAAATGGTCAAAGGATAGGAACAGATAGTTTTCTAATGAACAATTTGTAATTATAAGAAAATATATTCTAAACCATTTAGCACGTTAGATTAGAGAAATGCAAATTAAAACAATCTTAAGTTATCATTTTGGGGATACTAAGTCATTCTTGGTAGAGAACCAATTTGTGAACAATCTGGAATGATGTCAAGTTGTAGATCTGGGTGTACCCTTTGACCCCTCACTACCATAATTAGGTGTATTTCATAAGATGACTTAAGGGAAAAGGAAAAGAACTTATATGTTGTAAAATATTTCTAACAGTTCTCTTTTTGCTGACAAAGAAGTCTAAATTGCAGGGATTCCTGTCAGTTGGAGAAGGGCTAGAGAGGGATTGAGTGCAACCAGCAGTAAATGTTTAGTGGCTTCCAGTAGTGATTGATGATGGTTTGTAAACACTATGGAAGTGTTCAGTACATCTCTTCAGGACTATGGCTTTATCAATAATCAATGTGGCTCCATCAGCACAGAAAAGCTAAGATCCACCTTAGGTCTTTGACCCATAAATAACCTTGAGATGACAAAAACACTTTGGATTATTACCCTCCATCAGCACTCTAATCTCTATTGTTATCCTCTATCAGCATCAAACTGAATTTCATTTGCCCTCTTACTGAATCCAGAATCCTGGGCCCTGAGTCTCTCTAAATTCTCCTCGCACTTAATTTTTTGGTGGAATTATATGCTGACTTCTTGGAGATGGATACAGTAATTTACTTTTAGGGCACATAAAGTTTTCATTTTTCAGTGCCTTCTGAATTTCCTCATCATTTTCATAAAATTAATTTAGATATCTAAAAATGTTCTGTTCCAATTGAGTAAATGTGATACTGTACAACAGTTCTGGGATAGCTGCCTACTTTTTCAGCCTCAATGTTGAAAACTACTTGTTGGCGTAGCTTTCTCTCCAAATTAGCAACAAACTCATCTCCCAGGGAATATGGGATGCTCTAATCTGCTCACACTAAGTCTGGTTATCCTCTTACCTTATGGCTGCTACTTTTGTTGAATATGAATGTTTAGCTTGGAGTAAATAAATCTACAATGGCTCCAACACTCCTTTGCCACTCTTACATCCTATCTGTCCCTTCTTTTTACAATGAGAAAGTTTATTTATTACATTTAGGTTGGTGATGAGGTCATGAGCTTTATAACTCATCAGTAACTATTGCTATTGCTTTTATTTATGTCTTATGTATATATGTATATGTTTATATATATACATATAAATACATACATATATGTGTACACACTCAAACATATTTGTATATATATGTTTGATTTTTTTTTTCAGATATAAAGACCAGATTTGAAGTAAATAAGTTGAATAGGAAGGTGGAAACTTTTGTGGAAGAACATGACCAGCAAAGATTCAAGAGTGGTGGTTCCTGTGACTTCAAATTGAAAAAAATCCATGATTCTGATATCAAAATAGATATAAAGCCAAAGAGTGATTATGAATTTGATGAAATTGGAAAGAAATTCATTCAGCTTTCAGTTCTAAATTACTGTAAGAAAATGGCCTCAGCAAGTGATCATTTTCAAGATCAGAAATATAAGAAATGCTTTATGGAACAGGTAGAACTTTTACGGTCTTATAAGGAAGCTCCTGAAATGCTACTAAATCTAGATAATCAATTAGACATAGCCTTCGGCAGGAGTTCAGACCTCATTAAACATCCGAAAAGTGATATTGGAGAAATGCTTGGTGTAAGTAATCAAGGTACAAAGGCCTTGAGTCAGAACTCTAAGCTCATTACTCATCAACTAAATCATAGTAGAAAAGAGTCTGATGAATATAATGGATGTGATACAACCTCATCCCATCACTCATCTCTTTCATACCGTTCTAGAATTCATCCTGGAAGAAAAAGGTACGCATGTGATCAGTGTGGGAAGGCGTTTGCTTGGAAATCAGGTCTTGTTCGACCTCAGAAGATTCCTACTGGGGAGAAGTTGTATAAATGTACTGAATGTGGGAAGGCTTTCTGCTACAGATCACTCCTTATTGGACTTCCAAGAAGCCACACTGAAGAGAAACTTTATGAGTGTAATGAATGTGGAAAAACTTTTACAAAGAAATACACATTTGCTTTACATCAAAGAATTCACACTAAAGAGAAACCTTTTGAATGTATTCACTGTGGAAAGGCTTTCAGATATAGGTCCAATCTAGCTACGCATCAGAGAATTCACATTGGAGAGAAATCTTTTGATTGCAATCAGTGTGGAAAGACTTTCACACAGAGGTCCAGTCTTACTAAACACGAGAGAATTCATAATGGAGAGAAAGTTTTTTATTGTAATCAGTGTGGCAAAGCTTTCACACAGAGCTCCAATCTAGCTACACACCAGAGAATCCACACTGGAGAAAAACCTTTTAAATGTAATCAGTGTGGAAAGGTTTTCACACGGAAGTCCACTCTTGCTGAACATCAGAGAATCCACAATGGAGAGAAATCTTTTGATTGTAATCAATGTGAAAAGGCTTTCACACAGAGGTCCAGTCTTACTAAACATCAGAGAATCCATAATGGAGAGAAACTTTATTGTAATCAGTGTGGAAAGGCTTTCACACAGAAGTCCAGTCTTGTTAAACATCAGAAAAACCATAATGGAGAGAAACCTTTTGATTGCAATCAATGTGGAAAGGCTTTCACACAGAGGTCTATTCTTGCCAAACATCAGAGTGTCCACAATGGACAAAAGCCTTATAAATGTAATCAATGTGGAAAGTCTTTCACACAGAGGTCCCATCTTGCTAAGCATCAGAAAATCCACACTGGAGAGAAAGCTTATGGATGTAATCAATGTGGAAAAGCTTTTATATTCTCTTACAATCTTGCTGCACATCAGAGAATTCACACGGGAGAGAAATGTTACAAATGTAATCAATGTGGAAAGACTTTTGGGTTCAGCCCCAGTCTTGCTAAACATCAGAGAATCCACAGTGGAGAGAAACCATTTCAATGTAATCAGTGTGGGAAGACTTTCACACAGAGTTCTAATTTAGCTGTACATCAGAGAATACATACTGGAGAGAAACCTTTTGATTGTAATCAATGTGGAAAGACTTTCACACAAAGGTCCAGTCTTGCTGAACATCAGAGAATACACACTGGAGAGAAACCGTTTGATTGTAATCAATGTGGAAAGGCTTTCACACAGAGGTCTAGTCTTGCTAAACATCAGAGAGTCCACAATGGAGAGAAACTTTTTGATTGTAATCATTGTGAAAAGGCTTTCACACAGAGCTCCAGTCTTGTTAAACATCAGAGAATCCATACTGGAGAAAAGCCTTATGAGTGTAATCAATGTGGAAAGGCTTTCACACAGAGCTCCAGTCTTGTTAAACATCAGAGAATCCATACTGGAGAAAGGCCTTATGAGTGTAATCAATGTGGAAAGGCTTTCATATTCCCCTCCAATCTTGCTGCACATCAGAGAATTCACACTGGAGAGAAATGTTATGAATGTAATCAGTGTGGAAAGGCTTTCACAGAGAAGTCCAGTCTTGCTAAACATCAGAGAATCCACAATGGAGAGAAACCATTTGAATGTAATCAGTGTGGAAAAACTTTCACACAGAGCTCCAATCTAGTTAGACATCAGAGAATCCACACTGGAGAGAAACCTTTTAAATGTAATCAGTGTGGAAAGGCTTTCACATTGAAGTCCAGTCTTGCTCAACATCAAAGAATCCATACTGGAGAAAAACCTTATAAATATAATGAACATGAAAAAACCTGTGATTATCCAAAAGAGAATAAATGAAAATAGAAAAATAAAAGGGAAGAAAAAAAGAATTTTCATTTCTGAATTCTCTCCTCACCTCTCACCTTTTCCTCATTTAATGTTAAGGCAACAAGTATAATACAGTTAGACATGGGAAAACATGGAAAATTTTATCATGCTGAAAGATAAGAAAAATACGCTTTAATGTCTACTCATACTCCATTGAATCCCTCTCTGACCGTGGATAACCTTTTCATCCTACTTCCTTCAGAATTATCCTGGATCACTGTATTAATCAGCATAACTATATCATTCAGAGTTGATCATTATACAGTGTTGTTGCTCTGTACAGTGATCTCCTGCCTCTGCACAGTTTACTCTTCAATTCATATCAGTCTTTCAAGGCTTTTCTGAAACTATTCTACTCTTCATGTCTTATAGCAGAATATTGTGCCATCACTGTCAAATACCCTAAGTAGCTCAGTTATTCTCCTGCTGATACACATTTCCTTAATTTCTAATTCTTTGCCACTCCAAAAAATACATCTATAGATATTGTTTTTTCCTTTTCCTTTGGTTTCCTTGGGATACAGGCTTATCAATAGTATTGCTGGGTTAATGGTTTTGTAATTTGATTACTCTTTGGGGAGTTCCAAATTGTTCTCCCAAATGGTAGGTCAGTTCAGCAACAATGTTGTTTCACCAACAATTCATTAATATCCCAGTTTTTCCACATTTCCTCCAACATTTGTTATAATCCCTTTTTTTCCTTTGATAGGTATGATGTAGATCAGATTTGTTTTAATTTGCATTTCTCTAATCACAAGTGATTTAAGATATAGAAGAAATCACAAGTGATTTCAGATATAGGTCCAATCTAGCTACGCACCAGAGAATCCACATTGGAGAGAAATCTTTTGCATTTCTTCTGAAAACTACCTTTTTGTGTCTTTTGACCACTTATCATTTGGAGAATGACTTTGATCCAATTCCCTATATATGAGACTTGAGGCTTTTATCAAAACAATTCTTATAAATTGCCCCTTTCCCCCTATTTTCTTGATTTTTTTTTCTAAACCATAGCGAATTGCTTTTGTTTTTGTAAAATTTTTGTAATTTCATGTAATCAAAATGATCCACTGTTGGAGTCCAGCTTCTGTAGTGAATTAAAGGTGTGGAAACATACCAGGACCAGGCAGAGAAGTGTAGATTATGGACTTTTCAAAGTTTATTGATCAGAGAGACAAATATATATATACTTCAAATGCTCATAGACTTGATACAAAGTACATTCTTTGAAGTTCCTATAGTTTTAACAAACAAGATCTACTGAGATGTAAATGATTAAGCCCTCATCTTGGTTAATTAGAGATGCAAATAGTTGAAATACCTATCAGGGTAAAGGTTATTATATCATTGTCTCAAGTATCTGCTTTTAGTCTCTATTGTGGGCTCTTTTTCCTGTCCTAAATTCAAAGGTTTGCCTTTAATCCAAAGAGTAGTGTTTGCATTTTGTTCAGTCAATAGATTATTAATTTATTATATTGACAAGCAATCTCTGCTATTTCAATAAGAAAAGGGAGTTTTGGTGAGCAAAGTTACGGTAAGATTCAAGATCTGGAATGGATTCTTCCTCCTGGCCCTCTACAATCCATTTTGCTATCCTTGAATCTCTTCCGTGTTTGGACATAGTACTGAATTGTTCTCCAGAAGGTGGACAGTTTACAGTTCTACAACAGTGCATTGATATCCCAGTTTTTCCACATTGCCTCCAACCTTTATTTCCCTTCCTTTTTTCATATCACCAAACTTGAAAGGTATAATATTGTAGCTCTGATTTGTTTTAATTTGCATTTCTGCAGTTGGTAGTGATTTAGAAATTTTTTTCAGGTATTCCTATAGTAGGCTGTAATTCCTTTTTTTGAAAGCTGCCCTTTCATATCCTTTGACCACTTATGAATTAGAGATTGACTCAAATATTTATAACTCTGATAGGTCTAGTTCCCTATATATTTGATAATTGAAGCTTTTATCAAAGAAACTTTTGAGCTATTTCCATTCTTCTTTTATAGACAGACAGAGCATAGCACTTTTTCTTATCAGGGCATGTCATTCTGGGGGTCTTTTGCTAAAGATTCCCATGTCATGCAATCAATTCCAAAGTTCTTTTTATCTTTTAAAAATTCCTTTTTCCTTGATGGAGATTTTGTTTTATTTATTTTTAGGTTATATATGTAAATTTTTTTTTGGACAGGCAGTTGGGGTTAAGTGACTTATCCAGGATCTCATAGCTAGTAATTTTTAAAAAATTATTTTATTTAAAAAAAAACAGAATAACAAAAAAGAAAAACAAATGAGACAAAACAAAAAAGTACATTGTCATGTGCTTAGTAGAACAACAGAAAAGATTCAAAATATATAAAAAAAAAAACAGTTAAAGAATGTTTAAAAAAATTAGTAGAATTAAAGCAAAGGGTAAGCAAAATTAGGAAAGATATGTATGTGTGTATATATGGGGGGGAGGGCAGTATGTGTGTGTGTGTTTATAACCTTTCTTAAGTATAACTAGCTTGGGAGGGAGGGGTTGGGGATGTATATACATATACATACATACACACACACACACACATTGGAAACAAGAAACTGCAGATACTGGAAGAGAAAAATAAAAATAGATTAAGAGAAGTAAATAGCCGAACACAGGGGCTCTCTGACTTCTTGGACCTGTGGGAAAACTAAGCATGTTTCTAAAAAAATTGTGCCAGGAGAAGAAAGAAAAATCATTATTGGCAAGTTTGCTTTCATGAAATTAGAGAACAGAAAGTTTAAGAAGACTAAACTGGGTAATTGTCTGCAACATTTGATTAAGAATTTTGGGAACTTAGTATATTTTAAAGAGGTACTATAATTTTGAAATTGAAATAAAATTGAAATTGGGGGGAAATAATTTTACCATTGCCTTGCACATGTTAGATTTATTCTGGATAAAAATCTTAAGAATTGTTTGAATATTGTGGCTTTTACAACTGAAGAGAAAAACTTTTCTTTTTTTTATTATTTGGTTGGACTTCAAATTGAAATTCAAAATTATTGTTATTAAACAAAATGCCTGTAGTTTACCTTGGGGGGAGGGGGGTCATGTTTGTATCTCCCTACTTAAATGGTATATTGCTTTTTAAAAGTATTGGGTAATTTGTAAACTATATTATAAGTTTTATGAAATTTGGTTCAAAATTAATTCTGAATCTTAAAGTTTAAAGTTAAAAAAAAAAAAAGGTGACTTAAAGACAAGGGAAAAGAGAGATTGATTTACAAAGGCAGTTAATAGTTTAAATGAAGCATCTAGTCAGAAGGGTCACCGAAAGACGGGATGTGTTTTTGCAGGGGGAAAGCAGTAGTGGAAAACTGCAGCCTCTTTTGGCTGAAGAAAGCAAACTGATTTAAAGGGGACACACTGCTCTTACAAGATGTTAATTGATTGAACATTTGTTTTTTTAGATACATAATGATTTTTGTGTTTAAAGAATATGATCAGAAATGTGATCTATAGTTTGAAAGGGTTATTTCAAAAAGGTTTAATTGATATTTTTAAGAACTTTTCAGATTCTTTTATGTAAAAATAGGAAGTTTTAATTAATTGTATTGATGCCAATTATTTAAAAGGGACTCCAAGGATAATAGTTTTTGCCTCTGTCCTTTTGAAAATGTTTTTTTGTTATGGACAATATGTAGTTTGGGATTTTTCTATGTACTGGGTATTTTTTTAAAAAAACACAGCAAAACGATTGATATAATATTCAATTTATGGAACATCTACTTGGGTATATAAGAATTGTGTGAGCATCCTGGGATAAATTTCTTATTGTTAAGTCTTACAATATGTAGATGATCCTCTTGTAGCAGGGAGGAAAAAGGGTGACCTTGTCCAAGTCACTATCAGTGTGTTAAATTATTTAAGGACACAGGGACTGAGAATTTCTTAAGACAAATTGCAAATTGTGAAATGTGAGGCAAAATATTGTATAAGAGAAGGGAAAAAGAGATTCGACCCTGTACGGGTGGAGGGGATTCTTGGAATTCCTAAGCCTAGGACGAAAAAGAACCTCTGGAAATTTCTAGGATTGGTGGGGTATTGTAGAACCTGGATTCATGAATATGCATTATTAACTAAGTCTTTATATACTCATTTGTTAGAAGAGAAACTAGATATAGTGCAATGGGATCCAGAAGGAAAACAGGGTTTTGAACAACTTAAACGGCGTTAATATCAGTCCCTATATTACTTTTGCCATCATTAGAAAAGTCTTTTCATTTATATGTAAATACAGTAAACAGGGTGGCTTTAGGAGTATTGGCACAATTAAGAGAAGGGCAGAGACACCCAGTAGCCTTTTTGTCAAAAATTTTAGACCCAGTGGCAAAGGGATGGCCTATTTGTGTTCAAGCAGTGGCAGCCACAGCAGTTCTGGTAGAAGAAAGTTGAGAGTTAACCTTTGGGAGCAGTTTAGTGAGTGTCCCGCAGATTAATTCTGAATCAAAGGGTCGGGAGGTGGCTAACTGATTCAAGGATTTTAAAATATGAAGCAATTTTACTGGAAAGAGATGATTTGGTTCTCTCACCAGACCATGACCTTAATCCAGCCATGTTTTTATCTGCTTCCCCTGGGTAACGCGTATCCCTTGAACATGATTGTCAGGGAGAGACTTGACCTTGCCATAAGTCTTTGCATTGGTCTAGCTTTATTTTGATTTTTATTTGGTCTATTTACTTCACATAAGGTTGTTTAAAATTATGGTGCTAAGACCTTCTAGAGGAAGGAATAGTTAGAAGAGAGAGAGTGTGGAATATTATGCCAAACTTCCCTTTTTAATGTCCTGACTCAGTTTCTCCAAATGTCTTTAGTTATTCTGCCTTAGGTTATAACCTTTCCCTCTTAATGTTTGATATAAAGGTTTTATATCTTTAGGTTATAGACATTCCTTCTTAATGTTTGTTTGACAAGATCAAAGTTTATCCATTTTAGATGTCATTAGAATATCAGTAACCTCCGCCACCATTAGGTTATCCCTATCTAGCTGGCTCCCCAACTATGCATTGTTCTTGTTATCCTATCAAAAGCTTGCTGTCCCCATACTGGGGGCTGGACTCTTTGAGATGATAATCTCGTCTAGCCCTGGGATCAACCATGCATCCATTGGTCCCAGTATTTCTCTCCATTTAATAAACTATTGAATTGGTCTCTAATCTCTTGTCTTGCTCAGTTTCTCTGAATTACACTGAGCGCTATCTCCTTCTCTGCTTCCTCCTGGGGTGCAACTGCTCCCTACCATCCCTGCCCTGAGATCTCTCTCTCATTGTGGGCAGGTCAGCATTCTGCTTGGGTATAGAAGGCTCAGACCCCATCCTCCCTCTCTTAGATCCCTCTCCCTCCCCAGCCCGGCTGGCAGAGGACCCAATCCCGGAACCAGAGACATGGCCCTTAGCGTCCAGAGCCCCTCATCCCAGGTGAGTGCAGTCCCTCCCCAGAGCTGAGCAGCATCTGCCCATGGGGAGTCCAGGAGAGCCCAGGAAGCTTTTTCCTTTCAGAGGGAGGGGGCCCTGGCAGGACAGGAATCACCCTCCTGGCACTGCCCACTTCCTGCCCCCTCAGGCTGCTCCCAGGACTCTCTGAGTCCCTCTCCTTTGCCAGGTCACAGATCCTATCAATGAGCACTGAGAATGTGGCTCCTGGATGCCAAGCACTGTGCCAACCTCTGGAGGATGGCTCAGGAGAGTTTGGGGTATGTGAATGCCCCCCTCAGTACAGTTAGGGACTTTAAGAGGGAGATGAAGTCATTGATGAAAGACCCGATGGCTATATCAGAACAGTTGGATCAATTCCTAGGTCCCAATATATATACCTGGAATAAGTTGATGTATATATTGAACACTTTTCTCTTCTGAGGAGAGATCTTTGATCAGAAGAGCAACTATGGTAAATGGGAAAGGAAGTACCCCTTTTTCTTCCCCCACTCTTGCATCTGGAGTAGTACCCACTGACAAAAAATATCCTAATCAGAATCCTTTGTGGGATCATAATAATGAGGTTCACAGGGACCACATGCATGATCTTCAAGAACTGGTTATTACAGGAATGAAAGATGTTCTGCCCAAATCACAGAATCTTAAGAAACCCTTTGGGACAACACAAGAGAAAGAGGGCCTCCTTCAGTATTTCTAAAACGATTAAAAGAGAGAAAGAGCAAGTTCTCAGGATTAGACTCCTCAGACCCAGACAATGAATCCACATTAAGGTGCACTTTATTATCAACTCTTGGCCCAATATCAATAAAAAGATACAGAAGATAGATGGAATCTTAGATCACTAGGGGACCTAGTAATTCTAGCATTACACGGGGGTTCTCTTAGTTATAATCAGTGCTCTCTTACCCATATCTTCTGCTTGTCTAGCAGAAGAGGTCTTGAAAGCGATTGCCTTGAGGGAATTTAGGCATTCAATTTTGCAATGATCCAGAGACAGCCAAGTGGAACCTTGACACTTCCATTACCCAGACAGGAGATGCCAATGGTTGGGGAGATAAGTGGCCCCCAGAAAGAATTTTCTAAGAGTATAAGCCTGCTACAAGGTCCTAGGATGGAATTTGGGAATATAGGACTCCACTTATTTTCTAAAGAGGCTCATTAGACACCAGGCCATGGTTGAAATAAGAATAATCAGACTGCTGGAACTCTCAACCTTTTAGCTGACTAGGCTTCACAAATCAGAGAAGCTGTCTTAAAACATAGGTTTGTACTAGATTATCTTTTTGGCCAAGGAAGGGGATGTTTGTGGGAAACTCAGTCTCTTGAAGTGCTGTATGGAGATAGATAATAATGGGCAATTGATAAAAGACTAAAAACTTTAGAAAATTAGCACATGTTCCAATTCAGACCCGGACCTCTCCCTTTAACACGTTGGACCTCTCCCTTTAACACATCTTGGTGGTTTGGTTCAGAGGATCTGGTGGAAACAAGCTCTATGGTTCCTTCTAATGGCCATAAGTGGAATCGTGTTTCTATTTGCCTCCCGTGTATAACACAATTGGTCGCTAGAATAGTCCAAAACACTTTTTCTAAGAAGGTTAAAAGGGAAAGCTGAAAGATCTGTGAGATTGATGGTGTTGCAAGGACAGGGATAGGAGCCGATGGCTCAGCAGGATCGATAAGAACGGGAGAGGGATAAATTCAATCAGGAAGTTGAAAACATGTACGGACTCTGGTGTGAGAAGCTTTCAACTAATAAAAGTGAGGGCGGAATTGAATGAAGTGCCTTGTGAAAGTTGTCTCACAAGATGGAGACTAAAAACAGTGAAGGTCAACTGGGCCCCAAGTCCAAGTTTCACTTCTCCAGAAATCGCATGATTACAGAAAATAAGATCAAATAATCCATTTTTGTGAAACCCAGTTATGGCCACCTCAGCATTAAATTTCCCCATATATTGTAATTTAGTAACCCTAAAGGTTTTGCTTTAGAAGTATTTCCTCATTTATGACTCAGAAGGTAAGGCCAATCATTCCAACTAATCAGAATGGAGCTCCAGCCTATGGGAAGAATTACCTGAGACTTGTATAGGTCCTCCTGCTTGCTTTTTGTAGCTTGCCTCTTGTCATTGCAACCACCCTGGTGGTGGTGAGCCACTCTCGCTAAACTTCCCAAAATAAATCTCCTTTGTTTTCTACCTTGAGATACCTCTGACTTATTTGAGTTTGTGGTCTTTTGCTCCACACATAACCATTCTCATCTAACATTTCTCTTTAAACTAAAAACTTGTCACCTGAAAGGAATAAGACTAACAAAGGAATAAAATAACCTTGGCCCAAACAGGAAGATAACAAAACAATAAGATGTTCCATATTCCTCAGCTAGGTACACAGTTCTGAGTGGATCTTCAGCTCACATTCACCATCCTCCCCCTTTCTGTCTTGGGGAGAGGAAATTCTGGGAACAAGGGTCCGATCTCAGTCTCTGACAGGAATCATGACTACTTCAAGAGGGAAAAGAGCATAGAGTTTAGTCATCCTTCAGGGTAAACCTTTAAAGATCTCATTTCATGCAGATTTATGCATCTAGCATCAGACAGATTGACTAGGCCAAATGTTCATTTTCCTACTTATTTAGGACACAAAGAAAGACCTTACATACTGGAGCTGTACTCATGGCTTCTATTGATCAAAAAAATCTCTCTCTGATTAAAGAAGCTTGCTATAAGAGGAAAAAGCAGGGACATGATTAGAATCAAAAACTGGTCCTTCAGGCACATACATGGTCCCGAGGGCACATACATGACAGGAGAAAGCCTCCTTAGCTGTTTTACAATTGACAATCAATTATGCAACTGAAATCCACCTTATAGGCATTTCTTATAGAACAATAATATTCCTTTACATTCATATACCATAAGTTATTCCTCCATTCCCCAACTGAGAGGCAGCCCCTTAGTTTCCATTTCCTTGCCAGTACAAAAAAGGGCTGCTACAAATACTTTTGCACATGGGGGTCCTTTTCCCTTTTTTATGATCTCTTTGGCATACAGGCCCAATAGAAAATCCGAGAGAAAGTAGATATAGACCACTGTAAGTAAGGATCATACTGTAGAGGAGGATTATCTCCTGATGAATACCTGACTCAGAAAATGTCACCTCAAACTAATGAGAGGAAACTCTAGGATAATACATTTATGGGGAGTAGAACAGCTCTTCTCCAGACCAGGGATGGAAAGGATCACAAAAATGTAAATGACCAATTTTCATCACAAAAGCAAGTGATGCTTCTTGAATTAAAAGGGAATCAGTTGATTGAGAAACACATTTGCAGCAGGTTTCTGTCTGAAAGGCCTCATGTCTAAGGTCTGAAAAGCAAACACTGGTTCTCTCCGTATCACATAAAAAAATGGTTACATTAGACTTAGTCAAAGCTATGATAAGTCACTTTTAACATGAAGGATTGCTGGTTATTAGCCTATATAATTTAAAAAATTCTCTATGATTATAATCACTAATCCAAATCATTAATAGAAAGATTTTCAGATGGGTAAAGGTGACAAGAAAATGAGTAGCTCTCATATAGTAGGGAATTGTTTTCCTTAATTGTGTACTTGTTAAAAGACTTTTGTATATATATTTTTTGTCTTTTGTCTCTTACACAGGAGTGATGAATAGGAGAGAAAACTAATGTAATTTTTAACAAGGCCTAATCCAAACATGTCCACATCAGTTACTAAATGCAAATTAAGCCAATTCTCAAACTCTATCTCACCATTCTGCCAGTGAAAAAGATGAAAAGAAAAACTGGAAAGCAAGATGTGGTTGATTGGGCAACAGTTGAAGAAGTTAGGGCATTTGAATATTATGGAACAATAACATACCATGTTATACAGGCAGTTCCCTTAAATGGGGACCAGTTGTATGGAATAATTCAGACTACAGAGATAGTTGATAAAAAGTATAGAGGGCCCTATTAAGCAGATCTCCTAAAAAGCCATGTAGGGGTTTAACATGCTCTCTGTGCAACTGTGGATTGATTGCAGCAGACTTGCCAGGGTTTCCTGGTAACCAGGATTGAGCTCTGGGAGCAGATTTCTTTGGGGGCTTCTGGGAGCAGCTTTCCTTTCAGTTCAAAGTAATAATCACCTCAAGTGCAGCCAGGAGTTAAAATCCAAGTCTTGTGTCCTTCCTTGGGCCTGGTTAGCTTTCTTAGAGGCCTATCTCTCTCCTTGGTTCTGAGAGCTCTTGCCGCTAGTCCTTTGTCTCTTCCAGCTTCAGCCTCTCGCTCCCTCTGAATCCAAAGCCTCCAGCCAGCACAAAGGGAAGTTGGAATGAATCTGACTCCTCCTCTGAGAGTGGGATTGTAAGCTTCTGACTTGTGAATATCCCGAAGTCTCTAGTTGGCTTGAACTTTAGTAGGCTCCTCCTTATATATGCTCTCTAAAGGTGTGAACTCTCTTAAAGGTGAACTAAATACATAATACTCAGCACCTTGTTTCAAGTTCAGGCCCATAACATTAGATCAAAACTATAATAGATCTGGAGGTTGCCTGTGTGACCATGAAGACATCAGGAACACGTTGGATGTAAATTCAATATGACTTTGGTGTTGAATGCATGGAACAGGAACGAGGCATCCCAAATTAGACAATTTATGACCGTGCTGTGGTACAGATTGTTATTGCCAGTTAGTGCTTAATATTAATGTCTAGCTACAATGAAACAATGGAATATACACTATGTAACCTAGAGACTAGCCACCTGCTAGTGAGTGCTAAGTGTTATGGAAGCCACCTGCTAGTGGCTGCTGGGGATCTCATTCTGTCCAGCAGAATAGATAGTGTCATGTGAGAGGCAAGAACTATACAGGGAGATGGAGAGACAGTTGCATTCTCTGACTTCTTATCGCTCATCCCTATAGAGAATATGCATTTTCTAAGCACAGCAAAGTTATTATTGCTTAAAGAAAAGCATACGTGCTTTCATAAGCAACATCTGCATCAGTAAATTTGTTTTATGACCCTCAGATATCTCTAATTTCTCAAGATTATGTCAATCTTTCCTTGAGCCTTTCAGCTCTCCTCAAAGAGGAAGATAAAGATTGTAATATCAAAACATTCCTTTAGTTTCTCTAGTGTGCTGTGATTCACAGCTGTGGGGGCTAGAATTCACAACTGTGGATGGGGGCTTTGGAGAAGCAAACTACCCGTATGGTGCAGTACCCTTAAACTGTTTTATGGGCTTTCTGGGTTCTACACTTAAGCATGGTTCCCAACAAGGCAGTTATTGCAACATTAGCCTAAAGAACATATAAACCCTGGCTCTCAGATCAATAAATGAACTTTGAAAAATTCAATAATCAGAATCTCCACCTGTCCTATGCCATGCCTTTTTCTCAACAAGGCTCTTGAGCTAGTCTCAGAAAAGAACAACAACTTGGAAAGACTTCCGACAATATTATTGTCATATTTAACCAATATATCAGTGAGTTTCCAAGATCTGTGCAACCTACCTCCTTACCAACAAATTAAAAACCCCTAATTAAATAACAAATTTGAAATTCTAAAAATAAAAAGTGAGATGAATACAATTGAAGGTAAGAAAACTATTGAATTAATAAACAAAAGTAAGAGTTGGTTTTATGAAAAAAAAATCCAAAATAGATATTAGTTAAGTTGATTAAAAAATGAAAGAAGAATATTAAATTGCTAGTATCAAAAATAAAAACGATGAAATTTCCACCAATGAAGAGGAAATTGGAGCAATAATTAGGAACTATTTTGCCCAACTGCATGCCAATAAATATGGTAATCTTAGTGAAATAGATGAATATTTACAAAAATAGAGATTGCTCAGATTAATAGAGGAAGAAATAGATTACTTAAATAATCCTATTTTAGAAAAAAGAATTGAACAAGATATTAATCAGCTACCTAAGAAAAAGTCTCCAGGGCCAGTGGATTTCCAAGTAAATTCTACCAAACACTTAAAGAACAATTAATTACAATACTATGCAAACTACTTGGAAAAATAGGTAAAGAAAGAGTCCTACCAAATCCCTTTTATGACATAAATATGGTGCTGATACCTAAAGCAGGTAGGGTCAAAACAGAAAGAAAATTACAGAACCATTTCCCTAATGAATATTGATGGAAAATTCTTAAATAAAATATTAGCAAAGAGATTACAGCAAGTTATCATTAGGATAATACACTATGACCAAGTAGGATTTATACCAGGAATGCAGGACTGGTTCAATATTAGGAAAGCTATTAGAATAATTGACTATATCAATAACCAAACTGGCAGAAATCATATGATTATCTCAATAGATGCAGAAAAAGCATTTGACAAAATCCAACCTTTATTCCTACAAAAAACACTAGAGTATAGGAATAAATGGAGTTTTCCTTAGAACAATCAGTAGCATCTATTTAAAACTATCAGCAAGCATCATATGTAACGGGGTCAAACTAAAACCATTCCCAATAAGATCAAGAATGAAACAAGATTGCCCACTAGCACCATTATAATTCAATATCACATTAGAAATGTTAGCTTTAGCAATTAGAGAAGAAAAAAGCTTAAAGGAATTAGACTAGGTCATGAGGAAACAAAATTATCACTCTTTGCAGATGATTTGACTGTATACCTAGAGAATCCTAAAAACTAAAAAAAAAAACTTAAAAACTATTAACAAATTTAGCAAAGTAGCAACAAAATAAATCCACATAAATCATCAGCATTTCTATATGTTACCAACAAAGTCCAGCAGCAAGAGATAGAGAAATTCCATTTAAAATAACTATTGAGAAAATAAAATATTTGGGTGTCTACCTGCCAAGACAAATGGGAAACTATATGAATGCAACTACAAAACCCTTTCTACAGAAATAAAGTCAGATCTAAACAATTGGAAGAATATCAAGTGCATAATAATAAAAGTGATAATTCTACCTAAATTAATCAACTTATTTAGAGCCATACCAATCAAACTCCCAAGAAATCATTTTATAGAGTTAGAAAAAATAATAACAAAGTTCAACTGGAAAAAGAAAAGATAAAAAATATCAAGGGAATTAATGGGAAAAAACCCAAACCAAATAAAGGTAGCCCGGCTGCACCAGACCTAAAACTATATTATAAAGCAGTTATCATCAAAACCATTTGGCAATATCTAGGAAATAGAATAGTCAATCAGTGAAATAGGTTAGGTTCACAAAACACAATAGTCAATGATTATAATCATCTAAAATTTGATAAACTCAAAGACCCCAACTTTTGGGATAAGAATTCCCTATCTGACAAAAACTGCTGGGAAAATTGGAAACTAGTATTGCAGAAACTGGGCCACAACCAACTCCTAACTCCCTATCCAAGATAAGGTTGAAATAAATGGATTCACAAGCTAATTGTACAATATTTCAGAGTCTGATTCTTTTTGTACAGCAAAATAACGGTTTGGTCATGTATACTTATTGTGTATCTAATTTATATTTTAATGTACTTAACATCTACTAGTCATCCTGCCATCTGGGGGAGGGGGTGGGGGGTAAGAGGTGAAAAATTGGAACAAGAGGTTTGGCAATTCTTAATGCTGTAAAGTTACCCATGCATATATCTTGTAAATAAAAGGCTATTAAATTAAAAAAAAAAGAAAAAAAAGAAATAAATGGATTAATGATTTAGACATAAGGGGTGATACTATAAACAAATAAGGAGAACAAAGGACAGTCTGCTCTCAGATCTATGGAGAAGGAAGGAATCTGTGGCCAAAGAAAAACTAGAGTACATTATGGAATACAAAATGGATAATTTTGATTATATTAAGTTTAAAAAGTTTTATACAAGCAAAATCAATGCAGATAAGAATAGAAAAACAAACTGGAAAAACATTTATTTACATTCAAGGACTCTGATAAAGGCCTCATTTCTAAAATATATAGAGAATTGACTCAAATTTATAAGAATTCAAGCCATTCTCCAATTGGTAAATGATCAAAGGATACAGATAATTTTCAGATAAAGAAATTAAAACCATTTCTAGTCATATGAAAAGGTGCTCTAAATCACTATTGATCAGAGAAATGCAAATTAAGACAATTCTGAGGTATCACTACACACCCTTCAGATTGGCTAAGATGACAGGAAAAGATAATAACGAATATTGGAGGGGATGTGGGAAAACTGCAACACTGATACATTGCTGGTGCAGTGGTGAACTAGTCCAAGCATTCTGGAGAGCAATTTGGAACTATGCCCAAAGGGCTGTCAAAGTGTGCATACCCTCAGATCCAGCAGTGTTTCTGCTGGGCTTATATCCCAAAGAGATCATAAAGGAGGGAAAGGGATTCAAATGTACAAAAATGTTTGTGGCGGCCCTTTTTGTAATTGCAAGAAACTGAAAACTGAGTGGACTCCCATCATTTGGAGAACGGCTGAATAAATTATGGTATAGGAATGTTATGGAATATTGTTCTGTAAGAAACGACCAGCAGCAGGATTTCAGAGAGGCCTGAAGAGACTGACATGAACTGATGCTGAGTGAAATGAGCAGAACCAGGAGATGATTGTATACAGCAATCACAAGATTATATGATGAGAGTCTGTTCACGCCAGGTTAGAATTGTTCCACCTTCCTCAGGCCGGGCCCGGGCATCCCCCCCCCTTCTCAGCCCTTTGGGGGAGGGGAGCTTCTGGGGCCGAGGGCCGAGGCCGAGGGCCTCTTCTCCCTGCCCCCCCCCCCAGGCTGCCGATGGAGGGGGTAAAATTGATATTTTCCAGCTAAAATGCGGCTCGTTTTAGGGAGAGTCCGTTGCTGGCCACGAGGAAAAGGGACGGGGCCACAGCCTCCCCTGCCCCTGGGGCCCCACGAGGAGGACTTTAGGGCCGGAATCTACAGGGTCCCGTCTTAACTAAAGCTGAGTTCAAGGATTGGGGAGGGGGTTATTGGGGGGGGGTTGTTTACTGTGTCTGAGAGGTTGCACAGAAGCACAAGCTGCAGACCTCCAAGTTTGGGCCCATCAGGCCAGTCTTGGGCAATCAGTTCCCTTCCCCCTTCTCCCCCCCCCCCCCAGAAGCTTAACTTGAGAAAAGTTTGGTGAGTTTGAATTTATTTCAAAGTCAGTCTGTGGGGAGGCAGAAATGGAAGCAGGGGCCCAGGGTGGCACAGAGAGAGCCGCTCGTTAACATTTCTGATGCCAGATAGTATAGTCCTTTCTTCTGCTAGTTTGGGGACACAGACCCCAAGAACCCCAGATCCCAGCCCGAGGCAGAAGGGCACTTGGCACACAATCGTCCGCAGGAAAGGCTTGACCTCCCCACTGTTTTCAGGGCCATCTCTCTCCCGTGAGCAGAGTGGTCCCCACCGGACCCCCCACTTTCAGGGGGAAAATATTGGGAATTTAGCCTGTGTCATGAAGGCCAAGGCTTTCGAGCACCCAAATGAGGGGTTGGGAATAGCCATGCTGCCTCAGAGGAAAGAGAGGACGAGTTCCCATAGGCCTTTGTCTTTAGGAAAAGGAAAATTTCTGGGAAAATGGGACAGACACATGAAGGTATACAGTAGACATCAGGAATAATAAATGTGAAATAGAGGGGGAGAGCTGAACCAGGAGAGCATTGTGCACGGCAAGAAGAGTATAAGATGATCAGTTCTGATGGACGGGGCTCTCTTCAACAATGAGATGATTCAAACCAGTTTCACTTGTTCAGTATTGAAGAGAGCCAGAGAGAGGACTGTGGGAACTGAGTATGGAGGACAACATAGCATTTTCATCTATACATATATTGGATTTAACATTTATTTTAACATACTTAACATGTATTGGATTATCTGCCATCTAGGGGAAGGATGGGGGAGAGGAGGGGAAAATATGGAACAAAAGGTTATGCAGGGGTCAATGTTGGAAAAATTACCTATGTATATGTTTTGGAAATAAAAAGCTTTAATTTAAAAAAAAAAAACCCACAGTGTGATACCTAAGATAATACAACTGATACATGGCTTAGTTCTGTGGGCTACCTGGTACAATGGTGTCAAATATGTGATCTGTTTTGCTATGATACCAGTCAGGTTGAATGGGATCATTGCCACATGAGTCCAAGTAACAATAAACATAGTTTGATTCACCACTTGCATGGTTAGGCAATCACCAACAGTTCCTACAAGTTACATTAAAATAATCGTCATGTTTTGTAATGTTATTATCATCACACATAAATGTATATCTTTCCCCTAAACATGCTTTGGTCTTTATGTTATAACCTATGGTAGTCCCCATTTTCCCCATGTAATAATTCTTGCCCATGGAGGATCCATCATGAGGACCCATTGGTAATTTCCCCCTTTGGCTGCTAATGGAGCTGTTGTTCCCATCAAGAGAGCAATTAGTGTCTGTTGAATGGGTGTGTTCATCTTTCTCCTGTGTCTTTTTGATGAGCTTGAAATATCTTGAAGGAACACACTGTTCATCTGTACCTGTTGAAATACAAGCATACCCTGGTCCTCAGATTAATACCCTATAGGAGCCTTGCCATCCATTTGGGCCTTTCCACATGGCTTCTGTGTCTTTGAGAGGGGGTTTGCATATAGTGGTTTGATTAAGCTCTGTTGTACTTTTTGAAGTATAAAACTTCATAGCCAGACTTAGTTCCTGGGAGTCAAATTTCAAATAATTTATAGTACATATAACTTTGTCTATCTCCCCTTGTGTCACTTTGAGCACCCTACCTTCGCCTTTTTGTTTTTGAAGGAACTTTTTTATAGTGTGATTTGTACGTCCCACAATGGCTTGACCAGTAGGGTAATACAGTATGCCAAATAT
The DNA here is from genome assembly GCF_902635505.1 of Sarcophilus harrisii. Lineage (NCBI taxonomy): Eukaryota > Metazoa > Chordata > Mammalia > Dasyuromorphia > Dasyuridae > Sarcophilus > Sarcophilus harrisii. The sequence goes on from NC_045428.1 coordinate 605,566,613, forward strand.
ATGATGTATGCCATGATGGACAAGAAACTGCTAAACAGTCTCATGTAGGACAATCCATTGTCAACGCTGCTATTGAAAGACAATGATCCAAATGATGGATAGCACAAGAGGCAGCTTCCCCTCTCTGTAAAGTGGCCGTAGTGAATCCTGAATAAGTATACACAGTAACATGTATTTTGGACTTTTTGTAATGTGTAACATCCATCTGCCATGTATTATTAGGATTATCCCCTCTTGGGTTAATACCCTTCTGAAGGGGTAAAGATTGATAAGGGACACAGGCAGTGCATCTTTTCACTATTTGTCTTGCTTCTTCCTTTTTTTATATGATATAACTTCCCAATAGACTTCATGGATATAATCAACATGGGCTTTTTCTAAAGGGGTAATGACTGTATATGCTCCAAGGGATGCATCAAATTCCCTGTTACCCTCAAATATGGGTCCTTGTCCATCAGTATGAGATCCCACATGTGTAATAAAAACGGAATTAACATGTTAGATCACGTCTTGAGCAAGTTTAAAAAGGCTAGTGATTTCTGATGGTCCTTCTTTTATGCTTGCTGTCTTTGTATCACCCCCACGGCATAATGGCATATATGGCAGATATAATATTTATGGGTCCTTCTTGGCTATCAGATATAATATTTATAGGTCCTTCCTAGAAGAAGGACCTGGATAATAGCATAATAGATGTTCTTAATTTGCATGGCAGAGCATAAAATGCTGCCTTATGATCCTTTGTAGCATCTGTGAAGACACTGGGCCGTCTATAGGAGCAAATTTGGTAATTTTGGGAATAATCCAAGGCCAGCTTTCATAGAACTTCACATAGTTTTAATTTCACTTACTTCTAGCAGTTTGGTCCATAACTTATCATGTGCCAATAGGAACTCCAATCAGCCGTTATTCATGTTGATCCAAACCACATCCTTTTTATCACTGATTTGTAAAATGCTGCAGCATTTTTTTAATCTCATTTATTGTTAGAATCCTTACAAAGTGTTAAGTCCCTAGAGTTGAAAGAACCAATGCTTATGTATTTGGTTCACACCTTTGGAGTTCACATCTTTGGGAGAGTTCACATATTAGAGGTCACACATTAGAGCTCACACCTTTAAGAGAGTTTACACATTAAAAGTCACACTTTAGAGTTCACTTTCAGAGTTTATATACGCTTGAAGCCTCCAGGAAGAGGAGGAGACTTTGGGAGATTCACAAGTCAAGAGTCGTTGAGGAAATTGAGAGCCAGGATTCAGAGAGAGCTGGAAGCTAAAGCTTGCAGAGGACTAGCAACAAGAGCTCTCAGAACCAAGGAAAGCTAACTGGGCTATTTTAGAAGAGACAATAAAGGACTGGATTTTAACTCCTAGCTGCATTTGAGGTGATTATCCCTTTTGACTCAAGTCCCATCCCAAGGGGGGGGAGGATACAGAAGCTCCCCCTTGGCTGTATGCAGACAGAAAGCCTTGTTATCTCTGCTAACCCTTAAGGATATATTTCTCTGCTGGGATCCTCTCTCCCCATTAAGCCTACTTCTAGTCCTGAGGAACAGCCAGGGAGCAGACAACAGCCAAGTTTCTGCTCAAAGAGAGGACTTTGTTCTGACCTGCAGGCTCTTCAGGTGACTAGCCTTCAGGTTGCCCCGACTGTGCTAAGGCACTTCCACCTGTTATGATCTCCAATATGTCTCCACCTCCAGGAAATGGGGAGAAGTTTCTCTTTCCTTTAAACCCACTTACCAGGGATGAGAGCTCTGCTCTCCAAGCTCTCCCTGACCCCTCCTTGGACTCCTGTCAGTTCAGGATAGAACTTTTGGTCCCACTCAGACAAAGCCTGATCTCAATTTGTTATCCTTTACTCCTGCATCCCTTTGCCATCTATGTTGGGGGCAAGAGGCAATTTATGCTTGGGCAATTACACAAAAGAAGGCAGAAGATGTAAAGGGTTCCTTTTTTTTTTTTTTTTTTTTTTAAGAAAAGGTTACATCATTTCCATGTATAACAATACTAGTAACTCCCCAAACCCATATTCCTTTCCCACATCTGGACTGATCTGGACTTTTATCAAGCAGGACAAGCTTCCTAGAGGCAAATAACCCTGTCACAATGCATTATAAAGTATTTGGAATGATTATTTTAAAATCAAAATTCTTAAGAAGCACTGGAGAAGTCAGGTGCTCCTCCTCCAAAAAGTAGGCCCATCTGATCTTTTATGAGGGGCAGGGGAAGGAATTATCCTGTCATGAGTTTTGGAAAAACAAGATTAAACCAAAAATCAGAAAGAATCTATTTAAAACCATTTCTGTTGGACAATCAAAGGTCCAGGTTCATCATGCCCCGGCTTCCTAATCCTCATCTGTTGGAAAGGGCTGCAGTGAGGCTGGAGGGAGCCTCCAAAGCCGAAAAGATATTTTATAATTATTTTTCACTGTAATCTTCACCTCAAACTTGGAAGTAGGTGCCTTTGTTCTCCCCATTCCACAGATGGGGAAACTCAGGCAGGATCAGGTCACATGATGGGCCTACATACAATGTTCAGCCAGGAAGGACCAGAGAAGGAACTGGAACTCAGGCCTTGTGGTTCCCAACATAACATTTAATCCATAGCGCCACTGAGTGGCATAAAGAGAGATTACAGAAATATGTCTTGATTAGCAAAGCATTTTTACAAGGATATTTTGTGCCAGAAACCACAGAAAACAAAGTGAACACCAAGTAATGGCTGAAGAAATCCTAGTCTGTGAACGTCAAGAACAATCAATGAGTGATGACAAACATTAGGATTTGAAAGAAAAACTCATCTACTGAGTTTTACACAGAGTGAGAAAGCTGACTTACTGGGGACCTCCACTCAACCCTGAATCAGAATTAATAAGTCCATTGTGATTTTATAATAGACAAGGATTGTTACTGATTTTTCATTTAGTAATATTTATAGTCATTTAATAGTAAGGATAAGAATGAGTAATTCAACATTTTATGAATCATACAGGAATGGACCTTCTGTTAGAAGCTTTGGGCAGACTTCATGCTTATATAACAGAAATTATTTCCATAACAGACATGAGGCCGACTTCCATAACTTCATTATCCTGAGAATGATGACAAGAACTCTCTCCATCCTGTTTCCCCACATGCCAACCTGTCATGGTGGAAAGTCCCTAACTTCTCCCTGAAATGTTCTTGGCGATATGTGATCTCCACTTGCCCAATCCCAGGAATGACTCATCCATCTCCTGATCACTGAAAGGTCCCCTCTTCCCTGGTCCAAGTCAACGGGGGGACATCATCCAGCTTATGACCATCTAATCAGTGGATAGATTTCCTGCACTGGCCATCCTGAAACCCTCTGGCCCTGATGGTATCCATGTTTTACCCAATGCATTTTACAGTAACCAATGAAATGTTCTATTGATAGGATACTTGTATTCCTGTAACAGAGCCCAAAAGAAGGAGCACCTCAAATGGGAGAGCCAGGTTTGGGGTCTACTTGGGTGGGGAAAAACCCGACTCCTTTAATAAAGGGTTTGGGCTCAGAACTCTGTCTCAGTTTCTCCTGTAGCTTGTTCTGTTTGATTCCCTCCCTCACAAAAGGATGGAAATTTGGGCTATTCCATGAATATTTCATTCTGCTGAAAGTCTAATGAAGGCTGTGTGGCAAATTTGCGCCTTTCCTTGTGAACGAGATCCCCAAGTTTCATCTCCAGCAGGATTTCTCCTGAGGATAGTCAAATATCACCTGTAGAAGCCCTTCCTACAAGCATGGCATTTATCTATCTTCCTTCCACTAGCAATAAGGTTGTCTGCTGATCACTCTCCTCCAGGGAAAAGCACAGCCACATGAACCTATTTCTAAGACTTTTCAATGAATCCTGAGAAAGTAAGAGATGATGTCTCGTTGAAAGCTTTCCCTCACTGAGTGCCTAGAGATCTGCTCTTCAGGTGGATCTCTCCCATAAGGAAAAATCTCAGAATTCCATTTGAGCGTCTTTCCTTATCCATAACATTTACGACAGGCCAGTTGTATTAGCTCTCACGAAGACCATCAAAGCAAGAAAATCACTGAAAGTCTTAGTAGGTCCTTGTTGGATCTGTGTAAAGGACATATTTCTTTCTTTTACAGGGGAAATCCTTTGCCAAGCTCTTAAGGCATAAATAGCAACTTGTTGGTATGCTTGCATAGCATGATGCAATTGTTTTCTTAACTAACCATATTGACCGGTCCATGCTAATTGTTCCTGGGTCATATTTACATTGTGGGTCTGGTTATGTAGACTTCAGGCTACTGTAGTAGCCTGATTTTTTGGTTTAATCTTGTTTTTCCAAAACTCATGACAGGATAATTCCTTCCCCTGCCCCTCATAAAAGATCAGATGGGCCTACTTTTTGGAGGAGGAGCACCTGACTACATAAACCCAAATTTATGGGTTCCTCAAAAGCCACGGACCAAGTCAGGAAATCCCATGGCTCTCAGCCAACACAAGCCAGAGTTCACCAATCATGTGGAGGCAAGAGAGAATGTTGACCTTGCTCTAAAAGACTCCTTACATAAGCAGGTGTGGGGTCATAATCCTTGGATGCAGCCTTTAATTCCTTAAGGATATTCATGGGCAAAAGGGTATAATGCCACCTGGTTTGTCCTGGGTTGTTGGGATCTGGAAACTTAGTGACCGAGAAATTCTCAATAAGAGAATCCACTGGAAGGGAATATCCCCTTGACTGGGTCTGTAAGAGCTTTTGCAGGGGAGTAATAGGTTGCTGTTTGGGCTGCTATTGGGCTGTGGGAATGGGTCCCATTCCCACCCCAAGGCAGAAGCTGTTGCTGCTCTGGGTCCTGGGCAGGGGACTGGTGGCTCCTCTTTGATGTGTAAAGATTTATCAAAGTCTATTTCAATTCTAGCTTCCTCTCTTAAGGGAAGCAATTCATCAGTATCTGTCTAAATTTGTTTAACTTCTCAGAAGAAAGTGGGATCAGCCATGCACAATTTTAAAATGTTATACAGGGAAAACAATGAATGGGAAAATTATCTGACCCCATTTTGTGGTAGTGTTCAGTTAATTGTTCTACTACAACTTTCCATTGGGACAAATCTCAAGTTCCCTCAGATGGAAATGAAGGAGAAATTCGTTGAACCACATCCAGGAACTCTGTAACTTGTTTTTCTCTTACAAGGGCTTTTTTTTTTTTTTTTTTTTTTTTAATTTAATAGCCTTTAATTTACAGGATATATACATGGGTAACTTTACAGCATTAACAATTGCCAAACCTCTTGTTCCAATTTTTCACCTCTTACCCCCCCCACCCCCTCCCCTAAATGGCAGGAAGACCAGTAGATGTTAAATATATTAAAATATAACTTAGATACACAATAAGTATACATGACCAAAACATTATTTTGCTGTACAAAAAGAATCAGACTCTGAATTATTGTACAATTAGCTTGTGAAGGAAATCAAAGATGCAGGTGTGCATAAATATAGGGACTGGGAATTCAATGTAATGGTTTTTAGTCATCTCCCAGAGTTCTTTTTCTGGGTATAGCTAGTTCAGTTCATTACTGCTCCATTAGAAATGATTTGGTTGATCTCGTTGCTGAGGATGGCCTGATCCATCAGGACTGGTCATCATCTAGTATTGTTGTTGAAGTATATAATGATCTCCTGGTCCTGCTCATTTCACTTAGCATCAGTTCGTGTAAGTCTCTCCAGGCCTTTCTGCTTACAAGGGCTTTTAAAATTTTTTCATAAATATCTCCACAGGGTGACTTAATTATGGCTTGCCCCATCATGTAGACTAATGAGTAAAAAGAGAAAAAATGCAGAATAAACGTACCTATCACTTCCGTGCTTTTAAACTTTATTTTTTAAGCTAGGGTTGGTTTCCATGGTGACCTGGATTCTTAGAAATCCCTGAAAGTGGTCGCTTGAAGTTGCCCTTTCCCTACATTAGGGTGCCTGTTTGTGGAATGCCAATGACAGGCCACCTCGTATTGATTCTCACAGAGACCACAAAAGCAAGAAAAGAAAAAGACATCAAAGCCAGCAGTCAAGATACTTTATTGTCCCTAAACATGCTCTTTTAAGCTCTCTAGTCACAAGGCTGCCAAGAAAACAGAAAGGAAAACAAAAAGTAGATAAATTATTCAGGGTATGAAAGGACTATGTGAAATTTGGGTACAAGGAGAAATTTTAACATTGTCAGACCAACTGTCTCTCCTCCTATACACCCTGAAAGCTTTATCACTCCTGCAAATCTGTTCCTATTCATTTCAAGCATAGATGTTCCTGGAAATTCCCGTAGGCATTCTCTAATGAAGGCTTAGTGCCAGGTCAGAATGACATGGATTCCTGCAAACTATACACAAACTGCACTTATAAGGTTTGGCTCCAGTGTGGATTGTCTAATATTTAGCAGGATTGGAGCTGAGTGAAATCGTTCTACACTGATTGCTTTCAAAATGTTTCCCTTCTGTGTGGATTCTCTGATGTTTAACAAGACTACAGCTCCTCTGAAAGTCCTTCTACATTGATTAGAATCAAAAGGTTCTTTGCAGGGTGGATTGTCTCATATACAGCCAAATGAGAACTCTTTGTGAAATTCATTTCACATTGATTATAGTCACAATTTTTCTCATAAGTGTGGATTCTCTGATGTTTACCAATCCTGGATTTGTAACTGAATGCCTTTCCACATTGATTTGATTTACAAAGTTTCTCTCCAGTGTAGATTTTCTGATGTGCAGCTGGAAAGAACCTTTACGTGAAATCCTTTCCTCACTGATTACATTCAAAACGTTTCTCCCTAGTGTGAATTCTCTGATGTTCAACAAGATTTCCCTTCTGTGTAAAAGCTTTTCCACACTGAATACATTCAAAAGGTTTCTTTCCAGTGTGGGTTCTCTGGTGTTCAGTAAGATGTGCCTTGCGTGTAAAAGTTTTTCCACACTGATTACATTCAAAAGGTTTCTCTCCAGTGTGGATTCTCTGATGTTCATTAAGACAATCTTTTCGTGTAAAAGCTTTTCCACAGTGATTACATTTAAAAGGTTTTTCTCCAGTGTGGATTCTCTGGTGTTCAGCAAGCTTGCGACTGTATGTAAAAGCCTTTTCACACTGATTACATTTATAGGGTTTTTCACCAGTGTGGATTCCCTGATGTTCAGTAAGATAAGCCTTACGTGTAAAAGCCTTTCCACATTGATTACATTTATAAGGCTTTTCTCCACTATGGATTCTCTGATGTTCAATAAGATAAGCCTTACGTGTAAAAGCTTTTCCACACTGATTACATTCAAAAGATTTCTCTCCAGTGTGGATTCTCTGATGTTCTGTAAGCCTATGATTGAATCTGAAAGCCTTTCCACACCGATTACATTCAAAAAGTTTCTCTGCAGTGTGGCTTTTCTGATGTTCAACAAGATGGTACCTCTTCATAAAAGCTTTTCCACATTGATTACATTCAAAAGGTTTCTTGCCAGGGTGGATGCTCTGATGTTTAGCAAGAATGAAATTGTTTACAAAAGCTTTTCCACATTGATTACATATAAAAGGTTTCTCTCCAGTGTGGATTCTCTGATGTTCAATAAGAAGGCACCTCTTCATATAACTTTTTCCACATTGATTACATTCAAAAGGTTTCTTTCCAGTATGGATTCTCTGATGATGAGCAAGAATGGAACTGAGTCGAAAAGCCTTTCCACATTGAACACATATATAAGGTTTTTCTCCAGTGTGGATACTCTGATGTTTATTAAGATCTCCCTTTCGTGTGAAAGCTTTTCCACATTGATTACATTCAAAAGGTTTTTCTCCAGTGTGGATTCTGTGATGTTCTGCAAGCCTGTGATTGAACCTGAAAGCCTTCCCACATTGATTACATTCAAAAGGTTTCTCTCCGGTGTGGATTCTCTGATGATAACCAAGAAGGTACTTCTTTGTGAAAGCTTTTCCACATTGATAACATTCAAAAGGTTTCTTGCCAGGGTGAATGCTCTGATGTTTAGCAAGAATGAAACTGTTTATGAAAGCTTTTCCACATTGAGTACATTTATAAGATTTCTCTCCAGTGTGGATTCTCTGATGATAAGCAAGAATAGAATTGAGTCGAAAAGTCTTTCCACATTGATTACATTTATAAGGTTTTTCTCCAGTGTGAATTCTCTGATGTTGAATAAGACTGGAACTGGATTTGAAAGCTTTTCCACACTGATTACATTCAAAAAGTTTCTCTCCAGTATGGATTCCCTTATGTATAGCTAGAATGAATGGCTGTGTGAAGATCTTCCCACATTCATTACATTTATACAACTCTCCAGTATGAATCTTCTGAGATCTATCAAGGTCTGAGTTCCAACCACAGGCCTTCCCATACTCACCAAATGAAGGTTTTTTCATTCTAGGGTCAACTTTAGACTGGTAAGGAAGAGATGAATGATGGGATGAGATTGCTTCACATTCATTATACTCATCAGGTTGTTTTCTTATGTGAATTTGCTGCTGAATAATGAGTTTCAACTTTTGACTGAAGGCCTGCCCAACTTGACTACCCACACAGAACATTTCTGCAGTATCATTTTTCTGATACGTAATGAAATCTGAACTCTTGCTAAAAGCCATTTCCCTTTGATTATGTGGATTCCTTAGTATTTCAGCAGGCTTCTCCTGGAAATGAAAAAGCTCTACCTGTTCAGGAAAACATTTTTGATATTCACTATCCAGAAGAAAGTTATTCCCTGAATTTATTTTCTTATAATGATTTAGGAAAGAAGATTGTCTGAATCTCTTTCTAATTTCATCCAATTCACAGTCAGTCTGAGTTATGTACTGGGATGTCAGAGTCATGGATTTCCCTCAAAGTCAAGGCACAGAGACCATCCTTCATGAATATTTGCAAGTCACATTCTTCCATCAAAAGTCCCAGCTTCCTAGTCATCTCATTCCTTTCAAATTTGGGCTCCACATCTGAAGAAAATGAATGATCAAACAAAAAGGCACATAAAGGAATACACAGATAATTAAAAGTAAAAGCAACGATGACTTAAGACTTAGGTAGTTCATGCCCTTCTCCTTACTAACCACAATAGAATAAAACTTCATGGATATATTCTTGTAGCAAAAAACGGCATTTAATAGACTTTGTCTCTGTAAGGAGTAGAGACCTACAAGATGTGAAAATGACCTAGGAGATGGACACCTCAGAATCCTGGTCCTTCATCAGAATGGGCAGCCACAGGCCAAGATAACAGCCACATTCAATATCAACAGATTAAAGTGATTCTCCCTGGGAGAACAGTTTACTTTCAAAGTGGAGACAATAGGATTTGCAACATTTCAGCTGAAAAGGACTGGGCAGCTTTCCGAGATTTGTTGTATGCACCCCAGTTACACAACTGGGCCACAACACTTGGAAATTTCCAAACTAGTCTGTTGCAAATGGTGGGAAAATACAGATGGTATATAACAAAAACTCAGAACTCTACAAGACCTGCAAATAAGTTGCTTCAATCATTTAAGAATCCAGTATTTAACTCCATAAAAAGCTAAGCGCAAACAAAACTTGGGAGAGATCCAGAATTCTGGGCTCAGTAAGAGACCACATAAAATTCAGGTTTGTGCTGACTGCTTTTACAATGTCTGAAAGTTCTATGGCTCAAAGACCTAATACAGTGAAACTGAACTATTCAGTGCTGATGAACTCCCGTTGATTAATGATACCAAGAGGATCCTGGAGAGATGGGCTGCACACTTCTATAGCACTCTCAGGAAACCATGGGTATTACCACCTCACACCTACCATATCACCTCAGATGACAGGAAACAATGAGGAATGTTGGAAGGGATAAGGGGAAAGTGGGATGTTAATATCCTGTTGGTGGAGTTGTGACCAGATCCACCCATTCTGGAGAGCAATTAAGGATCAGGCCCAAAGGGATATAAAACTCTGCATATCTTGTGACTTAGCAGTAACACCACTAGGTATGTATACCAAAGAAATCATAAATGAGGGGAAAAAAACCCATATGTGCAAAAATATTTGTAGAACCTCTTTTTGTGTGGCAAAGAATAGAAAAATGAGTAGATGCCCATCAATTGAGGAATGGCTAAAGAAACATAGAAATTATTTGAAGAAAACAACTCCTTTCAAAATAGATTTGGCAAGATTGAAAAAGAAAACAACTCCTGGAAAAACAGCATTGGTGAAATGGAAACGAGAACAATGTCCTCAAAAATGGAAAAGAAAAATTCAATGAACAAAACAAATCATTTAAAAGTTCAATGGGCCAAATTCAAAAGGAGATAAAAAAGCTAACTGAAGACAATAATTCACTAAAAATTCAAATTGAACAAATGGAAGTAAATAACTCAATGAGACATCAATAATCAGTCAAACAAAACCAAAAGAAAAGAAAAAACAGAAAAGGTAAAATGCCTCAATGGAAAAATAACTGTCCTGGAAAATAGATTCAGGAGAGACAATCTAAAAATTATTGGACTACCTGAATACTATGATGAAAAAAAGAGTGTATGCAACATCTTTCAAGATATTATCAAGAAAACTGCCCTGATATCTTAGAACCAAAGGATACAATAGCCACTAAAAGAATCGTCTGTCTGTAAGAAACAACCAGCAGGATGAATACAGAGAAGATTGGCGAGACTTACATGAACTGATGCTGAGTGAAATGAGCAGAACCAGGAGATCATTATATACCTCAACAATGATACTATATGAGGATGTATTCTGATGGAAGTGGATTTCTTCGACAAAGAGAAGATCTAACTCAGTTTCAATTGATCAAAGATGGACAGAAGCAGCTACACCCAAAGAAAGAACACTAGGAAATGAATGTAAACAGCTTGCATTTTTGTTTTTCTTTCCGGGTTATTTATACCTTCTAAATCCAATTCTCCCTGAGCAACAAGAGAAATGTTCAGTTCTGCACACATATATCGTATCTAAGATCTAATGTAACCTATTTAACATGTATAGGACTGCTTGCCATCTGGGGGAGGGGAAAAATCGGAACAGAAGTGAGTGCAAGGGATAATGTTGTAAAAAATTACCTTGACATGGGTTCTGTCAATAAAAAGTTATTTAAAAAAAAAAATCATCTGATTACCTCCTGAATGAGAACCAAAAAGGAATGGTTGAATAAATTATGGTATACAAAAATAACAGAATATCATGGTTTGATGAAAAATGATCAACAGATTGAGTTGAGAAAGGATTGGAAAGATTCACATCAACTGATACTGGGTGAAACAAGTAGAATCAGGAAAACATAACAGACAGAAATAGCAAGATTTTGCAAGGATCAACTAAGATAAACTTGGTTCTTCTTAGAGGTTCAGTGATGAAAGGCAAACCTAATAAACTTTAGATGGAAAAACTATCCACATCCACAGACAGTACTATGAAGACTCTCAGCACATGCCACATTCAATTTTGTTGGGTTTTTTTTTTTCCCCTTTTGGTTTTTCCCTTTTGTTTTGATTTTTCTCCCCCAATATGATTAATATGCAAATATGTAAAAAATAAATGTGCCTGTGAAATCCAAAAAATATTGCTTTGAATATAAGTAGGAGGAAAAATTTTTAAAGGAAAAAATATACCACTATCACCTTTGCTTACAATTATTTTAGCCCATTTGAGAAGTATAAAATGACATAAAAATTGTTTCATTTGCATTTCTCAATAATGACTAGTAAAGACTTAGAGCACTTTTTTCATATGACTTTAAATTGTTTGGATTTCTTCATTGAAAAATTGTCCACATCCTTGAACACTTTATCAACAGGGAAACAACTTATATTCTTTTAGATTTTACAAAGATCTTTTTAAATTTAATAGGAGAACTTTATCCAAGAAACGGTCTATAATTTTTTTTTTTAATTTTCTTCCTTACTTCTGGTCTTTTTATTTGTCCAAAACGTTTTTAATCTAGTGTAAACAAAATTATTCATAGACACTTCACTCTCTTCTCTCTCCCACATTTATTCATAAATAATGCACCTATCTATAAATGAATATCTAAAATATTCCACGTCTTTCAAATTTTCTTCTAATTCTTCCCTTTAGATCCAGGTAGTGTATCTATTTTGACCCAATCTTCATTGGTCTATATGCTTTTTCTGCCATTCTTTCAAATTTCCTCAAGAATTTTTACCAAATAATGACTTCTTATCCCCCAAAATAAAGTTACTATTTACATTTGTCAAATATAAAGATATTTATTTGTGGCTATAAAATGTATGTTTATTCTGTTTCACTGATCTGTTTCTGTTTCTTAGTTCCAAGACTTTTGATAATGACTGAGTTATAATGCACTTTATGATCTGATTTTGCTAAATATTTTTCCATTGAATTATTTTTCATTTGTTCCTTTCATATTCTTGACCTTTTCATCTTCCTAGTACACGCTTTCTTTTTTATTTCAATAAAACCAATTTTTGGTAATTTGAATGAGAATTGAGAAGACAAACTAATTTAGGTAAAATTGTCATACTTATTATATTGTCCCTGCTTATGGATGAACAATTATAATCTCTCCAATTATCAAAATCAGATTTTATTGGGATAAAAGGTTTTTTATATTTATGCTCATGTAGTTCCTGGTTTTGTTTTGGCAGGTATATTCTCGGGTATTTTATACTGGCTACAGTTATTTTAAATGGGTAGTCTTACTATATTTTCTTGTAAGGTTTTGTTGGTGATATGTAAGAATATTGTTAAATTATGTAGGTTTGATTTACATCCTGTTACTTTGCTAAACTTATTGTTTTATTTTTTTTATTTTTATTTTTTTTTATTTAATAGCCTTTTATTTACAGGTTATATGCATGGGTAACTTTACAGCATTAACAATTGCCAAACCTCTTGTTCCAATTTTTCCCCTCTTACCCCCCACCCCCTACCCCAGATGGTAGGATGACCAGTAGATGTTAAATACATTAAAATATAAATTAGATACATAATAAGTATACATGACCAAAACATTATTTTGCTGTACAAAAAGAATCAGACTCTGAAATATTGTACAATTAGCTTGTGAAGGAAATCAAAAATGCAGGTGGGCATAAATATAGGGATTGGGAATTCAATGTAATGGTTTTTAGTCATCTCCCAGAGTTCTTTCTCTGGGCGTAGCTGGTTCAGTTCATTACTGCTCCATTGGAAATGATTTGGTTGATCTCGTTGCTGAGGATGGCCAGGTCCATCAGAACTGGTCATCATATAATATTGTTGTTGAAGTATATAATGATCTCCTGGTCCTGCTCATTTCACTCAGCATCAGTTCGTGTAAGTCTCTCCAGGCCTTTCTGAAATCATCCTGTTGGTCATTTCTTACAGAACAGTAATATTCCATAATATTCATATACCACAATTTATTCAGCCATTCTCCAACTGATGGACATCCATTCAGTTTCCAGTTTCTAGCCACTACAAAAAGGGCTGCCACAAACATTCGTGCACATACAGGTCCCTTTCCCTAAACTTATTGTTTTAACAAACTTTTAATTGAGTCTTTGGGATTTTCCATAGAAATAACATATCATCAGCAAAAAGAGATTTTTATTTCATCTATTATGTCATTATTAGGTCATTTCAACTATTTTATTTTTCTTTGTTTATTACTATTCCAGAACTTTCAATAAAATATTGAATAATATTGGTCACAGAGGACTTTTAGTATTTCTTGGTGTCCTACAAAACAGCTTCTTCTTGTCCAATTCTAGTTTTTGAAATGTTATTTTCTTAAATTTGTGGATTTCTTTTTTTTTTTTTGTCTTCATTTTCTTCAAAGTTTCTTTTCACAATTTTCTTTAATTCTTTGTATTTCTCTTCTTTTGTTCCTTTAATTTTTCGTTAATCTCTTCTTAAGTTTTTTTAAAAGGTTTTAGAAATTCTTCCAATAACACTTTTGGGCCTTGTGACTCTTTGACATGTCTCTTTGAAATAGGTAATGCTTTTTAAACTTTATGTTCTTCCTCTGACAATTAACCCAGATCATCTAGCACTCCAGCTGAGCTGGAGGGAAAGGATTCAATTTGAAAAGGCTACAAGGCAAAAACAAGACTTGAAGTACCCAGAGGACTGTGCACTCCCCACAGCCTTTAAGGCTTTGATGCACCAGATAATGGTCTCATTCTTTACTACTTGTGCTAATTTTGGCCTGACAACTAAAACTAAGAAAAGACAGGAAATGGACCTTACCCAGGAAAAGCAGATTCTGGACATTCTCCATCATGACCTCCTTATACAGCTCCTTCTGAGAAGGGTCCAAGAGCCCCCACTCCTCCTCAGTGAAGTTCACCATCACATCCTTGAAGGTCACCAACTTCTAAACCACCAAAAATCACATTTTGAGCTGAGACTCCAGAATTTATCTATTCCAACCCTCACCAACACAGAGAGGGAAATGAAGCAGAGATGGGATTTCCTAAAAGTCATATGACTTTTATGACTCTTACAGCCAAACTTTGTAACCAGGCATTAAGAACCCCATGGGATAATGAGAAAAGCCTTTTCTGTTTGAACCAAGAATCATGTTGGAATACTAAAATCTTGTAAAGGTTTCTTACTGTACAATGCTTATCCTGATGAAAGGAGGGAAAATGTCAGTGAGGTACGAGAATGTGCATAAGAGAAAAGGGGAGGGGACATTCCTCCCCATCATAAGTGTCATAAGTGACATATTAAGGAAATTCTATGAAGAGTTTGAGAGAAAGTGACAAGGACTTTATATACTCAGGTCAACAGAACCTGAAGATTGATCACTGAGGAAAGAAGAAAGAAAACAAAGATTTGGTAAATTTACTGAAAGTCTGAAATATTCTTAACTAGAAGAAAGCAAGAAAAGTATCCTAAAGATATATTAGTCCCAATATGTCCATAATGGACTACTATGAGACTGCTTCCAGCCATGTCAAGCATTCTCTATTCTTACATTGACGGTAGAATTTCAGCAGAATGACAGGAGTGGCTTCTTCAGTTCTTTTTTTGGAGCAATTCTCTTTTTTGCAGAAAAAAATCCTCACTTTTTTTGTCATTTGGATTTTCTTTAAAACATCATATCTTCTATTTCACTATTTGCAAACAATTAAGGAAGAGACATTCTCTTGTTTTCCCCATTCCAATTTCTGTAATATCAACTCTTTTCAAGGAGAAGGTTCCATTTTGAATAAAGCCTCAGTTGACTCAATTGACTCAAATGAGCAACTACCATAGATGACATCAAGTTGAATTGGAGAATTTTCCTAAACCTCTTCCTTGCATCTATTAGACACCAAGTCAAGATTGTTAAAGTTTTTAAACACCTGGTCTTGTCCCAAGGCAGCTACCTGCTTGCTAAAGGCCAAAGAAATTCCTAAAAGAAAAACTAATATTCACCTTTGTTCATCTCCCAACAGAAAGTTGTTATTATTACTATTAACTGTGAAGAATAATCAACCTAATTGCATGGATCAATTTGTAAACATTGTTTAATAAATATTCCAATACTGAAATCATGATTTCAGAACATCTTGATTAAAAGAGAACTTGCTTTCCTAAGAACATCACTGGATCAGATTCAAGGAATTATTATCTAGCAGAATAAAAGAACCATTAGAATCATAATTCAATAAATTCCATAAACTTATTGGCAATCAAATGAAATTCAGTTGAAATCAGTCTTGAATCCTATAACAAAGAAAATCATTTAACCAGCAATATGACACTCTAGACTGATTGCACTCAGATAACAGAATAGAGTCATTCTGACCCAAAATGTATTACCTTAATGATCAATTTTTAAGGTATTTTTCATTAAGAGATCATCTACCTATAGAAGCTCAAAAATCCCAGTATCCTTAGAGGAGAACACATGGGACTCTTAATAAAACAATATAAATTAGTTTAAAACAAACTCAGTTCCATAAAACTAGATTTACACTGAGAGGTGGTATGTCTTCCAGATTCTTAATTTTCCCAAGAGCCATTTCTACTAGTAGACAAGAGTCTACTGTCAAAGTTTTATATTGGCCATGAATGTGAGTGGAGAAAGAGGATGACTCTGAGGCCTCAAGACTGAGGCAAAACTGGCCTCTTGGACACTCTCAGGAAGTCACAAGAGCCTTTTCTGGTTTCCACAGGGTACACCTTTCTGAGCAAACTTTCCTGGGACTTTTCTTCCCAGCAGAAGCCCTGAGGAGAAAAAGCGCCCCCTTTCCTTGACATAATTGTCTCTTAGAAAAGCAGGGCTGTGCTTGCACTCCCCAGGTAGGTCTGAGCCCAGAGGTCAGAGAGGTCAGGGGGCCTACCTGTGCTCTCCCTGTCCCCCTCATATAACCAGAAGTGCTCTTGGGAGTCTCCTTCATGCCATGACTCCTCCTTCCCTCAGTGATCAGCCCACCCAGAGGCCCTGCTCTCCTGACTGGGAAGACTTCTCAGTTGCACAACCCTCACCCTCCTCCCTGGTGCTGCTGTCTGGCCATCTTTAGGTCACCCCCTCTCAATCTGCTTCCTCCTTGAACTATGGGAAACATAATCACACCATGTGCACTCATGTCCCCCAACACATACCACCGAGGCTTTTAGCCAGCAAATGGAGCTTTTCTGAATATTTACGCAAACATAAGCAAGTCCACTTTATTCTACATTGGCTGTGCTCAGTGTCAATACACTCAATGTCCCCTTCATTCTGTTCCTTCTGCCAATTCCTTTAAGAATACTCATGCACTCACTTCCAGGCCAGTTATTCTGCCTGATAAAGCACTTGGCAAATGTTGAGTCCCTCTGGGACTACTCAAGCAGCTTTGGTTGTCCTTGGATAGCTATGGGGAAAACCTCTGTAACAGACCTTTCTAACTCTAAATAACACAAACCTACATTTTTTTTTCTTTTCTGAATAATGGGTCTTTTCCTTTCTCTGTGCTCTAACTGGGTCTCACCCGAACTGGAACTTCTTTGTGCGTCTGGCTACAAGAAAAAACCTAGCTGAGTTAAAGGAGTGTCTTGTGGTTCAGGAGGAGAGATTGTGTCTGTGTCATCTGTGGAAGTAGGAGACACCCATGTCCCTCAACCACTCATGAACAATGCCAGCCTGCGGAGTGGACAAGTTAAGCACAGTTCAGTCCTGCACTCCTTTTCTCAAAGTGTCTCCAGCAAGGACCCTGACAATTCTCACAACAGGATCAAGGAGACCCTATTTCTATGGCTCCTGGGACATGGTAGACACCACAGAACCAGCCCCCAAAATTGGGGCAGTCTTCTCCCACCTTCCCCTCCTCCTGGATTCAGGGACACAGGAGTCTGGCTGAGCCTTGACCAAAACAACTTTGGCATCCAGAAGTTTCTCTCACCCTGGGAATGTCCTCCCTCCTCTCCGGCCTCCTTCCCATCTCAGCTTCTGAAAAAAGAGACTTCCCTGGTCCCCAAATTGGTGGAGCTTCCCTCTGAGTGCCTCCCACCTACACTATACAGAGCTCGTGTGGACACAGCTGAGGAGATGTTTGTTCCACACTGGACTGTTAGCTCCGGGAAGGCAGGCACTGTTACTTTTTTTAACCTTCCCTCACCTCCCCCCAGGTGTAGGCCCAGTGCTTGGCAGCCGGGAGACACATTCTCAGTGCTCCTTGATGGGACCTGAGACTAGGCAAAGGAGAGGGACTCAGAGAGCCCTGGGAGGGGGCAGGAAAAGGGCAGCAACAGGAGGGCGATTCCTGCCCTGCTGCCAGCCCTGCCAGGGCCCCCTCCCTCTGACGGGAGGAAGCTTCCTGGGCTCCCTTGGATGCTCCCTGGGCCGAGGCTGCTCAGCTCCGGGCAGGGACCGCACTCACCTGGGACGAGGGGCTCGGGAGCCATGTCTCTGGTTCCGGGCTTGGGTCCTGTTCCAGCTGGTCTGGGGAGGGAGAGGGACCTCAGAGAGGGAGGCCGGGGTCTGAGCCTTCCCTTCCCAGGCTGGATGCGGACCTGCCCACAACGAGAGAGAGAGAGAGAGAGAGAGAGAGAGAGAGAGAGAGAGAGAGAGAGAGAGCCTGAGGGACAGTGGGGAGAGGCTGCGAGATCTCACCTGTGGGGGTAGGCAGATCCTTCTAGGGCCCCCATCCTGGCCACTAAGGTCTCCTGCACACTTTTTTGGAGGGGAACAGCCTAGAGGCACGAGCCAGGTGAGATTCAAGACTACACACCCTTCACCGGAAGCCTCGGAAGGCTAGGGTGACGCCGGCCAAGCCCTTCATCCCTGACTGCCTCGGTTTCCCCATGTGTTGTCAGGCCCCCACTTCCCAAGTCTGCAGGGAGGAACGCTCCCCAAAGGCCCCAGAAGTGCTGACCAACGGCCCAGGACCGTGGGGACAGAAGAGTTCTGGAGGCGGAGCTGGACAGCCAGACCCTGAGTGACCCCTGCCCTCGCCCCGCTGTCCTCCAGCCTAATGGAGGCCGGGAGGAGACTTACACTCGGAGCTGTAGGTGCTTCACAGAAGGGATCTCATAGGGAGGGGGAGGGGCTGCTCTCACCCTTTTTTACAAAGGAGGAAACTGAGGCACACGGGGGCCCAAGCTCCAGGATCCTTCCCCTTTTCTCAAGTGTACACTGGACGCCGGGAGAAGCCCACGCAAAAATCGGGGGTCACGGCTTGGGGGGGTCAGTTGGGCTTCCCCAGATACCCTCAGGAGCCCACCCTCCTCTCGCCCCAAGGTTGTACGGCCCCTCCCCCATCTCGGCGCACGCAGGTGAGATCACTCAGGGCTACAGCGCCCCCCCCCCCCCCCCCCCCCCCCCCCCCCCCCCCCCCCCCCCCCCCCCCCCCCCCCCCCCCCCCCCCCCCCCCCCCCCCCCCCCCCCCCCCCCCCCCCCCCCCGGGTCAGCTACACACCTGCCCACGGGCAATCGCAGTTCAGTTACGCGCCCCCCCTGCGGGGGCAGAGCTCACGCGCACCCCCACGCTCGGAGCCTGCGCAGTGCGCCAGACTCCGGGGACCCGGCCACGGGAACTGACCCCAACTGGGTCCTCCCGAGAAAGTGAAGGGATAGAACCTTAAAAAGTGGGGGGGAGGGAAACTCCAAGGCCGCGCCTGCGCACAGACGGTTCTTCCCCACCCCCCCACTCACCCAGCGCAGGAGAACAGAAGCAAACTCCCAAACCAGGAAGCCGCGCCTGCACACCGGAAGACTCCCAGCATGCCCTAAGGCTAACTAGCCTCGGGAGGCGGGGCCGGGGCGGGGCCTGGGGTCCCTGGGAGGCATTCTGACTGGCCACGTGTTCAAGGCTCACGAGCTGGGGAGTGGGTGTGACGTCATTTTCTGGGGGTCCCGGCTTTCCCTCCTTCTTCTTTTCTCTTTCCTACTTCCGGTTCTGGGCTGCCTTTTGCAGTTCGAACTTCTCGGGGGCGAGGGCGCCCTCTGTTGGGCATACAGGTAGCGCCTAATGAATGCGCACGGCCCTGTGAGATGCAGCCCTGTCTTCAGCCCATTCTTACAAAAACAGAAACTGAGGCAGAGGATGAGAGTGGAGCTGTGCTCAAAGTCCTCCCGGAAAATCCGGAAGTTAAGGGCACGGGGTGAGGCGGAGGTGCCGGACCTGCAGCCAGTGGGGTCTGGGTGCAGATCTGCCTTGGGACCCCTGGAAGCCAAACCCTCGCCCCTCCCTATGCCTCCGTTTTCTCCCCTGAACCACTTGGTACCTGGAGCAGCGAGAGTCTTCTCCCCCCCCCCCCAGCTGAACAATGGATGACCTGGAGCCGCCCCCTCCCGCCCCGGGCCTCAGTTTCCTCTGCACCCCAAGGTCACAAGCGCCCCCCTCCGGGTCTGTGAGGATCCCTCATGGGTTAAGGGCCACCCCCTTGACCCCAGTTTGTACCAGCCCCAGTCCTTCGTTTCAAGAGAACCTTGAGGGTCTCCACGCTCTGATGGAATCCTTACAAAGTGTTAAGTCATTAGAACTGACAGAGACAATAATTGTCTAACCCAGCGGGGCTCAGCAGGATTGGTCACGTGATGGGCCAGAACTTGGACCGAGGACTAAGTGGAACTGAGGAGACAGCTGTGGAGGGCTGCAATATTGAATTTAGGGTCAGGACTGCTGAGCCTTGGGGCTAACTACTGATTGGACAATACTCTACGGGCCTAGGCTTGGAAAATGCTCCTTTCCACAGTCCGCACTGGCTCAACGATTGGTGTATAGCGGATTGTAGGCGGGGCTTGGAAAATGCTCCTTTCCACAGTCCGCACTGGCTCAACGATTGGTGTATAGCGGATTGTAGGCGGGGCTTGGAAAATGCTCCTTTCCACTGTCCGCACTGGCTCAACGATTGGTGTATAGCGGATTGTAGGCGGGGCTTGGAAAATGCTCCTTTCCACTATCCGCACTGGCTCAACGATTGGTGTATAGAGGATTGTAGGCAGGACTAGGGGGTGGAGCAAAGCTAGCCAGGCACACACTCTCTGCAGTAGGCGAAGGGAGAAGGCGCTGGTAGAGATTCTCTTCCATCCCCTTCACTTCTACCCCTAAAGACCAAGAATAAAGACAGACATTTGCTTATCCTGACTCCGGCTGATTCTGGGATGTCCTGGGTGCTAGTGCGTTTGTTACAGACAACGGTTAAATCTAGCTTAGCACTGATTTAATCCTACAACAAATAATGTTTCCCAGTGATATAGTGATTGGTGTATACTCAGTGTACAGCATATAAGCAAGAAGCTCTCAGGGCCAAAGAGCACTCTGGGAGAGACACAGAAGCCCACTCTTGGAGGCAGAGACAGAGTCATTCCATATTCCACCTTTGCTGGCTGGAGACATTCAGAGGGAGCTAGGGGCTCAAGGACTGGATTTTAACTCCTGGCTATGTTTGGAGTGATTATTACTCTGAACTGAAACTAAGGCTGCCTCCAGAAAACCTCCCCGAGAAACCTGCTCTCACAGAGAACCTTCATATATTACAAAAAAGAAGAGAATACCACACTCTTCAGTACCATTTTTTCCCCTGCTGCAGAATTCTACATGTATTTTTAAATTTCAATGTTATATTATTTCTTCTAATTACATGTACATATAGTTCTCAATATTCATTTTTGTAATATTTTGAGATCCAAAATTTTTTCTCCTTACCTCCCTTACTTTCTACCTCCTCCTCCCCCAAAGCAAACAATCTGCTTTGTATATGTATATGTATGTACATGTATAGCATAGGCTATACATGTACAATAACTTTAAGCAATTTTAATACGTCATGAGGTGAAAGAAACATTTTTTCAAAAAGGAAAAAACACAACAAAAAAAATTGAAAATAGTATGTTTGGATCCACATTCAGTCTCCACAGTTCTCTCTCTGGATGTAGATGGTATTTTCTATCCCATGTTTATTGGAATTGTTTTGGGTTGCTGACATTGTTGAGAAGAGTTAAGATTATAGCTGATAATCACATAATTTTTTTTACTGTTAACAATATTCTGGTTCTGCACATTTAACTCCGCATCATTTTATGAATGACTTTCCAGACTTTTCTGAAATCAGCCTAGTCATCATTTTTTAGGACAATAATATTCCATTACACTCATATAATATAACTTATTCAGCCATTTCCCAGTTGATAGGCATCTACACAATTTCCAATTCCTTGCCCCTCAGAAAGAACTCTTTCAAAAATTTTTGCCCATATGAGTCCTTTCCCCTCTATTATAATCTCTTTGGGATATATACCCAGAGTGACACTACTAGACAAAGGGATATGCAGAGTTTTATAATCATTTTGGGCAGAGTGTGGATAATATTTTCCATTCTAAATTCTTCAGAATCATGGTGGATCGCGCTATTGGTCAAAATAGCTCAGTCATTCAGAGTTGATCATCATGCAATGCTCCTGTTGTATACAGTAGTCTCCTGATTTTGCTCACTTTACTTTTCATCAATTCATACAACTCAGGGTTTTTCTGAAACAATCATGCTATTCCTATCTTTTACCATGACTGTGTTCCATCACAAACTATGCCATAACTTATTCAGTTATTTCTCTTTTTGATGGAAAATATGGATATGATGGAACAATTTCACCAGGAAAAGAAATGGTTTTTACCTTGTAAACAGGACAAATGCTATCAAATGTAAAGAAAGGAACACTCAGATAACACAAAGCTATTCTGCAAACCTTTAGAATTCACAAGATAGAATATGTTCTAAATAGAAAAGGAGCCCCAAAATGACCTACCCCATAAATGTGATGTACATTCAGTAAGAAAAGAATATTCAGAAAAGGCCCTTGAAAAAATCCAATACTCATTCCTATTAAAAACACTAGAGAGTATATGAATAAATGAAGTTTTCTTTAAAATGATCAGTAGCATCTACTTAAAACCATCAGCAAGCATCATATGCAATGGGTAAAAAATAGAACCATTTTCAATAAGATCAGGGATGAAACAGGGTTGCCCAGTACCACCATTAGTATTCAATTTTGTATTACAAATATTAGCAAAGCAATAAAAGAAGAAAAAGAAATGAAAGGAGTTAGAGTAGGTAATAAGAAAATGAAATTATCACTCTTTGCAGATGATATGATGGCATATTTAAAGAATCAACTAAAAAACTACTAGAAACAATTCACAACTTCAGCAAAGTTGCAAAATACAAAATAAAGCCACATAAATCATCAGCATTTCTATGTTACTAACAAAGTCCAGCAGCAAGAGATGCAAAGAGAAATTCCATTTAAAAATAACTGTAGATAATATAAAATTTGGGAGAGTCTACCTGTCACGGAAAAGTCAGCAACTTTATGAACACAATTACAAAATTCTTTCCACTCAAATAGTCAGATCTGATAAATTTGAAGATTATCAAGTGCTCAGGGGTAGGCAGAGCTAATATAATAAAAATGACAATTCTACCTAAATTAATCTATTTGTTCATACCAAACTCCCAAAATATTATTTTACATAGCTAAAAATAAATAATAACAAAGTTCATCTGAAAGAACAAAAGATCAAGACTTTCAAGGGAATTAAGGAAAAAAATTGCAAATGAAGGTGGCCTTGCTATACCAGACCTAAAACTATGTTATAAAGCAGTGGTAATCAAAACCATTTGGCACTGCCTAAGAAATAGAGCAGTTGATCAGTAGAATAGGTTAAGTTCAAAAGACACAATAAACAATGACTCTAGTAATCTGGATTTTGATAAAAACCAAAGATCCCAGCTTCAGGGATAAGAACTCACTATTTGATAAAAATTGATGGGAAAATAGGAAATTAGTAATGCAGAAACTAGGCATTGACCTGCACCTAACATCCTATACCAAGATAAGATCAAAATGGGTGCATGATTTAAAAATAAAGGGTGATACTATAAGCAAATTAGAACTAAAAATAGTCTACCTCTAAGATCTGTGAAGAAGGAAGTATTTTATGGTCAAAGAACTAGAGTATATTGCAAAATAGGTAATTCTGATTACAATAAGGTAAAATATTTTTGTACAAACAAAACCAATGCAAACAGGATTAGAAGGGAAACAGTAAACGGAAAAATAGTTCATATCCTTGGGTTTTGAAAAAGGCCTCATTTCTAAAATATATAATTGACTTATATTTATAAGAATACAAGCCATTCTCCAATTGAAAAATGGTCAAAGGATATGAACACAATTTTCAGCTAAATTAAAATCATTCCCAGTCATATGAAAAAAAAGCTCTAAATCACTATTAGTCAGAGAAATGCAAATTAAGACAACTCTGAGGTACCATTACTCACCACTCAGATTGGCTAAAATAACAGGAAAAGATAATTATGAATATTGGAAGGGATGTGGGAAAATTGGGACACTAAAACATTATTGGTGGAACTGTAAATGGATCCAATAATTCTGGAGAGCAATTTGGAATTATGCCCCAAAAGTTATAAAACTGCATACCCTATAATCCAGCAATATTGCTACTGGGCCTGTATCCCAGAGATCGTTAGGAGGGAAAGAGACCCACATGTGCAAAAATGTTTGTAGCAGCTCTTTTTGTGGTGGTAAGGAACTAGAAACTGAGTTGATGCCCATCAATTGGAGAATGGCCAAATGAGTTATGTTATATAAATGTTATGGAATATTATTGTTCTCTAAATGATCAGGAGGATGACTTCAGAGAGGCTTGGAGAGACTTACATGAATTTATGCGAAGTGAAGTGAGTAGAACAAGAACATTGTACACAGCAACAATATTACTTGATGATCAAATCTGATGGATGTGGAGAGGTGATTCAGGCCAGTTCCAATGATCTTGTGATGCAATGAGAGGATTATGGGGATTGCATCTGGATCACAATATAGTATTTTCACCTTTTTTGTTTGCTTGCATTTTGTTTTCTTTTTTTTCCTTTTTGATCTGATTTTTCTTGTGCAGCATAATTATGGAAATATGTGTAGAATTGCACATGTTTAACATATATAGGATTGCTTGCTGTCTAAAGAAAGGGGTAGGGGAAAGGAGGGAGAAAAAATATAAGGTTTTGCAGGGGTTAATTTTGAAAGCCATCTATGCAGGTTTTGAAAATAAAAAAACTTTAAAAGAAAAAGAAAGAGGGGATGGGGGAGACAGTGTTCAAAACATTCCTAGAAAGGAAATCAGACTGGCAAAAACCATTTGCTTCTCAAACCTTTGAGGTAACAAAAGAACAGCACACAGAACTACCAAGTACAACTAAACTACAGATTGATTGAGAATTGTTTCTTTGTACACATATGAATACAAAGGTGAAAGCACATTAAAAAGAGTGGGAGAATAGGATTACTACTCCTCACACCACCCTTCAGAAGAATTGAATGGATTTTGTGGAACTAAATTTTAAAATGTGATAAGGCATAAAAAGAAGGAAAAGGAACTCACTGAGGGTATGTGAGGTACCTTAATCAAGTAAACGGCTAACAAGGAAAGGAAATGTAATCCTGTAAATTCCTGGGATTAAGAAACATAAATGAGAATAGCTGAAGAGAAACAAGAAAGGACATAAAAGGGGAGAAAGGAGGGATACCTTATTTCAAAGTTATTGATTAAGGAACTTTTGGAATAAGGAATATTTTGTTTCCTTTTTTTCTTCTTTTTAATGGTATTTCATTTTTTTCCAATTACATGTAAAGACAGTTTTGAACTTTCATTCTTATGAGAGTACTGAGTACCAATTAATTGGGGAATGGCTGAAGAAATGGGACTATATAAATGCTGTTTATTATTGGAGTGATTAAAAACAATAGGATTAAAGAGAAAAATTATTATGTACATAAGGATTATTGCATAAGATAGAATTGGCGATGTGTAATGAGGTCCCTTTTGTTGAGAGTTCTAAGAAAAGGCTGTGTGATGGCACAAAGCTTCTGAAATTGTGGATCTTCCAAATTAAAAACCCCCAATCAAATACTAAATTGGAAATTCTAAAATTAAAAGGAGAAATTAAAAATATTGAAAGTAAAAAAACTATTGAACTAATTAATAAAACTAAGAGTTGGTTCTATGAAAAAGCCAATAAAATAGATAAGCCTTTGGTAAATCTGATTAGAAAAAGGAGGGAGGAAAATGAAATTAGTAGTCTTAAAAATGAAAAGGGAGAACTTTCCACCAATGAAGAGGAAATTAGAGAAATAATAAGGAGTTATTTTGCTCAACTTTATGCCAATAAATTTGATAACCTAAGTGAAATGGATGACTACCTCCAAAAATACAGACTTCCCAGACTAACAGAGGAGGAAGTAAATTGCTTGAATAGTCCCATTTCAGAAAAAGAAATAGAACAGGCAATTAAACAACTCCCTAAGAAAAAATCCCCAGGACCAGATGGATTTACATGTGAATTTTACCAAACATTTAAAGAACAATTGGCCCCAATGCTATATAAATTATTTGATAAAATAGGGAATGAAGGAGTCCTACCAAATTCCTTCTATGACACAGACATTAGATACCTAAACCAGGTAGGCTGAAAACAGAGAAAGAAAATTATAGACCAATCTCCCTAATGAATATTGATGCTAAAATCTTAAATAAGATATTAGCAAAAAGACTACAGAAAATCATCTCCAAGATAATACACTATGATCAAGTAGGATTTATACCAGGAATGCAGGGCTGGTTCAATATTAGGAAAACTATCAATATAATTGGCCAT
This sequence comes from Sarcophilus harrisii, assembly GCF_902635505.1. Taxonomy (NCBI): domain Eukaryota; kingdom Metazoa; phylum Chordata; class Mammalia; order Dasyuromorphia; family Dasyuridae; genus Sarcophilus; species Sarcophilus harrisii. Next base: position 605,592,734 of record NC_045428.1, read on the forward strand.
GTTAATAACCAAATTAACAAAAACCATATGATCATCTCAATAGATGCAGAAAAATCATTTGATAAAATCCAACATCCATTCCTATTAAAAACACTTGAGAGTATAGGAATAAATGGACTTTTCCTTAAAATAATCAGCAGCATCTATTTAAAACCATCAGTAAGCATCATATGTAATGGAGACAAACTGCAACCATTCCCAATAAGATCTGGAGTGAAACAAGGTTGCCCACTATCACCGTTACTATTTAATATTGTATTAGAAACGCTAGCTATAGCAATAAGAGCTGAGAAAGAGATTAAAGGAATAAGAATAGGCAATGAGGAAGCCAAATTATCACTCTTTGCCGATGACATGATGGTATACTTAGAGAACCCCAGAGATTCTGCTAAAAAGTTATTAGAAATAATCCACAACTTTAGCAAAGTTGCTGGTTATAAAATAAACCCACATAAGTCATCAGCATTCTTATATATCACTAACAAAATCCAACAGTCAGAGTTACAAAGAGAAATTCCATTTAAAGTAACTACTGATAATATAAAATATTTAGGAATCTATCTGCCAAGGGAAAATCAGAAACTTTATGAGCAAAATTACAGACCACTTTTCACACAAATTAAGTCTGATCTAACCAATTGGAAAAATATTAAATGCTCTTGGATAGGGCGAGCAAATATAATAAAGATGACAATATTACCTAAACTAATCTATTTATTTAGCGCTATACCAATCAGACTCCCAAAAAACTATTTTAATGACCTAGAAAAAATAACAACAAAGTTCATATGGAAAAACAAAAGGTCAAGAATTTCAAGGGAATTAATGAAAAAAAAATCAAATGATGGTGGCTTAGCTGTACCAGATCTAAAATTATATTATAGAGCAGCAGTTACCAAAACTATTTGGTATTGGCTAAGGAATAGATTAGTTGATCAGTGGAATAGATTAGGTTCAAGGGATAAAACAGTCAACAAATATAGCAACCTAGTCTTTGACAAACCCAAAGATCCCAGCTTTTGGGATAAGAACTTACTGTTTGATAAAAATTGCTGGGAAAATTGGAAACTAATATGGCAGAAACTAGGCATTGATCCATACTTAACGCCGTACACCAAGATAAGGTCAAAATGGGTTCATGACCTAGGCATAAAGAATGAAATTATTAATAAATTAGAGGAACATAGGATAGTTTACCTCTCAGACCTGTGGAAGGGGAAGGTCTTTATGACCAAAGCAGAACTAGAGATCATTACTGATCACAAAATAGAAAATTTCGATTATACCAAACTGAAAAGTTTTTGTACAAACAAAACTAATGCAGACAAGATTAGAAGGGAAGCAATAAACTGGGAAAATATTTTTACAGTCAAAGGTTCTGATAAAGGCCTCATTTCCAAAATATATAGAGAATTAACTCTAATTTATAAAAAATCAAGCCATTCTCCAATTGAAAAATGGTCAAAGGATATGAACAGACAATTCTCAGATGAAGAAATTGAAACTATTTCTAGTCATATGAAAAGATGCTCCAAGTCATTATTAATCAGAGAAATGCAAATTAAGACAACTCTAAGATACCACTACACACCTGTCAGATTGGCTAAGATGACAGGAAAAAATAATGATGATTGTTGGAGGGGATGCGGGAAAACTGGGACATTGATGCATTGTTGGTGGAGTTGTGAACGAATCCAACCATTTTGGAGAGTAGTTTGGAACTATGCTCAAAAAGTTATCAAACTGTGCATACCCTTTGATCCAGCAGTGTTACTACTGGGATTATATCCCAAAGAGATTATAAAGAAGGGAAAGGGACCTGTATGTGCACGAATGTTTGTGGCAGCCCTTTTTGTAGTGGCTAGAAACTGGAAACTGAATGGATGTCCATCAGTTGGAGAATGGCTGAATAAATTGTGGTATATGAAAATTATGGAATATTACTGTTCTGTAAGAAATGACCAACAGGATGATTTCAGAAAGGCCTGGAGAGACTTACACGAACTGATGCTGAGTGAAATGAGCAGGACCAGGAGATCATTATATACTTCAACAACAATACTAGATGATGACCAGTTCTGATGGATCAGGCCATCCTCAGCAACGAGATCAACCAAATCATTTCTAATGGAGCAGTAATGAACTGAACTAGCTATACCCAGAAAAAGAACTCTGGGAGATGACTAAAAACCATTACATTGAATTCCCAGTCCCTATATTTATGCACACCTGCATCTTTGATTTCCTTCACAAGCTAATTGTACAATAATTCAGAGTCTGATTCTTTTTGTACAGCAAAATAATGTTTTGGTCATGTATACTTATTGTGTATCTAAGTTATATTTTAATATATTTAACATCTACTGGTCATCCTGCCATTTAGGGGAGGGGGTGGGGGGGGGGGTAAGAGGTGAAAAATTGGAACAAGAGGTTTGGCAATTGTTAATGCTGTAAAGTTACCCATGTATATATCCTGTAAATTAAAGGCTATTAAATTAAAAAAAAAAAAAAAAAATGAAATTGTGGATCTTGACTCCATAAGGGATCAAATAACTGAATGGGGGATTTGTAAAAAAATTGGAAACAGTAAAAGTTATTACAAGATTTATTTCTTTGAGTAAAAATAAACGAGCACATGCATCTCATTAGTATGCAAATTTCCTTTCTTCTTTCATAAATAATAAAACATACCTAAAAATTCTTTTAAAATAAATTCTATTATATTTTATTGTCAGTAAATATTTGATTTGTATACTCATTTTATATACAAATATACCTGAGGTCATGTGAGCAGAAAGTAAGATAATCTCTAGCTAAAAGCCTTCCCACACTGAAGTCATAGGGAACCCCCCAGAATTATTTTTATAATACTGAAGATGCGCTGATATTCATGTAAATGACATTCCTTATTCATGACAGTGATGAAATTAATATCTAATATGAATTCTGAGATGGGAAATAAGAGATGCTTCTTGCCTGAAGGCATTACCACCTTGATAATATGCATAAGGTTCCTCTCTAGTATAGAACCTCTTTTAGTAAAATATTCAAAGAGGTAACTAAAAGCTCAGTTTGTCTCAAGTATGAATTGTTGTTGCTTCCTAAGAGTGGAGTTCAGTGTGAAACCATTCCACATTGATAACAGTTATGTTTCTTCTCAGTGTGGACTTCTTGAAGTCCAGGAATGCTGCAGCTCTGTCTGGGAGCCTTTCCACGTTGATTACATTCCTAAGTTTTTACCCAACTATGAATTCTCTGATGTAAAGCAATTTCAGATCAGTTGGATCTGAAAGCCTTTCCACATTGATTATATCCGCAAAGCTTTCCTCCAAGATGGATTTTCTGATGTTTAGCAACACAGGACCTCTGTGTGAAAACCTTTCCACATTGATTTTATCTCTTTAGCTTCTCTCCAGTGTGGATTTTCTGATGTGCCTTTAGATTATACCTCTGTGTGAAAGCTTTTCCACATTGATTACAAACAAAAGGTTTCTCTCCAGTGTGGACTCTCTGATGTTTAGCAAGGCGGTAAGGGAATGTGAAAGCCTTTCCACATTGACTACATTCATAAGGCTTCTCTCCAGTGTGGATTTTCTGATGTGCGTAAAGATTAGACCTCTCTGTGAAAGCCTTTCCACACTCATTACACACAAAAGGTTTCTCTCCAGTGTGGATTCTCTGATGTTTAGCAAGACAGGACCTTTGGGTGAAAGCCTTTCCACACTGATTACAATCAAAAAGGTTCTCTCCAGTGTGGATTCTCTGATGGACAGCAAGGTGGTAAGGAAATGTGAAAGCCTTTCCACATTGACTACATTCATAAAGCTTCTCTTCACTGTGGACTCTCTGATGTTTATCAAGACTGGATCTCCATGTAAAAGCCTTTCCACACTGATTACAATTAAAAAGTTTCTCTCCAGTGTGGATTCTCTGATGTTTAGCAAGACGACACCTCCATCTAAAAGCCTTTCCACATTGATTACAAATAAAAGGTTTCTCTCCAGTATGGACTCTTTGATGTTTATCAAGACTGGACCTCCATGTGAAAGCCTTTCCACACTGATTACAATAAAAAAGGTTCTCTCCAGTGTGGATTTTCTGATGTACAGCAAGTTGGAAAGGGAATGTGAAAGCTTTTTCACATTGACTACATTCATAAGGCTTCTTTCCAGTGTGGATTTTCTGATGTGCATTGAGTGTATAGCTATGTGTGAAAGCCTTTCCACATTGATTACAAGCAAAAGGTTTTGCTCCAGTGTGGATTCTCTGATGTTTAACAAGAAGACACCTCCATCTGAAAGCCTTTCCACAAAGATTACAATAAAAAAGGTTCTCTCCAGTGTGGATTCTCTGATGTACAGCAAGGCGGTAAGGGAATGTGAAAGCCTTTCCACACTGACTACATTTATAAGGCTTCTCTCCAGTGTGGATTTTCTGATGTGCATTAAGAGTATAGCTGTGTGTGAAAGCCTTTCCACAATGAGTACATTCATAAGGTTTTTCTCCAATGTGAATTTTTTGATGTGTATTAAGATTAGAGCTCTGTGTGAAAGCCTTTCCACATTGATTACAAACAAAAGGTTTCTCTCCAGTGTGGATTCTCTGGTGTTTAGCAAGACGACACCTCCATCTGAAAGCCTTTCCACATTGATTACAATCAAAAGGTTTCTCTCCAGTGTGGACTCTCTGATGTTTGGCAAGATGACACCTCCATCTGAAAGCCTTTCCACATAGATTACAATCAAAAGGTTTCTCTCCACTGTGGATTCTCTGATGTTTAGCAAGACGACACCTCCATCTGAAAGTCTTTCCACATTGATTACAATCAAAAGATTTCTTTCCAGTGTGGATTTTCTGATGTCTAGAAGTCTCCTGGGAGTGAAAAGGCTCTATTTCTTCACTGAAGCATTTGCTATATTTACTATCCTGAAGATAATCATTCCCTGAGGAAATTTTCTTACAATGATTTAGGGTTGAAGACTGTTCAAATCTCTTTCCAATTTCAACAAGTTGACATTCACTCTTTGGATGTTGATCTGCCTTGACATTAGAACCATGGATTACTTTCAACTTGAAGTCACAGGAACCATCAATCATGACTCTCTGCAGATCACATTCTTCCACAAAAATTCCCAGCTTTCTAGTTAACTCACTTACTTGGAATCTGGTCTCTACATCTGAAAAAAAAAATACACAATCAAATATATACACACACAGACACAGACACACAAATATATGCAATATCAATCATTACTGAAGACTTATGAATCTCATAACTTTCTCATCACCAACCTAAGTGCAGGAAAACTTTCTGGCTGTACTCTTGGAGTTCACATTAGTATTGAGTAGACTATGTCACTCTAAGGAAAAGAGAAAGGAGGTAAGAGTGACAAAGGAGATGTGCATCACAAAGGGCTGGTCCCATCATGGACTTACTCAGAGCTAAACAATCCCATTCAACAAAAGCGGCAGCTACAAGGCAGCAAGACCATCGGACTAAGCATGAACAGATTAGGACGACTCAGTGGGAGATGAGTTTGTTCCTCATTTCAAGGGAAAGATATGTCAACATGTAATTTTCAACATTGCAGCAGGCGAGAGCAACTATCACAGAACTGTTGTACAGTCCCATATCTGGACCAGAACACTTTTAGATATCTAATTGATTTGATGAAAATGATGGGGAAATTCAGAAGAAACTAAATAAAAATTGAAGACTCTATAAAGTTTACAAGTAAATTATTGCATCCATCTCTAAGAAGGTAGTGTCTAACTCCACCAAAAGTTAAGTGAAGCAAAATTTAGAGACATTCTGAGTCCAAGGTTCTAGACTAAGTAAGAGTGCACCTGAAATTAGTTGTCCTTTATAGGTTTTTATTGTTGTTGTTTTGCTGATAGTAAAAATCCAAAGCACTTTTATGATGTTCTGAAAGCTATTTATGGGTCAAAGACCTAAGGTGTATCTCAACTACTCAGTGCTGATAGACCCACTCATTAGGGATAAGGACATGATCTTAGAAAGATTCATTGAACACTTCCAGAATTTATCGAATATCATCAAACACTATTCAAAACACTAACCATTTATTACTGATTGTCCTTAACCCCTCTCTAGTCATTTCACAACTGATGGGTATCTCTACAATTTACAGTCCTTTGTTACCAAAAAGAGACCTATTATAAAATTTTTTTGCAATATATAAGTTCTTTTACTTTTTCCTTCATCATCTTGGGAATCAGACCTAAAATTCACAGGGACTGATCAAGTGGTACACACAGTTGTACAACTTAGCACAATTTCATATTGTTCTCTAAAATGTTGGATCTACCAATACTGAGTTAGCATTCTAAAAATGGCATCTTAAGCTTGTTTTAATTTGTAATTTTCTAATTTAATGCTCTAAAGATTTAGGACATTGTTTTTAAGTGACTACAAATTATTTGGATTTTTTCATTGGAAAATTAGTTTTTCCTATTCTTTAGCCATTTATCAACTGATGAATAACTTGTATTCTTATATATTTTAAAAAGTTCTTTATATATTTGAGATGAGATCTTTTATCTGAAAACAATTTCCTACTTTTCCTTATGAACTTGAGTAAATTGTTTTACAAAACTTTTTCTTTAGATATTTGAGATGAGATCGTTATCTGAAAACAATTTTCTATTTTCCTTATGAATTTGAGTAATTTTTTTTACAAAACTTTTTAAACTTAGTGTTTGAAACTGTCCATTTTATACCTCACCATGTTCTTTAATAGTTGTTTAGTCATAAATTCTATACTTCTTCATAAATGATAGTTAATATGCAAAAATATATGTACTTTAATTTCTTATGATATCTAATTTACATCTTGATCATGTATCAATTTTGACCTTATCTTAGTCAATGTTATAAGATTGTGGTCTATGCCCAGTTTCAGTTTTATTGTTTTCTAGCTTTTTCCACAATTTTTCCATAACCATAATTACCAAATTCTGTGGTAATTTCCACATTACCAAATAATGAATTCTCAACACAAAAACTTGTCTTTACTTTTCAAACACAAAGTTACTCTAAACCAGGGGTCCTCGACATTTTAAACAGGGGGCCAGTTCATTGTCCCTCAGCCTGCTGGAGTGTCAGACTACAGTAAAAACAAAAACTTTGTTTTGTGGGCCTTTAAATAAAGAAATTTCACAATCCTGGGATAAATGTCCTCAGTTGCCGCATCTGGCCCATGGGCCGTAGTTTGAGGACCCCTGCTCTAAACATTTCATGCAAAGTATTATATATCTACAAAGTATGATAATCTACTTTTTTAACTCTCAGTCAATTCCAGATAGGGTTAATTATTCATTTATTATTATTATTAGTTTAGTTTAAAATTTTTTATTTATAGTATTTTTAATTCCTGGAATAAAGCAAGCATTTCCATAACATGGTATAATAAAAATGATTGCATGTGAAAAAACAAATCAATTCTGTATTAAATTTACAATAGTTATCACATAAAATTTTAATTCCCTTTTTTCTTTTTTCCTACACCCCTGCCCAAAAGATGACTACCTTTAGACATCTTTTTTTTTTTTTTTTTTTCCTGAGGCAAATGGGCTTAAGTAACTTGCCCCAGGGTCACACAGTTAGGAAGTGTTAAGTGTCTGAAGCCAGATTTGAACTCGGGTCCTCCTGACTTCAGGGCTGGTGCTGTATCCACTGCAACCTAGCTGCCTGCATATTTTATTATTAAAACAATACTGCTGTTATTGTATACAACATTCTTTTAGGTCTGCTCATTTCACTTTTCTTGATTTGGTACAAATCTTTCCATGTTTTTCTAAAATCACTGAGCTCATTATTTATAGTGCAGCAATGTTCCATTAAATCATATACCAATAGGTAATTAGCTTTAAGTGCTTGGTTGTCTGATTCAAGTGCATCTATTCAGAGTTTCAGCCCTTTGCAATCCTTTGATCATTTATCAATTGGGGAATGACTGGTATTCTTCTAGCTTTTAAAAGATCTTTGTATTTTTAAGATATGAGATCTTTATCTGAGAAACTGTCTACAAATGATTTTACTCAATTTGTTCCTTTTCTTCTGGATGTCAGCTACATTTGCTTTATTTATAAAAATTCTTTGAATTTGAGGGAATCCAAAATTTATTCATTCTGCACCTCACTATGGTCGGTCCTTTGTTCAAAAATTTTTCTCTTACCCATAAATTTGCAATAAATACCATATCCTTCAAAGTGTTTCATAAAACCTTTTAAATCTAGATCATGTATCCATTTTAACTTTATCTTGAGAAAGGGTAATATTGGTAAATGCCCAATTTTCACCATATTTTTTTCCAGTTTTCCCTACAATTTTTATCAAATAATGAATTCTTATCCCAAAATCTTATCTTTACATTTCTCAAATACCAGGTTATCAAATTTGATACTGTAAAAGTTATCTACTCTGTTCCATTGATTTACTTTCTATTTCTTAGTAAAAAATAGTTTTGATAACTTTATAATAGAGGTTTAAGAGCCGATACTGTTAAACCTCTATCCTTAACAATTTTTTTTTCATTACTTACTTTGATATTCTTGGTGTTTTTTCTTTCAAATTATTTTTATTATTTTTTTAGATCAATCAATTTTTGGAAACTGAATTTGGAAGCTATTGAATCTATAAATTTAGATAAAATTTATCATAATGGTTCTACCTATCAAGAACAAGTCATTTTCAAATTAAGACAACTCTAAGATACCACTACACACCTGTCAGATTGGCTAAGATGACAGGAAAAAATAATGATGATTGTTGGAGGGGATGTGGGAAAACTGGGACATTGATGCATTGTTGGTGGAGTTGTGAACGAAACCAACCATTCTGGAGAGTAGTTTGGAACTATGCTCAAAAAGTTATCAAACTGTGCATACCCTTTGATCCAGCAGTGTTACTACTGGGCTTATATCCCAAAGAGATCATAAAGAAGGGAAAGGGACCTGTATGTGCGCGAATGTTTGTGGCAGCCCTCTTTGTAGTGGCTAGAAACTGGAAACTGAGTGGATGTCCATCAGTTGGAGAATGGCTGAATAAATTGTGGTATATGAATATTATGGAATATTACTGTTCTAAGAGGTTTGGCAATTGTTAATGCTGTAAAGTTACCCATGTATATATCCTGTAAATAAAAGGCTATTAAATAAAATAAATAAATAAAAAAATAAAAGTCAATCACATGCCACCTTCAAAAAAAAAAAAAAAAAAAAAGAATATTACTGTTCTGTAAGAAATGACCAGCAGGATGATTTCAGAAAGGCCTGGAGAGACTTACACGAAGTGATGCTGAGTGAAATGAGTAGGACCAGGAGATCATTATATACTTCAACAACAATACTATATGATGACCAGTTCTGATGGACCTGGCCATCCTCAGCAACAAGATCAACCAAATCATTTCCAATGGAGCAGTAATGAACTGAACCAGCTACGCCCGGAGAAAGAACTCTGGGAGATGACTAAAAACCATTACATTGAATTCCCAATCCCTATATTTATGCCCACCTGCATTTTTGATTTCCTTCATAAGCTAATTGTACAATATTTCAGAGTCTGATTCTTTTTGTACAGCAAAATAACGGTTTGGTCATGTATACTTATTGTGTATCTAAGTTATATTTTAATGTATTTAACATCTATTGGTCATCCTGCCATCTAGGGGAGGGGGTGGGGGGGTAAGAGGTGAAAAATTGGAACAAGAGGTTTGGCAATTGTTAATGCTGTAAAGTTACCCATGCATATAACCTGTAAATAAAAGGCTATTAAATAAAAATAAAAAAAAAAAAAAAAGAAAAAGTCATTTTTCTTGAATTGTTTATATTTAACTTCATTTCTATACAATTTTAAAAAATATTTATAGTCATGTACTTCCAGGGGTTAGTTTGGTAGGTAAGTTCCAGGAAGTTTATATTGCCTAGACCAATTTTGAATATGGTATCTTTTACTATTTCTTCTTGCACAGCTTTATTGATGATTATAGGAATGCTGATAAGTTATGTCACATTACTTCATATTCTCCTCTGCTAAAGTTATTAAACAATTAAACAAAGTTTCTTGTTGAGTCTTTTCAATATTCCAAGGATATCATATCTTCAAAAAGAGTTTTATTGCCTCATCCTCTATTCTGATTCCTTCTGCTTTTTTCCCTCATTTCTATTTCTAGGATTTCCAATAGAATTCCCAAATAGTATCCATGATTGTAAGCATCCTTGTTGAACACATCTTTCTAGGAAGACTGCTAATTTACCTCTATTACAAATAATGCTTGCTGATGGTATAAGGAAAAAGCTACTTATATTTCCAAGTGTTTTTAATAGAAATGAGTGCTGTGGATTTTCTTTCTTGTTTGGATTCTTGGCTTAGGTAGCAATACCATTCTTGTTTCATAAAAGGAGTCTGAAATATGCCTTCTTTGCCTGTAATTTTAAAATATTTAATGCTGGAATCAGTTGACTTTTAATATTAGGTAGAATTCTCAGGGACATCTGTCTAATCCTTGTGTATTTCCTTGAGAAGTTCATTTATGGCCTATCCAATTTCTTTCTCCAAATTCAATTGACTTAGGTATTCTATTTTCTCCTCTGTTCACCCTATGAGAATAAGATTTTACCACATGCCCTCCACTTCTCACCTGTTTCGTCTATCTCAGTTCTTCTTTCAGGACTTGTTTTAATTCCTTCATTTTACCTCTCCCCATCCAATATTATTTAAAAAAAAAAAAATTTTTTTTAAGAATTAACTCATCATATTCAACTGAATCCAAGGTTTGCTTTCAAACTACTCCAGTAATGATGACATTTCTACATATAAAAAAAATCAATAGTTTGACCTCATTGAGCCCCTTATACCTCCTCTTTAATATTTACCTCATATTTTCCCTAGATTATCTATGTCTAATTTTCAATTGAGTTCTGGTCTTTTTGTCATAAAGATCTGAATATTTTTCCATTTATTGTATGACCTTTATTTTTCCCCCATTCAGCTTTGCTGGGTAAATCATTTTTGGTCAGAATTTCAGCTTCCTTGCTCTATAAAATACAATGCCCCAAGCCCTGCAGTCTTTTAATTTAGAACCTTATTTTTTATCTTGATTTATTTTATCAGTTTTTCCTCAGTCATGCCTATTTGATATCTCTGAAGACTTTTTAAGTTTTGTCCAAGGACATTTTTAGGGCTTTGAAATAGGAGTGTAAATCTTGTAAATTTTACTTTATTTCTTTGAGTATGGACCCAGATTGTCTCAATCCCCAGAGTAGCTATTATGTTCAGGTTTTCTCCTTTGCCACATCATTTTTATTTTTATATTATTTTATTCTAAACCACTTATTATTATTATTATCATTGTCAGCTCTCTAGCCCTGATTTTGGTGGGGAGTCTTCAGGTCCTTCTCACCATCATTTGCAGAGTTCTCTCGGGGCCCCACCCCTGGGCCCTCCCTAGTACCCCTGAGTGCAGGCCAGGGCTCTGTCCCACTGTCCCAGGCCAGGCTCCCTCTCCCTTTGGTCTGCAGCCACAAACCTCAGCTGGCTCCTCTGCCCAGTGAGTGAGACCAGGGTCTCTGCTCTCCTACAAGTGCCCACAGCCAGCAGGGTCCCTATCCCCTCTCTCCTCCCAGCTGTGGGCTGGTTCTTTCTTGGCCACAGGTTAGGACTGATCTGCTCAGCACAACAGGCCCTGTTCTAGCCACAACCTGGGGGCCTTCCTTCCTCCCTTTCCAAGCCCATCACCCACCCACCCTCACAGTCCCAGAGGGGAAAGCTGCCCCATGGTCTGCTCTTCTTGGACTGATCAGAATCTCCCTGCAGGTGTTGGCCCTTCATGTGGGGCCAAGCTCCACCCCAGGGGGTCAGGGCCTCCCCAGGGACCTGTCCAGATGTTTCAGCAGCACAAATTCTGGACTTTGAACCCTCTCTGCTGGTCCCAGGTCACATTCGGATGGTTTTTTCTTGTGTTTTTGGCACTCTAGGAGAGCCAAGCATTTCCTGCCCTATTCTCCCTTCTTACCAGAATCCCCTTCCATGGTTTTTAGAGTGATGTTTTCAGTGAATTTGTCAGATACCTGGCCTGGGGATGAACAAGGCAACAAGGTCAGCCCCCTGACTGAGGGCCACTGATTGAACTTGAAAAGAAAGGAAACGATCCTTACCCAGGGACAGCAGGTTCTGGACACTCTCCAGCATGACCTCCTTGTACAGCTCCTTCTGAGAAGGGTCCAGGAGCCCCCACTCCTCCTCGGTGAAGTCCACAATAATGTCCCTGAATGTCACCAACTCCTAAACCAACAAAAGTCACTGATTTAGAGCCAAGAGGCACAATTCATCTCTTCCAACCCTCATCACCTTAGAGGAGGAAACTGAAGAAGGGATGGGATTTGCCTAAAGCTTCAGAGAAGCTTTAGGAGGGTCAGAGCCAAGAGCTGAAGTCAGTAAGAGCCCAAGGGAATACTGGAGAAAGCATTTTCTATTCGAAATGATTATTATGGTGGAATTTTAAAAAAAGCTGGAAAAATGTCTTACTAGACGGCTGCTCGCAGCGGCATTAGGGAGAACATTTGGGTCTATAGAAGGTGTGGAGGAAAGAGAGACCAGATCATGTGAGATTGCTCCTCACCAGGAGTGTCCTAAGTGAGGCATGAAGAAGATTCTAGGAAGAGTTTGGCAAGTCCTGTGCATTCGGGGTGGGAGAAGGGAGGAGGAACCTTAACAGTGATCACTGAGGAGAGAACAAAGATGCGCTTTTCCAGGAGTTCCGTCATTTTGGAGCAATTCTAGCTCGTTCTTATAGATCAACATCTGTTCCCTTTTTAAAAAATACATTTTGATTTCTTGTTAAAACACCTGATTTATGTTCTACTTTTAATCTATATTTGGCTTTTAGTTTCCTTTATTTGTATTATTGACTTTTTGAGCCATTAGATAATTTGTGATTATTTTCCCTAATTTTTTTAGATTCTCAAGAATTAAAGTTTCCCTTTTCCCGGCATTCCCTTCATGGGCGTTCTTCCCTGCGCTGCATTTATTCGCAGCGCAAACCATCCCTCTGGGAAGGCCTTTTCTGGTCCCTCCCACATCACGGGGGTCAGAACAGCCCCTTCCCCTGCTCTCTCGCTCCTTTGTGGCCCCGTTTCCCACCAGAGAAGTCGGAGATGGCTCCTCTTCTCCGGACAAATACAGCAGCTTCCTCTAAAACGGGGCTCAGGGATCGGGCCACGAGCTCCCCGCCGTGCGCTGCCCGTCCCGGCCTCCACAACCCCCCGCCCCGGTGCCCGCCCGCTTTCCCCTGGGGCCCTGCCCGACGCCGAAGCCGAGGCAGCGGCTCCAGCGTCCCCAGGCTCGCTCAGCCAGCTCCACCCACTGGGACATCGGACGCCCCCGGGAACGTCCCCATTAAGGGCTCCCCCTACAGAGAGTCCCCTGAACACCTGGGGGGGGGGCTGCACTCACCTGGGACGGGGGGCTCCGGCTGCCGGGGGCCATGTCTCTGGTTCCGGGCGAGGGTGCTCGGCCGGGCCGGGGGGGGGGGGGGGGGAGCCCAGGGAGGGAGGCCGGCTCTGAGGCTCCTGGGCGCAGGCTGGATGCGGACCTGCCCACAACGAGAGAGATGTCAGGGCAGGACAATGGGGAGCGGCGCCCCCCGGGAGGGTGGCAGGGAGGGTCAGGCCTGGGAATGACCTGGCTCTGAGCAGGAGGACGACTTGCTTCTCCCCAAGCTCATGTCCCTGGCCCAGCGCCTTACAGAGACCGGGGCCCCCGGCGGACTGAGACCAGGCAGAGCCTCAGGGCCCCCCGGGCCGGCGCTCGCCTTCCCCTGCTGCCAGGAAGGGGCGCGCAGGTCAGGCAGCCGTGACCCCCGGTGGGGACGACGCCCCGGGAACTCGGGCGCGCCCCTGAGACTGCACTTGAGGAGGAGCAGCCCCGGGAGTCTGGGGGGGGGAGCCCCCGAAAGCGGAGCCCGGTCTGGGTCACACACGGACCGACGCCCCGGACCCCCGGGAGGGAAAGAGGCCAAGCAAGGGGCAGAGCCGGGCAGGGAGCCCAGACTGTCCTCCGGCCAATGGGGGCTGGCGGAACGAGCGGCACTTAGGGAGCTGCGGCGGCACCCGCCCGCCCGGGAGTTAGTGCTGGGCAGAAGGGAGCTCCCGGGGAGAGTGGGAGGGGCTGCTCCCTGCCCTGGCCCCTCCCCCCGACGCACGCCGCCAGAGGCCGTGCCCGCGCAACCCTGGGGGCGGGGGAGGCTCCCTCTCGGGGCTCCCCAGGCCGACTCCCGGGATAGCCAGCGCCGGCCCCTCCCCCAGCGCAGCGCAGGCACCCGGGGCCGGTCCCACGGTTCCGGGCCCCGCGCCACGCGGGCTGTTCCACTTCTGCACAGCTCGTACTCGCCGACACCCTCGTGCACGCGCAGCCCCCCCACTCTCAGACCCTACACACCCGCACAAGCTTCCCGGGGCTCGGCCACGCGAACTGAGGACAGCGGGAACCGGCACCAGGAAGGGGGGGGGGGTCCCGAGTGGGGGGGGGCGGGGAAGCGGAGCCGCGCCTGCGCACTGATGCCCTCCTCCCCTCCTCCCCTCCCCTACTCACCCAGCTCAGGAGTAGGAAGAGCAGAACCAACCCTGCCCCTCCCCCACCAGGAAAAGTGCCCCTTGAGTCCTAGAGGAGGCGGGGCAGAGGCGGGGTTGGGCGTGGCAGCGAGGTATTCTGGGACTTGGGTGTGCACGTGACCAGGGTTCCTGGGCTGGGTAGGGGCCCTCCCCCCAGCCGCCCGTCTTCTACTTCCGGTTCGGTTCCTGCTCCCCATTCCTTGCCCTGCTTTAGCTTGTAACCTGGGGGTGGGGCCTGTGCTCTGTCAGACCCCCGAGAGTTCAGGCCGGCACCGGGCGCATAGTAGGCGCTTAACGAGCGCCAACGCCCCGGGAGAGGCGGTGCCGTCCTCAGCCCATTCTTACACTCAGGGAAACTGAGGCAGAGGCTGCTTCTGCTCAAAGCCCTGGAAGTGCCCCAGTGCCTCTTGGCTTCGGAGGTGCGGGGGGAGGGAAGGGGGGGCCGGGATCCAGAGGCTTGGGGTGCCGGGGGCAGAGTGCTAGGCCCGCAGCCAGGGGGCCTCCAACTCCTGGGAAACGCGCTCCCCTTGCCGCGCCTCCATGCCTCAGTTTCCCCACTTGCACACACGTGACCCTGGAACGCGCCCGCCCCCGGACCATGTGGGACCCGGGTGTGGCCCCTATCCCCCTCACTTTCCTCACCTGGGTGACCTACGCCCCGGGAGCATTCCCCTCGCGCTTTGTGCCTCAGTTTCCTCCTCTGCACAGGAAGGTCACAAGCACTTCATCTGTCCGGGAGGATGATCCATTAGTAAGCTGTGGGGGGCCCCGGTTGCTAACGCCCCAGCCCCCCATTCCAAGAGAAGCTGGGGAGCTCTGGGCCCCCCTTCCCATCAGGCCGAGGACCCCGGGCCCTCTCTCGGGCTTGCCGTGTCCATCTCTTGGCGAAGCCGTGGTCCCAGTCTTGGAGGGCCAGTGGCCTGCCCCGCCCCGTCTGCCTCCATGTCGAGCTGCCTCGCTCTGGCCCAGGATCATCAGTTGCTCCTCTGTAAAAAGCAGATAATCCAGCGTCCCCCTCTCCGCCTCGCGGCGTGGATGAAGCCCACGTATTGTTCTGGACCTCCCGGGCCCCCCTCCCTCCACGGTCCAGTCCCAACTCCCATTAAGCCAGACTCCTCCTGCAGAGGTCCCGAGCAGCCTCCCCCGCCAGGGCCTCTTAGGCCTCCACACTGCCTCTGGTGTCTCCCCCCTCCCCCCACACCAGGTGGTATCTCCCCTAACTTCACTCTGCTTCCCAAGCCCACTTTTCTGTACGGCCAAGTAACTTTTGGGGAAGCCGAGTCCTTCCATTATTTAACCTGCCAACTAATGCCTCCCCCCCCCCCCATGGAGGGCTCCCTTTCTTCCATTGAGGAACTTGGCTTTCACATGCTCTCTCAACTCTATTTCCTATTTACCATTTCCAGTGTCCGTTGTTTCCCTTCATTTTGGCCCCTAAATAAATCTGCCTTTTGCCAAAGGGAATGGCCGTGGTGAGCTCTTCACCAATTTTCCATGCCTGCTGCCATCTAGTTCCAAACCCCATACCATAGATACATCTTCTTGGCCACCTTCTTGACAGAAGGCAAGATGGGCAAACCCCAGTATTTTTCCTAGGCCTCATGTGTATGGGTGTCATCCCTCAAGTGGGGGTGTCACTGCTGGGACCACCCTGATCACTGGGTATTGAGTAATGGACCAGAAAATGGGGAATTAAAATGCCTTTCTAGGCTTAAAGGTAAGATTTTGAGTTTTTGGAGGTGTTTGAGTCCCCGATATTGCAGAAGGACCTGGTGTAGTGTCTGTCCATCTAAGATTTAAAAAGCTCACTTGTCTCTGTATTGTTCCTGTCTCCAAGCTTTTTTTATCAATCCCAGTTTACCTTGTTTTTGCAATTCAAACTAACCTGAACTTTCCCTAAATTAAGCTTCTCTCCTGGGAAGAGAGATTAGAGGACCAGCTTGTGGTTATGTCCAGCCTCTCTGATGTATAGTAGGCTCCCCAAAACCATCTCTCCATATCTTGAAGTCAGCCTCAGTTTCTTTCTTTTTTAAAAGCTTTTGATTTTTCAAAACATGCATGAATAATTTTACAACATTGACACTTGCAAAACCTTCTGTTCCAAAATTTCCCCTCCTTCCCCCACTTTCTCCCCTGGATGGCAAATAGTTCAATATATGTTAAACATGGTAGAAATATATGTTAAATCCAATATACGTATCCATATTTATACAAATATCTTGCTGCACAAGAAAAATAAAATTAAACCAGAAAAAATGAGAAAGAAAATAAAATGCAAGCAAACAACTTTTGAGAGAGAGTGAGAATGCTATGTTGTGTTCCACACTGTGTTCCCATATTTCTATCTCTGGATAAAGATGGATCTCTTCATCCCTGAACAATTGGAATTGGTTTGATTCATCTCATTGTTAAGGAGAGCCACGTCCATCAGAATTGATCATCATATAATCTTGTTGTTGCTGTGTATAATGATTGCCTGGCTCTGCTCACTTCACTCAGCATCAGGTCCTGTAAGTCTCTCCAGGCCTCTCTGAAATCAAAACATTTCTTATAGAACAACATTCATATACCATAACTTATTCAGCCATTCTCCAAATCATGGGCATCTACTCAGTTTCCAGTTTCTGGCCAATACAAAAAGGGTTGCCACAAACATTTTTGCACATATGGGTCCCTTTCCCTCCTTTAAGATCTCTTTGGGATATAAACCCAGTAGAAACACTGGTGGCTCAAAAGGTGTGCACAGTTTGATAACGCTTTGGGCATAGTTCCAAATTGCTCTCCAGAATGGTTGGATTCGTTCACAATTCCACCAACAATGTATCAGCGTCCCAGTTTTCCCACATCCCCTCCAATCTCTATCATTATCTTTTCCTGTCATCTTAGCCAATCAGTGTGTAGTGGTACCTCAGAATTGTTTTAATTGGCGATTCTCTGATCAATAGTGATTTAGAACACCTTTTCATATGACTAGAAATGGTTTTAATTTCTTTATCTGAAAATTTTTTATATCCTTTGATCATTTATCAATTGAAGAATGGTTTGAATTCTTATAAATTTGAGTCAATTCTCTATATATTTTAAAAATTATCAGCCTCAGTTTCTTTAGATGGGAACCTTTTGTGTCCCCAACTTCCTGAGTCCTAATACCTCAAGTATATAGAAGGGTATGGTCCTTTCAGCTTCTCTTTTAGAGATAGTTTCTGTCTCTCTGTCTCTGTCTCTTTCTCTCTCTCTCTCTCTCAGTCTCAGTCTTTGTCTTTCTCTATCTCTATTTCTCTATCCCTGTCTCTCTTCCTCTTCCCCCCATCTCCTTTCCTCCTCTCCCTCCTCTCTGTCTTTCTCCTCCCTCTCTGTCTCTTTCCTTCCCTCCCTCTCTCTCCCTTCTTCCTCCCTCCCTCCTCTTTCTTTCTGTCCTTCCCTCCCTCTGTTTCTCTCTCCTCCTCCCTTCCTCCTCCCTTCCTTTTGTCTCTCTCCCCATGTCCCCACCCCTTGAATAGGCCATGGAATATGAGATTCCTTAAATGAGGAAAATAGGATAAAATTATATCCAACAAATAATTTGTTCCATTGCTAAAAAAAATAAAAATAAACAAATAAAAAAAACTGGTTCTTTTTGCATAAGCTTTTGGAATCAAAGTAGTTTATATTGAATGAGGAAAGATAGAAGTAGGCTTTTGTATATTTTTATAATATAATATATTTTAAATACTTTGCCACTGCTAGACATACATCTATGCCATAGAAACATCATAAATGTTTTAGACTTTCAGGTTAATTCTGAAAAAAAAAAAAGATCTCATTCAGTTAGATTAAGTATTTTAAATTAAGTTTCAATCATTCTACTTAAATTCATGTAGAACTAATCCGAAATAAGCTTTGGTTTTGGGATTTTTAATATAAATTCAGCTAATTTATCAGTTCATTGTAGCTTCCAATGAATATTTCTCCCCTTTCCAATGAAAATTTTGATCCTCTTCCATATTGATTTTCCCGAAAATAATTCCAAAGATGAAGGCTGAAATTGGCCAAGTGTTCTAGATCTGAGATCAGACTGTCACTCTCATGTGTTCTCGCTGACATTTAATGGAAAGTCATGCAACTTCTACTAAAATGGCAAGTGCAAAATGGTAATGCAGTTGAAATTCCAGATTTTATTATAGTTAAATTCTCTGTAGAAAGTTGTCATTTCTGATGCTTTAATATTGAATTTCTAAAATTATCATTACTAATTTATCCTTAAGAAATCACAGTGACTATTTATTGTTGGCATTTTAGTGGCTGAATTAGTAAGGATACAGAAAGACGATCAAGTTACTAAGTCCTAAGTTTCTAGAACAAGTCCTTGCCACTTGGCCAGAAAGTTAGCTCCCTCTTTTATGCAAGAAACTATTCAAAAGATGGGCAACACCCCTTTGCCCATTGAAGCAGCCATGATTCCAGTGGAAGATGGCAAATTCCAGCCCTTATCCCCAGAATTTCTGCTCCCCAAAAGATAGAAAAGAAGAAATGAAGGCTCACAGCCCAGGATCTACCGTGTAGACAAGGATTGGGGAACAATTAAAAACCTTTTTGCTTCTTGTCTCCAAGAAAACCCCCACCCTAACATTTTCCTTAACTCTCTTTTACCACTTTATAGACCATTAGAATTGCTAGATCTTCTACTCAGTTTAGCATGAAACCCTCAGTCTTCTCCTTTGCTCAAAAGTAAGGAGGCCCCCCCCCTTTTAAATCCCACTCCTCCAAAGCAGCAGGTCCCTAGGAAAGCTAAATTTTTTGCTGGGACAGAGGGTGACCTAATAGTGAACTGGGGTATTGTTGATTGGATTTATTGGGGGGCCTCAGATAGATGATTTCATTTTGCATAAACCCTGATTTATCTGGGACACTGGAACTGTGAGTGTCCGCTACAGAGGGGTGGGACTGGGACTGGTCCTTGTGGGTCCAAGGGCCTTTTGGCACATCTCATCCTGCCTAGGATCTGTTCTTGGGGGGAAAGAGCATGTGATCCAGGGAGACCCCTGGGGAGATCCAAATTCTCTTTCCAATTACTTATACAAAGCACTTTTTACCAGCTCTTTCAGCCCCAGAAGGGAGAGGGCTGAGGAGGCCTGGGTCCAGCCCCTCCCCTCCTCCTCAGGCCTACTAGGTCTGAAAATCTCCTTCTGAGATTGGGAAAGATTTTCACTGGCCCATCCCCCAGAAAATTCCGGCATCCTTAGGTACCCCAAAGCCAATGCTTTGGGTCTATAGAACTGGGTGATTAGAGCCATAGAACTGCTTGGAGTTGAGGCAGATTGTGGGCTTTGGGCGACTAACCGTTAAGTTGTTTGGCCACTTGTCTTGTTTCTTCTTAATTGGCTCATTTGCTGTGAGACTTAGTAAATACTCATTGATAATAAGGGTTATTTCTGGAAGCCCAGAACAAAAATGTTGCTTGAACTCAGACCCCTCTATGGTCCCCAAAGGTTTGCAGCAAAATTGCCCAAGGAAGCAGCTCCTCTCTGTGGGATTTTCCAATACAATATTGAATAGTAAAGGTGATAGTGGACTATGGAATGAATGCACAACCTGTGAAAATGCCAGAAATCAGACCAGCTGTTCTGGCTCTCACAGAGATCATGAAAATCGAGAGAAAGAAAAGACAAAAAGACACCAGTGTTCTTCCAAACTGAAGTAGTAACAAGAATAAAGTAGAGATCTTTGTTATCATTAATTGTGCCCTTAAATGCTTTCTAACCAAATGTTGCTAAGGAAGCACAAAACAGTAGATAAATCAGTGTATGAAGGGACTGTGTGCAAGTTGGGTTCAAGGAGAAACTTTAACATTCTTAGACAAACTGTCTCTCCTCCTATCTGGGCAGGTGACTTATCATTCCTGAAAATCCATTCCCATAACATCTCAACACTCCTGAAGCTTCCCAGCCTCTGCCAGACAATGAGAAGGCAGGCTGAAGTGGGGGTTTGTGCTAGATCAGAATGACACAAATTACAGCAAATTGAATGCAGATTGAGCAGGCCAGAATGCCTAGGAAAGTACAGCCTGGAAATAGAGCAAGCTATGCACAGGTTAGGCAGATGTGATTACCTGGGAGGGCACAGTGGGCAACCTTATTTCACTCCTGATCTTATTGGGAATGGTTCTAGTTTGTCTCCATTACATATAATACTTACTGATGGGTTTAAATAGGTGCAATTGATCATTTTTAAGGAAAATTCCATTTGTTCCTATACTTTCTAATGTTTTTTAATAGGAATGGGTCTTGGATTTTGTCAAATGCTTTTTCTACATCTATTGTGATAATCATGTTTTTGTCAATTTGGTTATTCATACAGTCAATTATACTAAGAGTTTTCCTAATACTGAATCAGCCCTGTATTCCTGCTATAAATCCTACTTGGTCTTAGTGTATTATCTTGGAGATAACTTGCTATAATATCTTTGCTAATATTTTATTTAAGATTTTTGCATCAATATTCATTAGGGAAATTGGACTATAATTTCTTTTTCTGTTTTGACCCTATCAGGGTTAGGCATAAGCACTGTATTTGTATCATAAAAAGAATTTGATAAAATTCCTTCTTTCTTCATTTTTCTAAATAGTTTGCATAGTATTGGAATTAAGTAGTCATAAATATTTAATAGAATTCACATGTAAATCCATCTGGCCCTAGAGATTGTTTCTTAGGGAGTTGGTTAATAGCTTGTTCAAATTTTTTTTTCTAAAATGAGACTATTTAAGTAATTTATTTCCTCCTCTGTTAATCTGGGCAATCTATATTTTTATAAGTATTCATCCATTTCACTTAGATTATCATATTTATTGGCATGCAGTTGGGTAAAATAGTTCCTAATTATTGTGCTAATTTCCTTGTCACTGGTGGAGAGTTAATCCCTTTCATTTTGGATACCAACAATTTGATTTTCTTTCCTTTTTCTAATCAAATTAAAGTTTTTTTTTTTCATAAAAGGAACTCTTAGTTTTATTAGTTCAATAGTTTTTTTCCTTTAAATTTTATTAATCTCCCCTTTCATTTTCAGAATTTCAAATCTGGTATTTAATTTGGGGGGGTTTAATTTGTTCTTTTCTAGTTTTTTTAGTTGCATGTCCAATTTATTGATCTTCTTTTTCTCTATTTTATTCAAGTAAGCCACTAGAGATATAAAACTTCCCCTAAGAACTGCTTTGGCTATATCCTATAAATTTTGGCATGTTGTCTCATTATTGTCATTCTCTTGGATGAAATTATCAATTGTGTCTATGATTTGTTGTTCAATCCACTCATTCTTTAGGATCAGATTATTTAGTTTCCAATTCATTTTTGGTCTATTTTTCCCTGTCCCCTTATTACATGTAATTTTTATTACATCATGATCTGAAAAAAGGTTATTTTTACCTTTCTTTATTTAATTTTGAAGTTTTTATCCCTTAATACATGGTCAATTTTTGGGTAGGTTCCATGAATTGCTGAGAAAAAAAAGCATACTCTTTTTTTTGTCTCCATCCAATTTTCTGCAAAGGTCCATCACACCTAACTTTTCTGAAATTCTATTTACCTCCTTAACTTCTTTATTCAATTTATTTTGTGGTTGGATTTATCTAGTTCTGCTAAGTGAGCAGAACCAGGAGATCTTTGTACATGGCAACAATAAAATTATACAATGATTAATTCTGATGTTAGTGGCTCTTTTCAACAACGAGATGATCCAATTTTCTAGTGATGGAGAGAGCTTTGTCATCCCTCCTCAATTGCTTGACATTCATATACTATCATTTCTTCAGCCATTCCCCAGTTACTTGGTGTTCATTTTGTGGTTTCTGGAACAAAATATCCTTGAATAAATGCTTTGCTAACTGGACATGAATTTCTCTAATCTTTCTTTATACTGTTCAGTGGCTCCATGGATTAAATGTTGTATTTGGAACCACAAGGCCTGAGTTCTAATTCCTTCTCTGGCTCTTCCTGGACCATCATATAACCTGATTCTGCCTGAGTTTCCCCATCTGTAGAATGGGGATAACAAGGGTATCTGGTTTCCGGGGTTGACGTGAACATTACAGTGAATAATAATTATGAAACACTTTGCAAACATAAAATCGCTGTGGAAATCCTGGCTGTTTTTATGCTCATCATTCCTTCGGTCCCTGGTCTCATACTAAGTCAGTTGGCTAAAATATGAGGACATTTGAGTCAAATTGATATTCAAAAGAGCCGATACTTGAATGAACAGGGCACTAGATCAGGCAAAACTTGAGGCCCCATCCTGGCTCGGATGCTTCATACTCGGTAACTCTGAGCAAGGAACTCACCTCCTCTCTGAAATGGAGGCCTCAGGCTTCAATGTGCCCTTCCTCCTCTGTGTGTTCTCATCCAAAGGAGAATCCTATGTCCTTTACTTCTACACATTTCCCACCTGCATGAAGATTTGGACTGAGGAGGATTTCCCACCTGCAGCTACTGAGAGCCGTGGCTCAGGGCCCCAGATTTTGTGCAGGACCCAGCCTTTGCCACATGCAGCTGTCTCTGGAAAAGAACACTGAGTTCCCTGAGGGTCTGGTCATCGGCCTTGGCAGGGCATCGGCCTTGCATCTCAGAAGCTCTCTTCCTGTGGAATCCACCAAGCTCCCTTTAACTCCACCAGGTGTGATGTCAGTATGGTAAGCCTTCTCTGCCTATCCCCCGTGGCCAGGGGTCATCACCACATACCCAGGCCTAGCTGGAGGGAAGCAGAAAGAGATGACTGGCCCAGCCCCCAACCCAGTGAAAATCAAGCTCCTTCCCCACTTGAGCACAATCCCGGCTTCTGCCTTTCTTGCTCTTTCCAGCAGATGAGGATCAGGAAGCTGGGGCCTGCTGAAGTGGAGAAGGGCACAGGTCAGGTTGCCAGCAGCCCCACCAAGTGAGAGGGGTGGATTATATTTATCTTTATTATTTTATATATTACACATAAGTAATTATATATAGTATATAGGTATTACATTATAATTATGCCAATTAATCTAAAACAAAATTTCTCTCTATATTTTTACATCCTAAATTTCAGATTACATCCATATTTTCTTTCTTGTATGGAACTTCACAATGCATGCCAAACTGATCCCCAGTGGCTTATGGACTTGATAGCTGCTAGAAAGAATGGGTGGACAGAGCCAAGAATAAAAGGAATCGGGGTAAAGTCTTCACTGTGCCAAAAAAGTCCAGAGAATATGTGCCCAGTCTGCCAGCCTCGGGACGAACTCTGAACTCGGTTAATATTGACGGGGAAGCTCCAGGCCGCAGTTTTTTGTGAAAGAAACTAGACAATCCTGATTTTCAGAACGTAGGTGACACATAATTTGGGGAGAAAACCTCACCAAACAAGGGAGGGCCAGGGGAGCTGAGGGATTTTAAACCTCAGCTCCTCCTCTTTTACAATTGCCCAATATTCGATTTCTGATCTGAGAATAAACAAGTTCACAATGTGAGAATCGGCACTTTCAGAAGCAGATTCCAAGACAGGTGACCCCAACTTTTAAGGTGTCAGAAAACTCTTTTCAAGTTTCTCCAATTTAACCCTTCTGCAGTCAGGGTAGAAGGAAAAGGGGGTGCGGGAGGCCGAGCCCCTCAGCCGCTCCCTGGAACCCCGGACACACAGAGCCCCCAGCCAGAAGAGAAGGATGGAAACCCCCCCAGAGAGGCGCTGCTTCCTTGGCAGTCTTGCTGCAAGCCTTGGGGACCGCAGAAGGCTCTGAGTTCAAGCCACGTCTCTGCCCTGGGCTGAAAGAACCCTTCTTGTCACTGAGTGTTTTCTAAGTCTCGCAGCCAATGAGCCAATGAAGCAGGAACGGGTCACTGAGTGCCGAACAACTAAAGGCTTTGCCCTCCAAAGCCCAGAATCCGCCCCAACAAGGAGCCGTTCCATGGCACTGATGAGCCATTTCTGCGGACCCAAAGCGCCGGCTCTGGGGTACCCAAGGATGCCGGGCTTTTCTGGGGGACGGATCTCAGAAGATCTTCAGGCCTAGAGGGCCTCAGGGAGGGGGGAGGGGCTGGACCCAAGCCCTCAGTCCTCCTCCTTCTGGGGCTGAAGGAGCTGGTGAAAAGCGCTTTGCTGAAGGGATTGGAAAGAGCCCCGGGGTCACAGCGCGGTCCCTTCCCTTCCTTCCCAAGAGCTGATCCCCACAGAAGGGCCTTGGCCGGGACAGAACCTGGGCTTTCCTCGGGGGCCTGGCACTCCGGGGGGGGGGGGGGCTATTTAAGTCGGGGGACCTTTCACGCCCGTGTCAGGGCTGCCCGGGCGGAGGAGGGGGAAGGCCCAGAGCAGCAGCAGGAGGAGGCTGGCGCGACCCCTCCCCAGCCAGGGCGCCGGAGCCCGGGGCCAAGCACAGCGCCCAGCGCCCCCCGGAGCCTTCACGCCCTGCCCCGGCCCATCGGCTGCGGCGCCCCAGGGCATGCTGGGAGTCTCCCGGGGCGCCGGGTCTCAGGTTTACTTCTGTTCTTTAGTCTGCACCGGGCAAGAGGGGGAGGGGAGGCATCGATGCGCAGGCGCAGCCTGGGACTTCCCTTTTCTTTCTTAAGGCTCCCCTCCTCCCCCTCCCGCTGCAGTGGGGGGTCCCGTTGCCCGGCAGAGTCTCGAGCTCCGGTGCGCATGTGCAGGGTCCGATGGGGGGGTGCGCTGCAAGAGAGGGATGCTGGTGTGCGATTTGTGCAAGAAGGCGGGAGCTGGGCGTGGCGCGTGTGTAACAGCTGCGTGATCGCACGTGGGGGGTAGGTACCCGATGGCACGGGGGGGGGGGCTGTCCTGGGGGATTTCACCTGCGGGGCTGCCATGGGGGAGGGGCCGTGCTTGCGCATCGCTGGCTTGCGGGGGCTGCTGACCCCCCCCCCCCCATTGAGCCCGCGGTTTCCCGTGGTCTCACTCGCCCGTGGCCCTTTGTACACTGGGAGGGAGGGAGGGGCGAGGTCTGCTTGCCTCGGTTCCCAGTAAAAAGGGGGGTAAGGGCAGCCCCTTCCTCTCTGCCCTAATGCCATCCCTTGTGTGCGGCGCGGTCCAGGGCCCGGTATACAGCCGGCGCCCTCTGCTTGCAGCTCCCAGTGTAGCTTTGCCATTTGCCTGGTGATCAGTGCGGGCGGAGGCCGTTCTCGCAGGACGGGGAGGGGAAGGAGTTGCTCAGCGTCTGCGCGTCCCCTCCTCACCGCCCGCTGGTCCTGGGCCATCCCTGGGCAGTTCTGGAGCCTTTGGGAGGAGGGGGAGGAGCCTGTGGGGAAACTGAGGCAGGAGGGATGCAGGGCTTGGCCAGGGTCACACGAGGCTTCCGGGGATCCCAGGGAAGGCCCTATGATCCTGACCCCATGTGGCTCATGCCTCCAGGCTGCCCTTCCCCACAGGTGAGATCTCTCTGCCTCCTTGTCTCTGAGCGGAGATCCCGCATCCTCCTTCTCTAAGATTGTTCGGCCCCCTCCTGGGGCGCAGCCTCTCCCCACGCTCCCTGCCCTGAGACGTCTCTTTCATTCCGGACAGGTCGGCATCCAGCCTGGGCAGAGAAGGCTGGGACCCCGGCCTCCCTCTCTGAGGTCCCTCTCCCTCCCCAGCCCACTGACGTAGGACCAAGCCCGGAACCAGAGACATGGCCGCCGGCAGCCAGAGCCCCCCGTCCCAGGTGAGTGCGGCCCCTGCCCGGAGCTGAGCAGCAGCAGCCCAGGGGGCGCCCAGGAAGCTTCCTCCCGTCAGAGGGAGGGGGCCCTGGCAGGGCCGGAATCGCCCTCCTGGTGCTGCCCTTTTCCTGCCCCCGCAGGCCCCCCGGCTGCTCCCAGGGCTCTGGGTCCCTCTGCTGTCTCGGGTCCCATCAGTGAGCGCTGAGAATGTGGCTCCTGGGTGCCAAGCACTGGGCCCACCTCTGGGGGAGGTTGTCCACTAAGGGTCCCTGCCCTCCCTGAGCTAACAGTCCAGGCCGGAACAAGCATCTCATCAGCTGTGTCTACACAAGCTCTGTGCAGAGGAGACGGGAGGTGCTCTCAGAGGGAAAACTCTACCTGTCTGGGGGCCAAGAAACTCCCTTTTCTCAGAAGGTGAGGTTTTAGCTGAGATGAGGAGGAGGCCCAGGGAAGGCAGGAGGATATTCCCGGGTGCCAGTTAGGGGGATGGAGGGGCCTGGTCAAGGCTCAGCCAGAGCCCAGCGTCCTCGGGTCCAGGAGGAGGAGGGGAGGTGGGAAAAGACTGGCCTGGCTTTGGGAGCTGGTTCTGTGGCGGCTGCCATGTGCCAGGAGCCATTGAAATGGGTTTCCCTTGATCTTATTGTGAGAATTGTCAGGGTCTTTGCTGGGAACATCCTGAGAAAGGGAGCGAAGGGTCCTGCCAGAGGCTAAACTGGGCTTAATTTGTTCACTCAGGAGTTCCATGAGTGGCTGAGGGACGTGTGTGTCCTACTTCAACAGATGACACAGACACAGTCTCTCCTCCTGAGCTATAGGATTTCTCCATTGGCTTGGTTATTCTATATCTTGGAACAAGAATCACAAAGAAGCTCTGGGTGAGATCAGGTTAGGGCACCGAGAAAGGAAAAGGGACATTATTCAGAAAAGAAAAAAAGCTATAGGTGCATTTAGAGTTAGAAAGGTCTGTTACAGAGGGTTTTCCCGTAGCTCCATAGGTCAATCCAAGGACAACCTTAGTTGTTTGAGTACTCGTGGAATGATTCAACATTTGCCAAGTGCTTTTTTAGGTAAAATTTTCACCCAGGAATTGAGTCCATGACAATTCTTAATGGAATTGGCAGAAGGAACATAATGAAGGGGACATTGAATGTATTAATATTTAGCACAGCCAGTGTAG
Source organism: Sarcophilus harrisii (assembly GCF_902635505.1). Lineage (NCBI taxonomy): Eukaryota > Metazoa > Chordata > Mammalia > Dasyuromorphia > Dasyuridae > Sarcophilus > Sarcophilus harrisii. The sequence goes on from NC_045428.1 coordinate 605,620,182, forward strand.
AATCAAGTGGACTTACTTATGTTTGCTTAAAAATTCACATTTAAAATGCCCATTTCCTAGATGAAAGCCTCAGTGACATAGGTTGGGATATGAGTGCAAATGGTGTGATTGTGTTTCCCAGAGTTCAAGGAGCAAAGAGATTGGGAGGGGGAGACGTCAAAATGACCAAAAACAGCGCCAGAGGGGATGGTGAGGGTTGGATGCCATTGAGAAGTCTCCCCAGCCAGGAGAGCAGGGCCTCTGGGTGGGCTGAGAGCTGAGGGAAGCAGGAGTCATGGCATGAAGGAGGCCCCAAGACCACTTGTGGTTCTGTGAGGGGGAGTCAGGGAGAACACAGGTCGGCCCCCTGATCTCTCTGATCTCCGGGCTCAGACCTACCCAGGGAGTGCAAGCACAGCCCTGTATTTCTAAGAGAAAATTATGTCAAGGAAAAGGGGAGCTTATTCTCCTCAGGGCTTCTGTCATGAACAGAAGTCCTAGGCAAAGTTTGCTCAGACCCAGTGGAAACCAGAAAAGGCTCTTGTGACTTCTGTGAGCAAAGACAGGGTCCCCAGAGGGTCCAAGAAGCCCATTTTGCCTCATTCCTAAGGCCCTAAGCTTCTCCTTTTTCTCCACTTATATTCATGGATAATATCAAACTTTGACGATAGACTGTTGTCTACTAATAGAAATGGCTCTTGGGAAAATTAAGATTCTGGAAGACATACCATCCCTCAGTGTAAATCTAGTTTTATGGAATCGAGTTTGTCCTAAACTAGATTATAAAGTTTCATTGAAAGTCCCATGTGTTCTCCTTTTAGGATACTGTAATGTTTGACCTTTTATAGATAGAACATCCCTCTATTAAAAATATACTAAAAATTGGGCATTAAGAGAATACGTTTTGAATCAGAATGATTCTATTTGTGTTATTTGAGTACAATCACTCTAGAGTGTCATATTGCTAAATGGTTAATAAATGATTTTCTTTGTAAGAGATTCAGGACTGGTTTCAATTGAATTTCCTTTGATTACTGACAGGTTTATGGAATTTATAGGATTATGATTCTTTTTTTTTTTTTTTATATCAACTTTTTTTTTTTTTTAATTTAATAGCCTTTTATTTACAGGATATATACATGGGTAACTTTACAGCATTAACAATTGCCAAACCTCTTGTTCCAATTTTTCACCTCTTACCCCCCCCACCCCCTCCCCTAAATGGCAGGATGACCAGTAGATGTTAAATATATTAAAATATAACTTAGATACACAATAAGTATACATGACCAAAACATTATTTTGCTGTACAAAAAGAATCAGACTCTGAATTATTGTACAATTAGCTTGTGAAGGAAATCAAAAATGCAGGTGTGCATAAATATAGGGATTGGGAATTCAATGTAATGGTTTTTAGTCATAGGATTATGATTCTAATGGTTCTTTTATTCTGCTAGATGGTCACTTACAAATAATTCCTTGAACCTGATGCAATGATATCCTTAGGAAAGCAAATCCTTTTTTAATCAAGATGTTCTAAAATCATGATTTACAGTTTTGGAATATTTATCAAATAATATTTATAAATTTATGCATGCAGTTAGGTTGATTTTGTTTCACAATTAATAGTAATAATAATAACTTTCTGTTGGGAAATGAATAAAGGTGAATATCAGTTAATTTTTTAGGAAGTTTTTTGGCTTTTATCAGGTAGCTGCCTTGACTCAGTGTCTAACGAATGCAAGGAAGTGGTTTAGGAAAATTCTCCAATTCTATCTGGTAAGTCATCTGTGCTAGTTGCTCATCTCAGTTCAACTGAGACTTTATTCAAAATGGAACTTTTTCCTTGAATACAGTTGATGTTACAGATCATGGAATGGGGAAAGCAAGAGAATGTCTCTTCCTTAATTGCCATAGTGGACAGATGGGAAGCCAAAAGTGTAATATACATTACAAATAGAAGATGAGTTTGTTTTTTAAGAAAATCAGAGTGACAAAAAAAGTGAGGATTTTTATCTGCAGGAAAGAGAATTGCTCCAGAAAATGCCAACTGAAAGAGCCAGTCCTGTCATTCTGCTGAAATTCTGCCCTTCGGTGTAACAATAGAGAATGCCTGATTTGGCTGGAAGCAGTCTCATACTATTCCATTGTGGACATATTGGGAATAATATATCTCTACGATATTTCTCTTGCTTTCATCTAGTTAAGAATATTTCAGGCCTTAAGGAAGTTTAGCAAATCTTTTTTTTTTTTCCCTTTCTTCTTTCTTCAGTGATCAATTTTCAGGTTCTGCTGACTTGAGAATCTAAAGTCCTTGTCAACTTCTCCCAAACTCTTCATAAAATTTCCTTAACATGTCACTTAGGACACTTCTGATGGGGATCTCCCCTACCTCACTGATATGTCACTAACATTTTCCCTCCTTTCATCTGGATAAGCATTGTACAGTAAGAAAACTTTACAAGCTTTTAGTATTCCAACATGATTCTTACTTTAAACAGAAAAGGCTTTTCTCAGAATCCCATAGGGCTCTTAATGCCTGGTTACAAAGTGTTAGCTGATAGTCATAAAGATTATGTGACTTTTAGGCAAATCCCATCTCTACTGCATATCCTCCTCTAGATCCTGGAATCTCAGCTCTAAATCATGTGACTTTTGACTTTTTAGGAGTTGGTGACCTTCAAGGATGTGATGGTGAACTTCACTGAGGAGGAGTGGGGGCTCTTGGACCCTTCTCAGAAGAAGCTGTACATGGAAGTCACACTGGAGAATGTGCAGAATCTGCTGTCCCTGGGTAAAAACCATTTCCTGTCTTTTCTTGGTTTTAGTTGTCAGGCCAAAAATAGCACAAGCAGGAGAAAATAGGGCCATACTCTGCTGCATCTCAGCTTTAGGAGCTGTGAGGTAGTGCACATTCCTCTGGGTGCTCCAATTTTCCATCTACTTTTTCATACCTTGTAGCCTTTTCAGATTGAATCATTTCCCTCCAGGGCAACAGCTGCAGCAACAGATGATCTGAGTTCATTATCAGAGGAAGAACATAAAGTTTAAAAAGCCTTACCTATTTCAAAGAGACATGTCAAAGGGTCACAAGGCCCCATAATGTTATTGGAAGAATTTCTAAAACCTTTAAAAAAATTAAGGAGAGATTGAGGAAAAATTAAAGGAACAAAAGAAGAGAAATACAAAGAATTCAAGAAAATGGTGAAAAGAAACTTTGAAGAAAATTATTTTAAAAAAAGAGAAATCCACAAACTTAAAATATTTCAAAAACTAGAATTGGACAAGAGGAAGTTATGTTGCAGGACACTAAGAAATACTAAAAGCCCTCTGTATAGTATTCAATATTGTGTTGAAAGTTCTGGAATAATAATAAAAGAAGAGAAATAAAATAGTTGAAATGACCTAATAATGACATAATAGATAAAATAAAAACATCTCTTTTTGCTGATGGTATGTTGATCTCTGTGGAAAATCTCAAAGACTCAATTAAAACTTTGTTAGAAGAGTCAATAAGTTTAGCAAAATAGCAGGATATAAATCAAACCTATATAATTTAGCAACATCCCTATATATCGCCAACAAAACCTTACAAGAAGATATAGTAAAGACTACCCATTTAAAATAACTGTAGCCAGTATAAAATACCTGAGAGTATACCTGCCAGAACAAAATCAGGAACTACATGAACATAAACATAAAAAATGTTATCCAAATAAAATCTGATTTCGATAATTGGAGAGATTCTGATTGTTCGTGCATAAGCACAGCCAATATAATAAACATGACATTTTTATCTAAACTATTATTTTCTTTCTTTTTTTTCTTTTTCTTTTCTTTTTTTATTTAATAGCCTTTTATTTACAGGTTATATGTATGGGTAACTTTACAGCATTGACAATTGCCAAACCTCTTGTTCCAATTTTTCACCTCTTACCCCCCCCCCCCCTCCCCCAGATGGCAGGATGACCAGTAGATGTTAAATATATTAAAATATAAATTAGATACACAATAAGTATACATGACCAAACCGTTATTTTGCTGTACAAAAAGAATCAGACTCTGAAATATTGTACAATTAGCCTGTGAAGGAAATCAAAAATGCAGGTGGGCAAAAATATGGGGATTGGGGAATTCAATGTAATGGTTTTTAGTCATCACCCAGAGTTCTTTCGCTGGGCGTAGCTGGTTCAGTTCATTCCTGCTCCATTGGAAATGATTTGGTTGATCACATTGCTGAGGATGGCCAGGTCCATCAGAACTGGTCATCATATAGTATTGTTGTTGAAGTATATAATGATCTCTTGACCCTGCTTGTTTCACTCAGCATCAGTTCATGTAAGTCTCTCCAAGCCTTTCTGAAATCTTCCTGTTGGTCATTTCTTACAGAACAATAATATTCCATAATATTCATATACCACAATTTATTCAGCCATTCTCCAAGTGATGGGCATCCATTCAGTTTCCAGTTTCTAGCCACTACAAAGAGGGCTGCCACAAACATTCGTGCACATACAGGTCCCTTTCCCTTCTTTATGATCTCTTTGGGATGTAAGCGCATTAGTAACACTGCTGGATCAAAGGGTATGCACAGTTTGATAACTTTTTGAGCTTAGTTCCAAACTGTTCTCCAGAATGGTTGAATTCGTTCACAACTCCACCAACAATGGATTAAACTATTCTTTTCAATTTGATTTACTCATTCAAATGACCAAAAACTGATTTTAATTAAATATAGAAAAAAGCATAAACTAGGAAGATCAAAAGGTCAGGAGGAGGAAAAAACTAATGAAAAAGATTTAGCAGACTCATAAAGTGCATTATAAGTGAATCATACCAAAACTCTTGGGAACTGGCTAAGAAACAGAAACATAGATCAGTGAAACACAAAAGACATACATTTTATAGCAGCACTAAATATCCTTATATTTGACAAATGTAAATAATGACTATTTTGGGGGATAAAAAAATCATTATTTGGTAAAAATTCTTGAGAAAACTGGAAAGTATGGCAGAAAAAGGGCATAGACCACTGAAGACTAGGTCAGAGTAGATACACTACCTACATCTAAAGGAAGCTTTTACAAGAAAATTTGAAGGACACAGAATGTATTAGGTATTATATTTATGGATAGGTGCATTATTTATGAATAAATGAGGGAAAGAGAAGAGAGTGAAGTGTCTATGGATAATTTTGTTTACACTGGTTCAACAATGTTTTGGACAAATAAAAGAAAGGTATTTAAGACCAGAAGGAAAGAAGAAAATTAAAAAAAAAACAAAAACATTTTACAGACTGTTTCTTGATAAAGTTCTTCTATCATATATAGAATATATATTATATAAAGATCTTGGTAAAATCTAAAAGAATATAAGTTGTTTCCCTGTTGATAAAGGGTTCAAGGATGTGGACAGTTTTTCAATGAAGAAATCCAAACAATTTAAAGTCATATGAAAAAATGTAAAAAAAAGTAAAGCCATATGAAAGTAAAGTCTAAGTCATTACTAGTAATTATTAAGAAATGCAAATGAAACAATCTTGATGTCATTTTTTTACTTCTCAGATGGGCTAAAATAATTGTAAGCAAAGGTGATAATCAAGTATTTTTTCCTTTAAAAAAAATTTCCTCCTACTTATATGCAAAGTAATGTTTTTTTTTTTTATTTCACATTCATTTTTTACATATTTCCATTTGAGTCATGTTGGGGTAGAAAAATCAAAACAAAAGGGAAAAACCAAAAGGAAAAAAAAAAGAAAATAGAAAATAAAACAAAACTGAATGTAGCATGTGCTGATTCAGTCTTCATAGTTCTCTGTGGATGTGGATGGTTTTTCCATCTAAAGGTTCTTAGATTGGCCTTTTATCACTGAATCTCTAAGAAGAATCAAGTTGATCATAGTTGATCTTCAAAAAATCTTTCAGTTGCTCTGTATGATGGCTCTGCTTGTTTTATCCAGTATCACTTGATGTGAATCTTTCCAATCCTTTCTCATCTCAGTCTGTTCATCATTTGACATCAAAAAATAATATTTTGTTACTTCGAAATACCATAACCTTTTTGGTTATGGCATATTCCTTTTTGGATTCTCTTTTAGGAAGTAATCATTGGATTCTTTCAATGGCTATTATATCCTTTGGTTCTAGAATATCAGGACACTTTTCTTAAAGATATCTTGAAATATGTAGTCTAGATCTTTTTTCTGTCATGGTTTTCAGATACTGCAATAATTCTTAAATTCTCTCTTTTAGATCTCTTTTCCAGGTTGGTTATTTTTCCACCGAGGTATTTTACCCTTCTATTTTTTTCGTTTGTTTTGGTTTTGTTTGACTGATTGTTGATTTCTCATTGAGTCATTCAATTCCTTTTGTTCAATTTGAATTTTTAGTAAATTATTTTCTTCAGTTAGCTTTTTCATGTCCTTTTGAATTTGGCCAATTGAACTTTTAAATGACTTCTTTCTTTCATTGGATTTTTCTTTTCCATTTCACCAATTCCATTTTTGAGGACTTTGTTATCTTTTCCATTCACCAATGCTGTTTTTCCAGGAGTTGTTTTCTTTTTCCATCTTGCCAAATCTATTTTGAAAGGAGTTGTTTTCTTCAGATAATTTCTGTGTTTCTTTAGCCATTCTCAATTGATGGGCATCTACTCATTTTCTTCTTCTTTGCAACACAAAATGAGATTCTACAAATATTTTTGCACATGTGGGTCCTTTTCCCTCTTTATGATTTCTTGGGTATTCGGATCCAATGGGGTTTACTGCTATATCACAGGATACACAGAGTTTTAGGTGTGTTGGGGCCTAATCCCAAATTGCTCTCCAGAATGGATGGATCTGGTCACAACTCCACCAACAGGGTATTAGCATCCCACTTTTCCCTCATCCTTTCCAACATTCCTCATTATCATTTCCTGTCATCTGAGGTGTGAGGTGGTAATACCCATGGTCTCCTGAGAATGCTACAGAAGTGTTCAGCTCCTCTCTCTAGGACCCTGTTGGTATCAGTAATCAGTGTGGTTCCATCAGCACTGATTACTTCAGCTTCACCCTATTAGGTCTGTGGCCCATAAATAGTTTTCAGGCATTGTAAAAGCAGTCAGCACCAACCTGAATTTTATGTGGCCTCTTACTGAGCCCAGAATTCTGAATCTGTCTCAAGTTTTGTTTCCACTTAGCTTTTGATGGAGTTAAATGCTGACTTTTTAAATGATTGAAGTAACTTACTTGCAGACCTTGCAGAGTTCTGAGTTTTTCTTTCACACCATCTGAATTTTCCCACTATTTGCAACATATCAGTTTGGATATTTCCAAGTGTTCTGTCCGGGATGAGTAACTGGAGTACTCTCTGACAATTCTCTAAAAGCTGCCAGTCCCTTTCAGCTGAAATATTGCAAACCCTATTGTCTCCAAATTAGAAACAAACTGTTCTCCCATAGAGAATCACTTTAATCTTCTGATATTGAATCTGGCAGTTATCTTGCCCTGTGGCTGCCCCTTCTCTTGAAGGACCAGTACACTGGGGTGTCCATCTCGTTGGTCATTTTCACATCCTGTAGGTCTCTTCTCTTTACAGAGAACAAGCCTATTAAATGCCAGTTTTTGCTACAGGAATATATCCATGAAGTTTTATGCTGTTGAGGTTAGTAAAGACAAGGGCATGAGCTACCTAAGTCTAAAGTCACATTGCTTTTGCTATTAATTATCTATGTATAACTTTTTGTGACTCTATGTTTGATGGTTCATTTTCTTCAGATGGGGAACTCAAGTTTGAATGGAATGAGATGACTGGAAATCTGGGACTTTTTGTGGAAGAATGTGACCTGCAAAAATTCATGAAGAATGGTCCCCGTGCCTTGACTTTGAGAGAAATCCATGCCTCTAACATCCAAGTAGATAATCCAAGTACTGACTGTGAATTGGATGAAAGTAGAAAGAGATTCAGGCAATCTTCTTTCCTAAATCACTATAAGAAAATGAATTCAGGGAATAACTGGCTACTGGATAGTGAATATCAGAAATGTTTTCCTAAACAGGTAGAGCTTTTTGATTCCCAAGAGAAGCCTGCTGAAATACTAATGAATCCAGATAATCAATGGGAAATGGCCTTCAGCAAGAGTTCAGACCTCATTAAACATCAGAAAAATGATAATGGGGAAATGTTTTGTGTTGATAGTCAAGATAGAAAGGCCTTGAGTCAATCTTCTAAACTCATTATTGATCAGGCAATTCACATAAGAAAACAACCTGATGAGTATAATGAATGTGAAACAATCTCATCCGATCATTCATCTCTTCCTACCCAATTTAGAGTTGACCCTGAAATGAAAAAACCTTCATTTGTTGAGTGTGGGAAGGCCTATTCTTGGAATTCAGATCTTGACAGATCTCAGAAGATTCATATTGGAGGGGTTTATAAATGTAATGAAGGTAAGAAGATCTTCCCAAAGCGATTCTTTCTAGCTGTACCTGAGGGAATCGATACCAGAGAGAAATCTTTTTTATGTGATCAATGTGGAAAGGCTTTCAGATACAATTATAAGCTTATTGAACATCAGAGAATTCACACTGGAGAAAAACCATATAAATGTAATCAATGTGGAAAAGCTTTCAGATACAATTACAAGCTTATTGAACATCAGAGAATTCACACTGGAGAAAAACCATATAAATGTAATCAATGTGGAAAGGCTTTCAGATACAATTACAAGCTTATTGAACATCAGAGAATTCACACTGGAGAAAAACCATATAAATGTAATCAATGTGGAAAGGCTTTTCGACTCACTTCCATTCTTGCTTATCATCAGAGAATCCACACTGGCAAAAAACCTTTTGAATGTCATCACTGTGGAAAAGTTTTTACATTCAAGCCTTATCTTATTGAACATCAGAGAATCCATGCTGGAGGCAAACCATATAAATGTAATCATTGTGAAAAGGCTTTTAGGTATAGTTCCAAGCTTGCTGAACATCAGAGAATCCACACTGGAGAAAAACCTTTTGAATGTAATGACTGTGGAAAAGCATTTACACGCAAACATTGTCTTACTGAACATCAGAGAATCCACACTGGAGAAAAACCTTATAAATGTGATCAGTGTGGAAAGGCTTTTCGACTCAGTTTCATTCTTGCTTTACATCAGAGAATCCACACTGGAGAGAAACCTTTTGAATGTAATCAATGTGAAAAGGCTTTCACAAAGTGGCATCTTCTTGCTTATCATCAGAGAATCCACAAGAAACCTTTTGAATGTAATCAGTGTGAAAAGACTTTCAGATGCAATTACAAACTTGCTGAACATCAGAGAATACATACAGGAGAAAAACCTTATAAATGTAATCAATGTGAAAAAGCTTTCACACGAAAGGGAGATCTTAATAAACATCAGAGTGTTCACACTGGAGAAAAACCTTATAAATGTGATCAGTGTGGAAAGGCTTTTCGACTCCGTTCCATTCTTGCTCATCATCAAAGAACCCACACTGGAAAGAAACCTTTTGAATGTATTCAGTGTGGAAAGGCTTTTACACAGAAAGGAAATCTTGTTGAACATCAAAGAATCCACGCTGGAGAGAAACCTTTTGAATGTAATCAATGTGGAAAGGCTTTCACAAACAAATATAAGCTTGCTGACCCTCAGACTACCCACACTGCAAAGAAACCTTTTGAATGTATTCAGTGTGGAAAGGCTTTTACACTGAAAAGAAATCTTGTTGGACATCAGAGAGTCCACACTAGAGAGAAATATTTTGAATGTAATCAATGTGGAAAGGCTTTCAGATTCAATCATAGTCTTGCAGAACATCAGAGAATCCACACTGGAGAGAAATCTTTTGAATGTAATCAATGTGGCAAAGCTTTTATACGCAAGGCTTACCTTACTGAACATCAGAGAATTCATACTGAAGGCAAACCTTATAAATGTAATCAATGTGGAAAGGCTTTTACACGTAAAGCTTATCTTACTGAACATCAAGGGATCCACAAAGGAGAAAAACCTTATAAATGTAATCAGTGTGAAAAGGCTTTTACATATAGTTGCAAGCTTGCAGAACATCAGAGAATCCACACTGGAGAAAAACCTTTTGAATGTGATCAATGTGGAAAAGCTTTCACCCGAAAGGGAGATCTTAATAAACATCAGAGTATCCACACTGGAGAAAAACCTTATAAATGTGATCAATGTGGAAAAGCTTTTCGACTCAGTTCCATCCTTGCTCATCATCAAAGAATCCACACTGGAAAGAAACCTTTTGAATGTAATCAGTGTGGAAAGGCTTTCAGATTCAATCACAGTCTCGCAGAACATCAGAGAATCCACACTGGTGAGAAACCTTTTAAATGTAATCAGTGTGGAAAGTCTTTTATACGCAAGGCACGTCTTACTGTACATCAGAGAACTCACATTGGAAAGAAATTTTTTGACAGTAGTTAAGTGTGGAAAAGCTTTTATATAGAAGCGAAATCTTGTTGAACATCAAAGAACCCAAACTGGAGAGAAACATTTGAATGTAGACAGTGAGGAAATGATTTCACACAAAGTCCTTTTCAGGTGCACTTCAGATAATCCACACTGGAGAGAAAACTTATAAATGAAATTAATGTGGAAAGGCATTCAGATATAAATCCAAAATTGGTAAACGTTAGATGCAGGGGTGCTCAAACTTTTTAAATGGGGGCCAGTTCACTGTCCCTCAGAGTGCTGGAGGACTGGACTATAGTAAAAACAAAAACTTTTGTTTTGTGGGCCTTTAAATAAAGAAACTTCATAGCCCTGGGTGAAGGGGATAAACGTCCTCAGCTGCTGCAGCTGGCCCACGGGTTGTAGTTTGAAAACCCCTGCATTAGAGAATCCACACTTAGGATAAGAATTATTGTGATGACCGCGTATTTTAAAATCAGCCAGAGTCAGGAATTCAGGTTAGGGGAAAATCGTCAATCTTTATTCTTAGCAGAGATGAAGAAAGATCGGAGGTAGAAGGGAATCGGCAATAGCAATGTCAGCAGCTGAGTCAAGAAGCTAGCCAGACCAGAAGCCATGAGACCAGCAGCCACCAGAATGGAACCCAGCCCCAATCTCTCTCCCCCTCTCTTCCTGTCTCTCTGCCTCCACCCACTAAAACTGTCATTTCCTATACACCACATCGGGACTTGCACAGAGAGTGGGCGGGGGCCATTCTCTATCCAAGCATGTATATTAATAGAATATAGTCCAATTACTATTTAACCTCCTGTGCTTGACACCTCAGTGCATCAACTCAAGCCTCAACCCATTACAAATTATGACTATAATCAATGTGAAATGAATTTCACAAACAGCTCCCATTTGGCTATAGATGAGACAATCCACAGTGGAGAGAAATGTTATAAATGTATTCAATGAAGAAAGGCTTTCAGATGGAAATCTCTTGTTAAACACAAAAGAATCCACTCTGAAGAACAATGTAATCAATGTGGAATGATTTCAACTTGTGCTCCAATCTTGCTAAATATTAGGGAATCCACACTGGGGCCAAACCTTATGAGTGCAGTAAATCTAGTTCAGCTTTGACTTATCATTCTTAGACTATTTAAGAGAAGAGGATCCCCACTTGAGGAAACCTTATGCACATGATCAATCTAGTAATACCTTCTCCCACCAATCATCTCTTGTTTCTCCACTCAGAGTTCATGTAAGTCAACAATCTGATCGTTGTCCTGGATAAGGAAAGACACTCTCAGAGATTTTTCCCTATTGAGGAAAGCACCCAATCAGGGTGTGCAACACTTTTCCCCCTTCACAGGGGGTGGGGTGGGGTGATGAATCAAACTACACAGCTCACGAAAGCACTAAGACTACTGGGGGTGGGCAACAGCAAGCTCAGCCCCTTCCCTGGGGTCTCTGTCAAGTCCTCTCAATTTCGAAGCTTGCCTGTTTGCAAACAGGTCTGCCCATCCCAGGGGGTCAGGGGTTTTCACCCCATACACAGGCCTTGCTGGTGGGAAACAGAAAGAAATGACTGCCTCAGCCTCCAACCCAATGAAAATCAAACTTATTCCCTCACCTGAGCGCAAACCCCACTTCTGCCTTTTCTGCTCTTTCCAACAGATGGGGATCAAGAAGCCGGAGCCTGCTGAAGCACAAATGGTTCTAAATGGACTCTGGTTTTTCAGTTTTCTCTTGTTTTTCCAAAACTCATGATAGGATAACTCTATCCCCTTCCCTCCTCAAGAGATCACATAAGCCAGTTTTTTGGAGGGGGACCATGTGACTTCTCCAATGAAACTTGAGGATTTTAATTGTAAGTTTTAAAAATAATCCTTCTGATGGCTGTGGCTCTTTTCAAAAGTGAGATGATTCAGGCCAGTTCCAATGGTCTTGTGATGGAGAGGGCCATCTGCCCCTAGAGAGAGACTTGTGGGAACTGTGTGTGGATAACAACATTATATTTTCACTTTTCCTTGTTTGCTTGCATTTTGTTTTCCTTTTCATTTTTCCTCCTTTCTGATCTGATTTTCTTTGTGCAACATGATAATTGTGGAAAAGAATTGCATATTTAACACATATTGAATTACTTGCTGAGGAGCTGGGGGAAGGGAGGGTAAACATTTAGAACACAAGGTTTTGTAAAAGTGAATGCTGGTACACCCAAAGAAAGAACACTGGAAAATGAATGTAAACTGTTTGCATTTTTGTTTTTCTCCTCAGGTTATTTTTACCTTCTGAATCCAATTCTTCCTGTGCAACAAGAGAACTATTCGGTTCTGCACACATATATTGTATCTCGGATATACTGTGACATATTTAACATGTATAAGACTGCTTGCCATCTGGGGGAGGGGATGAAGTGAGGGAAGGAAAATGTCGGAACAGAAGTGGGTGCAAGGGATAATGTTGTAAAAAAAAAAAAAAAAAAAAAGTTACCCAGGCATGGGTTCTGTCAATAAAAAGTTATAATAATAAAATTTTAAAAAAGAAAGAAAAAAAAGGTGAATGCTGAAAATTATCCATACACATAGTTTGAAAATAAACAGCCTTAATTAACAAAAAATAATCATTCCAGATGTTGTATCATGCACTATGACAGAGGGTTTCTTGCCTCTAAGAAGCCTATCTTTTATTAAAAGCAGCTAATTAACATCAGTCCAGATGTGGGAAAGGAGAGTGAGGTGGAGGAGGTACAAGTAATGTTGTACATGGAAATGATGTGACCCTAACCCCCCCCAAAATATCCCTTTATATCTTTTTCCCTATTTTGTGTAACTATCTAAACCTAAATTGTCTCCTGCCTCCAACATGGATGAACAGGAAAACTTTAATCTTTCGTGGAATATTATGGGGTTGGTGACAATACTTGGAGGATTGGAGGAGAGTTCCCTGTTCCCTGATTTAAGACCAGTTCAAATAACAGTGTGCACATTAAAGAGACTTCAGGAAAACCAATTTTAGCCACCTGCTTTCTGCAGTGGTTTAGTCTGTTTAGATTATCATTTCTCAGGGTTTTTTTGAACCACTTGGTGACTCCCAATTGGTAATCCTTCACCTTTTTCCTTTAGGAGACTGGTTTAGAGGAGAATATAATCCATGACGCTTTAATAGTGGTTTTCAAATAATCTTGTTACTCTTAGTGGTCCATGTCATAAAATATTAAATTCTCTTTAGCAAAGTAACCACTATCCAGGACATTTCGATGTAAGTTTTCTCAAGCACAGTGACATCCTTTAGATCGCAACTCTTTCTTTTTTTGTTTTGATTATAACTTTTTATTTGACAGAACGTATGCCTGGGTATTTATCCTGTATTTATCCTGCTGGTCGTTTCTTACAGAACAATAATATTCCATGACATTCATATACCACAATTTACCCAACCATTCTCCAATTGATGGCCGTCCATTCATTTTCCAGTTTCTGGCCACTACAAAGAGGGCTGCCACAAACATTTTGGCACATACAGGTCCCTTTCCCTTCTTTAGTATCTCTTTGGGATATAAGCCCAGTAGTAGCACTGCTGGGTCAAAGGGGATGCACAGTTTGATAACTTTTAGAGCATAGTTCCAAACTACTCTCCAGAATGGTTGGATTCGTTCACAACTCCACCAACAATGAATCAATGTCCCAGTTTTCCCGCATCCCCTCCAAAAATCATTATTTTTTCCTGTCATCTGAGCCAATCTGACAGGTGTGTAGTGGTATCTCAGAGTTGTCAATTTGAATTTCTTTGATCAATAGTGATTTGGAACACTCTTTCATATGAGGATCCCAGCTCTTTCTGGGGGGATCCTGAGTTCTTTTCCTAACCCATTAGCATCTGAGGCAGAAAGAACTTCATCCACCTCTGAGCCTCCTCCCCTCCTGGGACCTCTCCAGGAAAGTACCTGGAAAGACTTAAAGAATTATATGGACTTTGAAAAGAAATATGTGAACAAAAAATCTCCGCTCCGGGGAACTGATCCCCACAGGCCTTGAGCCCTCCCCATGGCGCCCCCACTCGGGAAATCCCCGGGGCTCCCGTGACAGCTCTGGGCTTCCTGCGGAAAAGCGCTTCAGAAGCGGGTCCCCTCCGGGACGCTCCCCCAGGGGGCCCCTCCCCCAGCCCTGGGCAGCCCCACTGGCCTCTGGGCTGACTGTTCCCAGGGCGAGAAGCCGTCCCTGCCTGAAATCCCTGCGGGGCCTCGGAAAGCCCGGAAGAGGCTCGGAATTCCCAGCTGAGCCCGAAGCTTTAGCAGGAAGCCCCGCGGAGACAGAAGCGCGCAAAGGGGAGCGTGTGTGTGTGTGCGTGTGTGTGTGCGTGTGTGTGTGTGCGCGCGCGCACATCTGTGCGGGGGGGGCGGGGGCTGGTTTGTGTGTATTTGTGCACACGCCTTTGGGGTCATTTCCACCCCAAACTTTCCCCTTCCTCTCCAGCTCAGGGGCCACGAACAAGGTGCTTCCCCCTGTGCTCCAGCATCTGGATGACGGGTGTCCGTCTGTGCCTAAGCCCCCACTCTGCAGCCCAGGCCCCTTCTGGACCCTGCAGCCCCTCCCTGCCCCCCCTCCCCACAGCTGGAAAAGGTCCAGGAGGGAGGGGGGCCCTAAAACAAAAAGCCAGAGGCGTCCTGCAGGATCCTCCGCAATCGCCCCGCCCCGCGTCAGGGGCTCCGGCCCAGGCGGCCTCAGCGGGCGGGCTCAGGGCGGGCGCCGCCCCAGCGCCGGACGGAGGCACGAGGACGCCCCCGCTCGGGGCGTGGGGAGGAAGCTCCAGGTGCCGCAGGTTCCGCAGCGCGGCCGGACCCGCCCCGGGGGGATTCGCGGTTTGGGCTGGGAAAGAAGCGGAAGATTCGCGGTTCCCCAGAAATCTCCCGGCGCCCCCCGGGGGCTCCCGCTTCCCCGACAGGAGGCGCCCGAGGCAGCCTCGGCCTCTGATCCCCGGCACTAAGGGAAGGGCTTTGCTCTGAAAAGCGCCGCCGCGAGCGGGAAAGGGAAACAAACAGGGGCTTTTACCCCTTCTCAGCGGGGCTGAAGAAGGCGCTTCAAGGGGGGCCTTTAAGGAGGGGGGAGGGGAAATGTCCAAAGGAACAGAAACGGCATCAAACCCGCCGCGGGGCCGGAGGGGTCTGAGCATGAGCGCGGGTCTCCCGGCCCCCCCCCTCACGGAAGCGGGGTGGGGTGGGGGAAGGGGGGACTGAGCTCTCGTTTGTAATTATGCAAATGATCTAACCCAGAACATCCACATGCAGTTTTCCTGCTGAGCCGCAGGGCATGCTGGGAGTCCCCTGGGGCGCAGGCGCGGCTTCCTGGGTCCCAGGTTTATTTAGTCCTTTCTGGGCTGGGAGGGAGGGAAAGGCAGGAGGGTGTCTGTGCGCAGGCGCGGCCTGGGACCGCCCCCTTCCTTAAGGCTCCTCCCCTTCCGCGCCAGTTCTGGCCGGTGCTGTGGCAGAGCCTGAGAATCTGGTGCCAGCTCCGAGGGTGGGGGCGCGGGCAGGAGCGGGCGCAGTGACTGTGAGTGCGGGGAGTGACTGAGCCGCGGGACTGCGCTTGGGCGGGCGTGTACCTGAGGCTCTCGGGGGCCTGAGCCCTGAGAGATTCCCCTGCATGGGCTGAGGAGGGGGAGGGGCGAGCTCGGGCATCCCTGTGGCTGGGGGGGGGGAGGGGGAGGGAATGCCGAGTGTTTATTGCGGACCCCAACTGACCCCTCCCCCACGGAGCCCCCGCTATTGCGGGGTCCCTTCGCCGGTCGCCACCCTTTGCACACATTGGGGAGGGGGGCGGGTTCTGTAGCTTTGCACCGTTTGTTTGCCTCAGTTTCCTCCAGTGCAAAAAGGGGATGAGAGCGGCCCCTCCCCCGTGAGAGTACGGGGCCCGGGATGCAGGAAGCGCTCCCCACATGCAGCAATCAGGGGGAACTTTCCCTAGTCCTTGTGTTTTTCTGCAGGACAGCGGGGGTGGAGGAGGCTCCCTGACAGGAGGGGGAGGGGGGCTGGGGCTCCCATCCAGCTCTGCTCCTTGCCCTGTTTCCCTCCTGGTGGTCTCGGGATATCTGTCGTCATTTCTGGGGCCTTTGGCAGGAGGGTTCCCATGTTACAGATGGAGAAACTGAGGCAGGCAGGGACCAAGGGGTGGCCAGGGTCTCACTCTCCTTCCAGGGATCAGGTGAAGGCCTTGTGGTCTTGACCCCATGGGGCTCAGGCTCCCAGGGCTACCCCTCCCCGCAGGGCAGGAGACCTTAGTGTCCGGTGCTGGGGGTCCTGGGAAGGTCTCCTTGCTCCCACAGGTGACCCCTCTCGGCCTGCTCCTGGGGTGCAGCCTCTCCCGGCTCTCTCTGCCCTGAGAGCTCCTCCTCTCATTCTGGACAGGTCCACATCCAGCCTGGGCAGAGAAGCCTCAGACCCCGGCCTCCCTCTCTGGGCTCCCTCTCCCTCCCCAGCCCGGCTGGCAGAGGATCCAAGCCCGGAACCAGAGTCATGGCCGCCGGCAGCCGGAGCCCCCCGTCCCAGGTGAGTGCGGTCCCTGCCCGGAGCTGAGCAGCCTCGGCCCAGCCGGAGTCCAGGAAGCTTCCTCCTGTCGGAGGGAGGGGTCCCTGGCAGCAGGGCAGGAATCACCCTCCTGGCACTGCCCATTTCCTGCCCGCTCAGGCCACCCAGCGGCTCCCAGGGCTCTCTGAGTCCTTCTCCTTTGCCAGGTCTTAGATCAATTCAATAAAGTTTAGAAATTCGCTCCTCTGAACCACTGAGGAGGCAGAAGAAAGATAAAAGAAAAAAATAGTATTGTTCAATAAGCAATGATGAAGAGGCAGATTTCAGAAAGAATTAAAAACCAAATTGATGCAAATTGAAACAAGCAGAGCCAAGAAAAGATTGTATACAGAATCTGCAACACACTCAATGATCAATTATGATCAATTAGGAATGACTCAGATTTTTCAGGAGCACAAGGATCTAAGGCAATTATAAAAGACTCTCTGCCCTCAAGGAGCTCCCAGGGGAGGAAACATCTGTTGGGTCTCATAGCCAGTTATAAAGAAGTTTTAGCTAAGATCAAGTTAGTACCCAGATACAAAAGGGTACATTTGCTTGTTTCTTTTAAATTATTTTCAGTTACATGTCATGAAAATTTGTAGCATTCATCTTTATCAGATTTTGAGTTGTAAATTTTTCTCCATTCCCTTCTTTTCTTCCTAAAATGGTAGACAATGTGGTTTAGGTATATATGTGCTATCATTTAAAACATACTTCCCTATTAATCAGAGTTGTGAAAAGTGAAACATCAGAAGAGGAGAAAAAAAGAATAAAGTAACTAAAAGATAAGTTCTTCAATCACTTTCAGAGTCCATCATTTATTTAGTGTATGTATTATTTAAATTAATAATTTAGAGTATAAAAAACTCCTTATTGAGTCTTTTATAATTGCCTTAGATCCTTGTGCTCCTAAAAAGAGCTGAGTCATTCATAATTGATCATTGAATCTGTTGCAGATTCTGTATACAATCTTTTCTTGGCTCTGCTCGTTTCAATTTGCATCAATTTAGTTTTTAGTTCTTTCTGAAATCTGCCTCTTCATCATTTCCTATTGCACAATACTATTTCATTATATTCACATACCACAACTTTTTCAGCCATTTCCCACTTGATGGGAATTCCCTCAATTTCCACAATATTGCCTACAGGAAAAGAACTGTTATGAATATTTTTACACATGTAAGCCCTTTCTCTCTTTTTATGATCTCTTTGGAATAATACAGACTTAGTGGTGCTGTTGTTAGATCTAAAGATTTGCACAGTTTACTGCCCTTTTTTCATAGTTCAGAGCTCCTCTCCACAAAGCTTGATGATCCCTTCACAATTCCTCGTCAGTGCACTAGTGTCCCAGTATTCTCACATTCTTTCCAGCATTGATCATTTTTTGTCTTATTAATTAATCTGATAGATGTGAAGTGATACTTCCGAGTTATCTTTATTTGCATTTCCATAATCAAAAGTGATTTAGAGCATTTCGTTTTCCTCATCTAAACAGTATTCGTTTTCTTTGATCATTTCTCAATTGAGGAATGCTTTTTATGCTTATACATTTGACTCAATTCTCTATATATTTGGGAAATGTAGCCTTCATCAGAGGTACTTGGAGTGAAGCTCATTGCCCATCTTTCTGCTTTCCTTGTAAAGTACATTTTTACCAAAACAAGAAAATGTGAATTTAGAGTTAAAGTGTTAAGTCTTTAGCATAGCTATTCATGTCAGAGCAAGAGAACACAGGAAGAAAGAAACAAGGGCTCAATTACTCAGATACTTTGGCAACATTTGCTAAGTCCTTTGTGCCTTCTTAGACAGTAACAGGACTGGAAGTGAATGCTCTGAGTTTTCCCAGAGTGATTGGGGAATGAGATATAGTGCAGGAAGTCTAGTATATTGATAAAAGAATAGCTGCATGGCATCAAATAAAGTCAGTGATGTTTTCTCCAAAATTCACTTAGGAAAACTCTTAGTACTAGATGTGTAAACATCTGGGTCACTGGATCTGAGGGACATGATTGTACTTCCCAGAGTTAAAGAAGGAAAGAGATTGGCATTGGGTGGCAAAGAATACTGAGCAGGAGGCAGTCCCAGAATAAGGATTGGGCAGATTCTAAGGTCTCCTCAGCCAGGATAGCCTGACCTCCGGATGGGCTCTAGAGGGCTGAGTGAAGCAGGAATCAGGGCAAGAATGTGGTATCAAAGGGCCCTTCTTGTTCCTTGGAGGCCGGCCACTTACAAGCCAGGTTAGCCGCCTGACCTGCCTGACCTCTCTGACCTTCTGGCTGAAACCTACCTGGGGAGTGCAAGCACAGATTTCTAGGAGACAGTTAGTGTCTCAATTAGTCATCTCTCACAGAACACATTCCGTTAACAAGCTCACCTTAGGAGAAGAGATAAAGCTTCATCACTTGTCTAATACCAACTACTTGAGGCCAGATTCTTTTTAAAATTCTTTTCCTGCTTCCTTCTAGTTGAGATTTCATTTTAGACTCATTAAATTTGCTGGAGAATTTCTTTGTTCTCTCCTTGGTGATCACTGCTAATGGTTTCTTCCCCAGAATACATAGTATTTCCCATGTTCTCACAAACTCTTCATAGAATTTTAAAAAATATATAATCATTTAAGACCCTTCTTGTGGGGAGGGATGTCTCATCATCTTCTATCTTCCACCTTCACAGATTCTATAGAATTCATATGTTCTCCCTAATTCCATTGGGAGAAGCATTTTATAGTAAGGCATTTTTAAAACTTTTATTATCCAACATGACTCTCATTTCAAACGGAAAATACTTTTCTCAGTATTCCACTGGGCTCTTAATACCTGGTTCTAAGTGTGGACTCTAACACTCCTAAAGCTTATAGGAGTTTTAGCCAATCGCATCTCTGCTTCAGTTTTCTCCTCTTAAGTTGATGAGGGTTGGAGTAGATGAATTCTGAAGGATCTTTCAGCTCTAAATCAAGTGACTTTTGATGGTTTAGGAATTGGTGACATTCAAGGATATTTTCATGGACTTCACTGAGGAAGAGTGGGGGCTCTTGGACGCTTCTCAGAAGGAGCTGTACAAGGAGGTCATGCTGGAGAGTATCCAGAACCTGCTGTCTCTGGGTAAGGACCATTTCCTCTTTTTTCTTGGTGTTCATCATCAGTTCAAAATGAGCACAAACAGCACAGAAGTGATCCACACTGTCTTGTATCCCAGGAATTGGATCGAGTGTTCAGTCATCTGAGGGCACCAAGTCTCCATCTATTTTGGTCTCGGCTGCAGCCTTTTTGAGTTACATAATTTAGCTCAGTTAGGTATCTGACTTTACTGCCACATTTGTTAGGTAAACTCCCTGAAAATGTGCTAAAAAGAATGGGAAAGGGTTAAAGGGTTCTGGTAAGATGGCACAATAGCAAAGGAAATACTTAGCTCCCTAAGAATGTCCCCTAAAAAAAAAAATAAATGCCTCACAATTCATTTTGAACAGCAAAAGTGACTAAAATTCCAGAAGTTGTCAGGACCTTAACAGCATCGGAGGAAGGACCTCCTCTCCCTAGGTAGAGATTTGACCCAAATGAAGTGCTATGCTTTTCTAGGCAGAATCTGCAAAGTTAGCCAAGAGCAAGCCCTGTGGGCAGCTGGATTGACCTGTAGTCTCAGCCTGCAAAGTGAAGAGCAGAGTCAGGTAATTGAAAGAAAAGAACAATGGGCCCTGTTCTAAAGAAAACTTCTCATGTGAAGTCTCAGATACTCAAAGGGACAGGAATAGGTAGTTTCTGATGAAGAGATTAAAACTATTTACAGCCATATGAGAAAATATTCTAACATTATTAATTAGGGAAATGCAAATCAAAAACACCAGTTTGATATCATGTTGGGGACACTAATATATTGTTGCTGAAATTATTCAATGATCCACTCTATTTGGAGGACAATCTGGAATTATGACGAAAGAGTTATGAAACTGTATATACTTTTTTACTATGAAATGCACAATAAGGTCTGTTTGCCAATTAGGGAAAAAAGAAGCAAATTTATATATTTTAAAAGATTGATAGCAGCTCTCTTTTGGGTGACAAAAGAGGTAGAGACTGTGGGGATGCCATCAAGTCATGAATGGCTAAAGAGGAATGGAATATGACCTAAGATAATGATTTTTAGCTTCAGCAATGGTTGATGATGATGTGTTGAGGACTTTATGAAACAGTTCAGCCCATCTCTTTCATTATCACTACTCATTGTAGCTCTGTCAACACTGGGCAGCTTAGATAGGTCTTTGGTCCATAAATAGTCTTCAGGGCATCATAAAACAGCTTTGCATTATTACATTCAATATAAAAATGAACTTTATCTGCCTTTATTGGGCCAAAAAACCAACATGTCTGTAACCTTTGTTTATACTTTTGGGAGAGTTACGTACTGCCTCCCTAGAAATGGATGATTTAAATTCCTTGTAATTTTGGGAATCTGGTAGAGTTCTCATTTTTCATTTAATACCTTCAGTATTTCCCCATTATTTTCATCAAACTCGTTTGCATGTTTACTCCTTATATACTCTACAATTTTCAATTGTGTTTTGGCTCAATTTTCCCTCTAAAATAGCAAAAAACTATTCCAGCATAAAGAAGACCCTAATTTGGCATGTGATAGTTATCTTAGCTGTGGACCCCTGCCTTTGCTTTTTAAAAATTATTATTATCATTTATTTATTTATTTTTTTTTTTTGCTGAGACATTTGGGGTTAAGTGACTTTCCCAGGGTCACAAAGCTAGGAAGTGTTAAGCGTCTTAGGCTAGATTTGAACTCAGGTGTTCCTGATTTCAGAGCTAGTGCTCTAGCCATTGCACCACCTAGCTGCCTCCAATTTGTCTTTTCATAAAAATTAATTGGGGTATTAAAAGGCAGCGGTTGCACTGAGTACACCTATGAAGTTTGGTATATTTTGTTTGGTGACAAGCTGCAATGACTCTTATGTAATATTGCTATTTCTGTTTATTTATGTGTGTATGTCTTTTTGTGTATATGTTTGTCTTTTTCAGAAACTGGATTCAAAGTAAATGAGAGGAGTAAAAGCCTGGGAATTTTGGTGGAAGAACATGACCTGCAAAGGTTCATGGATGGTCCCTGTGACTTCAATTTGAAGGAATTGCATGACTTTATTTTCAAAGTACATAGATATGCAAAGAGTGATTATGAATTGTATGAAATTGGAAAGAGATTCAGATGGACTTCTATCACAAATCATTGCAAGAAAATGATCTCAGGAAGTGATTACCTTCAAGGTAGTGAATACAAGAAATGCTTCACTAAAGAGGTGGAGCCATTGCTTCCAGGTAATCAATGGGATATCACTGTGAAGTGCAGTTCAGACCTCAGTGGCCATCAGAAAAATGATACTGAAGAAATGCTTTCCATAAGTGATAAAAGTGAGAAGGCTGTCAGGCAGAGCTCTAATCTCCTTACTCGTCAACAAATGCCTATTAGAAAAGAACTTGATGAAAATAATGTATGTGAAGGAACCTCATCCTATCACTCATCTCTTCCTTACCACCCTGGAATGAAACGTCCTGGATATGATCAATGTGGGAAAGCCTTTAGTTGGAAGCCAGCTCTTGGTAGCCCTCAGAAGGCTAATAAAGGAGAGGTGTCTCATAAATGTGCTGAATGTGGGAGAGCTTTCTATTACAGATCATTTCTGATTGACCATCAAAGAATCCACAGTAGAGAGAAGCCTTATTTATGTCTTCTGTGTGGAAAGCCTTCCATATGCAATCAATGTGGAAAAACTTTTACAGATCTCTCTAGTCTAGCAAAGCATAAAAAAACCCACACTGGAGAGAAGGCTTATGAATGTCATCAATGTGGAAAGGCTTTCACACAGAGTGCCCATCTTGCTGAGCATCAGAGAATCCACACAGGAGAGAAACCTTTTAAATGTAATCAGTGTGGAAAGGCTTTCACACAGAGTTCCAGTCTTGCTTTACATCAGAGAATCCACACAGGAGAGAAACCTTTTAAATGTAATCAGTGTGGAAAGGCTTTCACACAGAGTTCCAGTCTTGCTTTACATCAGAGAATCCACACTGGAGAGAAACCTTTTAAATGTAATCAGTGTGAAAAGGCTTTTAGTTGTAACTCAAATCTTGCTAGACATCAGAGAATCCACACTGGAGAAAAACGGTTTAAATGTAATCAATGTGGAAAGGCTTTCAGATTCTCGTCCAGTCTTGTTACACATCAGAGAAAGCACACTGGAGAGAAACCTTTTAAATGTAATCAGTGTGGAAAGGATTTCGCACAGAGTGCCCATCTTGGTTTACATCAGAGAATCCACACTGGAGAGAAACATTTTAAATGTAATCAGTGTGGAAAGTCTTTCAGATTCTCCTCCATTCTTGCTGAACATCAGCGAATCCATACTGGAGAGAAACCTTTTAAATGTAATCAGTGTGGAAAGGATTTCACACAGAGTTCCAATCTTGCTTTACATCAGAGAATCCACACAGGAGAGAAACCTTTTAAATGTAATCAGTGTGGAAAGGCTTTTAGTTGCAACTCAAGTCTTACTATACATCTGAAAATCCACACTGGAGAGAAACCTTTTAAATGTAATCAATGTGGAAAGACTTTTAGACGCAGCTCCCATCTTGCTACACATCAGAGAATCCACACTGGAGAGAAACCTTTCAAATGTAATCAGTGTGGAAAAGCTTTCACACAGAGTTCCAATCTTGCTTTACATCAGAGAATCCACACTGGAGAGAAACCTTTCAAATGTAATCAGTGTGGAAAAGCTTTCACACAGAGTTCCAATCTTTCTACCCATCAGAGGATCCATGTTGGAGAGAAACTTTTAAAAATGTAATCAATGTGGCAAGAGTCTTAGATGCAGCTCCCATCTTGCCAGACATAAGAAATCCACAATGAAGTGAAACTTTTTTTTTTCTCCTATTTTGGGTAGGAGAGGATAGCAGAGGGAACTATATTAACCGTAGGATTGTCCTGCCCCTGATCCTCTAATGTAAAATAATAAGGAAGGCAACTGAGAAAGTTTTGAAAAATGTTTTCTTGAATTCATTACTACTCAAAAAAGAAATTCAAGCTTTGTAAGTTTATTTCTTGACATAATTTTCTGCTTTGCGTAAATTCAAAATGTTCATTTGATTTCATTTGTATGCATTTCAAAATTAAAAAAGAAATCAGATATTGATGGTTTCCTGTTGTCATTGTTCCCAGTGTTGAAGACTTCATTATAAGAAATCATAAATTATTTTCACAACATTCTTTATCTTTTCAATCTATATCTTAAATCAAGAATTCTCCTAGCTACACTTGTTGATTATACTTAACACTTTACTTTAAAAAACAAATATTTTCTATAGGAAAAAATTCTTGTACCTCTCTCACCTACCTGGAATGGAGAATGATGAAAAAAACCAGATCTTCCCATTATAAATGTTAATAATCCAGTAGTGCCTAATCCCAAAATATATTTGTGTCAAATACATTCTTAAGCATTTCCCATTTAGAAGATGTCATAAATTGTATCCATTCTAATCTGTCATCTTGCTCATGTCTTTTTTTAAGTGACATTCATTCAAAATTGAGGTAGAGTCCCCTTTCCTGTTCGTTTTCTTTTGCTGAAAGAATTGGGCTTAAGTGACCTTCCCAGAGTCATACCTAGGAAGTGTTAAGTATCTGAGAACAGATTCGAACTGAGGTCCTCCTGACTTTAGGATTGGTGCTCTATCCACTGTGCCACCTAGCTGCCCCCCCCCTTCCTATTTTTTACATGATTAATTTCATTTTCTGTGCCTTTTCCTTGAAAAGATTTTCCCTATTTTTCTTTATCTTTCTCATTCAAACTTTTTAGTTTTGGATTCATGGAACTTAAACTTTGTTAGATCTTTTTTATTCTCTGTGTTCCTTAAGGCATTAGGACTTTTGAGGTATTTTGGTTTCCCTTTTCTTTTTTGAAAAAATAATTTATTTGTTTAATATTTCCCCCCAGTTATATTCAGACCTGGTTTTTTACATTTGTTTTTAAGATTTTTGAGTTTTACGTTCTCTCCCTTATTCTCATCCAAGATGAAGAAATTACAAGTCAAGTTATGCAAAACATTTCCCTACAAGTCAAGTTGTGATGGGGGCAGCTATTTTGTGTAGTGGATAGAGCATCAGATGAAATGTGATGGGATTCTGTCACCACAAATTGGGGAGATGCAATTTAGGACCCTGAGGTTCCTCAAAAGACATTATTATGCTGTTCACGGCAGGCTAAATCCATATGAGCTTTAATAAAGTAAAAGGGATTCAGCAACAAAGGGGAAGACACAGCATGAGGCACAAGAGGCCATTAAGGCATGACCATGAACCCTGGGGAGCCTGACACAGGTAAGAGGGACATCTATGTAAAGTGGGTTGAGTCTGGGCAGAGGGGGTAATAACTGAGGAGTCAGGAAGGGCTTCTGATGAGAACTTGGAAGGGAGGCAGAGGGGAAGGCAGGCAGCATCTGGGGCAAAGGGAATGCTGGATTGTGGTACCATGCAGGAAGATCGATTATTACTGAAGGGCAAGAGTGTGTGGGAGGCCAGTGTGGCTGGAGCAGAAGCCTAGAAAGAAAAGCTGATGAGGGCCCAAAAAGGGGGATTACATTTTTTTTTTCCTGACAATATCCAGGAACTGAGGTCAGAACTGGACAATTTAGGTGTGGGACAAGAGACAGATTGGAGAAGCATCAGGAGGGAAGAGCTCAACTCATCTTTGGAGCAATTCACCAAAAGTGGTTCTAGGCTCTTTGTGAGCTCTTTCTAGGTCCTTGGAGGAATACTCAGATGTATAAGAATTCAATCAGTTCCCCATTAATCAATGGTCAAAGGATATGAACAGACAATTTTCAGATGAAGATGTTGAAACTATTTGAGGTCATATGAAAAGGTGCTCCAAATCACTATTAATTAGAGAAATCCAAATTAAGAAAACTCTGAGATACCACTACACACTTCTCAGACTGGCTAGGATGACAGGAAAATATAATAAATGTTGGAAGGGGTGTGGGAAAACAGGAACACTGATACATTCTTGGTGGAAGTGTCAATGGATCCAACCATTCTGGAGAGCAATTTGGAACTATGCTCAAAAAGTTATCAAACTATGCATACCTTTGACCCAGCAGTGTTTCTACTGGGCTTATACCCCAAAGAGATCTTAAAGGAGGAAAATGGACCCACATGCAAAAAATGTTTGTGACAACTCTTTTAGCAATGGCAAGAAACTGAAACCTGAGTGGATGGATGCCCATCAGTTGGAGAATGGCTGAATAATTTCTGGTATATGAATGTTATGGAATGTTATTCTATAAGAAATGATCAGCAGGATGATTTCAGAGAAGCCTGGAGAGACTAACATGAACTGATGTTAAGGGAAATGAGCAGAACCAGGAGATCATTATACATGGCAACAACAAGACTATACGATTATCAGTTCTGATGGATATGTCTCTCTTCAACCATAAGATGATTCAAACCAATTCCAATTGTTCAATGATGAAAAGAGCCATCTACACCCAGAGAGAGAACAGGTGGAACTGAGTGTGGACCATAACATATTATTTTCACTCTTTTGTTGATGTTTGTTTTACATTTTGTTTTCTTTCTCAGTTTTTTTTTCCTTCTTTGCCCGATTTTTCTTTTGCAGCAAGATAACTGTATAAATATGTATGCGTATGTATGTACATATAATTAGGTACTATTACTATTATATATTAGTACTTAGGTACTAATTAGGTAGTAGTATATATATTAGGTACTAATAATAATAGCTAATGCTATGATGATGAATGGTAGGATGAAGTAAAAAGCGAAGAACCGTGTGAGAGTTGCTTTATCTACTGTGAAACCTCCTCAGATTCATTCTGCTAGAGTGGTGCCAATGTAAGGGATAGTGGATAATAGGTTAGTAATTACGGTAGCACCTCAGAATGATATTTGACCTCAAGGAAGAACATACCCTACAAATGCTGTTACTATCACGGTAAGTAAAAGAATTACGCCGATGTTTCATGTTTCTTTGTAGAGGTAAGATCTGTAGTAGATTCCTCAACCTACATGTAGAAACAGGCATATAAAGAATATAGAACCCCATTAGCGTGTAGGTTATGAAGCAGTCAACCGTGGTTAACATCACGGCAAATGTGGGCTATGGAGGAGAAAGCGGTAAGTGTATCTGAAGTATAGTGTATTGCTAGGAATAGGCCTGTGAGGATTTGAATAATTAGGCATACTCCTAATAGGGATCCAAAGTTCCATCAGGCAGAGATATTAGATGGAGCGGGGAGATCGATAAAAGAATGGTTGATAATTTTTAAGAGGGGGTGTGTCTTTCGTATATTGGTCATTAGTTTTTGTAGTTGAATTACAATGGTTTTTTGGGTCATAGGTTATGGTTTAAGTCCATACTAAAACTAATATGGAAATGATGCTTATTTTTGTGTTGTCCTTGATATTAATTTTTGGGTTTGTGGCATTTGCTTCTAAGCCTTCTCCTGTATATGGGGGTTTGAGTCTTGTGGTTAGTGGTAGTTTAGGTTGTGCTATTGTTGTTAGCTTGAATAGTACATTTTTGGGGTTAATTGTATTTTTGATTTATTTAGGAGGAATGTTGGTGGTATTTGGTTATACTGCTGCTATGGCTACGGAAGAGTATCCTGAAAGCTGAGTAGGTAATATAGTAGCTTTTAGTATACTGTTGCTCAGTTTATTGATAGAAATGATTTGATTAATAGTGTCTGGGGAGGTTGAGGTGGTTACAGCTGTTGAGTTGTTTGATTCGTTGGGTAATTATTGTGTAGGTCAGGATTGGAATGGGGTGTCTTTGTTGTACGGTTGTGGGGGCTGGGCTATGGTGTTATTGGGTTGGATTTTATTTATTACTATTTTAGTAGTTTTAGAAGTTATTCGTGGTCTTTAGTTATAGAATTAGAAGAATTAGTGTTATAGAGATTATAAAGGAAAGGAAGTAATATTTGATAAGTCCTTTTTGAGTTGAAGTAATAGCGGAAGATATGGAACTGTGTAAGTTAGCTTGGCCTTTTGGTCCAGTTTTTTCATATCATCCTAGATCAATTAGTATGGTAGCGATATGTTGACCTATTTGTAGACTTGCTAGGGGGTTTAGTCGATGGAAGATGTGTGTGAAGTAGCCCAGTATATTTGAGAAGTTATGTGTGTGGATTAGAGGTGTGATTGGTATTTTGTTGGTTAATATATTTAGTTCAATTGAAATTAGGATGCCTGCAACAGTTACTATTAGGGCTGATATTTTTGATAGGGCTGGTATTGTTATAGGAATAATTGTAGTAGGAGGAATACTTGTTGTGAGGAGGAAGCCTGTGAAGATACTACCTAGAGCTAGTCGTATAATAGGGTTAGTTGTATTTGGGTTGTTTTCGGTTATAGGAGAGAGAGGTAGGAATTGTGGTTCATTTAGTAGAGCAAAGTGAATTACTCATATACTGTAAAAAGCTATAAGTATAGTGGCAATGAGTGTTATGCATAGGGCTCAGGTATTTATATGTGATGTATTTATGGCTTCAATGATTGCATCTTTTGAGTAGAATCCTGCTAAAAATGGGGTTCCTATGAGGGCTAGACTGCCTAGTATAATTGCTGAGGATGTAATTGGGAGGAGCATGAGTAGTCCTCCTATTTTACGGATATCTTGCTCATCATTGAGGCTGTGGATAATGGAGCCGGAGCATAGGAATAGTATTGCTTTAAAGAAGGCATGTGTACAAATATGTAAGAATGCCACGTGTAGCTGGTTTAGGCCTAAAGCTACTATTATTAGACCTAGTTGACTTGATGTAGAAAAAGCTACGATTTTTTTTTATATCATTTTGGGTAATAGCACAGATGGCGGTAAATAAAGTTGTAATTCCTCCTAGGCATAGTATGATAGTCAAAGCTGTTTGGTTATTCTGTGTAGCGGGGCTAAATCAGATTAGTAGGAAGATACCTGCAGCAACTATGGTACTAGAGTGAAGTAATGCTGATACAGGAGTAGGGCCTTCTATAGCTAAGGGTAGTCATGGGTGCAGACCGAACTGGGCTGATTTTCCAGTTGCAGCAAGGATTAACCCAAGAAGGGCTAATGTATCAATATTTGTTATGAAGATGTGTTGGATATCTCAGGAGTTATTATTAATTATTAGGCATGCTATGGCTAGTATAAATCCAAAGTCTCCAATTCGGTTATATAGTACAGCTTGAAGGGCAGCGGTGTTTGCGTCGGTCCGTCCAAATCACTATCCAATTAGTATAAATGATATGATACCAACACCTTCTCATCCAATGAACAGTTGAAATAGGTTGTTTGCGGATACAAGGATGATTATGGTGAATAAGAAAATAATTAAGTATTTGAAAAAACGGCGAATATTTGGGTCGGAGTGTATATATCAAATTGAGAATTCTAGAATAGATCAAGTGACATATAATGCAATGGGGATGAAGATGATGGAGAAATAGTCTAATTTAAAGCTTATTGTTAGGTTAAATGTATTTATAGAAAATCATTGTCAATTTGTAATTGTAGATTCTTGTCCAGAGTAGATAAAGAGGGTTAGTGGGATAAGGCTAGTGAAGAAGGCAAGTTTAACTATAGTTTTACATAATAGTGGGAAGTTACTAATTTTGTATGGTAGAAGTATATTATAGGCTAAAGGAAAAGTAAGTATAATAATAGCTAGTAGAAGAGAAGTATTCAATAAATAGTTAATTACTTTTATTTGGAATTGCACCAAAATTTTTGGTTCCTAAGACCAATGGATGACTATTATCCTTTAAAAGTGAGAAAGCCATGGGGATTAAGCATGGGATCAAGAGTTAGCAGTTCTTGTAACTTTCTTGGGCATATAAGGGGGTTTAAACTCCTAATTTTAGATTCACAATCTAATGTTTTTATTAAACTATATTTGCAATATGTAACACCAAGAATAAATTTGGGGCAGATGGAAATGGTAAGGGTAGATGTGGGGTTATTAATATGTGTTCTTGGGTGAAGGTTGGTTTGATGGGGTATATGTGGTCTGTAAATTTACCTCGTTGAGAAGTAATTAGTATATGTAATGAGTAGAGGGCTGTAATAACTGTGTTGGTTACCTAGTAGGATAAGTGAAAAGTTAGATCAGGAGAATGAAGTTATAATTAACAAAAGTTCCCCTAGAAGGTTGATAGAAGGAGGTTGAGCTAGGTTCATCAGGCACATATTAGTGGAAAGATTATTTGGAGCCCGCCAGTAAGGATAAGAGTTTGACTGTGAATGCATTCGTAGTTTGTATTGGCTAAACAGAAAAGTATTGAGGAGGTAAGACCGTGGGCGATTATTAGCGCAGTAGCGCCTATGAAGCCTATAGGAGATTGTATAAGGGCTGCAATAATTACTAAATCTATGTGGCTGACAGAGGAGTATGCGATGAGAGATTTAAGGTCTGTCTGCCGTAGGCAAATAGAGCTTGTTATGATTATACCTCATAGAGATAGAATTATAAACAGGTAGCATAAAGTTGATGTAGTTAGTTCTGTAAATGCTGTAATTCGTATAATGCCGTAACCGCCTAGTTTTAGTAGGATAGCAGCTAATACTATAGAGCCCGCGATAGGGGCCTCTAGTGTGCTTTAGGTAGTCAAAGATGGAGGCCATACAGTGGTATTTTTACTATAAATGCTATTATGCAGGCATATCATAGTAAAGAAGTTGATCTAGGTTAGGTGACACTAGTGTTATGGTAAGCATGTGAAGGGAGCCTAGACTTTTATGTAGGTAAAGTAATGCTACTAGAAGGGGCAGGGAGCCTACTAGTGTGTAGAAAAGGAAATACAGACCTGCATTAAGCCGTTCGTTTTGGCTACCTCAGCGTGTAATAATAATAAGGGTGGGAATTAGGGTAGTTTCGAATAAGATATAGAATATAATTAGTTCAGATGCAGTAAAAGCTATAATTAGGGAAAGTTGAAGGATAATAAGTGTAGTTAAATAGATTTTTTTCATGTTAAAGGTTCATGGGCTAGATGGTTTTGACTAGCAATAATTATTATTATATAATTATATAATAATTAAATAATATATATACCATTATTATTCAATATTGTATTAGAAACAGGAATAAGAGTTGAGAAAGAGATTAAAGGAATTAAAGGAGTAGGTAATGAGGAAACCAAGTCATCACTCTTTGCAGATGATATTATGTATACTTAGAGAACCCCAGGGATTCTACTAAAAAGCTATGAAACCCTATATTTTTACCTGCCAGCATTTTGGATTTCCTACACAGGCTAATCGTACAATATTTCAGAGTCCGATTCTTTTTGTATAGCAAAATAACAGTTTGGTCATGTATACTTATTTCATATTTAATTTATACTTTAATATATTTAACATCTGGCCATCCTGCCATCTAGGGGAGGGGGTGGGGGGAAGAAGGGGAAAAATTGGAACAAAAAGTTTGGCAATTGTCAATGCTGTAAAATTACCTATGCATATAACTTGTAAATAAAAAGCTATTAAATTTTTTTTTAAAAGCTATTAGAAATAATTCACAACTTTAGCTAAGTTGCAGGATACAAAATAAATCCACATAAATCCTTAGAATTTTTATACACCCACCAACAAACTCCAACAGGAAGAGACACAAAGAGAAATTCCATTCAAAATAACTGTCGATAGCATAAAATATTTGGGAATCTATCTAACAAAGGAAAGTCAGGAATTATATGAGCAAAATTACAAAACACTTTCCACATAAATAAAGTTAGATTTAAACAATTGGAAAAATATTAAGTGCTCTTGGATAGGCAGAGTGAATATAATAAAGATGACAATACTCCCTAAACTAATCTATTTATTTAGTGCTTTACCAATCAGACTCCCAAAAAACTATTTTAATGACCTAGAAAAAATAACAAAATTCATATGGAAGAACAAAAGTCAAGAATTTCAAGGGAACTAATGAAAAAAAAAATCAAATGAAGGTGGCCTAGCTGTAATCTAAAACTATATTACAAAGCAGCAGTCACCAAAACCATTTGGTATTGGCTAAGAAACAGACTAGCTGATCAGTGGAATAGGATAGGTTCACAGGACAAAATAGTCAATAACTCTAGCAGTCTAGTGTTTGACAAACCCAAAGATCCCAACTTTGGAGATAAGAATTCACTATTTGACAAAAACTGCTGGGAAAACTTGAAATTAGTATGGCAGAAACTAGGCATTGACCCACACTTAACACCATATATCAAGATAAGATCAAAATGGGGTCATGAGTTAGGCGTAAAGAACGAGATTATAAATAAATTAGAAGAACATAGGATAGTTTTCCTCTCAGACCTGTGGGGGAGGAAGGTATTTGTGACCAAAGAAGAACTAGCAATCATTATTGATATAGAAAATTTTGATTATATCAAGTTGAAAAGCTTTTATACAAATAAAACTAATGCAAGCAAGATTAGAAGGGCAGCAATAAACTGGGAAAACGTTTTTACAAGTTAAGGTTCTGATAAGGGCCTCATATCCAAAATATATACAGAATTGACTCTAATTTATAAGAAAGCAAGCCATTCTCCAATTAATAAATGGTCAAAGGAAATGAACAATTTTCAGATGATGAAATTGAAACTATTTCTACACATATGAAAGGGTGTTCCAAAACACTATTTATCAGAGAAATTCAAATTAAGAAAGCTCAACTCTGAGATACCACTACACACCTGTCAGATTGGCTAAGATGACAGGAAAAAATAATGACTGTTGGAGGGGATGTGAGAAAACTGGGACACTGATGCATTGTTGGTGGAATTGTGAATCCATCCATGCATTCTGGAGAGCAATTTGTAATTATGCTCAAAAAGTTATCAAACTGTGCATACCCTTTGATCTAGGAGTGTTACTACTGGACTTGTATCTCAAAGAGATCTTAAAGAAGGGAAAGGGGCTTGTACATGCCAAAATATTTATGGCAGCACTTTTTGTGGTGGCTAGAAACTGCAAAAGGAATGGATATCCATCAATTGGAGAATGGTTGTGTAAATTGTAGTATATGAATGTTATGGAATATTATTGTTCTGTAAGAAATGACCAGCAGAATGAATACAGAGAGGCTTGAAGAGACTTACATGAACTGAAGCTGAGTGAAATGAGCAGAACCAGGGAATCATTATACACTTCAAGAACAATATTGTATGAGGATGTAGTTTCATGGAAGTGGATTTCTTCAACAAAGAGAAAATCCAATTCAGTTCCAACTGATCAATGATGGATAGAATCAACTACACCCAGAGAAGGAACACTGGGAAATGAATGTGGACTACTTGCATTTTTGTTTTTCTTCCCAGGTTATTTTGACCTTCTGATTCCAATTTTTCTTGTGCAACAAGAGAACTGTACAGATCTGCACACATATGTTGTGTAATAGGCTGAAACTGAACAGATGCACTGAGGATTGAGCATTTAAGGTTAATTACCAATTTGATAATACTCTCTTAGCATTTGCTTGGGAAGTGGCCCACCCCACCTTTCAGTGCTGGCTCGATCTATTGGCCTATAGAGAGATTTTGGGAGGAGGAAAAAAGGGTGGAGTGAGAAAGCCAGAATGACTCCTGGCCCCATTGGTGGCCCCATTGCTTTTACTTCATTTTGCCATTCCATTTACGTCCAAAAAGAATAAAGATCAAGGACTTTTTCTGATCCTGACTCCTGCTGATTCTAAAGTATGCAGGGTACTAAGGCGGTCATCACAATATCGTATCTAGGATATACTTTAACATGTTTAACATATATAAAATGCCTGCCATCTAGGTGAGGGCTTAGAGGGAAGGAAGGGAAGGGGAAAGCTGAAACACCTCTCAGACCTGTGGAAGGGGAAGGACTTTATGACCAAAGCAGAACTAGAGATCATTACTGATCACAAAATAGAAAATTTCGATTATACCAAACTGAAAAGTTTTTGTACAAACAACACTAATGCACACAAGATTAGAAGGGAAGCAATAAACTGGGAAAATATTTTTACAGTCAAAGGTTCTGATAAAGGCCTCATTTCCAAAATATATAGAGAATTAACTCTAATTTATAAAAAATCAAGCCATTCTCCAATTGAAAAATGGTCAAAGGATATGAACAGACAATTCTCAGATGAAGAAATTGAAACTATTTCTAGTCATATGAAAAGATGCTCCAAGTCATTATTAATCAGAGAAATGCAAATTAAGACAACTCTAAGATACCACTACACACCTGTCAGATTGGCTAAGATGACAGGAAAAAATAATGATGATTGTTGGAGGGGATGTGGGAAAACTGGGACATTGATGCATTGTTGGTGGAGTTGTGAACGAATCCAACCATTTTGGAGAGTAGTTTGGAACTATGCTCAAAAAGTTATCAAACTGTGCATACCCTTTGATCCAGCAGTGTTACTACTGGGATTATATCCCAAAGAGATTATAAAGAAGGGAAAGGGACCTGTATGTGCACGAATGTTTGTGGCAGCCCTTTTTGTAGTGGCTAGAAACTGGAAACTGAATGGATGTCCATCAGTTGGAGAATGGCTGAATAAATTGTGGTATATGAATATTATGGAATATTACTGTTCTGTAAGAAATGACCAACAGGATGATTTCAGAAAGGCCTGGAGAGACTTACACGAACTGATGCTGAGTGAAATGAGCAGGACCAGGAGATCATTATATACTTCAACAACAATACTATATGATGACCAGTTCTGATGGACCTGGCCATCCTCAGCAACGAGATCAACCAAATCATTTCCAATGGAGCAGTAATGAACTGAACCAACTATGCCCAGAGAAAGAACTTTGGGAGATGACTAAAAACCATTACATTGAATTCCCAATCCCTATATTTATGCCCACCTGCATTTTTGATTTCCTTCACAAGCTAATTGTACAATATTTCAGAGTCTGATTCTTTTTATACAGCAAAATAACGGTTTGGTCATGTATACTTATTGTGTATCTAATTTATATTTTAATGTATTTAACATCTACTGGTCATCCTGCCATCTAGGGGAGGGGGTGGGGGATAAGAGGTGAAAAATTGGAACAAGAGGTTTGGCAATTGTTAATGCTGTAAAGTTATCCATGCATATAACGTGTAAATAAAAGGCTATTAAATTAAAAAAAAAAAAAAAAAAAAAAGCTGAAACAGAATTAAGTGCAATGGGCAATGATGTAAAAAAATTACTCTTGCATATGTTCTGTCAATAAAAAGCTATAATTTAAAAAAAATGCATAGACAAAGATTTGGGGATAAGAATTGATTAATTGGTAATAATGTTAGGGAAAAATCGAAAGAAATATGGCAGAAAATGGGTACCATTACACCACATGAAAGGATATTTCCCTTCTAGGCTGGCTTTAGTATAGTACAAGTATCCAATGCTCCTGCCATTTGTCCAAAAAACAGGGCCCAAAAGGCTTTTCCATGTGCGAAACTGCTGGCCAATTCCTGAGTGACAAGAATGTGTACCATAGAGAGCTGTAAGGGGCCAACCTGATGATCCCTTTATGGAGACACATCACTGCTATCATCCGTGTGTTTGAAGGTGTAGCTGACAGGGCATCTCCTGTGTGTCCAGCATGTGTGTCACATGATACCCCATACCCCCATGAGACAGTCCTAGGCCAAGGTGGGTCCATTATGATAGCCTGCCTTTTGGCCTCTGTTGCCAGTACTGATTGTGTGCAACACAAACGCATATATATAGAAAGCAACTTGTTAGCTGCTTTGAGGGCACTTCTCCTCCTCCTGGACAATCTCTTCTTCTTCCTTCTTTTCCTCTTCAGTTCTATGGACAACTTTGAGGTGTCTGGTGAGGATCCACTGCTGAAGGTTTTCTCCTGTAGAGATACAAGTATATCCTAGTCCCCACATTAGAACCCTAAAGGGTCCCTCCCATCCTCCAGAACACTTTTTCATTTCCATTGTCTTGTTCTTAATGAAGATGGGGTGTTATGTTTGAGTGATTTTCTATTTTCACCAGAGTATTTCATAGCTACTTAAATCATTTGAATCAAATTTAAAATCATTTATTGTGCACACTGCTTAATCTATATCTTTCTGAGTGAAGCTACCTCCATCTCCCTCCTTTTGTTTTTGGCAGAACAATCACCCTGGAAGTGTGTCCATGAGTATTCTTAAAGGGATTGGCAGAAGGAACATAATGAAGGGGACATTGAGTATATTAACACTGAGCACAGCCAATGTAGAATCAAGTGGACTTACTTAACTGTGCATAAATATTCAGAAGAGCTCCTTTTGTTAGCCAGAGCCTCAGTGGTATGTGTTGGGAGACATGAGTGCAAATGGTATGATTTTGTTCCCCATAGTTCAAGAAGGAAGCATATTGGGAGGGGGTGACCCAAAGATGGCCAGACAGCAGCACTAGAGGGGATCATGGAGGTTGGGTGCCATTGAGAATTTTCCCCAGTTAGGATGAAGAGGTTAGTGGCAGCCTCAGGGGTTCAGGGAAACAAATGAAGAGGTTTGGGGTTATGTCCCCCTAGGATTCAGCACAGGGCAGGGACTTGTTGGAACCCACTTCTCGTGGTGCAGAGGATCTTTATAAAGCAATTTACAAACCCAAAAAGCTAGACTGGAAAAAAGTTTATTATTGGCTTTGGGAAGTGAGCTTTTGCTATGTACGAATAGAAAGACTGAATTCCTTCTTGGTCAGGTACCAACACAGAAGTGGTTTCTAACAGAGAAAACCCCACAGAGAAGTATAAAGTCTTGTTAGGGAAGTAGATGTGAAAGAGATAAAAAGGGGGTAACACTGAAAGAGAATATCATTTCAGCTGGCAAAGAGTTCCTGCTATACAAAGGGGAAAGAGAGGTGCCTGGCACTTAGGTCCTCTGCATGGACTGAGGTTCATGTGTCCTCTTTTTATAATTGAAGCCTTGGCTAGAAGCTGGGGTTTGCCTATTGAGTCTTCTTCCCAGCCCTAACCCACCATCACACTCTGATGTTTGGAATGCCCACAATGGAAGCAAAGACATCCCAAAGGGCACTGCCTCCTGCATGTACTCTGCCAGTAGAATAGAGTTTTCTTTGTGCTGCTATTAAGTATTTGGTAGTCTGTTTGGCCTTGGGCCCCTTCCTTTGCCAAAAGTCTTTCCTAGTTGAATTATTAACAAGTTTTCTCTCCAGTGTGGATTTTCTCATATATATCCAGGTGGCAACTCTTTGTGAAATCATTTCACGTTTATTATTTTCATAATTCTTCTCCTTAGTGAGCATTCTCTGATGTTTACCAATCTTGGATTTTTAGCTGAATGCCTTTCCACATTAATTTCATTTATAAGGTTTCTCTCTCCAGGGTGGATTCTCTGATATGCAGCTGGAAAGGACCTTAGTGTGAAATCCTTTCCTCACTGATTTCATTCAAAACGTTTCTCTCCAGTGTGAGGACTTTGATGTTCAACAAGATTTCACTTCTGTGCAAAAGCCTTTCCACATTGAATACTTTCAAAAGGGTTCTTTCCAATGTGAGTTCTCTGGTGTCTAACAAGACAGGGACTGTGTGTAAAAGCCTTTCCACGTTCATTACATTCAAAAGGTGTCTCTGCCATGTGGATTTACTGATGTCCTCTAAGATGTCCCTTGCATGGAACACTTTTCATATAGATTACACTTATAAGGCTTTTCTCCTGTGGGAATTCTCAGATGTAAAGAAAGTATGACTGTTTATGAAAGCCTTTCCACACTGATTAAATTAATGAAGTTTTCTCTCGTGTGTGGGTTCTCTGATGTCTTGTAAGATTACTCTTTTGTGTAAAAGCTTTCCCACACTGATTACATATATAAGGTTTCTCTCCAGTGTGGATTCTCTGATGTAAAACAAGTCTGGCTCTCGCTATAAAAGTCTTTCCACATTGATTACATTTATAAGGTTTCTCTCCAGTGTGGATTCTCTGATGTTCTTTAAGCTGGTACTTAAGTCTGAAAGCCTTTCCACAATGATTGCATTCATAAGGTTTCTCTTCAGTGTGGATTCTCTCATGTAAAACAAGTCTGGCCCTAGTTATAAAAGCCTTTCCACATTGATTACATTTATAAAGTTTCTCTCCAGTGTGGACACTCTGATGTAAAACAAGACCGGTATTCTGGGTGAAAGCCTTTCCACATTGATTACATTTATAAGGTTTCTCTCCTGTGTGGATTCTCTGATGTTTAGAAAGACTGTCACTCCTTATGAAAGACTTTCCACATTGATTACATTTATAAGGTTTTTCTCCTGTGTGGATTCTCTGATGTTTAGAAAGACTGTTTTTCCCTTTAAAAGACTTTCCACATTGATTACATTTATAAGGTTTTTCTCCTGTGTGGATTCTCTGATGTTTAGAAAGACTGTTTCTCCCTATGAAAGACTTTCCACATTGATTACATTTATAAGGTTTCTCTCCAGTGTGGATTCTCTGATGCTTAGGAAGACTCTTTCTCCTTATGAAAGACTTTCCACATTGATTACATTTATAAGGTTTCTCTCCAGTATGGATTCTCTGATGTTCAGCAAGACTGACACTCTGTGTGAAAGCCTTTCCACACTGATCACATTTATATGGCTTTTCTCCTGCATGGATTTTCTGATGTTCAGCAAGACTGTCGCTCCTTATG
The DNA here is from genome assembly GCF_902635505.1 of Sarcophilus harrisii. Lineage (NCBI taxonomy): Eukaryota > Metazoa > Chordata > Mammalia > Dasyuromorphia > Dasyuridae > Sarcophilus > Sarcophilus harrisii. Next base: position 605,658,813 of record NC_045428.1, read on the forward strand.
AAAGCCTTTCCACATTGATTACATTTATAAGGTTTTTCTCCTGTGTGGATTTTCTGATGTTTAGCAAGACTGTTTCTCCTTATGAAAGCCTTTCCACATTGATTACATTTATAAGGTTTCTCTCCAGTATGGATTCTCTGATGTTCAGCAAGACTGACACTCTGTGTGAAAGCCTTTCCACACTGATCACATTTATATGGCTTTTCTCCTGCATGGATTCTCTGATGTACAACAAGAACAGATCTAGTTATAAAAGCCTTTCCACACTGATTACACTCATAAGGTTTCTCTCCAGTGTGGATTCTCTGATGTACAACAAGACTTGCATTCTGGGTGAAAGCCTTTCCACATTGATTACATTTATAAGGTTTCTCTCCAGTGTGGATTCTCTGATGTAAAGTAAGACCTGCATTCTGGGTGAAAGCCTTTCCACATTGATTACATTTATAAGGTGTTTCTCCTGTGTGGATTCTCTGATGCTTAGGAAGACTCTTTCTCCTTATGAAAGACTTTCCACATTGATTACATTTATAAGGTTTCTCTCCAGTATGGATTCTCTGATGTTCAGCAAGACTGACACTCTGTGTGAAAGCCTTTCCACACTGATTACATTTATATGGCTTTTCTCCTGCATGGATTCTCTGATGTACAACAAGACTTGCATTCTGGGTGAAAGCCTTTCCACATTGACTACATTTATAAGGTTTCTCTCCTGTGTGAACTCTCTGATGTAAAGCAAGACTTGCATTCTGGGTGAAAGCCTTTCCACATTGATTACATTTATAAGGTTTTTCTCCTGTGTGGATTTTCTGATGTGCAGCAAGACTGTCTCTCCTTATGAAATCCTTTCCACATTGATTACATTTATAAGGTTTCTCTCCAGTATGAATTCTCTGATGTTCAGCAAGACTGGCATTCTTTGTGAAAGCCTTTCCACACTGATTACATTTATATGGCTTTTCTCCTGCATGGATTCTCTGATGTACAGCAAGAGCAGATCTAGTTATAAAAGCCTTTCCACACTGATTACACTCATAAGGTTTCTCTCCAGTGTGGATTCTCTGATGTACAACAAGACTTGCATTCTGGGTGAAAGCCTTTCCACATTGATTACATTTATAAGGTTTCTCTCCTGTGTGGATTCTCTGATGTAAAACAAGACTTGCATTCTGGGTGAAAGCCTTTCCACATTGATTACATTTATAAGGTTTCTCTCCTGTGTGGACTCTCTGATGTTCTCCAAGCTTATAATTATATCTGAAAGTCTTTCCACATTGATTACATTTATAAGGGTTTTCTCCTGTGTGGAGTCTCTGATGTTCTCCAAGCTTATAATTATATCTGAAAGCCTTTCCACATTGATTACATTTATAAGGTTTTTCTCCTGTGTGGACTCTCTGATGTTCTCCAAGCTTATAATTGTATCTAAAAGCCTTTCCACATAGATTACATTTATAAGGCTTTTCTCCAATGTAGATTTTCTGATGTAAAGCAAGATAGTCTCTCCTTATGAAATCCTTTCCACAGTGATTACATTGAAAAGGGTTCTCACCAGTGTGAATTCTCTTAGGTACACCTAGAGATTGCTGTATGAAGATCTTCCCACCATCATTACACTTATTAAACTCTCCAGGATGAATTTTCTGAGATCTATTAAGGTCTGAGTTCCAACTATAGGCCTTCCCACACTCACCAAATAAAGGTTTTTTCATTCCAGGATCAACTCTAGATTGGTAAAGAAGATATGAATGATGGGATGACATTACTTGATATTCATTATACGCATCAGCTTGCTTTCTTATGTGAATTACCTGCTGAGTAATGAGCTGAGAGGTCTCACTCAAGGCCTTTCCATCTTGACTGCCCACACAAAACATTTCCCCATGATCATTTTTCTGATGTCTAGTGAGGTCTGAACTCTTGCTGAAGGCCATTTCCCATTGATTATCTGGATTTATTAGTATTTCAACAGATTTCTTCTGAGAATGAAAAGGCTCTACCTGTTCAGGAAAACATTTCTGATATTCACTATCCAGAAGCCAGTTCTTCCCTGAATTCATTTTCCTATACTGATTTAGGAAAAAAGATTGCCTGAATCTCTTTCTATTTTCATCCAATTCACAGTTAGACTTCAGGTTATCTACTTCAATGTTAGAGGCATGGATTTCCTTCAATATCAAGGGACAAGGACCATCTTTCATGAATCCTTGCAGGTCACCTTCTTCCACAAAAAGTCCCAACTTTCTAGTCATCTCATTCCATTTAATGTTGGGCTTCACATCTGAAAAAAACAAACCATCAAACATAGAGGCAAAAAAAAAAGGTATACACAGATAATTAAAAGCAAAAGCAATGATGACTTAAGATTTAGGTAGCTCACGCCCTTCTTAACCGCGAAAGAGTAAAATTTTATCGATGGACTCTTGTAACAAAAACTGGCATTTAATACACTTTGTCTCTGTAAGGAGAAGAAGCCTACAGGATGTGAAAGTGACCTAGAAGAAGGACACTGCAGTGTAGTGGCTCTTGAAAAGAAAGGGCAGTACCAGATGTAAAATTATATTATAAAGCAGCAGTTACTAAAACCATCTGGTATTGGCTAAGAAATAGACTAGTTGAGCAATGGAATAGGTTAGGTTCAAAGGACAAAACAACCAATAACCTTAACTATCTAGTGTTTGACAAACCCAAAAATCCCAGTTTTTGGGATAAGAATGCATTATTTAACAAAAATTGCTGGGAAAATTGGAAATTAGTATGGCAGAAACTAGGCATTGACCCACACTTAACACCGTACACCAAGATAAGATCAAAATGGGTTCATGACCTAGGCATAAAGAATGAGATCATAAATAAATTGGAAGAGCATAGGATAGTTTATCTCTCAGACCTGTGGAAGAGGAAGGAATTTATGACCAAAGAAGAACTAGAGATCACTATTGACTACAAAATAGAAAATTTTGATTATATCAAATTGAAAAGTTTTTGTACAAACAAAACTAATGCAGGCAAGATTTGAAAGGAAATAATAAACTGGGAAAACATTTTTGCAATCAAAGGTTCTGATAAAGGCCTCATTTCCAAAATATATAGAGTATTGACTATATAAGAAATGAAGCCATTCTCCAATTGATAAATGGTCAAAGGATATGAACAATTTTCAGATGATGAAATTGAAACTATTACCACTCATATGAAAGAGTGTCCCAAATCACTAATGATCAGAGAAATACAAATTAAGACAACTCTGAGATACCACTACACACCTGTCAGATTGGCTAGAATGACAGGGAAAGATAACACGGAATGTTGGAGGGAATGTGGGAAAACAGGGACACTGATACATTGTGGGTGGAATTGTGAACACATCCAGCCATTCTGGAGAGCAATTTGGAACTATGCGCAAAACGTTATCAAACTGTGCATACCCTTTGATCCAGCAGTGTCTCTACTGGGCTTATATCCTAAAGAGGTACTAAAAAAGGGAAAGGGACCTGTATGTGCCAAAATGTTTGTGGCAGCCCTGTATGTAGTGGCTAGAAGCTGGAAAATGAATGGATGCCCATCAATTGGAGAACGGTTGAATAAATTGTGGTCTATGAATGTTATGGAATATTATTGTTCTGTAAGAAACAACCAGCAGGATGAATACAGAGAGGATTGGCGAGACTTACAAGAACTGATGCTGAGTGAAATGAGCAGAACCAGGAGATAATTATATACCTCAACAACGAATGAGGATGTATTCTGATGGAAGTGGATTTCTTTGTCAAAGAAAAGACCTAACTCAGTTTCAATTGATCAAGGATGGACAGAAATTGCCATAGCCAAAGAAAGAACACCAAGAAATGAATGTAAACTGCTTGCATTTTTGTTCTTCTTCCTGGGTTATTTATACCTTCTAAATCCAATTCTCCCTGAGCAACAAGGGAAGTGTTCGGTTCTGCACACACAGATTGTATCTAAGATCTACTGTAACCGATTTAACATGTATAGGACTGGTTGCCATCTGGGGGAGGGGGTGGAAGGAGGGAGGGGGAAAATCGGAACAGAAGTGAGGGCAAGGGATAATGTTGTAAAAAATTACCCTGGCATCGGTTCTGTCGATAAAAAGTTATTAAAAAAAGAAAAGGGCAGCAATAGGCCAATATAACAGCCAGATTCAATATCAACAGAGTAAAGTGATTCTTCATGGGAGAAGAATTTGTTTCTAACTTGGAAGCAGCAAAGTTTGCAACATTTCAGCTGAAAAGGACTGGGCAGCTCTCAGAGATTGGTTGTAAAGTATCCTAGTTACTCATCTGGGACAGAACACCTGGAAATATCCAAACTGCTCTGATACAAATGGTGGGGAAATTCAGATGGTACAATGCCTGAAAGCTATTTATGGAGAAAAGGCCTAATCAGGTGAAGCTGAACTAGTGGATGCTAATGGAGCCACATTGATCAGTGACACTGATAGGATCTTGGAGAGATGGGCTGAACACTTCCTATAGCACTCTCAGGAGACCATGGGTATTACCACCTCACACCTATCACATCACCTAGGAAGTCAGGAAAAGATAATGCGGAATGTGGGAATGGTTGAGGGAACTTGGGATGCTAATTCACTGTTGGGGGAAATGTGACCAGATGCAATAATTTTGGAGAACAATTTGAGATTAGGTCCAAAACGATATAAAACTCTGCATATGCCATGATTCACAAGTAACCCCACTAGGTCTGAATATCAAATACCAAAATACCAAAGGTATCAAAAATGAGGGGAAAAGACCCATAAGTGCAGAAGTATAGAACCTCTTTTTGTGTCTCAAAGAGTAGGAAAATGAACATAGAAATTGTCTAAAGAGAAAAACTCTTGTCAAAACAGATTTGGCAAAATGGAAAAAGAAAACAACTCCCTGAAAAGCAGAATTAGTGAAATAGAAAAGAGAACACCCCCTAACAAGGGGAATTGGTGAAATGGAAAAAAAAAAAAAAAATCCAATGAACAGAACAAGTCATTTAAAAGTTCATTTCGCCAAAAGGAGATTAAAAAAGCTAACTGAAGAAAGAAATTCATTAAAAAGTAGATTTGAACAAATGGAAGTGGATGACTCAATGAGACATCAAGAATCAGTCAAACACAAACCCAAAGACCCCAGCCTTTAGGATAAGAATTCATTATTTGACAAAAATTTCTGGGAAAATTGGAAATTAGTATGGCAGAAAGTAGGCATTGACCCATACTTAACGTCATACACCAAGATAAAGTCAAAATGGGTTTGTGATCTAGGCATAAAGAAGGAGATTATAAATAAATTAGCAGAACATAGGATCGTTTACCTCTCAGACCTGTGGAGGAGAAAGGAATTTGTGACCAAAGAACAACTAGAGGTCATTACTGATCACAAAATAGAAAATCCCAATTATATTAAGTTGAAAAGCTTTTGTACAAATAAAACGAATGTGGACAGGATTAGAAGGGAAGCAATAATTGGGAAAACATTTTTATACCTAAAGGTTCTGATAAAGGTCTCATTTCCAAAATATGGAGAGAATGGACTGTAATTTGTAAGAAATCAAGCCATTCTTCAATTGACAAATGGTCAAAAGATATGAACAGACAATTTTTAGATTAAGAAATAGAAAGTATTTCTAGCCATGGGAAAAGGTGCTCCCAGTCATTATTAATCAGAGAAATGCAAATTAAAATAATTCTGTGATATCTGACACTACACACCTGTCAGATTGGTTAAGATAATGATCAATGTTGGAGGGAATGTGGGAAAAGTGGGACACTGATGCATTGTTGGTGGAGTTGTGAAGGGATCCAACCATTCTGGAGAACAATTTGGAACTATGCTCAAAAAGTTATCAAACTGAGCATACCCTTTGATCAAGCAGTGTTTCTACTGGGCTTATATCTCAAAGGGACATTAAAGAAGGGAAAGGGACCCGTATGTGCAAAAATGTTTGGGGCAACCTTTTTTGTAGTGGCTAGAAACTGGAAATTAAAGGGATGCCCACCAATTGGAGAATGGCTGAATAAATTGTGGTATATGAATATTATGGAATATTATTGTTCTATAAGAAATGACCAGCAGCATGAATACAGAGAAGATTTGGAGAGACATACATCAACTGATGCTAAGTGAAATGAGCAGAACAAGGAGATCATTATACACTTCAACAACAATACTACATGATGATCAATTCTGACGGATGTGGCTCTCATCAACAATGAGAGGATCCAAATGAGTTGCGATTAATCTGTATTGAACAGAACCAGGGACACTAAGAGAAAGAATTCTGGGAAATGATTTCAGACCACAACATAACATTTCCTTGCTTTCTGTTACTGTTTGATTCCACTTTTTTTTCTTTTCAGATTATTTTTACTGTCTTTCTAAATCCGATCTTTCCTGTGCAACAAGATAAATGTATAAATATGTATACATATATTATATTTAACGTATATTGACATATTTAACATGTATAGGACTGCCTGCCATCTAGGGGAGAGAGTAGGGGGAAGGAGGGAAAAAGTTGGAACAGAAGGTTTTGGAAAGGTCAGTGTTGAAAAATTAGCCATGCATATGTTTTGTATATGAAAAGCTATAATAAATAAAATTTAAAAAATTTTCCTGGTGGAGTTGTGAAGGGATCCAACCATTCTGGAGAGCAATTTGGAACTATATTCAAAAAGTCAAACAGAAATCATGGTTTCCTGGCAATGAACCCTGATCATCTATGGCCCCTCCTGTTGAACTGGAAGTAAATGATTCATTTTTAAAAGGCTATAGAGAAAGAAAAAAGTGGATGGAGAGTTAGAGCACCCAGAAGACCTAGCAACTAAGAATGAGATGCACCAGAGTATACATCCATTCTCTCCTGCTTATGCTATATTGGGCCTGACAACTCAAACCAAGAAAAGACAGGAAATGGTCCTTACCCAGGGACAGCAGATTCTGTACATTCTCTAGCGTGACCTCCTTGTACAGCTCCTTCTGAGAAGTATCCAAAAGCCCCCATTCCTCCTCAGTGAAGTCCACCATCACATCCTTGAAGGTCACCAACTCCTAAACCATCAAAAGGCACAAGATTTTGTTTTTTTTTGGTTTTGATTTCTTTTTAATAATTATAACTTTTTATTGACAGAGCCCATGCCTGAGTAATTTTTTACAACATTATCCCTTGCACTCTCTTCTGTTCCGACTTTCCCCGTCCCTCCCTGCACCCCCTCTCCCATACGGCAAGCAGTCCTATTTTTGTTAAATATGTCGCATTATATCCTAGATACAATATATGTGTGCAGAACCAAACAGTTCTCTTGTTGCATAGGAAGAATTGGATTCAGAAGGTAAAAATAACCCGGCAACAAAAACCAAAATGCAAACAGTTTACATTTATTTCCCAGTGTTCTTTCTTTGGGTGTAGCTGCTTCTGTCCATCATTGATCAATTCAAACTGAGTTAGATCTTCTCTTTGTCAAAGAAATCCACTTCCATCAGAATACATCCTCATATAGTAACGTTGTTGAAGTATATAATGATCTCCTGGTTCTACTCATTTCACTTAGCATCAGTTCATGTAAGTCTCTCCAAGCCTCTCTGTATTCATCCTGCTGGTCATTTCTTACAGAACAATAATATTCCATAACATTCATATATCACAATTTACCCAACCATTCTCCAATTGATAGGCAGGCATCCATTCATTTTCCAGTTTCCAGTCACTACAAACAGGGCTGCCACAAACATTTAGGCACAAAATTTTGAGCCGAGAATCCAGAATCTATCTGATCCAACCCTTGTCTACCCAGAGAAGGAAACTGACCCAGAGTTGGGATCTGTCTACCAAAATTCACGTGACCTTTATGACTGTCACAGCCAACACTTTGCAACCAGGCATTCAGAGCCCAATGGGATACTGAAAAATGCCTTTTCTGTTTGAAGTAAGACACCTTGGAATACTAAAAGGTTTCTTACTGTCCAATGCTGGTCTTGATGAAAGGAGGCAAAATGTCAGTGACATATCAGTGAAGTAAGAGAATGTGTGTAAGAGAGAAAAGAGGAGGGGAAATTCCTCCCCATCAGAAGCGTCATAAGTGATATGTTAAGGAAATTCCATGAAGAGTTTGGGAGAAGTTGACAAGGACTTTGTATTCTTGGGTCATTCATCACTAAGGAAAGAAGAAAGAAAAGATTTGGTAAATTTCCTAAAAGCATGAAATATTCCTAACCCGATAAAAGCAAGAAAAAATTCCTAGAGATATATTACTCCCAATATGTCCATGACAGTATAGTATGAGACCACTTCCAGCCACATCAAGTATTCTCTATTCTTACACTGAGGGGCTGATATGACACGGGGCAGGGGGGGGGTCATAGACAAAACATCTGCTTTCTTTGTTTTACACTTGGCTTGACTTGTTAATGAAATGGATTCATTCACTTCAAAACTGAATTATTGAAAAAGAAGAGCAACTCCATGGAGATAGGAGCGTTTCTTTCATTCCTTGAAATGTAGTATTTTATCAGCTGGGGTTGGAGAATGAGCAAATGCATAAGACATATTTAGTTTATTTCTGCAAAAGAAACGATTTCAACATCATGTAATAACACTAGAATAATGGGGATCAGAAATCAAGAGAATGAGTAAAAAGCCAGCTTGACAGCTATCATACAGGAGAGTGCCCACATCTGCAAACACTTTGACTTGCTAGAAGGAATTGCCTATTTTCTAACCTGCTACATGTAGGAACTGTGCTTGGGAAATGCACTTGGTTGCTGATGCTTTTCCATTTCATTTCCTTTTAAGTTCCAGCAGAATGATAGGATTGGCTTTTTCAGAAGTTTTTTATTAGGAGAAATTCTCTTACTTCCATATAAAAAACCTCTCCTTTTTTTTTTTATGGCCATTTTGATTTTCTTGAAAACATCTGACTCATCTATTTCTCATGTATAATTTCACTTTTAGCTTCCTTTCTGTCTAGTATTAAATTTGTGAGCAACTGAATCTTTATTCACTTGAGTTGACCCTTAATTCACTCAGCTGAGTAACTTCCCTGCCAGGTGGAATTGAAGAATTTGCCTAAACCACTTCATTACATTCTACAGACAATGTGTCAGAGCTCTGAAGTTTGTGCCAAGGCAGCTCCCTGCTAAAGACCAAAGAACGTCCAACAACAAAAAGAATTGATAGTTGCCTTAGTTCATTTCCTGACAGAAAGCTGTTACTATTACTGTTAATTTTAAAGCAAAATCAACCCAATTGCATGTATAAAGTATTAAACATTGTTTAATAAATATTACAGAAATGTAATTTATTTCTCAAAATCTAGATTCCAAGAGGAGTTGCTTTCCTAAGGACATCATTGGATCAGGTTCAAGGAACTATTTCTAAATGATCATCTAGCAGAAAAAAATCATTAGAATCATAATCCTCTAAGTTCCCTAATCTTATTCACAATCAAATAAAATTCATTGAGGTGAAAGCAGTCCTGGGCATTGTAGGAAAGAAAATCATTTAAGCACTTGTCAATATCACGCTGTAGACTGATTGCACTCAGAAAACAGAACAGTTATTCTGATGCAAAACATGTTGCCTTAATGCCCAATTTTTAGAGGATTTTCCATTAAGGGATGATGTACTCATAGAAAGTCAAACATCACAGTCTCCTTAGAGAACACATGGGACTTTCAGTGAAATCTTATGATTTAGTTCAGGACAAACTCCGTTCCATAAAACTAGATTAAACGAGGGGGATGACGTGTCTTCCGGAATCTCCATTTCCCCAAGAGCCATTTCTACTAGTAGAAAAGAGTCTACTGTTAAACTTTGACCTTGGCCATGAGTATGAGTGGAGAAAGAAGAGGAGCCTGGGGGCTCAGGACTGAGGCAAAACTGGTCTCCTGCACCCTCTCAGGAAGGTCTTTGCTCACAGAAGTCACAGGAGACTCTGCTCTTTCCTCAGGTCCCACTTTTCTGGGCAAACTGCCTGGGACTTCTCTTCCTGGCAGAAGGTCTGGGGGAAGAAGTGCCCCCTTTTCCTTCAGATAACTGTCTCCTAGAAATGCAGGGCTGTGCTTGCCCTCCCCGGGTAGGTAGGAGCCGGGAAGTCAGAGAGGTCAGCGGGCCGATCTGTGCTCTCCCCAACCCCTCCTCATAGAACCAGAAGTGGTCTTGGGGACCCCCTCCCTGCTTCTCTCAGCTCTCAGCCCGCCCCAGTGGCCCTGGCCTCCTGACTGGGGAGACTTCTCAATGGCACCAAACCTCACCACCCACCTTGGTCCTGTTTTTGGTCCCAATCTCTTTCCTCCTTGAACTCTGGGAGACACAATCACCCCATTTGCACTCATATCCCACCATGTCACTGAGGGTTTCAAATAGGAAAGGAAACTCCCTTCCCTGATGAGGCCCAGGGTCACAGGGACAGGGAGTGGGAAATGTCAAGGACAAGATTAGAACTCAGGTCCTCCTGACTTCAGGTTCTATTCACTGCGCCCCCTCGCTGCTCCTAGAAATGGCTTTTTGAATGGGAATGTTTAAGCAGGCTCAAGTCCATTTGATTCTCCACTGGCTGCACTAAATACCAATACCCGCAAAGTCTCCTCCATTATCTTCCTCCTGCCAATATCTCTAAGAAAACTCGTGGACTCACTTCCTGGGGGATCCTTCTCCTTCATAAAGTTCTTGGCAAATGCTGGGTCCCTCCGGGACTACTCAAGCAGCCATGACTGTCCTTGGCCTGGTGTGTGGGGCTATCAGACAAACCCCTGTAACAGACCTAACTCCAAATGCACGGACCTAATTTTGTTCTTTTCTGAATCATGTCCCTTTTCCTTCCTTGGGCCCTAACCATGAGTCACCCAGAGCTTCTTTGTGAGTCTTGGTACAAAACAAAACCTAACGGAGGCAAAGGAGACGCTTTGAGGCCCAGGAGAGTCTGTGTCTGTTACCCCGGGCAGTGGGAGCCACACGTCCCTCACCCTCCCATGGAAAATGTCACCCTCCTGAGTGGACAAATAACTGACAGCTTGGTCTCTGGCCGGGTCCGCCTCTCCCTTTCTCGGGGCGTCCCAGCAAGGCCCCTGACAATTCTCACAACGAGGTTAAAGGGGATTCTATTTCCAGGGCTCCCGGCCCATGGCAGATGCCACAGAACCAGCGCCCAAAGCCGGGCCAGGCTTCTCCCACCTTCTTCCCTTCCTGCTCCTGGACCCAGGGACCCCGAGCTCTGGCTGAGCCTTGACAAGACCCTCCATCCCATAACTGGCATCCAGGGCCTTCTCTCCTGGTGTGAATGTCCTCCCTCCTCCCCTGGGCCTCCCGGCCTCCTTTCCATCTTAGGTAAAGTTTCACCTTCTGAAAAAAGAGCTTTTCCAGGTCCCTAAACTGGTGGTGATGTGGGAAAGATTCCCATCTTTGATTCCCAAACCCCTCTAGTGAATGTAATTCCCCTTTGACTCACAAATCCTGGTCCCTTTGAATTCCAATAGAAGATCCAGACCTGTCCTAGCCCCAACCGGATCTGAGCCAACTTTGGGGCTACACTCAAAAGCCCCTCGAGCTAAGGGCCCTGCTGGGAACCCCTCTTTGCAGAGATTCCAAACATGACCCCATGGGAGGACTCTCTGTCCCGTACCTTCCTTGTCTCTACCCTCACCTGTCTCCTACTTCCAAGCCCAATAATAAATCTCTTTTATCAATCTAGCTCTTGGGCTAATAAATGCTTTTATTGGGGACTCGCGTGGCTACTAGATCTCATTTACCGCCGTATCCTTGCACCGAATCCAAGGGGGTTGCGGGGGAGCTCTGTTTGACTCTCTGTACCCCAAACCTGCCCCTAGACCTCAACTAAACCTAATCTCACTCAGGTTCCCCAAATCTAGACCTGAACATTTGGTTCCCTGACGAAACAAATACCGGAAGCTGGATGATTTGGCGACCAAACCGAACCCCAACCTTTTCGGGGCACTCGGAACCGATCTGCGTTTTGAGGTGCTTCAGCGGGAAGAATCTGCGCTCCTTCTTTGTCTCACTCTATCTCTGAGGCAGTGAGGAGAATATCTGCGTCCGTCTCACCCTAATTGCATTTCAGGTGAAAAGGCCTCTATTCTGACCAGGCGATGCAGACAAGGGAAGACTTTTTCTTTCCCTATCTTGCAGTGGCCGCCCAGAGCCCTGGGGCCGGGCTTGGGTCCTTGTGGGAGCTCTAAGCTCTGGCACAATTCTTGAGGAATTGCTGAGGTTTGACAAAAGGCCTTCTTTTGTCTGCTCAGTCTCTAAGAGATAAGAGGGAGGCTGCAAGGATTTGGAAAACTACAAGTTTTTCCCTGTCCACAATCTAGACATTCCCCTGCCTCTAGTCTTTCTAGGAGCAGAGGCTTTGCTTGAAGAAACTCCCTCTGTCCAAATCCTTAAAGACCCTGCCTTGGCATCTCAATGCATTTCTAATCTTTTTTCGCCACCAGGAAGCCCTGCTCTCAGAGACACAAGAGGAATTGTCTCTTTAACACACACACACACACATACACACCGACCAAGGAGCCACTTGGCCCTTCTGGGGGACCCAGGCCAGTGAGAGAAAGGTCCCTGCCTTGGGGCGAGTTTAGAGAATGTCTCTGCCCACGGCTGCTCCTCCCCGGCCAGGGGCGAGCGGTCCCTCTTTTGGGTCTTGCTCTCCCTTCCCAGCAAGATCTGGGGGCTTAGATGAGCTGCCCCGCTCTCAAGTTCCTGAGTGGAACCGCCAGAGGAGCCCTCGCCATTCGGGCCGCACGTGCAGGGCAAGATGACATCTCTTCCTCCCCCCACCTCGCTCTGGCCTTTCCCCTTCCTCCCCCAGGGAGTGGGGAGTGTAGAACTCGAGGCCTGCTTCAGAACTCTCCCATGGGGCTTGGGAACCTGCCATTTAAATGCTCCCGTCCTGTCCCCTTCGTGGGGTTACTGTACACTGTGGGGAGATTGGGGACTCGATCTTATCTTCTCAAATGTCTGGAAAGGTTTTCACCAACTTTTAAAATGGAACTTTGGGGGCAATCTGGACAAGGAAGCTGCGCCCCTCCCGGACCCTTACCTGCTTCTTAAAGCGGCAGCTTCCAGCCCTCAGGAAGCATGCTGTCCCATACATTTTAAACGGGACTCGGTTTCCCCGATTTAGTCATCCTGCGTTAGAGCAAAGCCCCTCCCGCCACAGGCTTTTAACTGTAGAAGCCTCAGTTCCGCTTCTGCCTGCTCACCAGGCTGTCTACAAAGACAGGAGCTTTTAAACTGCTCTTTATTTCTTAGCCTCAGGGCACTACTTAAAACCTTCTATAGCTGCTTGTGGAGAGATAACCTCGGGAAGCCAGCCTAGGTCTGTCTCTCACACTTTCCTACCTAACCCTCCAGGTGGGAACTCTTCCCCTCCTAATTTTCTCAGTCCCGAGACCTTTTGCTCTTCCCACACTGGGTTCTATTTTCTGGATTGGCGTTCTAGGTCCCTGCCAACAATGAAAGGTTTTGGGTTTTTTTCTGGGCTCCAGCCCTGGCCAGGTGCAGCTTCAAGAAAGACCTTTGGAAACATGGCTGGGGGAGAAACTTCCAGGTTAAGGCAAATGAAATTCTTTAGAAGATGCTTTTTTTCCTTTTCTCTCCTCATTCCTTGACTGCAGAAATGAGTTAAGGTTATGTTATAGAATGGGAAAGTCTCCGGGTTTTGCAATGACTTGGCTTCCCTCCCCCATCCCGAGAGATTTTAAGCTGCCTCTTAATGCAGAGACAAAGTTGAGAAACGTGCCTCCGTCTCAGCCCCGGAACTCGGCTTAGCTGAATCCCCATCTCTCTGGACAAGTCCATCCTTTGAAGTGCTTTTTGCCTTTCGAATCCTGGGACTGATGAACACTTGTGCCCTCGGGCAAAAGCAGGGAGCCAAACACACCCAGCAAGCTCCACTCTGTTAAAGCTGAAAAACTCAGCCTAAGGAAACGTAGGACCCACCCGCCCCCTCCACTTTTTCGGGGTCCAAACCTCGATGTTTCTCCCACTCTGCTGCTAAAAGGTGTTGGTTTCCCTTTAACTCTAACCTGACCCTCTCAGCTCTTTTCTTCTCAAGGCAATTTCTGCCTCCTGAAAAAACACTCGGAGCTTAGGCCTGTAGGTGGCCCAGAAACTGTCTGAGGAGACCCCAGTCTCTGTCCTGAGTTCACCCGGTTTTAACCTGCTCCCGAGGTCTGGGCTTCAATCTTTGGACTCTCAACTGCCCTTCAGCCTAGAGAACATGGGACAACCGACTGCGAACGACTGAGCGGGACAAACGCCCTTAGATGCCCTGCTGCCCTCCCCAAAGCCCACGCCTCCTCCTGGCATGAACCCCCAAATCTCTACGACCCTTGCCAGCTCAAAGCAGTGAAGAGGAGATCGGCGCCTCTTTTCCCACATGCCTTTGGAGGTGGCTGCTGCGGGGGGATGAAGAGGGAACCCCCAAACTTGGAAAATCCTGGAAGGAGAAAGTCTTCAATTCTGTCTCACTAAGTGACTTTGCCCCGTGTCTTGAATTTAAGTTCCAACTACTTGAGGGGGGAATGATGAGGGAAAGATTCCCATCTTTGACTCACAAATCCTGGTCCCTTTGAATTCCAATAGAAGATCCGGACCTGTCCCAGCCCCACCCGGATCTGAGCCAACTCTGGGGCTACAACCAAAAGCCCCTGGAGCAAAGTCTCCCATTATATAAGGGAGACCCTGAGACCCCCTCTTTACAGAGATTCCAAACATGCCCCCATGGGAGGACCTTCAGTCCCATACGCTCCTTGTCTCTACCTTCACCTGTCTTCTTCCAAGCCCAATAATAAATCTCTTTTATCAATCTAGCTCTGGCGCTAATAAATGCTTTTATTGGGGACTCGGGCCACTACTAGACCTCATTTACCGACGGATCCTAGCGCCGAAGCCAAGGGGGTTGCAGGGGGAGCTTTGATTGACTTCCTGTACCCCAAACCTGCCCCTAGACCTCAACTAAACCCGAATTTCATTCAGGTACCCAAATGTGGACCTCAACAGTGGCACCTTCCTTCTGAGAAGTCTACACTGTAAGGGGTTTGTGTGGACACCCTTGATGAGATGTTGTTTCCAAACTGGACTGATCGCTCAGGGAGCGCAGGGACCCTTAGCTTGTAGCCTCCCTTTGCCTCGCCCCAGGGGTGGGCACAGTGCTTGGCACCCAGGAGCCACATTCTCAGTCCTCATTGATGGCACCTGAGATCTGGCAAAGCAGAGGGATTCAGAGCCCTGGGAGCCGCCTGAGGGGGCAGGAAATGGGCAGATCCAGGGGGACGATTCTATCCCTGCTGCCAGCCCTGCCAGGGCCCCCTCCCTCTGACAGGAGGAAGCTTCCTGGGTGCTCTTGGACGCCCCTTGGGCTGAGGCTGCTCAGCTCCGGGTAGGGACCGCACTCACCTGGGACAAGGCCATGTCTCTGGTTCTGGGCTTGGGTCCTCTGCCAACCGGGCTGGGGAGGGAGAAGGACCTCAGAGAGGGAGGACAGAATCTGAGCCTTCTCTACCCAGAATCTGCTCAGAAAGAGAGAGTTTTCAGGCAGGGACAATCAGTGGCCCTGCCCCACCCTCAGGGGAGAGGCTCCACCTCAGGAGGGAGCAGGGAGGGTCCGAGCTTTGATCTCATGCCCTCCCCCAAGGCTTTGGACTCTCTAGGGTCCTAATGTCTGCATAGACCTGAGAGCTAACAAGGCAAATGTAAGGCTAGAGAGACTGAGGAAAGACAGAGATCAGAGAGCTCCCAACATTCTATCAACGGGAGTGTTTGATTGACTGGACAGGACTCTTGTCCAGTATCCAGTGGTGAATGGGAGTTCTCGCTGACATGTATACACACACATGGCACTACCACAGGGGTAAACCAAGGCAGGGGCAGAACACAGAGAGTGGGAGCAGACTATGGACCTGGTTCTGACAGCGTGGTGTGAGACACTGGACATTCTGATAGGAGCCAGGAAGTCTGGACTCCCCCTTATCTGGAGTCTCACATTAACATTTTATAACCTTAGAGCAAGTGGCCTTCAGTCCTTAATGAACCAGAAGGGGGGCTGGCAACTAAGGGGATCAGGCAGACCGGTTAAGGAAACTCGAGACAGAACAATTTAGGGAAACCGAGGCAGAACCAATTAGGTAAACTGAGTCAGGAAAATTAAAGAGAACTGTGGCCCAACATTAAATAAAACTAGAAAAATGCAAGGACAAGTCTCTCCCTGATGACCCCAGAGTTAACAGCAGGACAAAGGCTCTCTGCTGCATATCAGGCCCTCTATAGTTGGGGCACCGTCTCAGCCAGAGAGTCCAGTTTGAGATGGACACTTTGCTGTGAGTTAGGTCTGTGGTCATTAGTGCATTTAACTCCGTCTCTGCTTACAGAGCAGCCGGGCCAAGGGCCCAAGCCCATTCAGAGGGGCAGAGCTCTGCAGGGGAGAAGGGCGAGGCTGTAGTAGCTCCACCTGTCCCCACCCAGAAGAACAGACAGGGCTGCAGGAAGGATCAGAGTTCTGGGCAGATTATGCACAATTAGCCCATCAAGGCAGGCAAACCCTGAACTTTTAGATGCCTCATATCAAACAAGGTCCTTTGAAATGCTAAGATACTAATTAATGAACTGGCATTACAGGACTGAAGAAAAACAGAGAGACTGCCAGTCCCAGGACAGGTGGCTGATTTCCAAAACTTTTCTAATCACAATAATCCCCCAAACTGAGTCTGCCCTGGCAATTTTAACAGACTATGGGATTCCAAAGCTAAAGCAGCCAAATTCAATCTGAATTAGTGAGCTAGGGGATGGGGCAGAAGTGCTTAAGGCAAAGTGAATAGGAGCTAGGGGTTCCCATTCTTTCAGGTATTTTGAAAAAAATACACCACTTTCTCTTCATCCCCTTTTTTTTCACTCAGAGAAAGGAATTATCAAATGGCCATTCCCCATATAAATCCCAAGAGTGAATCAAAACCCTATACATAGCAGACCTGTACAGTAGTGTTAAGGTCTAGATTTGGGGATCCTGAATAAAATTAGGGTTTAGTTGAGGTCTAGTTGCAGGTTTGGGGTACAGGAAGTCAAGCAAAGCTCCCCCTGCAACCCCCTTCGGATTCGGCGCAAGGATACGACGGTAAATGAGGTCTAATAGTGGCACGAGTCCCCAATAAAAGCATTTATTAGCCCGAGAGCTAGATTGATAAAAAGAGGTTTATTATTGGGTTTGGAAGTAGGAGATGGGTGATATAATGCCAAAGAAACTGAGCAAGACAGAGATTAGAGACCAATTCAATAATTTATTAAATGGAGAGAAATACTGGGACCAATGGATCCCAGGGCTAGAGGAGACTATCATCTCAAAGAGTCTAGCCCTGAGTCTCTGGGCAGGGAGCCTTTTATGTAATAACAACAATGGAGGGACCTAGGTGGGGATAACCTCATAGAAGGAGGTTACTGATATTCTGATGACATGAAGGAATGTCTATAAAACCTTTATCTCTCTCTTTTTTTTTTTTTTTTTACAATCCAGTTTCTTTTTCTTTCTTTCTTTCTTTCTTTTTTTTTTTTTGAATTTAATAGCCTTTTATTTACAGGTTATATGTATGGGTAACTTTACAGCATTAACAATTGTCAAACCTCTTGTTCCAATTTTTCACCTCTTACCCCCCCACCCCCTCCCCTAGATGGCAAGATGACCAGTAGATGTTAAATATATTAAAATATAAATTAGATACACAATAAGTATACATGACTAAACCGTTATTTTGCTGTACAAAAAGAATCAGACTCTGAAATATTGTACAATTAGCTTGTGAAGGAAATCAAAAATGCAGGTGGGCATAAATATAGGGATTGGGAATTCAATGTAATGGTTTTTAGTCATCTCCCAGAGTTCTTTCTCTGGGTGTAGCTGGTTCAGTTCATTACTGCTCCATTGGAAATGATTTGGTTGATCTCATTGCTGAGGATGGCCTGGTCCATTAGAACTGGTCATCATATAGTATTGTTGTAAAACCTTTATCTCAACCATTAAGAGGGGACGGTCATAACCTTAAGGCAGAATTACAAAATAAGACAATTGGTCACCCCATTAAAAGGGAACTTTGGCATTACAGTGAAAGTAGTGATAAGGAGGGCACAGGACAGAGGGTCCAGTGGACAGAGAGTCCTCACATGGTGGCATGTTTCAGATCTCTATAAAGAGGGGTTCCCAGCTTGGCCCTTTTATAATAGGAGACTTATAGCTCAAGGGGCTTTTAGGTGTAGCCCCAAAGTTGGCTCAGATCCGGATGGGGCTGGGACAGGTCCAGATCTTCTATTGGAATTCAAAGGGACTAGGATTTGTGAGTTAAAGGGCAATTTACATTATTAATTACCAGGGGGTGGGAATCTAGAAAAGAATCTTTTCCACATCACACCCACTTGCATTTAGCTACATATTTGAATAATCTCCTTAAAGAACTTTCCTACCCAGATGCTCCTTTGCCCAGGTAGCAGAAGGCAGTGAGGGCGTGTGGCTCCCTCCCCCACCTCTTCACGTTCTCCCAAAAGTATTTCTTTCACCTTCCTAAAACTATGCAAACCTCTAATTGCCCTACAAATCAGTCCTTCCTAAATCACCTGCATTCCTCTTTCCTTTTCCTTTCAAAAACCTGTAAGATTCACACTATAGTGAATAGCCCAAAACCCACACGTGTCCAGCAGAGCTGGATTTAAAGTATAACTTATTTTAACAAATAACTCAATATAGTTCCGAAGGTAACAAACTCCAAACCAAACTAACACAGGGCTCTTCCAAATGCTTTTTTGTTTTTCTACCTGAGTGTAGTCTGACGGTAATTAGCATCTCCAGGCAGAGCTTCCATGACCCAGTCCAGGCTAAATTGGAATTCTATTGTTCTCTCTCTTTTTTTTTTTCTTTTTCTTCCTTTTTATTAAGAAAGTTATCAATATTCAAACAAATTCCAAGATCTTATGCTCAGAATAAACAAATCTAGCCTGCAAAGGCTAGAGCAAAATCATTTCTCACAATTTTTTTTTTCAGATCCATTCCAAAATTCTTAATCAAATTCCTTCCGGGAAAAAATTAGCTAGTTCCATTCACTTGCAAATTAGTTTAAAAATTTTAAATCACAAGCAAGTTTTCAAACAACCAATTCCCACATTTCTTAATTTTTGTTCTTAAAACTTAACAAAGCTCTTAAATCAGCAAACAGACTAGGGGCTGTGTGGTTCAGAAATGGTGAGGGGTCACTATTTAATAAAAAAAAAAAAAAAGCTGGAGAGATGTCTAGAAGCAAAGCAAAGTTTATTAGACATTCTCTCTCTTTTTTTTAAAAATAACTCTTTATTGATAGAACCCATGTCAAGGTAATTTTTTACAGCATTATCCCTTGCACTTACTTCTGTTCCGATTTTTCCCCTCCCTCCCTCCACCCTCTCCCCCAGATGGCAAGCAGTCCTATACATGTTAAATAGGTTACAGTAGATCTTGGATACAATATATGCGTGTGCAGAACCGAACAGTTCTCTTGTTGCTCAGGGAGAATAGGATTTAGAAGGTATAAATAACCCGGGAAGAACCAAAATGCAAGCAGTTTACATTCATTTCCCAGTGTTCTTTCTTTGGGTGTAGTTGCTTCTGTCCATCCTTGATCAATTGAAACAAAGTTAGATCTTCTCTTTGTTGAAGAAATCCACTTCCATCAGAATACATCCTCATACAGTATCGTTATTGTTGTCTTAATTTGTCTTATTTGCATTTCTCTGATCAATAGTGATTTGGAACACTTTCATATGAGTGGTAATAGTTTCAATTTCATCATCTGAAAATTGTCTGTTCATATCCTTTGACCTATTATACATTCTCTTGAGAAGGGTATCCCACCCATCTAGCAGACAATCTAAGGGAGGAAGCACCAACTGGGGCAGGGTCAACACTTTTAATCCCTAAGGGAAATACCCCCTCCCACCACTGCCCCTCATCCTTATTGGCTAAGGATCTTACATTCTAAATGCGGGAACTACCCAAGAAATTCAACTTGACCAATAAGTACATAGTTGCCTTTATTTCACTGAAATAGGGAGACACAGATGTCATGGGAGGATAGCAGGAAGGGGACTTAGGTATAACCTTGACTTAATACTTAAAGTCCTTCAGGCCTATTCCAACTCTGAAGTAGATGAAGCCTTATTCAATTTTCACAACTGTCTTGAAAGATCTCACTTCATCTCGTTCAGGGCTTTTTTTAGGACCTCTGTCCCCAGAGAGAAGTTTGTTTCACCTTGAATTCCCTTTTTCCCTTCCAGAATCCAAAGGGGCTTGCCTGTGAACTTCCAAGCCCATTTAGTGCTTTTCTCTTACTTCACAGAGAATGCCTAGATATTCCATTCAAACTTCTTTTTGTTAAATGTTAGCACACTCCTCTCTCTATATATATATTTTTAACTTTCCAAACTTTCAAATCCCTTTCAATCTATTTTTATTTCTTTCTTTTTTATTTCTCCCCTTCTCTCCCCTTTTTCCCTTTTCCCCCACAAGACTGCTACAATCAGCCAGAGACAGAGAGAGGAAGAGAGAAAGATTTTTCAAACTTCTTGATATTTTCTAAGTCTGCAACACAGAGACTAAATTCTTATCTCTTACAAACTTGCTAACTTTTAACAAAGAACACAAAATGCAAAACAAACAGACACACACAGACACACGCAGAGCTCAAATTAGTGCAACAGATTAAAAGTTAGAAATCACAATTTTATATTAAGCACCTATGGATTTATACTAAGTATAGTATATGGATTTATACTAAGCACCTATAGCACTTATACTAAGAACGTTGTTCTTAACAAAGCTTTTCAACCAACAAAACAGACAAACAAATCACACAGAACACACAGAACATAGACCACAATCAACAGAATAGACAGACTAGTCTCACCCAAACAGAACCAGATCAGGACCCTCACAATGGCGTCCCACAGGGGTCAGCAAGGGTCCATCAACACTGCATCCAGCTAGACCGGTTTGCTATACATACAGGAGTACTCAGAGACCAGACAGGCGGCTGCAGGATAGGCAGTTGCAGGGGCCCCTCAAAATCTTATTAACCACAACTTGCTTTTAGAATGCTTTATGCCAATTTTGGACCGAATTCAAAATTTGGGTCTCACTCTTCTGGACACAGAAAAGAGATTACTGAATACTAGAGGTAGAGGAAGGTCTCTCTGTAGCCACCCCCTAGGATCCATAATCTCTTTCACCCTCCAGGGAGAGGGACTGGCCATTAGACCCAGCCAAAGGCTTATCTGGAGGTGGGGGGTGGGGAACCTCCAAGTGACATAGCCCAGGCAATAAAATTCAAGACAGCCATAGTAATTCATAATTTAGAAATAAATTTATTACCGGCCTAGATGGTGGTTTGCATGGCCAGGACTGACCTCCAGTAGCATTCTGTCATGGTCCCGTGCCCAAATGAAATAGGCACAGCCTTACAAGCATTCTTGTTCACCCTTGCTGGCACATTTTGACATTAAAAAGGGACTTGACTCTACAGGACAAAAGATACAATGGCAGATGTTTAATATAGTTTATAGGTCAGGGTTATGGAACAGATACCCCTCATTGTTAAGCAGGCACTTTGAAGTGCAAAACACCTCCTTTAATCTAGCTGAGCAGATTTTTCTCTGCCAGCCCCAGGCCTTTTAATCTAAAATTGAGGGAGGGGAGGGGTAGCCACTCCTTTGTCCATTTCACTTCTTCCAGATGAATTTTGTTCTTATTTTTTCTAGTTCAGTAAAATAGTTTCTTGGGAGTCTGACTGGTATAGCACTAAATAAATAGATTTCTTCTTGGAGTATTGTTATCTTTTTGTATTTGCTTGACCGAACCACGAGCATGTGATATTTTTCCAATTGCTTAGATCTGACTTTATTTGTAGTTTTGCTTATATGTTTCCTGACTTTCCCTTGGCAGATAAATTTCCAAATATTTTATATTATCAAGTTATTTTCAATGAATTTCTCTTTGTATCTCTTGCTGTTGGATTTTGTTAGTGAGGTATAAGAATGCTGATGATTTATGTGGATTTATTTTGTATCCTGCAACTTTGCTAAAGTTGTGAATTATTTCTAACAGCTTTTAATTGATTCTCTGGAGTTCTTTCAGTATACCATCATATCATCTGCAAAGAGTGATAATTTGGTTTCCACCACCTATCAATGGTGATAGTGGGCAACCTTGTTTCACCCCTGATCTTATTGGGAATGATTCTAGTTTATCCCTATTACATATGATGCTTGCTGATGGTGTTAAATTGATGTTACTGACTATTTTAAGGAAGAGTCCATTTATTCCTTTACTCTCTAGTGTTTTTAATAGGAATGGGTAATCATATGGTTTTTGTTAATTTGGTTGTTGATATAGTCAATTATGCCAGTAGTTTTCCTAACATTGAAACAGCCCTGCATTCCTGGTATAAATCCTACTTGGTCGTGGTATATTATCCTGCCGATGATTATCTGTAATCTTATTTCTAATATTTTATACATACAAACCAGCACCCTTGCCTGCACAAATGTGTAAACACACACACACAACCACACCCCTTTATGTACTTCTGTATCTGCTTGGCTTCCTGCTAAAGCTTAGTGCTTAGCTGAGAATTTAGTTTTTTAGAGCTGTCAAAGACACTCAGGGATTCTAACACAGGGATGGCTTTCTAACCCTGGGAACAGTCAACCAAAAGGTCAGTTGGACTGCCCAGTGCTGGGGGAAGGGCCACCCTGTGTAAGCATCCTGGAGGGGCAGCTGGGGCCTGGTTCTGAAGAGCTGCCTTTCTGCTTGAGAAAACTTACATTGAAATGGACTGGACAGTGGTTATTTGGCTAAAGGAAATTTAGTATTTTATGACATGGACCACTAAGGGTAGCAAGATTATTTGAAAACCATGATTAAGGCTCCATGGGTTATATTTTTTTCTAAACCAGCTTCCTAAAGGAAAAGGGTGAATGAAGGATTACCAATTGCAAGTCACCAAGTAATTTAAAAAAAAAAAACTGAGAAATGAATATCTAAACGGACTAAACCAATGCAGAAAGCAGGTGTCCGAAATTCATTTTCTTGAAGTCTCTTTAATATGCACACTGTTATTTGAACTGGTCTTAAATCAGGGAACAGGGAATTCCCCTCCAGTCCCCCAAGTATTGTTACCAATCCCATAATATTGCAGGGAACACTAAAGTTTTAGTAGGTGCTGGACTTTCAAGGGAGGGCTTTGGATTAAGTAACCATGAGCTTACTCTACCTATCTTCCTTGGACCTTGACATACCCAATTTCTTCAGTTGCCCAAGACCTTTCTTCCTCAGTATTCTGTTGTATTCGTACAACTGGTCCTAGAGACCTTTGTCCCAGAAAATAGAAAGAGTGTGTGGGTAAAGGATATAGGACTCTCTTTTGGATGAGAACACACAATTAGAGGGGAAAGGGCACATTGAAGCCTGAGGCCTCGATTTCAGACAGGAGGTGAGGGAGACAGACTTGTTCCTTGCCCAGAGTTACCAAGTATGAAGCATCAGAGCCAGGATGGGGCCTCAAGTATTGCCCTGTTCATTCAAGTAATAGCTCTCTTTAAAATATCAATTAGACTCAAATGTCCTTATGCTTTAGCAGCTGACTTTACTATCAGATCAGGGACCCAAGGAAAGATAATCATAAAAACATCCAGGATGTCCGACTCTAACCCGACTCTAACCTTAAATTTCATGTTTGCAAAGTGTTTCATAATTATTGCCCAATGTAATCCTCATCTCTATCCTGGAAAGCAGATGCCCTTGTACTCCCCTTCTACAGAAGGGGAAACTTAGGCAGGATCAGGTTACATGATAGGCCAGGAAGGACCAGAGAAGGAACTGGAACTCAGGCCTTGTGGTTCCAAACACAACATTTAATCCAGGGCGCCACTGAGTGGTGAAAACAAAGATTACAGAAATTCATGTCCAGTTAGAAAAACATTTATACAGGGATATTTTGTACCAGAAACCAGAAAGTGAACACCAAGTAATTGGAGAATGACTGAAGAAATCATAGTCTATGAACTTCTGTAGAGGGCCAGGAGGTAAGACTCCATTCCAGGTTTTGAGTCTTACAGTAACTTGGCTCACCAAAACTCCCTTATTGAAATAGCAGAGACTGCTTGTCAATATAATCAATTAATTATCTAGGGACTGAAGCAAAATGCAAACTCTCCTCTTGGGATTAAAAGCTAACCTTTGAATTTAGGACAGGAAAGAATGTCCACAAGGAGACTAAAGGAAAAAGCCACATGAGATAATGACATAATAAACTTTACTCTGATGCGGATCTCAACTATCTACATCTCTGTCTAAGTAACCAAGATCTGGGGCTTGAGGGGCTTAATTACATCATAGCAGAATTTTGTTACGCTATAGGAATTTTAAAGGAGTGTACTTTGTATCCCACCTATGAGCATTTGAAGTATATATATTTGTGTCTCTGATCAATAAACTTCCAAGAGTCCATAATCAGGACTTTTCCTCCTGGCCCCGGTATGTCCTTCCTTCATCTCACTACAGGAGCTGGACTCCAACAAACGTCAAGAATGAATAAGGAGCACTAACAAACATTAGGATTTGAGACAAAAATCATTACATCTACTGAGTTTTATGCACATGAGAAAACTGGCTTACTGGGGACCCCCACTCAACCCTGAATCAGTATTAATCAGTCCATTATGATTTTATGGTAGACAAGGATTGTTCCTGATTTTTCATTTAGTAATATTTAATGTTAATGATTCAGTGTTGCAGGAATTACATAGGAATGGACCTTCTGTTGGAGGCTTTGGGCAGACTCCATGCTTGTATAATAGAAACTATTTCTCTAACAGGCACGAGGCCGACTTCCCTAACTTCACTACCATGAGAATTACAAGAAGTCTCTCCATCCTGTTTCCCTACAGGCCAACCTGTCATGGAGGAAAGCCCCCAAGTTCTCCTTGAAATGTTCTTGGGGATGTGAGATCTGCACTTGCCCAACCCCAGGAATGGCTCATCCATCTCCTGATCACTGAAAGGCCCCATCTTCCCTGGCCAAAGGCAAGGGACATCTTCCAGCTAATGACCATCTAGTCAGTGGATAGATTTCCTGCCCTGGCCATCGCTAAATCGTCTGACCCTGGTGTTGTGCATATTTTACCCAATGCACTTTACACTAACCAATGAAATGTTCTATTGATAGGATACTTGTATTCCTGTAAGAGAGCCCTGAAAAGAGCAGCTCAGATGGGAGAGCCAGGTCTGGGGTCTGCTTGGTTAGAGAGCAACCAGACTCCTCTAATAAAGGGTTTGGGCTCAGAACTCTGCCTCAGTTTCTCCTGTAGGCTGTTTTATGTGATTCCCCTCCCCTCACAACAGGATGGAAATTGGGCTATTTCATGAATATTCATTCTGTTCAAAGTTTACTGAAGGCTGTGCTGCAGAAGGAGGCCTTCCCTTGTGAATGAGATCCCCAAGTTTCATCTCCAGTAGAATTTCTCCAAGGACAGTCAAGTGTTAGTTCTAGGAGAAGCCCTTCCTACAAGCATGGCCTTTATCCATCTTCCTTCCACTAGAGTAAGGTTGTCTGCTGATCCTCCTCCTCTAGGGAAAAGCACAGCCACATGGACCTATTTCTAAGGCTTTTCAATGAATCCTCAGAGAGAAAGTAAGACAAGATCTCTGGTTGAAACCCTTCCCCCATGAGTGCCCAGGGATCTGCTATTCAACATGATCTCTCCCATAGGGAAAAACATCTCTTCCTACTTTCATCCAATTGACAGTCAGAATTTGAGTTATCTACTTGGATGTTAGAGGGATGGATATCCCTCAAAGTCAAGGCACAAGGACCATCCTTCATGAATCTTTGCAGATCATGTTCTTCCACAAAAATTCCCAGCTTTCTAGTCATCTCATTCCATTCAAACTTGAGCTCCACAACTGAAGAAAATGAACCATCAAACACAAAGGCACAAAAAGGGATACACAGGTAATTAAAAGCAAAAGCAATAATGACTTAAGACTTAGGTAGCTCATGCCCTTCTCATTATTAACCTCAATAGAATCAAACTTCATGGATATATTCTTGTAGCAAAAACTGGCACCTAAACTTTCTCTCTGTAAGGACAAGAGAGCTACAGAGATGGACACCACAGAGTACTGGCTCTTCAACAGAAGGGGCAGCCACAGGCAAGATAACAGCCCGATTCAATAAGTGATTCTCCATGGGAGGAGAGTTTGATTCTAACTTGGAGGCAACAGGGTTTGCCATATTTCAGCTGAAAAGGCCTGAGCGGCTTTCAGAGACTTGTCATACTGTACCATAGTTACTCATCTGGGACAGAACACTTGGAAATATCCAAACTGGTCTGATGCAAATGGTGGGGAAATGTAGATGGTATGAAACAAAAACGTAGAACTCTACAGGGCCTGCTAGTAAGTTGCCTCAGCCACTTAAGAAGCCAGCACTTAACTCCACCAAAAGCTAAGTGCAAACAAAACTTGAGAGATTCAGAATTCGGGGCTGAGTAAGAGGCCACAAAAAATTCAGGCTGGTGCTGACTGCTTTTACAATGTCTGAAAGCTATTTAGGAACCAAAAGCCTAATAGAGTGAACCTGAACTGCTCAGTGTTGATGGAGTCACATAGAGCAGCGGTACCAACAGGATCCTGGGGCTACGGTCCGAACGCTTCTGCCACATTCTCGGGAAACCACGGGTATCACCGCCTCACGCCTACCGAGGGCCTCAGGTGACTAGGAACAATGCTGGTGGGGGTGAGAGGAAAGTGGGGTGCTTCCATCCTGCTGGTGCAGCTGTGGCCGGACGCAACCTCGGGAGCCCTAAGCTGCCCAGTGCCGAGGGGCTACGCTGCTCAGCGGCAAGGCTGTGCTAATGGCAGGGACGGGCTGAACTGTCCCCCGGAGTTCTCACCGCCACCCACGGCCGAAGCTTCGCTGTCACGTGGTTTCCCACTCCTCTTTAGCCGTCCGTGAGTGGGTGGCAGCTGCGCAGTCCCGTTCTTTCTCAGCCGAAGACGGCCAACAGTCTTTTAAAACGCATCAATGCGCTTCCTTCTTCCTAACTATCCGGGCCCCCGGGAAGCTCGGCGGGAACTTCAAAGCGCAGGAAAAAGGCAAAGGCGGCGCCTCCCGCAGGGGCAGGGCCCGGCTTCTGCTGGGAGCGTGGGGGAGGGGAGGAGGGCGTATTGCGCAGGCGCGGCCTGGCACCTCCCTCCTCCTGGTGAAGGCTCCGCCCCTTCCGCGCCAGTTCCGGGCCGGTCAGGGCCGGAGAGCTGGCGGGGCGCGCGACAGGCGGGTGCGGGGGGAGACCTGGTGCGGACGTGCGGGAGCTGTGAGTGGGGGCGTGTGACTGAGCTGCGCGCGTGCGCGGGGGGGGGGGGGGGGGGGGGGGGGGGGGGGGGGGGGGGGGGGGGGGGGGGGGGGGGGGGGGGGGGGGGGGGGGGGGGGGGGGGGGGGGTGTGCCTGAGCGCGCGGGGGCGGGGCTGCACCGGGGCCCCAGCCCTGAGGGACTTCCCCTGCATGGGGTGAGGTGGGGGAGGGGCGCGCTTGCGCATCCCTCTGGCTTGGGGGGGCGGGCACTGCTGAGTGTTCCTTGGGGAACCCAACGCAGCCCCCAGTGCTGCGGGGTCTCCTCACCGGTCGCTGCTGGCCCTTTGCACACTTGGGGGAGGGGGGAGGATTCTGTAGCTTTACACCATTTGCCTCAGTTTCCTCCAGTGCACAAAGGGGTGAGAACAGCCCCTCCCCCTTCCCCCTCATAACATCCCTTTTGTAAAGCGCTCTCTACGCGCGGCTCTTGGTGTGAACTTTGCCCAGCCCTGCCCCGGGTGGCAGGTATCCCAGCACATATTAAACATGCTAAAATATATGTGAAATCCGGCGTCTAGTCCTGTTCATATTTATGCCGTTATCTTGCTGCACAAGACAAATCGGCTAAAGGGGGGAAACCTGAGAAAGAGACTCCATACAAGCAAACGGCAACCCCCCAAGGGAAAATGCTGTGTTGGAGGCAGCGAACTACTGATCCATCCTAACAAGTTACCTGGTTTGGTCTCATGGATTCTCAGACCTGCTGCAGCCTCTGACAGCTCCCTTCCCTGCCTGTGGGTAAATGTCCATGTGCATTCACTTTCTCCCATGCATGGCCCTGTACCAGAGCAATATTCCCCGAAGAAAACTACTGAGCAGGGTCCAACCATGCCTTTCTTCTGTTGCCCAGAAACCTGTTCCATTGCGTATCACTGACCTGTTGCTCAAGATCCAGGCCAGAGACGGGGGAACGGGAACCCAGGGCCACTGTGTAAGCTGATCAGGCCCCCCTCACATCCAACAGTCAGCCAATCTAAAGCTAGTGACGGTTGTTTGGATCGAGGTTGGGAAGGTATTTTCATGCCCCACTGCTCTGGAGGTACCAGTACAAAAGGTGTATCCACATAAAATGCACATGCATCTACAAGGCACAGTCTCCAACCCCTTGGGTTTGGTTCACACCCCATGCTTCCTGATAGTATATAATATCCCTAATTCCTAACAATACAGTCCAGCAAAATATAATATCTAAAGCAAAGTGCCGAGAGAGTGCCTCAAGTGAGACAAGTCAAAAAGATTTTACGTGCACGATTCATCAGTCTTTGCTAAGTTTCCTGTAATTTCGACTAGGCTTTCAGTTTTCCTGGATCAGTCTCTACTGCCATTTCTTTGGTGCATCCACGGGACCTTTGACTCGCGTGTGATGTGTCCAACCTCTCTCTCTGGTATCTGAAGTCAACAGGATCAGGAAGGGCCCGTCATAGCTCAGGGTCAGCTCGTCCTCTTTCCATGAGTGAATCAGGACCCAATCCCCTGATTTAAATGGGTGCACCGCAAATCCTAAAGGGGGAGTCTGAGCAATGGGACCTTTTAGTTGCAATGCTTTTAGATGTTCCATCAGAATCGTAATGTATTTTCTAAGGAATAAGTCTTTGGTCTCAAAAAATTGGGTCAGATTTCTCTGGATTCATTAGCCCAGGGTAAGCATAGCCAAGCAATAATTCATAGGGGGAGAGACCAATGTCCCTACGAGGCTTTGTCCTCATTCTCAGCAAAGCAAGAGGAAGGCACTTAGTCCAAAGTAACTGAGTTTCTAATGTTAACCTTGTAAGTTGTTTTTTTATTTCCTGATTCATGCTTCCACTTTTCCTGAAGAAGGAGGGTGCCCCGTAGTATGAAACTCCCAAGATATTTCTAAGGCCCTAAGTAGAGCTTGTAGCAGTTTGGCTGTAAAGTGAGTACCCTGGTCTGAATCAATGCGTTCCACCATCCCATATCTCAATTATTTGTTCAAGGAGGACCTTCACTGCAGTAGGGGCCATATCCTGACAGAGGGGGAAAGCCTCCACCCAAGCGGTCAGATGGTCCACTATGACCAGCAGATATTTGAGACACCCCACGGGGCAGCTCGGTGAAGTCCACTTGTATACTCTGAAAGGGTCAAATGCCAGGAATCCTTCTGCCCAATGGGGCTGACCTGTTTGTCCTTCCACAGACAATGCAGCTGTCCATTATGTGACGAGCCAGCGTGTATAATTCAGGGGCTACAAACTTAATGCATATAGTATCACACATATTCTGGACATCCCAATGGCTACCTGTTGCAAATATTGGATCACCTGTCTCATGAGTGCTTTGGTCAGTACCTCTCTGCCATTGGGGAGAAACCAACACTTCTTTGCATCTTCTTGGGCCTCTTAAGCATGGAGCCTCTGTTTTTTATCTGGGATATAGGATGGTGGAGGTAAATGCTGATGCAGGGCCGGTATTAACACCATTATTTCCTCAGGATTAACGGGAATCTCCCTCCCCTGCTAACTTTGCTTCTTCCTCAGCCAAATGGTTTCCCTTGGCCTCGAAGGAATTTCCTGTATGGTGTCCTTTCACATGAACGATAGCTAAAAACTTAGGTGTCATCAGATCGGTCAGTACCTCAGTCACTTCATGTGACTTCAGTGCCAGTCCCTTACCTTTGCTGTTGACCATGCCTCGTTCTTCTCAGATCTTTCCAAAAATGTGTACCACTCCCCAGGCATACTTGGGTCAGTGTAGATAGTTCCACTCCTTTCACTCAATTCTTTTAACATCTGATTGAGAGCAAACAGTTCACAAGTTTGTGCTCACCAGTTATTAGGTAAGGCTCCTGATTTAATGACCGATAACCCATCCCCATCAACAAGAGCATACCCATTGTGTCTTCCCTCCACCATTCTGGATGGTGGATCCATCTAGGAACCATCAGGCTCCTTTTAGCAAGGATTCCTCCTGTAAGTCCTCCCTGACTTTTGTTTGTAGATCCACCATATTAATACAGTCATGCTCTTTAACTGTACATGCTCTCTGGGGGAGGCAGAGAGGAAACTAGCTGAATTAGATTTGAATCTTGTGATAATACTAAATCATCTTTTTTCCAATAAGATTGCTTCATATTTTAGTATTCTCGAGTCAGTTAGCCACCTTCCTGCCCTCTGACTTAAAATAGATTGTAGCTGGTGGGGAGCATTCACTATAAGACTTCTCCTAAATGTCAATTTTCTGTTCTCTTCCACTAGTACAGCTGTTGCAGCCACTGCCATAGGATCTAACCATTTTGACAGGAAAGCTACAGGATGTCTCTGTCCCCCCTTATTTGTGCTAAAACTCCTAAGGCCACCCCTTGTTCAGTATTAAGAAATAGATGGAAGGTTTTTTTAGAGATGGCAATATTAACACAGGGGTTGATAGTAAAGCCTTCCTCAAACTCTCAAATCTTTTTTGTGTTTTAGCATTCCATTCTCTTTGATTAGGTTTTTCCTCCAACAGATATGTATATAAAGATTTAGTTAACAATGCATACTCATTAATCCAATTCCTACAATATCCCACCAATCCCAGGAATTTCCTAAGTTCCTTTTTTGTCCTGGGAATGGTCATCTGCAGTATTCCCTCAATCCAAGTCAAATCCAATCTCTTCTGTCCCTCATTTATCAGGTGCCCTAAATACTTCACTTTTAACAATGCATACTCATTAATCTAATTCCTATAATATCCCACCAATCCCAGGATTTTCCTAAATTCCTTTTTTGTCCTGGGAATGGTCATCTGCTGCATTCCCTCAATCCAAGTCAAATCCAATCTCTTCTGTCCCTCACTTATCAGGTGCCCTAAATACTTCACTTCCTGTTCTACAAACTGTAATTTTTCTTGAGATACTCTTAGTCCCTTCTGGCCCAGAAAATTAAGCAGGTTAATGGTAGTTTGTGCTACACAATCTCTCCCCATTATGAGCAAATCACATACTGTAATATTTTAATTCTCTGCTTAGGGTATTCAAAGTTCTCCAACATCCTGTCCAAAGCTTGTCCAAACAAATTAGGTAACTCACTATATCCTGGCAGGAGTACATTCTAGTGATATTGTTGCTTCCTGCCTGTGTCTGGGTCCTCCCATGCAAAGACAAAAATATTCCTACTTGCCTCCACCAGAGTACAGCTCCAAAATGCATCTTTCAATTCTATCACACTGAATCATGTGCTGTCCTCTGGTATTTTTCCCCATTAGAATATAAGCTAGGGCTACTGGGTGGGAGGGGAGAACTATCTTATTAACCTCTCTCAAATCCTGTACCATTCTATAAGTTCCTTCTTTTTTCCTTACTGACAGAATGGGAGTGTTATATGGTAAAATGCAGGGTTCAATCAAATTCGCATCTAATAACCTTCCTTATAACTGGTTAGAGACCCTTTCTCCTCCCTCACCCAAATGATAGATGACGACTCTCTGACCATTATTTGAATAGGGGAATGGTAAGGTATCCAGGGTTTTTAGGGCTAGCCCATACCTGTGGATCAATTTGGTCCCTATCTTCTTTCAGAATGTAAGTCTGCAACAGGTACCAACATGGAATCTCTAATTATAAGGCTAATTGACAATTTTGTAATTAAGTCCCTTCCCAATAAATTTACACCAGTCTCTGGTATCACTAACAATTGTCCTAACACTTACATATCATAACGGATATTACTTCAGACATGGGAACTGTAAATTTCTCTCTTCTAACTCCAGATACCACCAGAGTACTAGATGATAATTTTGTTCTTGGTGATGGGAACTGGTGTGGCTGCTGCCCTAGCTGCTCGCAAATCTACCAAAAATATTAATTCTTCCCTAAAGGGGCCCACCCTTAGATTTATCAAGGGATCTGGGTGGGGCTTATCAATGAGCTCCTGACTCCCCTCATCCTCTAGTTCAATCAATAAGGTCACTTGTTCCTCCTCTTTTCTCCTCCGGCATTCCCTAGAAAAGTGTCCTTATTTTTCACATGTCCAACACTCTGAATTTGAATTCCTCAATGAATTCCTCAAAACCCTTATGGTTTCCTGCAGACTCCCAGTCCCTCCTAGGTCCTTTATAACTCTTTTTAGCAGCTTCCAAGCTATGGATCTACTGAATCATTATCCTATTCTCCCCTCTTTCTTATCCCTCTGCTTCTCCCATTCCCTTCTCTGCCTCTCTTTCTCCTTAGTCTGGTCCTCATCTCTCCTTGCATAAATCTTAGTAGCTTCCTTTAGTAAAGTCTCCAAAGAAGACCGCATCCATCCTTCAATCTTCTGTAACTTCCTATTTATATTCCCCCCAAGAATTGATATAAATTGTACCTTTAATATCTGTTCATTCTGTGGGTTATCAGGATCCGTTCCTGAATACTTTCTTATTCCTTTTCTAATTCTTCTAAATACTGCACTGGTGACTCATCCTTTTCTTGGGTGACAGGCAAGGCCTTATTTATATTTTGCCTCTAAGACATTCCTTACTCCCACAACTATTAACTCATTCAGATTGTGCATATTCTATCTATGCGCCTGATTATTACCATCCCATCCCTTGTCATTCACAGGATATTTCTGTTTGGGGTGGATGCCTTCTTTCCCATTCCCGCATGGCTCCTGCCTGAATTGAACAACACTCTTCAGGAGTAAACAATATTGATAATACATACATTAATTCTCCCCAAGTATATAAGCTGGGGCTCAGAAACTGATCTAACCCTAATCCTCAACTGAGTCCTCCATAATGGAAACTAATTCTTTTTTAAACTCCCTGACCTCACTTCTTGACTGGGGCTCCTTCACATAGCCAATACCTCCCTGAGCCCCACCCAACAGGACTTCCCTGAGGGGAAACATATCTGAATCCTTGGCTGGGAGAGGGACCTCTTTACTTATATCTCCCACTGAACTCCAAGTCTTTCCTGGGAGTGATCTTGCCTCCTACCTAAAGGGAAATTTCTGAATATCCTTTTGTAACTGGTGTAATTCCCTGGAAATAGGAGCATATGGTCCTTCCCTTATCTGTTCCACAGGAGCTTCAGCCACAAGTGGGGCCTCTGCTGGCTGAGCCTCCCCTGGGGGTGGGATGTAAGGAGGGGGCAGAGCTTTTAAAGGGTTCCAGTCCTGCTTCTCCTCCTTTACTACTGTGTCTTTAGCCTCTGACCCTTTTTCTGTTTTCTCTGGGCTGGTTCAGAAAGACCTATTAAGCCATAGATTATCATAATGGATTCCTCCAGGTTAAAAGGATCTTTATCATTCTCATACAAATTGAATTGATAACACCCTCTGAGGAACCAAATTTTGGCCAGATTGTTCCCCCACCAATATTTTGGCTGTTCCATATGAAGCAGCAATATTTAACCATCTTTCTTTTGTCCTTTCCTTTATATCTGGGAAGTTCCTCCCAGTCCTTAAGTTAACTTCTCAATGGGCTATCGACTGGGATTCCCTGACCAGGGTCTTGACATTAATTTTTGGACTGTGTCTTTCCCATCCTTAGTTTCCAAACTAAGTTCAGCAGTTTCCTGGGAGCTTCCCTCAGCAGTTCTTTAACACTGGGGCTAGTCACAGTCCAGCACTCAAAATTTAGCAAGGGCTATTCCCTCGGGGTCCCTAAAACACCGCCAGTAAGCCCCCAAACTGTTTCGAGAGCTTACCAAGCCACACGGGTAGATTCTAAACTGCGCCAGCCAGACAGGACATTTGTTTCTTCCAATGCATCAGTTTCTGCACCTCACTGAGCCCTCCTGCTTCAGTCTGTTGTCTGATAGGGAGGGAGGACGCATACCCTTGAGTTTGGAGACCACCAGAGAAATTCCTCTGTGGATGCCTGTCTCCGTTCAAGGTGCACACCTGTCTCCCCAAAAGACACCAATCCCAGGTGAGCCCCCAAACTGTTTAGGACTAAGACACTTACCCAAATTGACTACTCAGGAGTCACTCCAAATGAAGTATAGAAAATTTATTAGAATCTCGAGAAGTGGACCATTCTCTTCTGTGAGCCTGAAAGGACAGTAAAGATGCTCACAGCAGGAGGGCCACTCCCTTGAGAGTGCTCACAGTTTTCATACATTTTAGACAAAGAACCCCCCAAATCCCATCCTCTCTATGTTGTGATTGGTTATATAAGTCTCTATTCCTCATTTGGTCAGTAGAATGCAGTAGATAAGGTGATACATACTTCTTTGGCCACATATATTCTTTAATTCCTTCTTTGGATAATGGAATGTCTTCCAGGTCTTATCTAAAATCACGTGACTGGAGAAGCCCAAACTGAGGCCTTAAGGCTTCAATCAATTTTAGTTTAACAGTCACCAATCAATTTGCGCTTGATCTGTAAGTTCTTCACCTTTTCCACACAACTGTAATCCTGGGATTGGGAGGGGTCATTCCCAAGGGATGGAGCGAGCGGAGATCCTGAGATTAGAGGACCCACACTTAGCCCCTTAGCCATAAGCAGAATCACAGGAAGTTGAGAGCTCATTTTCCTTCCCTGTAAATTGAGCTCTCGCCATCTCCTCTATGAGATCTCTCTGCCTCCATCTCTATGAGCTGAGATGTCTCTGCCTTCTTCTCTCTGATGTGAGATCTCTCTATCTCCTCTCTGAGCTGAGATCTCTGCATCCTTCTCTCGTAGCTGAGATTTATCTGACTTCTAGGAGCCATCTCTGCTCCTGCAGGTCCCAGGGAGGTCTGTACCCTACCCTGTACCAGGGCCCCTCCTCCCTTCACCCACTCCTGCTAGCTGCCCTTCCCATTGGGCTCATCTTCCTCCTCTGACCTCCTGTTCAGGAGTCACTGCTGCCTGACCGCCCACCTCCTCTATAGGAATGTCACATGGGGCCCTGACCTGGGGGGCAGTAAGTCCTCAGCCCAAATCTTCCAGCTTCGGAGTCTCCCCCATCTCTCCGCTCCTGGCCCCTCCTTAGAGAACTCCTTTGTCCAGCCTGGTTCTGAGGAGACTTCTCGGGCCTTTGCTGACTGATGAGCTGGTCAGTGACCCATTTTCAAGACCAGCCTCGGCTTCCCTGGAGATTGCTCCCAGCCCTCTGCTGGAGCTTTAGAATGAACATCTCTGTGATGGAAAGTTGGATCAGTCAATCTCTCTGCGGCTGCTGCTTCTTTGGATTCTCCTAGAATTCAGACCCCTCAGTAATAGCCTTAAATTACTTCCAGTAAAATCTTTGCCCCTTGCCTAGGAGATTGGTGCAAGCCTCACATTCTTCTGAGACATTTGTGAAACTGGTCTAGGACTTTTGGGTCCCTCCTCAATCTCACCAGTAGCTGGAGGGAGAACTCTGGGTCAAGAGTCATGGAGGCTGCTTCTGGTCTTATCCCAACTGGGATCCCAAAACTAAACCCTTGGGGGGAGGGCATTAGATGAAAGGGAAGGACTTGGGATTTACCTCCTCTTCCTGCTCAGACCCAGCTCACTTCCAGGCCTGACCCTTCCTGCTCCCTCCTGGGGTGGAGTCTCTTCCCTGAGAGTGGGACAGAATCACTAATTATCCATGACCTGAAAGTTCTCTCTCATTGTGGGCAGGTCAGCATCCAGCCTGGGAAGAGAAGACTCAGATCCCGTCCTCCCTCTCTGAGGTTCCTCTACTTCCCCAGCCCAGCTGGCAGAGAACCCAATCCTGGAACCAGAGACATGGCCGCTGGCAGCCAGAGACCGTCATCCCAGGTGAGTGCAGTCCCTCCCCAGAGCCGAGTAGCATCAGCCCAGGGCCAGTCCAAATGAGCCCAGGAAGTTTCCTCCTGTCAGAGGGAGGGGTCCCTGGCAGGGCTGGCAGCAGGGCAGGAATCACCCTCCTGGCACTGCCCATTTCCTGCCCCCTCAGGCGGCTCTCAGGGCTCTCTGAGTCCCTCTTCTTTACCAGGTCTCAGATCAAGTCAATAAATGTTAAAAAATAGTTCCTCTGGGCCAAGCTCTGTGCTAACCACTGAGGATGCAGAGGAAGGTAAAGAAAAAATATCTGATCTGCCCTCAAGGAGCTCCCAGGGGAGAAAACATTTCATGAGCTGTGTCCACACCTGCACTGGATAGTGTAGATGGGAGCTACTCTCAGAGGGAAAGTTCAGCACTTTGGGAGACCAAGAAAAGCTTGTTTTCAGAAAGGGAGAATTTAGCTGATATGTGAAGGAAGCAGGAGGTGAGGGAGCAGACCATTGCAAACAGGAGAGAAGCCATTGAAAAGGCCCAGGGTCAGGAGACAGAGGATCTTGGTTAAATATAAGCCAGGAGGCCAGTGTCTCTGGGGCAGAGAGGACGACTAAGGTGTGAGAAGGCTGGGGTGGGTATTGTAGTGTCTACCATGTTCCAGGAGCCACATAAGGATGGTCTCATTGATCCTGTTGGGAATTGTCAGGGTCCTTGGTAGGGATAGTCAGGGAGCTCAGGGTCCAGCCAGAGAGTAAACTGTGGTTTATTTATCCGCTGGAGGGTGTGACAGACTCCATGAATGGGGTTACATTTCCTCGGATGTCACAGAGACAGTCTCTCCTGCTTACCTGACCTGGGCTTTGGGTTGGATTTGTTGGGTCTCAGAGAGAGTTATTAACTGAGATCAGGTTAGGATCCAGATACAAAAAGGGACATTTGCTTGTTTGTTTTAAATTATTTTCAATTACATGTCATGGCATGTCATAGCATTCATTTTTATAAGATTTGGAGTTGTAAATTTTTCTTCATTCCCTTCTCTTCTTCCTAAAATGGTAGGCAATTTGATATAGGTATAAATGTGCTATCATTTAAAACATTTCCCTTTTAATGAGAGGTGTTATAAAAATGAAACAGATCAAAAGAGGAGAAAAAAAGAATAAAGTAACTAACAGATATATTCTTCAATCACTTTCAGAGCCCATCTGTTCTTTCTTTAGTGTGAGGGAAGCCTTTTCCTTCTTGAGTCTTTTATAATTGCCTTGGATCCTTGTGCTCCTGAGAAGAGCAGAGTCCTTCATAGTTGATCATCACACTCTGTTGCTGATTCTGTATTCAATCTTTTCCTGGCTCTGCTCATTTCAGTTTGTATCAATTTGACTTTTTAGTTCTTTCTGAAATCCGCCTCTTATTTTTTATTGCACAATACTATTTCATTATATTCATATGCCACAGCTTGTTCAACCATTCTCAAATTAATGGGAATTCCTTCAATTTTCACAATGTTGCCTTCAGGAAAAGGGCTGCTATTAATATTTTTGTTCATGTATGCCCTTTCCCTTTTTTTGTAATCTCTTTGGAATTATACAGACCTACTGGAGCTATTAGAAGATCTAAAGATTTGCAGTTTGTTTGTCCTTTGTTCATATGTCCGAATTCCTCTCCAAAAAGCTTAGATCACTTCACAATTCCTCTTCAGTGCACTAATATCCCAGTATTCCCACATTCTTTCCAGTATTGATTATTTTTTGTTATTAGTTAACCTGATAGATGTGAGTTGGTACTTCTGAGTTATTTTTATTTGCATTTCCCTA
Source organism: Sarcophilus harrisii (assembly GCF_902635505.1). NCBI lineage: Eukaryota > Metazoa > Chordata > Mammalia > Dasyuromorphia > Dasyuridae > Sarcophilus > Sarcophilus harrisii. Next base: position 605,696,695 of record NC_045428.1, read on the forward strand.
ATCAAAAGTGATTTAGAGCACTTCATTTTCCTACATTATTTTTGATTTCCTCATCTAAGATCTGTTCATTTCCTTTGATCATTTCTCAATTGAGAAATGGTTTTTATTCTTAGACATTTGACTCAGTTCTCTATGTATTTGGGAAATGTGGCCTTCATCAGAGATACTTGCAGTGAAGCTCATTTTCCCCGTCTTTCTGCTTTCCTTGAAAAATACATTTTTACCCAGAAGAAGAAAATGTGAATTGAGAGTTGCAGTGTGACGTCTTTATCATAGATATTTATGTCAGAGCAAGAGAACACAGGAAGAAAAAAATAACTGCTCTGTTAATCAGATAGTTTGGCCACATTTGCCAAGTGCTTTGTGCCTTTTTAGACAGTAAAAGGACTGGAAGTGAGTGCTGTAAGTTTTCTCAAGGTGATTGGGGGACAAGAGATACTGACATTGATAAAAGAATGACAACATATTGTAGCAGCCCTTTTCATAGTGGCTAGAAACTGGAAATTGAATGGATGCCCATCAAATGGAGAATGGCTGGGTAAATTGTGGTATATGAATGTTAAGGAATATTATTGTTCAAAAAAAAAAAAAAAAGGAATATTATTGTTCTATAAGAAATGACCAGGACATATGCAAAATGTATAGGATGGCTTGCCATCTGGGAGAGGTACGGTGAAGGAGGGAGGGGAAAAGTCGGAACAGAAGTGAGTGCAAGGGATAATGTTGTAAAAAAATTACCCAGGCATGGATTCTGTCAATAAAAAGTTAAAAAAAAAAAAAAAAAGGTAGACATAAAAAGCCTGTAGTATATAGCCTAAAATGCAATAAAAATATATTTGAAACCAAAAAAAAAAAAAAGAAAGAAAGAAAGAAAGAAATGACCAGCAGGATGATTTCAGAAAGTATCTACATACTCTCAGATTAAAAAAAAAAAAAATCCTACAAATTTGATTTTTTTTCAATGACTGGACAAATGTTGGACATGAAAAGTTGAAAATAGTTTATATGGTGGGGCAGGGAGGGGAAGTCAGTTACATGAACTGATGCTGAGTGAAATGAGCAGAACCAGGAGATCATTGTACACTTCAACAACAATACTGTATGAGTATCAATTCTGATGGAAGTGACCCTCTTATTCAGTTCCAATTGATCAGTGATGAACAGAACCAGCTACACCCAGAGAAAGAACACTGGAAAATGAATGTGGACTACTTGCCTTTTTCTTTTTCTTCCCAGGTTATTTTTACCTTTGAAAACCCAATTTTTCTTGTGCAACGAGAGAACTATATAAATATATACACATATATTGTATTTAAGAGATACTTTAACATGTTTAACATGTATGAGACTGCCTGCCATCTAGGCGAGGGGGTAGAGGGAAGGAAGGGAAAAGTTGGAACAGAAGTGATTGCAAAGGACATTGTTAAAAAACTACCCATGCATATGTTCTATCAATAAAAAGCTATTAAAAAAAAAGATATTACTTCAACTCAAAAAAAAAAAAAAAAAGAATAGCAACATAGCATCAAATGATATCAGTGATTTTTTTTTTTTTTCAAAAATTCATTTTGGAAAACGCTTAGTACTAGCTGTGTAAAAGTTTGGGTCATAAGATTTGGGGAACATGATTGTACTTCCCAGAGTTAAAGAAGGAAAGAGTAGGATTGGGTGGCAAAAAATAATGAACAGGAAGCAATTACATAATAAGAATCCAACAGTTTCAAAGGTCTCCTCAGCCAGGATAGCCTGATTTTTGGACGGGCTCTAGAGGGCTGAGTGAAGTAGGAATCAGGGCAAGAATGTGGCATCAAACACCACAGCACTGGGTTTCTGGGAGACAGTGTCCCAATTAATCATCTCTCACAGAATATATTTCATTAATAACCTCACTTTATGAGAAGCAAAAAAGCTTTATCACTTGTTTGGAAAGAATTTCATATTAGCCAGTTGAGACCAGATTCTCTTTAAATTCCCTTTCCAGCTTCTATTTAGTGATTTCATTTTAGAGCTATAGGAAATTTGCTAGATAATTTCTTTGTTCTCTCCTTAGTGATCACTGCTAATGGTTCCTTTTCCCTGATTCATTTTATTTAGTAGTATTTTCATGCAGTTAGTAGCAGTCCAGAGAGCTGTGGGAATCCCCTCTTTTGTGGTGGCAAGTTGGTGAAAAAGTATTCAGAAACCATAAATCTGTATCAAAAGGAAGTTTTATTGTTTGTTAGAGGTGGACAAATCTCTTAATGAAGAGATTTTCAAAAAATGGGTTGACAAAAACCTATTTTATGAGCAAATCTTGGGGTTGGGGGCAGTTTGAACTGATTATCAGACCAAGATCTTCCAATTGAATGAAATAACTTTGAAGGCTTTTTTTTCAGAATTTGGAGTTTCCTGAATGGGGATCCAGCTACCCAAAAGATCAATGGGGGGTGATTTGCCTGAGATTTCCAATTGAATGATGCTGCTTATCTTAGGAAAAGGTTTGTCTGGAAAGTATGCTTCTTTCCAGACTCTCTGGAGTCTGGGACCCCAACTCTCCCTTCTTTTACAGATCAAAGGGGACACACTTTTTACAGATTAAAGAGGACACAATTAGAGTTAACCCTTGTTAATTCGGTCTTCATAAATTTTTTTTTTAATTATATATTCACTTAAGCCCCTTCTTGTGGGGAGGGATGTCTCATTATCTCTCTTTTACCTCTACAGGTTCTATAGAATTCATATGTTTTCTCTAATTTCAGTAGGAGAAGCATTTTATAGTAAGGCATTTTTCCAACTTATATTATCCAATATGACTCTCATTTCAAATGGAAAATGTTTTTCTCAATATTCCATTAGGCTGTTAATTCCTGGTTCCAACTGTGGGCTCTGACACTCCTAAAGGTTATATGAGTTTTAGGCAAATCCCATCTCTGCTTCAGTTTTCTCTAAGTTGATGAGGGTTGGAGTAGATGAATTCTGGAGGATATCTCAGCTCTAAATCAAGTGACTTTTGATGGTTTAGGCATTGGTGACAATCAAGGATATTATGGTGGACTTCACTGAGGAGGAATGGGGTCTCTTAGACCCTTCTCAGAAGAAGCTGTACAAGGAGGTCATACTGGAGAATGTCCAGAATCTACTGTTCCTGGGTAAGGACCATTTCCTCTATTTTCTTGGTGTCCATCATCACTTCAAAATGAGCACAAACTAGCACAGAAGTGATCCACACTGTGTTGCATCCCAGAAATTGGATTGAGTGTTCAATCATCTGAGGGCACCAAGTCTTGATCCATTTTGGTCTTGGTTGTAGCCTTTTTGAGTTATGTAATTTAATTTAAGTCAGTCAGATAGCTGACCTTACTACCACATTTGTTAGGTAAACTTTCTGAAAACCTACTAAAAAAAAATGGGAGAGGGTTTGATAAAATGGTACTATAGAATAGGAAATAGCTCTCTAAGAATCTCCCCTAAAACAAAATAAAAATGCCTCACAATTCATTATGAGTAGCAAAAGTGACTCTAACTCCAGAAGTTGTCTGGACTTTGACAGGATTTTAGGAAGGACCTCATCTCCCTAGATAAATTTGACCCAAATGAAATGCTATGCACTCTAGGAAAACTCTGTTAAGTTAGCCAAAAGCAAACCCTGGGGGCAGCTAGATTGATCTGGGGTCTTAGCCTCCAAAGCTTTGGGAGAGGATTAGTCTCTCATTGGTCCATTACTTTGAGATGCACATCTCACATATCTATCTCTTTGTACTTTTATTATTTATTTATATATATTTTTTTTGCTGAGGGAATTGGGATTGAGTAATTTGCCCAGGATCACAAAGCTAGGAAGTGTTGTGTCCCAGACCAGATTTGATTTCAGGGCTGGTGGTTATCTACTGCACCACCTAGCTGCCTCCAATCTATCACTTCTTAAAAATGACTTCAGGTATTAAAAGCCATTGTTTGCACTGAGTACACTTGTGAAGTTTTATATAGTTTGGTGACAAGCTGCAATGACTCTTATATGACATTGCTATTTATGTTTATATATGTATGTATGTCTTTTTGTGTATGTTTGTCTTCTTCAGATGTAAAAACTGGGTTTACAGTAAATGAGATAAGTAAAAAGTTGGAAATTTTTATGGAAGAACATGACCTGCAAAGATTCATAGATGATGATCCCTTTGACTTCAATTTGAAGGAATTGCATGATTTTATTCTTAAAGAAGATAAATGTCCAAAGAATGATTGTGAATTGTACGAAATTGGAAAGAGATTCAGATGGTCTTCTATCCTAAATCAGTGTAAGAAAATGAGCTCAGGAAGTTATTATCTTAAAGGTAGTGAATACAAGAAATGCTTCACTAAAGACATAGAGCTGTTGGTTCCACGAAATCAATGGGATATAGCTGTGAAGCGCAGTTCAGACCTCAATGGCCATCAGAAAACTGATAGTGAAGAAATCCTTTCCATAAATAATAAAAGTGAGAAGGCTTTCAGTCAGAACGCTAATCTCCTTACTCCTCAGCAAATGCATATTGGAAAAGAACCTGATGAAAATAATGTGTGTAAAGCAAACTCATCCTGCCACTCATCTCTTCCTTGCCATCCTGGATTGAAGAGATATGCATATGATCTGTGTGGGAAAGCCTTTGGTTGGAATCCAGCTCTTTCTAGCCCTCATAAGGCTCATACTGGAGAGATATTTCATGAATGTACTGAATGTGGGAGAGCTTTCTATTACAGATCATTCCCACTTGACCATCATAGAATGCATTGTAAAGAGAAGCCTTATTTATGTCTTCAGTGTGGAAAGCCTCACATATGCAATCAGTGTGGAAAAACTTGTACAGATATTTCCAGTCTAGCAAAACATAAGGAAATCCACACTGGAGATAAGGCTTATGAATGTAATCAATGTGGAAAGACTTTTAGATCGAGCTTCCATCTCGCTAGACATCAGAGAATTCACACTGGAGAGAAACCTTTTAAATGTAATCAGTGTGGAAAAGCTTTTAGATATAATTATAACCTTACAGAACACCAGAGAATCCACACTGGAGAGAAACCTTTTAAATGTAATCAATGTGGAAAGGCTTTCACACAGAGTGCCAGTCTTGCTTTACATCAGAGAATCCACACTGGAGAGAAACCTTTTAAATGTAATCAGTGTGTAAAGGCTTTCACAGGCAGTGCCAATCTTACTGCACATCAGAGAATCCATACTGGAGAGAAACTTTTTAAATGTAATCAATGTATAAAGGCTTTCACACGCAAAATGAATCTTATAAGACATCAGAGAATTCACACTGGAGAGAAACCTTTTAAATGCAATCAGTGTGGAAAGGCTTTCAGATGCAGCTCAAGTCTTCCTAGACATCAGGGAGTCCACACTGGAGAGAAGCCTTTTAAATGTAATCAGTGTGGAAAGGCTTTCACACGCAGTACCAATCTTGCTGCACATCAGAGAATCCACACTGGAGAGAAACTTTTTAAATGTAATCAGTGTGGAAAGGCTTTTACACAGAGTGCCGGTCTTGCAGAACATCAAAGAATCCACATTGGAGAGAAACCTTTTAAATGTAATCACTGTGGAAAGGCTTTTACACAGAGTTCCAATTTTGCAGAACATCAGAGAATCCACACTGGAGAGAAACCTTTTAAATGTAATCAATGTGGAAAGGCTTTCAGATTTTCCTCCAGTCTTGTTATACATCAGAGAATTCACACTGGAGAGAAACCTTTTAAATGTGATCAGTGTGGAAACTCTTTCACAAGCAGTGCCAATCGGGCTGCACATCAGAGAATCCACACTGGAGAGAAACTTTTTAAATGTAATCAATGTATAAAGGCTTTCACACGCAAAATGAATCTTACAAGACATCAGAGAATTCACACAGGAGAGAAACCTTTTAAATGTAATCAATGTGGAAAGGCTTTCAGATGCAGCTCCCATCTTGTTAGACATCAGGCAATTCACACTGAAGAGAAACCTTTTAAATGTAATCAGTGTGGAAAGGCGTTCAGATGCAGCTCCCATCTTGCTAGACATCAGAGAATCCACATTGGAGAGAAACCTTTTAAATGTAATCAGTGTGGAAAGGCTTTCACACGCAGTGCCAATCTTGTAGAACATCAGGGAATCCACACTGGAGAGAAATCTTTTAAATGTAATCAATGTAGTAAGGCTTTCAGATTCTCCTCCAGTCTTGTTACACATCAGAGAATTCACACTGGAGAGAAACCTTTTAAATGTAATCAATGTGGAAACTCTTTCACACGTAGTGCCAATCTTGCTGCACATCAGAGAATCCACACTGGAGAGAAACTTTTTAAATGTAGTCAATGTGGAAAGGTTTTCACACGCAGTGCCAGTTTTGCTGCACATCAGAGAATCCACACTGGAGAGAAACCTTTTAAATGTAATCAATGTGGAAACTCTTTCACACGTAGTGCCAGTCTCGCTGCACATCAGAGAATCCACACTGGAGAGAAACCTTTTCAATGTAATCAGTGTGGAAAGGCTTTCAGATTCTCCTCCAGTCTTGCTGCACACCAGAGAATCCACACAGGAGAGAAACTTTTTAAATGTAATCAGTGTGGAAAGGCTTTTACACGCAGCTCCCATCTTGCCAGACATCAGAGAATCCATACTGAAGAAAAACCTTTTATAATGTAATTAATATGGAAAAAGTTTTAAATGCAGCTCCCATCTTACCAGGCCTTAGAGAATCTACACGGGAGTGAAACTTTTTTTTTTTTTTTTTTTTTTTTTTTGGTGATTGTTGGTTTTTTTCCCCCCCTATTTTGTATAGGAGAGATTAGCAGTGGGAAGTGTATTAGCCATAGGATTATCCTGCTCCCCATTCTCTAACATAATGAGGAAGGCATTATTACAGTAATGATACATGCAATAGAACAGGACTGAAAAAGCTTTCAAAAATGTTTTCTTGAATTCATTAATATTCAAAAAAGAAATTCAGGCTTTGCAGATTTGTTTCTTGACATTTTTCTGTTTTGTGTAAATTTAAAATGTTCATTTGATTTTATTGGTATGAATTTCAACATTAAAAAAGAAATCAGATATCGATGGTTTCCTGTTGTCATTTTCACCAGTGTTGAAGACTTTATTACAAAGGAATGATAAAATTATTTTCATAATATTCTGTCTTTTAACTCTATATTTTGAATCAAGAATTCTCCTGACACTTTACTTTTATCTTAAAAACAAGTATTCTCCTGACACTTTACTTTTATCTTAAAAACAAGTATTTTTAATAGGAAAAAGATCCTTGTACATCTCTCACCTACCTGAAATAGAGAATGACAACAAAAGGAAATCTTATCATCATTAAATGTTAATAATCTGTTGTGATATAAGAGCCACCTGCCAGTGGCTGCTGGAGATCTAACTCTGTCTGTCAGAATGGATCCCTTCATGTGAGGGGATAATGATGATGATACAAGGAGATTAAGAGGCAGTTGCTGTTCTCTGACCTCTTCACAGAGGTAGTTCCATTGTCTGAACTCTTTCCTCTTCCCTTTTGCCTCCAATTTATTTCATTCCCAATCCATAAGGAACATCTGTGTCAGCAAAGGCTCCTTTGCAACTCCTTCAGATGATTCACAGCTGTGGAGGCTCTCAGAGAATTGACCTGCCCATTCACCTAGTCATGGTCCTTAACAATAATCAATGCAAAATTCTGGTACTGTCTAATCTCAAAATATATTTGTGTTGAATATATTCTTGAGCAGTTCTTATTTAGAAGATGCCATAAATCTTTTCCATTGTAATCACTGGTATCTTGTTCATGTCTCTTTTTTTTTTTTTTTTAGTGACATTCATTCAAACTTGAGATAGTCTCCTTTCATATTCTTTTTTTTTTTTTTCTGAAGCAATTAGGGTTAAGTGACTTGCCCAGGATCACATATCTAGGAAGTATTAGGTATCTGAGAACAGAATTGAAATCAGGTTCTTCTGACTTTAGGGCTGGTGCTCTATCCACTGTGTCACTTAACTGCCTCCTCCCCCACCCCCTTTCCTATTCTTTAAATGATTAATTTCCATTTTCTGTGACTTTTCCTTGAAAATATTTTCCCCTTTTTATCTTTCTCATTATTTATAGCTTTTATTTTTGGATTCATGGAACTTACACTGAATTAGATCTTTTTCATTCTCTGTGTTCCTTAAGGCATTAGAATTTTGGAGGTATTTTGGCTTTTTTAAAAAATAAATTATTCAATATTTTCCCCCCAGTTACATTCAGAACTATTTTTTTACATTTGCTTTTAAGATTTTTTTTAAGTTCTAGGTTCTCTCCCTTTTTCTTACCCCAATGAAGAAATTACAAGTGAAATTGTCAAAACATTTTGTTAAAATTCAAGTTGTGATGGGGGCAACTAGTTGGTGTAGTGGATAGAGCACCAGGTCAAGTGTGATGGGGTTCTGTCAACACATATTGGAGAGGCAGTTTAGGACCCCAGAAGTATATTGGGGTTATGGTGAGGTGTCCAAAAGAAATTGTGAATTTAGATAACCTGCAGCTCCAGAGGCAAAGCTTTTATTTTGCTGCTTGTGGCAGGCTAAATCCATATGAGCTTTAATAAAGAAAAAGGGATTTTGCATCCAACAAGGGGGAAGATACATCATAAGGTCCAAGAGGACATTAAGGCAGGACTGTGAATCCTGAGGACCTGATACAGGTAAGAGGATCATCTATGTAAAGTGAGTTGGGTCTGGGGAGAGGGGGGTAATAACTGGGGAATCAGGAAGTGTAATATTCTCTCTTAAATGTAATGTTCTCTGTTAAGGTTTTCTCGGGGTCTCTGGAGGCAGCCTTAGTTTCAATTCAGTAATCACCACACAAGTAGCCAAGGGTTAAAGTCCAAATCCTTTATTGTCTCATTCACTTGGGGTCAGCTAGTTTTTCTGGAGGCCTATCTCTCTCCTTGGTTCTGAGAGCTTGAGCTCCTACCTGCCTTCTCTGGCTTCTGAATCTCCCAGACTTCAAAGGGTTTGTGCTTCAGCCTTCAGCCACAACAAAGGTGGAAGATGGCATGAATCTGTCTCAGCCTCTGAGAGCTTCTAGTGTGCTTGTCCTTTTTTGGCCTGAGAGCTTCTAGCTTATATGCCTCACACTGAGTAAACACCAATCATTATATCACTAGGAAACCATTATTTGTTGTAGGATTAAATCAAAGCTAAACTAGATTTAACCATTATCTCCTCAATTTCATTTAGTACCTTGTTTCAAGTTCTGGCCCATAACATCTCCTTGTAGGATTAAATCAATTATACTGAACCAGGCTAAATTAGATAACTATTGTCTCTATCAATTCCACTGACTTAGTACAAAGAATCCTTTGTTTCAAGTTCAGAGTTCTGGCCCATAACAAGGAAGGGCCTCTTTGCAGACATAGCCTCTGAGCAGAGCTTGAAAGGGAGGCAGAAGGGGAAGGCAGGCAGCACCTGGGGCACAGGGACAGGCTGTGTTGTACCAAGCAGGAAAATCAACTGGCTGAAGGGCAAGAATGAGCTCCAGTGTGGCTAGAGCAGAAGCTAGAAAGAAAAACTGATGGAGGCTGATGGGGGCCCAACAAGGGGGAATTACATTTTTTTCTGAGGCTATCCAAGAGCTGAAGTCAGATGGGGATGGGTTGGGTGTGAGAGGTGAGACAGATTGGAGAAGTATCAAGACTGAAGAGCTCAACTTATCTTTGGAGCAACTCTAAAAAAGTGGCGCTAGGCTCTTTCTGAGGTCTTTCTAGGGCCTTGGAGGAAAATTCTGGTGCCTCTGATTGGGCAAACTGAAAGAACATGGATCATTTATATACAATGTCTTCTCAACTCTGAGATACCACAACACACCTGTCAGACTGGCTAAGATGACAGGAAAAAATAATGATGAGTGTTGGAGGGGATGTGGGAAAACTGGGACACTGATACATTGTTGGTGGAGCTGTGAACGAATGCAACCATTCTGGAGAGCAATCTGGAATTATGCCCAAAAAGTTATCAAACTGTGCATACCCTTTGATCCAGCAGTGTTTCTACTGGGCTTATACCCCAAGGAGATACTAAAGAAGGGAAAGGGACTAGTATGTGCCAAAATGTTTGTGGGAGCCCTGTTTTTAGTGGCCAGAAACTGGAAACTGAGGGGATGCCCATCAATTGGAGAATGGTTGGGTAAATTGTGGTATATGAATGTTATGGAATATTATTGTTCTGTAAGAAATGACCAGCAGGAGGATGTCAGAGAGGCCTGGAGAGAACATGAAGTGATGCTAAGTGAAATGAGCAGAACCAGGAGATCATTATACACTTCAACAATGATACTGTATGAGGATGTATTCTGATGGAAGTGGTTATCTTTGACAAAGAGACCTAATTCAGTTTCAATTCATCAATGATGGACAGAAGCAGCTACACCCAAAGAAAAAACACTGGGAAATGAATGTAAACTGTTTGCATTTTTGTTTTTCTTCCTGGGTTATTTCTACCTTCTGAATCCAATTCTCCCTGTGCAACAAAAAAACTGTTTGGATCTGCACACATACATTGTATCTAGGATATACTAGGACATATTCAACATATATAAGACTGCTTGCCATCTAGGGAAGGGGGTGGAGGGTGGGAGGGAAAAATCGGAACAGAAGTGAGTGCAAGGGATAATGTAAAAAAAAATTACCCTGGCATGGGTTCTGTCAATAAAAAGATACTATAAATATATATATATATACAATGTCTTCTATCTTTGAGACCACTAGCCAACTCCATCCCTTTCTTTTCGGAATCTCTTATTTTCCTCGCTTCTCTGACTTGATTTACTCTTCAAGGCTTGCTGTCTCTCTGGTCCTATTTGGTGGGATCATCATTCCTCTCCAACTTCCTAACTGGAGTTTTCCAAAGAATTTTGGGGCCTCTTCTACTTCTTTTTCTAAACATTCTCAATAGTCTCATCAAGTCTCATGAATTCAATGATCTTTTTTTATAAAACAATATGGAACCCATTTCCTCAAGTATTTCTTCTTCCTGAAGTTCCCGACTTCTATTAAGAACACCTCCACTGTTCCAGTTGCTTAGGTTCCTGTCTTGTAAGAGATTGTACAATTATAGATCAGTCAATTATTTTTTAGCTCTGGGTCGGGGCTGGAAGGTGAGAGGTGGGGGGGAAGATTTATTTTCATGAAAACAAAGAAGTCTGTATGAGATTCTGTGCAGGCTGATAAATTGTTTGCTCCAACCAAAGTTTACCAAAGTAAACTTTACTTTGTACACAGTTTAGTTAGGGTTAGTTAGGAACCAAAGTTCCTCATTTCTACTCAAAACAAAGCTGCCCCTTATAGGTGATAGTTGGTAACTGGGGTTGGAAACCTCAAACACTGATTGTTGCTCACCCATCACCATTCCCCATTTCTGCAGAAGTTGCCTATTTTTTTGTATGTTAATTTATTTTTAATACACATTGCTTTATGAGAAGTTGCCTATTTTTGATGCAGGATATCTTTCCATGAGGACTATGGAAAGTCTCAAAATGCCCAAACCAATCAACTTCATTCCTGACGTTTCTTATTTTTGTCTACAAGAACGCCCTAGAAATTCTGTTGTGGGTCACAAGGATGGAGGGATTAGTTGACCTGATTTAATGATAACTAATAGAACTAGAGATCATTACTGATCACCAAAAAAATAGATACTTTTGGCTATATTAAGTTTAAAAGGTTTTGTACAAACAACTGATGCAGACAGGATTAGACTCTTTGTCTTTTATTTTAACAAAAAAAAAAAAATTAACAAAAAATTTTACATTGCTTTTAGGGCAATGGAGGTTTTCCAAGCTTCCTCTACAGGAAGCAGCAAGGCAGCTGCGGCTCTGCTGGGTCCATGCTGACTCACTCCTGGTGTGGTGTGGTGCGCTGGCCACCTCCTCTCGCACCCAACCAAAACAGACCTTTTCTGGAGAGTTTTAAAATTATCTTCTGCTGGTAATTTGCTGCACTCCCAATATTCGTGGGGTCTACCAGTGCAGAGCAAGTTCACAGGCTGAATTTCATAATTGTCACAGTAGTAGTAGAAGATCAAAAAGAAATGTGTGTCCTCTCCACCATCTTGGATCTGCTTTAATTTCCTTATAATATCACCCTTATTCCTAAATCATGTATCCATTTTGACATTGTTTTGCTATGATGAGTCTGAGATGTAGATTTATGCAAAATTTCTGATGTACTGTTTTCCAGTTTTCTCAGAAGTTTTTGTGAAACACTGAGTTCTCGTCCCAGAATCTGGAATTTGGATTTATAAGTCACTGATTATTGTGTCATGTATATCTATCCTATTACTACATCAAAACCATATAGTTTTGATGACTCCCTCTTTACAGTAGTGTTTTAGATCTGGTACAGCTAGGTCATTGTCCTTTATATTTTTTCATTAATTTCCTTGATTTTTTTTTTACCTTTTATTCACCAGATGTATTTTGTTATTATTTCTTCTAGCTCTATAAATTAATGTTTGTGGAGTTTGATTGATATGGCATCAAATAAGTAAAGTCATTTATTAATTTAGGTAGAATTCTCATTTTGCTCAGCCTACCCTCAATGGATATTTTTCTATTTTTTTTAGATCTGACTTTATCTCTGTGAAAAGTGTTTTGTGATTGCGTTCATATAGTTCTTATCTTTCTTTGTCTTAGCAGGCAGACATTCAAATATTTATGTTAGCCAGTACTTCTTTATTTCAGGAAGCCCAAGAATCTCATTCTAAATAACATCAGGCTGCTCGAGCTTTACATTTACAATTTGGGATAACAAAAGAAGAAGCTAGGAGCATAGTAAAAGCCTGTCCGGCTTGCCTTCCTTTCCACACTCCTATACTCCCTCAATGGAAGAACCCTCGTGGTTTGAGACCCAGTGAAATCTGGCAAATGGATGTGACCCATTATAAATCTTTTGGTCATTTGTCTTTTATCCATGTTGTGGTAGACACATTTTCAGAATTCACTTTTGCAATACCAACAGCAAAAGAGACAGCCCAAGTGGTCACTGAATTCCTTATCCAAGCTTTTGCAATTATGGGTGTGCCACAAGCAATAAAAACAGATAATGGACCTGCATATACTTCTAAACATTTTGCACACTTTTGTGCACAGTATAAGATTTTACACACCACTGGCATACCGTTTAATCCTCAAGGTCATGCAATAGGAGAGAGGAGAAACAGACATTAAGACACTCCTCCAAAAACAAAAGAAAGGGGGAGCCACAGGTAACTCTAGAGAACTTCTAAATTTAGCTCTTTATATCATTAATTTTTTAAATTTTTGATAAATTTTGGCTCTGGCAGACAAGTTTTATAACCCACTGGAAGAGCAGTGTCCAGTGAGAGCAGTTCCACTGTCTTTAGATAATTGCCAGGTGATATGGAGAGATTCAGAAAGTGGTGAATGGAAAGGACCAGATAGGTTTAACTGCTTGTGGAAGAGGGTTTGCTTATATTTCTACAGATGGAGAAGGAATCAGATGGGTACCAATGAGCAGTACTCGCCTTGTCCATTGGAGAGACAGAAAAAAGAAAAAAATATCAAAACAAAGGAGAAGACCTAAAAAACACTTGACACTGAAAGAGCATGGCTGATAATGAGACTGTTAAAGAACTTTACAACCAGCAGAAATCACTGGATTCCCTGAGGTGAAAAATTGTTGATAAAACTGTTTCAGGACTTGGAAACCATTGGGAACCTGCATTCCTTGAGATGAAAAATTGTTGATGAGACTATTGCAGGACTTCAAACCTTGCAGGAATCATTGGATGAGCGCAATGGGAAGGGTAGCTAGTAGGAGTAGATGAGGGGAGGAGGGGCTGTAGGTCAGACCTATCTGGGACTTGCAGGAGCAGAGACGCCTCTCAGAAGAAAGATCTCAACTATGAGAAGAGGCAGAGAAATCTCAGCTCAGAGTTTGATCCCAGGGTTGAATGAGACTATAGCCTCCAAGAATGCAGCCAACAGTGTGATTTCTCAATGACATATATACACTTGGCTCAGACTCCAGGCATAGACTGAGGCAGGGCCAGAGTCACAATGTTGAGAGCAGGAATGGGACTCTGACAGGATGGGGTAATCCTCCAGAGAAGGGGATGACATAATAGGGAGAGGAACCCTAGACATGGGGAGAGACATCTTGATAAGATGGTATCTGACATTCTGGTAGCTTGGGATGGGGAGAGGAATTCTGATATTCTAAAACATAAGATCTTTAATCCTTATCAAATTTTCTGATAAAGAGGGAAGGGAGCTTTTGCAAGACAATTATAAACTGAGGCAGAACACTTAGAGAAACTGAGGCAGGACTGGGTCAGGATAATTAGGGAAACTAAGGCAGGACAATAAAAGAACTGTGGCATAACAATAAAGACAGTTATAAAGAAGTTTTAGCTAAGATCAGCTTAGGACAGAAAAAAAGTTATATTTACTTGTTTGTTTTAAATTATTTTTAATTACATGTCATGACAATTTGTAGCATTCATGTTTATATAATCTTGAGCCTTCTCCTGTTCAGTCCTCCTTGGCCTCCATCTTAATTGCTTGCCATCCTTGTGACTCAGGACCCACAAGTTCTGCTCTCAGCACCTCTCCCCTTCTCATGAGGATGGGATATTGAAGGGTGAAGAGGGAAACTGCAGGGCCTCCCATTTGCTTAATCAGGTACCAACCCAACCCCTAGACTTGGAGGAGGATGTGAAGGTTTGTATTAAGTGGGCAGAGAAATTGTGTAATGGGGACTGGGATATCATATGTCCCAGACCAGGATGATGCCCTGGGCCCAGCTCCTGTTTAGGGATTTGAATTCAGGTGAGAGATCTCAGGAAATCAGGGCAAGATAGAAGGAGAAGGGCCCTGGTGTTAGGATAGGGTTTGAGAAGGCCCAGCTCTGGTCCAATGGACAAAGGTTTTTAGGATGGAGGAGATTGGGAGGGAGGAAATCAGGGGACAGTAATGGCTAGAAGAGCCTGGAGGGCTATAGGATGGACATATCCTTGTGAGGAAGGAGCTGGTTACAGCAGGAGGTCAAGGGCAATATCTAAAATGATTTTTACTGCTTGTTTTAGAGAGAGATCATATAGACTGTGGGAGGAGATGTATCAGGGACTGTTGGAAAGAAAAAGGATGTGCATTCTTAAAACAGTATGGTTCCCAGAAGGTTGTTTAAAGATGCTAGATAGAAGCCTCTGAGAGAATTGGAACAGAGGAAGGTGGGAAAGAGCTTCCCCTTGAGGAAATAGAGGTTGATTAAGGTATCATATCATTGTGATCCTAGAAGCCCAATGTAGGAATTTTGGCCTGTATCATATAGATACAAACAGGATAGTCTGGGAGGACTAGCTTCCATATAGTATTTAATAATAAACTGCTTTATAAAGTCTGCATCAGGTTTTCTATTTTTTTAACTTATTTTGAGCTTAAAAATTGGAAAACAATTTATCTTGTGTATAGCAGAACAAAAGAGAAGATTCAAAATATAAAGTAATAAATTTCCATTTTCTGAAAGCCTATATAATAAATACTTTTCATTGTATCGAGAGGGGGGCATCTTTTATTTGCTTACTTGCAGGTTTTCTTTTTTCTTTCTTTCTACTTGGACACCCCAGAATCAGCCGGAGTCAGGATAAGCAAAAGTCTGTCTTTATTCTTGGTCTTTAGGGATAGAAGTGAAGGGGATGGAAGAGAATTTCCGCAAGCACCTTCTCCCTTTGTCTACTGCCGAGTGTGTGTCCCTGGCTGGCTTTTCTCCACCCCCAGTCCCTCCTACAGTCCTCTATATACCAATCATTGAGCCAGTACAGATAGTGGAAAAGACCATTTTTCAAGCATATACCCAGAGAGTATCGTCCAATCAGAAGTTAGCCTCAAGTGCTCAGCAGTCCCAACCACAGTGCATAATTCCAGCCCTCTACATCTAGGGAATAAAAGGTCAAGAAGATCAAGGGACCAGTTTTGAAGAGCTTTTCAACAGCAAATGGAGACATCCATTATTGCTCATAGATATGGGAGGCCCTGGAATTTCATGAGTGAAAGTGAAATAGGGAGGCCTGAACTTGAGGGCCTGTGGAGGTCTATCCCCTTCTGCTGAGATTTTGTATTTTATTTTTCAAAGGATAGGAAGTCAATTAACTAAATGCAGTTCAGTTCCTGGAGAGGTCTCATGAGCGGAGGTGGCTCTTATGGGGAGTTTTGTTTGCTCCATAACACAGAATTCTTTCTGCAGCCAGTATTCCAAGGTGCTGAATTCAGCCATGCTTTGTTGCAGCTCAGTTTCTGAGGCCGAATTAAGTGCACAATCACCTGTAGACAAAAAGATCCTGCACCAAGGTTTCTTCCATCTTATTCTTGACTTTTATTCTTTTGATGTTGAAGAAATTTGCCTCAGGGTGGGAGTTAACCTTGGTCCCAGGTTCATCTGCCCTGAAGGCCTTTGTCTATATGGCTGCAACATGGTAGAAATTCAAAACAGAAATCTGGCTTCAGCATTTGAACAAGGTACTGTGAGAATTAGAAGGGGTGGGAGGGAATCTGATTCTTCAGATGGGATCAGACTCAGAATAGGCAATAGGGAAAGGACTGAACCCGAATAAGGCAAAGGCAAAAGAGAAGCAATGGTGTAATTGGGGGTGCAGAATCACATTCACCTTGGGGGATTAAGTCATCCAGATAGGAGGTAACCTCTACTGCATAGCCACTGGAGTGTCAAGGGAGGGACATGCAGTTTTTAAATGTTGTTTAATTAAAGACTTCATGTTGGAATCTTTACAAAGTGTTTAGCCATTAGAGTTGATAGAGACAATAATTATCTAATTTAGCATGGTTCAATATGATTGATTTGATCTTAGAAGGAGATATTTTGGGCCAGAACTTGAAACAAGGTAGTAAGTACAACTGATGGAAACAATGCTTGTATTCACACCTTTAGAGAGCTCATAGAAGCAAGAAATAAGTACTCGTGGGAGTTCACATGTTTGAGAGATTTCAGGGTTTAGAAAGAGATATCTGAATTCATACCTCCCATTGAAGCTCTTAGGGCCAGAGAGCACTCTGGGAGATAACCCAGAATCCCTTTCTCTCCAGAAGGAGGAGTTAACCTTTGGGAGATCATATATATACAGGAAGCTCTTAGAGCTGGAGAGTTTTCTTGGGAACATTGACTGGGGTCAGAGAGATGCACTCTGGGAGGAAGCCCACAAGCCCTATCTTTGAGGCAAGAGAGGTTCATTGCATCTTCTTCCTTGGTGCTGGCTGGAGTCAGAAGGACAAACCTTTGGATTTGGAGACATTCGGAGGGAGCTCTTGGAACCAAGCAGAGAGATAGGCCTGAGCTAACCGGGATATATTGAAGGACTCAATAAAAGATCTGAATTTTATCACCTAGCTGTGTTTTGGAAAAGAAACACCAACAACTTCATCTTACTCAAGTCTATTGGAATTTTTTTATTATTTTTGGAGGGGGAGGTTAGGTAATTCCAGGATTACATAGCTAGGAAGTGGTAAGTGTCTGAAGGTGGATTTGAATTCAGGTCCTCCTGACACCAGGGCAGATTCTCTATCTATAGCACCAGGAAGCTTTCTCAAGTTATTTCTCACATTATCCCTGATAGCACAACTATGGAAGATCCTAGTATTTATTGTTTTCTTTTCAAAAGTATTTTATTTTCCCCAATTACATGTAAAGAAAATTTAAACATTCATTTTTCTAAATAAAATTTTGAGTTCCAAATTTTCTCCCTCTCACTTTCTTTTAATTTATTTATTTATATTATTATAGCTTTTTATTGAAAAAACATATGCATGGTTAATTTTTCAGCACTGACCCTTGCAAAAACTTCTGTTCCAACTTTTCCCCTCCTTCCCTCCATCCCCTCCCCTACATAGCAGGAAATCCCATACATGTCAAACATGTTAACATATATGTATTCATATTTATACATTTATCTTGTTGCACAAGAAAAATCGAATTTAGAAAGAAGTTAAAAATAACTTGGGAAGAAAAATAAAAATGCAAGCAAACAACAGAAAGAATGCAAATGCTAGGTTGTGGTCCACACTCATTTCCCAGAGTTCTTTTGCTGGGTGTAACCGATTCTGTTCCTCACTGATCAATTGGAACTGATATAGATTCTCTCATTGCCAAAGATAGCCACTTCCATCAGAATTGATCCTTATATAGTATTGTTGAAGTGTATAATGATCTCCTGATTCTGCTCATTTCATTTAGCATCAGTTCGTGTAAGTCTCTCCAGGCCTCTCCGTATTCATCTTACTGGTCATTTCTTACAGAACAATAATATTCCATAACATTCATATACCACAATTTACTCAGCTATTCTCCAATTGTTGGACATTCATTCAATTTCCAGTTTCTAGCCACTACAAAAAGGGCTGCGACAAACATTTTGCATGTGGGTTCCTGATTTTTTATGTGGGTTTACATGACATCCTGGTTTTTGCTAAAATTATTAAATGTTTTAAGTAACTTTAATGAATTTTTTCAATATTCCTAACACATCAACACACAGTTGTTAAAAAAATAGTTTCTTTTCAATGTCATTACTTTTCCTCGGATTTCCAATACAATATTGAACAATATTGGATTGACAGTGCAATCCCAATTTCTCATGTCATTTTACTACAAAGGACTCTGGCTTTTGCCCCTTACAAATAATGCACACTGATGGCTTCAAGTAAAACTTTTTTTTAATATTAAAGGGAAAAGATCCATTTGTACTTATACCTTTTTTTTTTTTTTTTAGAGGCAATTGGGTATAAGTGACTTGCCCAGGGTCACAGAGCTAGGAAATGTTAAGTGTCTGAAATCAGATTTGAACTCAGGTTCTCCTGACTTCAGGGCTGGTGCTCTGTCCACTGTAACACCTAGCTGCCTCTGTACTTATACTTTCCAGTGCTTTTTGCCCTTATAGTGAAGATGCTTCCTTTTGTCTATAACAATAGAAGTCCCTTTGTATCCTGGTGGACCCAGTTGCCAACTCAACAACACCTACCACCATGATGTGATAATAAATCCTTTTAAAACTCTCTCTTCTTGAATTTTATCTCTTTAATCAGTGCAAAGGCCTATATATAAAATTTCCTTTTAACACCACTTCAGACCCCAGTGTTGGGGTTGTGATTATGCTTCTCAGAGTTAAAAGGAGGAAAGAGACTGATGTGGAGCATGACATCAAGATGGCCAAAGAACAGCAACTGGGGGATCAGGCTTGAGTTGGTGATGAAGAACTCTCTGGTCAGAACAGAGCCTCTGGGTGGAAGCAAGAGAGCTGGATCTGAGCCAGGAGACAGGCCATGGAAGTGGCTTCAAATACTGCTTTTTGCTCTTAAAGATCAGTTGTCACACTGTGTGACCCTGGACAAGTCACTTAACCCCAAATGCCTCAACAAAAAAAAAATATAAAAATCAGTTTTCATCTAGCCTGTGTGCCATCCTGACTGGCCTACCTGGTACCTACAAGCACAGTGATGTGTTCCTAAGAGACCTATGTGCCATCCTGGCTCTGGCCTACCTGGTACCTGCAAGCCCAGTGATATGTTCCTAGGAGACCTATGTGCCATCCTGGCTCTGGCCTAGCTGGTACCTGCAAGCACAGTGATATATTCCTAGGAGACCTATGTACCATCTTAGCTCTGACCTACCTGGTATCTACAAGCACGGTGATATGTTCCTAAAAGACAATGATCTGAGATAAATCCTTTCTAGATAGCAGGAGGATGAGTCCATGGTGGGAGTAAAATGGACAAGACTCTGTCCCCTGTCCCGCATTCCTGAGACCTTGAGAATATTACATGTGTTTGAACTCTGTCTGCAGTCAGAACTACGTTGCCAGCTCTTCACTCCTTAATGCAGGTGGTATTTCCTTCCTTCATGCACATGAGGCCCCCAGATGTGCCACCTCAACCTCATCAATAACCAAAGACCTTGACAACTTGACAAGCATAAAACTTAAAAGAAATACTGTTTCCTATTACACCTTTGGCACTTGTCTGAAAATGCAATTTTAGTGTGAAGAATGTTTCAGAACATTCCTGTGGTTTTCTCCTATAAATATGTGTCCATGCAACTGCTCAGGACCGAATCCCCTAGTCACGTACTGGGGCACTCAGTTGCTGGCCAGCTAATAAACGCTCTCAAACTTTAACCATAGCTGTCCTGTATGTTCTCTTGACTGCGGAATTTCATAACTTCTCTGAGACCTCTGGCTCTCTAAATCCCAAAGGCCCAACTCCTGCCTAGGAAGAAAAAGGGAAGGCATCCATTCTAGTCAGTCTTCATGGGACCAAGGCCTGACCAAAGCAGGGAACCTAGAGACAGAAAGCCCCTAGTTCCCAGAGATGCCCAGATCAGGTAAGTATAGTCCATCCCTCAGCATCCACCAGTGTGGCCATTTCCACTGACATGGAGGATGGTCTCTGAGATTTTGAGACCTATTATGGGCCAGAACTTGAAACAAGGTGCTAAGTCAGTGGAATTGATAGAGACAATAGTTATCCAGTTTAGCCTGGTTCAGTATGATTGATTTAATCCTACAAGGAGATGTTATGGTCCAGAACTTGAAACAAGGTACTAAGTGGAATTAAGGAGACAATGGTTAAGTCTAGTTTAGCATTGATTTAATCCTACAACAAATAATGGTTTCCTAGTGATATGACTGGTGTATACTCAGTGTATAGCATATAAGCAAGAAGCTCTCAGGGCCAGAGAAGACAAGCCCACTAGAAGCTCTTGGAGTCAGAGCCAGGATTCAGTCCAAGAGATTCAGAAGCCAGAGAAGACACTTTTCCCTCACTCTAAAAGTCTCTTGTTTTGTGGTCCATACTTTCTCACATATCCCTCATTACAAGTGAAAAGAAAACCCACAAACTCATTAGTCCCTATTTATGAACATCATGTCTTTGTCTCTTCTTGCAGGTCCCTCCTATCCCTCAATCCCTGTTCTCCCTCTTCCATTTCTTGTGGCCAAGCTCTCCTCTATAGCAATTGAAAGTTGAAGAAAACCCCTTCATGTTGAGTCTTGTCTGGACTGGGCTGGAGCACAGCCCTGAAGGCTGTCCTCACAGCAGAAACTGCCCTTCTGTTCTTAGGTACCAACTCTGCCTCAGTCTTCCCAGGCCCCTTAATCCCTCCCATTTGCCATTCCTTATATCAATAAGCATTAGAAAGTGCTGCTCTGTATCCAGCACTGTTCCAGGTCTTGAGAATCAGACAATGTTATAAGGCAAGCCTAAACAGTTTCTAATAATAATTATTTATAATTATAAACCAGGAAAACACTCATATATTCTGCCATTTAAGAAATTCAATAGGGAAGCTAAAAGTCAAATATGTGTTATAAATAAGACATAAATCATGATTTAAGAAACCAAAATGATGAAAATATGAAAGAACATTTTTATCTATATGAAAGAACATTGGTTCAAAGTAATAAAGGTTCTGAAAAAAGGAATCATATCTGAATGTGCTAGAAATGGGAGAGTATCAAATACCAAGTACATTGGCCAAAACGATTCTATATGTAGCAGATTGTAAAAATAGACGAGTCCTCCTAGGTATGCAAGGATTTACAGACATGGCCATTCTGTCTGCCTCTTTGCTTATTCTGTTAACTGTTGATTGTCAATGATCCTGAGTTCTAGGGGCCTTTTCAACTAATTTATTCCTCATAAATATTCTAACAATGTTGGTCTTGCAAATTAGTTCTACCTCCAGCCCTAGTTAATAAAATAATACATAACTATCATAGTTACTCATTTCCATAAAACAGGAACATGAGGAATAGGAGTCATTATTAGCAAATGAAAGCAATCATAAAACAAAAACAGAAGTTGTTTTGGTTATGACACATCATACCTAGTATCATCTTGGGCTTCAATAAAATGAGAGCTCTTCTTCAGTAGTCTGGAAGCAATCAATCCAGACCAGATCATGAACAGTATCACTTTTTTTTCTTTGCCAGTTGATCAATCAATTAATATACATCTATTAAGCACTATTATGTGCCAGACGCAGTCCTTAGCACTATGGAGAATGCCAAAGTCTCTCTATTGCCAACATAGTTTAATGAAAAAGTAAATGACAAAAACAGCCACGTGTGAACACGCTCTATACAAGGAATCAATAAAGTCCAAATCATTATGCTGGAGTCTGTCAGATCACAGCTAGTCAGAGTCCCATCATCGTCAGAGTTGATCATAACTCCAGGGGTACAGCCAGAGGCAGGGAGGCAGCCAGCCAGGATGGCAGTGAATGAAGCAAGGGGCTGAAGATCTCAAACATAATCTGTGTCATCTTTTCTTTCCTTTGGGGTCAGGGGGCTTCTGTGAGCAGCACAGGGGGTTCTTTGTTGGTCTCATGGAATACATTATAGAAAGCATGGCCCCAGCTATCCACACCCCTTCAGTTGGTGACTACTCCATGTTTAGTGGGGTATTTCAGGATCAGAACTCCTCCCTGACTCAGCATAATCCCCTATTGAATCTTCTTCCTGGCCCTCACCACCACCACACCCTGATGTCCGGGATGCCCACAGTGGAAATAAAGACATGCCAAAGGGCACTGTGCCTCCTGAATGTACTCTGCCAGTAGAATAGTTTTCTTTATGCTGCCATGAAGTATTTGGTAGTCAGTTTGGGTTTGGGCCCCTGCCTTTGCCAAAAGGCTTTCCTCCTTGAATTTTTTATAAGGTTTCTCCCCCCGTGTGGATTGTCTCATATACAGCCAGATGGGAACTCTTTGTGAAATCATCTCATGTTTATTATTACCATAATGCTTCTCCTTAATGAGCATTCTCTGATGTTTACCAATCTTGGATTTGTAACTCAATGCCTTTGCACATTAATTTCATTTATAAGGTATCTCTCCAAGGGGGAATTCTCTGACATGCAGCTGGAAAGGACCCAAGTGTTGAAATCCTTTCCTCATGATTTCATTCAAAATGTTTCTCTCCAGAGTGGATTCTTTGATGTTCAACAAGATTTCACTGCTGTGCAAAAGCCTTTCCACACTGAATACTTTCAAAAAGTTTTCAAAAATGTGAGTTCTCTGATGTCTAGCAAGACAGGCACTGTGTGTAAAAGCCTTTCCACACTGATTTCATTCAGACTGTTTCACTCCCATGTGGACTTTCTGATGTCTGCTAAGATCTCTCTTGCATGTGAAACACTTTTCACATTGATTATATTTATAAGGCTTTTCTCTTGTGTGGATTCTCTGATGTAAAGAAAGAATGACTCTCTTTATGAAAAGCCTTTCCACATTGATTCAATTTATGAGGTTTTCTCTCCTGTGTGGATTCTCTGATGTGTTGTAAGATTCGTCTTTCGTGTAAAGGCTTTCTCACATTGATTACATTTATAAGGTTTTTCTCCAGTGTGCATTCTCTGATGTTCTGTAAGCTGGTACTTAAGTCTGAAAGCCTTTCCACAATGATTGCATTCATAAGGTTTCTCTCCAGTGTGGATTCTCTGATGTTCTGTAAGCTTGGAATTATGTCTAAAAGCTTTTCCACAATGATTACATTTATAATGTTTCTCTCCAATGTGAATTCTCTGATGTTCTGCAAACCTGTAATTACTTATGAAAGCCTTTCCACATTGATTACATTTATAAGGCTTTTCTCCTGTGTGGATTCCCTGATGTTCAGCAAGATGGGCACTCCGTGTAAAAAACTTTCCACATTGATTACATTTATAAGGCTTTTCTCCTGTGTGGATTCTCTGATGTAAAGTAAGACTGGCCCTCCTTTTGAAAAACTTTCCACATTGATCACATTTATAAGGTTTCTCTCCAGTGTGACTTCTCTGATGTATAACAAGACTGGCTCTCGCTATGAAAGCCTTTCCACATTGATTACATTCAAAAGGTTTCTCTCCAGTGTGGATTTTCTGATGTCTGCTAAGAACTCCCTTGCATGTGAAAGCCTTTCCACATTGATTACAATTATAAGGCTTTTCTCCTGTGTGTATTCTCTGATGTTCTACAAGAGTGTAATTACATCTGAATGCCTTTCCACATTGATTACACTTATAAGGCTTTTCTCCTGTGTGGATGCTCTGATGTACAGCAAGATTTCCTCTGGTTATGAAAGCTTTTCCACATTGATTGCATTTTATAAGGCTTTTCTCCTGTGTGGATTCTCTGATGTTTTGTAAGCCTGTAATTATATATGAAAGCCTTTCCACATTGATTACATTTAAAAGGTTTCTCTCCAGTATGGATTCTCCGATGTACAGTAAGACTGGAATTCTGTGTGAAAGCCTCTCCACATTGATTACATTTATAACGCTTTTCTCCTGTGTGGATTCTCTGATGTAAAAGAAGACTGGCTCTCGTTATGAAAGCCTTTCCACACTGATTACATTTATAAGGTTTCTCTCCAGTGTGGATTCTCTGATGTTCTGCTAGAACATAATTGAATCTGAAAGCCTTTCCACATTGATTACATTCAAAAGGCTTTTCTCCTGTGTGGATTCCCTGGTGTAAAATAAGACTCTCTCTCTTTCTGAAAGCCTTTCCACATTGACTACATTTATAAGGCTTTTCTCCTGTGTGGATTCTCTGATGTTCTGTAAGCCTGCAATTACGTATGAAAGCCTTTCCACATTGATTACATTTAAAAGGTTTCTCTCCAGTGTGGATTTTCTGATGTCTACTAAGATCTCCCTTGCATGTGAAAGCCTTTCCACACTGATTGCATTGATAAGGTTTTTCGCCAGTGTGAATTTCCTGGTGTAAAGCGAGACTGTCTCTCTTTATGAAAGCCTCTCCACATTGATTACATTTATAGGGCTTTTCTCCTGTGTGGATTCTCTGATGTTCTACAAGCTTGTAATTCCTTCTAAAAGCGATTCCACATTGATTACATTTAAAAGGTTTCTCTCCAGTGTGGATTCTTTGGTGTAAAGCACGACTGGTACTGTATGTGAAAGCCTTTCCACATTGATTACATTTATAAGGTTTTTCTCCTGTGTGGATTCTCTGATGTACAGCAAAATCTGCACTCTTTATGAAAGCCTTTCCACACTGATTACATTTATAAGGTTTTTCTCCTGTGTGAATTCTCTGATGTTCTACAAGCATGTAATTTCTTATGAAAGCCTTTTCACAGTGATTACATTTAAAAGGTTTCTCTCCAGTGTGGATTCTCTGATGTACAGTAAGACTGGAACTCTGTGTGAAAGCCTCTCCACACTGATTACATTTATAAGGCTTTTCTCCTGTGTGGATTCTCTGATGTACAGCAAGATATGCATTCTTTATGAAAGCTCTTCCACACTGATTACATTTATAAGGTTTCTCTCCAGTGTGTATTTTCTGATGTTCTGCTAGAACATAATTGAATCTAAAAGCCTTTCCACATTGATTACATTTAAAAGGTTTTTCTCCAGTGTGGATTCTCTGATGTAAAACAAGACTGGCTCTTGTTATGAAAGCCTTTCCACAATAAATACATTTATAAGGTTTTTCTCCTGTGTGGATTCTTTGATGTTCTACAAGCATGTAATTTCTTATGAAAGCCTTTCCACACTGATTACATTTAAAAGGTTTTTCTCCAGTGTGGATTCTCTGATGTAAAACAAGACTGGCTCTCCTTATGAAAGCCTTTCCACAATAAATACATTTATAAGGTTTTTCTCCTGTGTGGATTCTTTGATGTTCTACAAGCATGTAATTTCTTATGAAAGCCTTTCCACATTGATTACATTTAAAAGGTTTCTCTCCAGTGTGGATTCTCTGATGTCTGCTAAGATCTCCCTTCCATGTGAAAGTCTTTCCACAATGATTACATTTATAAGGTTTTTCTCCTGTGTGGATTCTCTGATGTACAGCAAGACTGGATCTCTTTATCAAAGCCTTTCCACAGTGATTACATTTATAAAAATTTTCTCCTGTACGGACTCTCTGATTTTCAACAAGACTGACACTCTGTGTGAAAAACTTTCCACATTGATTACAATTAAAAGGTTTTTCTCCAGTCTGGATCCTCTGATGCTTACTAAGAATGGAACTAGATGCAAAAGTCTTTCCACAGTAATTACTTTCAAAAGGGTTCTCACCAGTGTGGAATCCCTCAGGTACAGCTAGAAAGAATCCCTGTGTGAAGATCTTCCCATCTTCATTACATTTATAAAACTCTCCAGGATGACTGTTCTGAGATCTATCAAGATCTGAGTTCCAACTATGGGCCTTCCCACACTCACCAAATAAATTTTTTTTCATTCCAGGGTCAACTCTAGATTGGTAAGGAAGAAATGAATGATGGGATGACATTGCTTGATATTCACTATATTCATCAGGTTGCTTTCTTATCTGAATTACCTGCTGAGTAATGAGCTTAGAGGTCTGACTCAAGGCCTTTCCATCTTGACTACCCACACAAAACATTTCCCCATGATCATTTTTCTGATGTCTAGTGAGGTCTGAACTCTTGCTGAAGGCCATTTCCCACTGATTATCTGGATTGATTAGTAATTCAGTAGGCTTCTCCTGGGAAAGAAAAAGCTCTTCCTGTTCAGGAAAACATTTCTGATATTCACTATCCAGAAGCCAGTTCTTCCCTGAATGCATTTTCTTATACTGATTTAGGGAACATAATTGACTGAATCTCTTTCTATTTTCATCCAATTGACAGTGAATCTCTGGATTATCTACTTGGATGTTACAGGCATGGATTTCTCTCAAAGTCAAGGCACAGGGACCATCCATTAGGAATCTTTGCAGGTCACATTCTTCAACAAAAAGTCCCAGCTTTCTAGTCATCTCATTCCATTCAAACTTGGGCTCCACATCTGAAGAAAATGAACAATCAAACACAAAGGCACAAAAAGGGATACACAGATAATTAAAAGCAAAAGCTATGACAACTTAAGACTTAGGTAGGTCATGCCCTTCTCCTTACTAACCTCAATAGAATAAAACTTCATGGATACATTCTTGTAAGAAAATCTGGCATTTAATAGACTTTTTCTCTACAAGGAAAAGAGAACTACAGGATGTGAAAGTGACCAAGGAGATGGACATAGCAGAGTAGTGGCCGTTGAACAAAAGGGGCAGCAATAGGCCAAGATAACAGCCAGATTCAATATCAACAGATTAAAGTGATTCTTCAAGGGAGAAAAGTTTGTTTCTAACATGGAGACAATAGTTTGCAACATTTCAGCTGAAAATGAATGGGCAACTTTCAGAGATTTGTCATACAGTACCCCAGTTACTCATCTGGGACAGAACACTTGAAAATATCCAAACTGGTCTGATGCAAATGGTGGAGAAATTCAGATGGGATCAAACAAAAACTCAGACTTTACAGAGTCTGCAAATAAGTTACTTCAATCATTGAAAAAGCCAGCATTTACGTCCCCCAACAGCTAAGTACAAACAAAACTTGAGAGAGATTCAAAATTCTGGGTTCAGTAAGAGGCCACATAAAATTCAGGTTTGTGCTGACTGCTTTTAAAATGCCTAAAAGCTATTTATGGGCCAAAAACCTAATAAAATGAAGCTGAACTACTCAGTGCTGATGGAACCATATTGATTAGTGAAACCAACAGGATCCTGGAGCATCCTGGATCATCTCTGGAGAGATGAGCTGAATTCTTCTGTAGCACTCTCAGGAGATCATGGTGTATTAGCACCTCACACCTACCATAAAGTCTCAGATCACAGAAAAAGATAATGACCAATGTTGGAAAGGATGAGGAGAAAGTGGGATGCTAGTACACTGCTAGTGGAGCTAATATGCTGATGACCCAAATCCACCCACCCTGGAGAGTAATTTGGCATTAGGCCCAAAGGGATATAAAACTCTGCATATCCTGTAATTCAGCAATAACCCCACTGGGTCTGAATACCAAAGAAATCATAAATTAGGGAAAAGGACCCACAAGTGCAAAAATATATGTAGAACCTCTTTTTTGTGTGGCAAAGAATAGGAAAATAAATAGATGCCCATCAATTGAGGAATGGCTAAAGAAACAGAAATGGTCTCAAGAAAACAACTCCTCTTAAAGATAGATTTGGTAAGATGGAAAAAGGAAAAAGAACTCCTCGAAAAACAGCACTGGTGAAATGGAAAAGAGAACAACTACTTAAAAAAATAGAATGGTTGAAAGGGAAAAAAAATTTCAGTGAACAGAACAATCATTTAATAGATCAATTCGCCAAATTCAAAAGGAGATTAAAAAAAGCTAAGTGAAGGAAGAAATTCACTAAAAGTACAACTGAACAAATGGAAGGGAATGACTTAATGATACATCAAGAATCAAACAAAAATCATGTTTTTCCTCACAATGAACACTGATCATCTGAATCATCTATGGCTCCACCTGTTGAAATGGAAGTAAATGATTCAATTTTTAAAAGGTACAAGGCAAGAACAAAGTGGATGGCGAGTTGGAACACCCAGAGGACCTAGCACCTGAGGCTGAGATGCACCAGAGTATGCAGCCATTCTTTCCTGCTAGTGCTATTTTTGGACTGACAACTAAAACCCAAGAAAAGACAGGAAATAGTCCTTACCCAGTGACAGCAGATTCTGGACATTCTCCAGCATGACCTCCTTGTACAGCTCCTTCTGAGAAGGATGCAAGAGCCCCCACTCCTCCTCAGTGAAGTCCACCATCACATCCTTGAAGGTCACCAACTCCTAAACCATCAAAAGGCACAAGATTTTGAGCTGAGACTCTACAATCCGTCTAGTCCAACCTTCATCAACGCAGAGGAGAAAACTGACCAGAGTTGGGATTTCTTTTAAAAAAAAAAAGAAAATCACATGACCTTTATGACTGTCACAGCCAATACTTTACAACCAGGCATTGAGGGCCCAATGGGATACTGAGAAAAGCTTTTCTGTTTAAAATAAGAATCCCAATGGAATACTAAAAGATTGTAAAGGTTTCTTCCTGTACAATGCCTGTCCTGAAGAAAGGAGGGAAAATGTTGGTGACATATTATTGAGGTAAAAGAAGGTATATAAGAGAAAGAAGGGGAGGAGAAATTTCTCCCCATCAGAAGTGTCATAAGTGACATGTTAAGGAAATTCCATGAAGAGTTTGAGAGAAGTTGATTCTGAGTCAACAAAAACTGAAAATGGATCACTGAGAAAAGAAAAAAACAACAAAAAAAATTGGTAAATTTCCTGAAATTCTGAAATATTCTTATCTAGATGAAAGCAAGAGAAGTACCCTAGAGATATATTACTCCCAATATGTCCACGATGGAGTAGTATGAGACTGCTTGCAGCCAAGTGAAGCAGCATTCTCTACTCTTACACTGAAAGGCTGAGGTGACATGGGGCAGGATGGTCATGGTCAAAAAAATTTGATCTCTTTATTTTATAATGGCCTTCACTTGTTTGTGGAATGGATTCATTCACTTCAATATTGAATTATTGAAAAAGAAAAGTAACTGTGGGGAAAGGAGAATTTCCTTCCTGACTTATAATGTCATATTTTATCATTTGGAGTTGGAGATGGAGCAAATGCATAAGAATGACATTTATAGATTTTTTCTGAAAAAGAAGGTTTCAACGTCATGTAAGAACTCTAGAATAGTGGGGATCAGGAATCAAGAGGAGCGAAAAGGCAGATGATGGCTATCATGCAAGAGAGTGCCCACATCTGCAAATCCTTGGACATGCTGGAAGGCACTATCTATTTTCAAACTTATTAAATATAGGAAATGTGCTTGAGAAATGCACTAGGCAGGTGATGCCTTTTCTTTCTTTCTTTTTTTATTATAGCTTTTTATTTACAGGATATATTCAGGGATAATTTTTGAGCATTGAAATTGCAAGACCTTTTGTTCCAATTTTTCTGCTCCTTTCCCTCACCTCTTCCTGCAGATGGCAGGTTGACCAATACATGTTAAATATGTTAAAGTATAGGTTAAATCAGTTGATGCTTTTTCATTCTAAACTGGAACTAAAACTTTTTAAGTTCCAGCAGAAGACAGGATTGGCTTTTTCAGAAGTTCTCTTTGATGGAAGCAATTCTCTTCCTTGCAAATAAAAATCACTTTTTTTCTCATTTTGACTTTCTTGAAAACATCTGACATCTACTTCTCATGTATATTTCATTTTTAGCTTAATTTCTGTCTAGTATTATATTTTTGAGCAACTGAATAAAAACTCATTTGAGTTGAGACTTAACTGAGTAACTTCCATGCCAAGTGGAAGTGGAGAATTTTCCTAAACTACTTCATTACATTCTATAGACACAGTCAAGGCTCTAAAGATTTTTGAGACCTGGCCCAGAAACATGGCAGTTACCCGCTAAATACCAAAGAACTTCCTACAAAAAAAAAAAAAAAAAGAATTTATGGTGACCTTAGTTCATTCCCTAACAGAAAGCTGTTCATATTACTTTTAGTTTCAAAGCTAAATAGATCTAACTGCATGAATAAAATAGTACACATTTTTAATAAATATTATAATATTGTAATTCTTTATTTTTGCATATCTAGATTCCAAGAGAGTTTGCTTTTCTAAGGACACCAATGAAACAGGTTTAAGCAATTATTTTTAAATAACCATTTAGCAGAAAAGAATTATTAGAATCATAATCCTATAAATTCCTTAAACTTGTCAGCAATCAAATTGAATTCATTCCAGTGAAAGCAGTCCTGGATATTGTGACAAAGAAAACCATTTAACCACTTAGCAACACAACACTAGAGTAATTGCACTCAGATTATAGAACAGAGTCATTCTGACCCAAAACACATTGCCTTAATGCCCAATTTTTAGAGTACTTTTCATTAAGGATCTACCTATAGAAGGTCAAATATCCCGGTAGCCTAAGGGGAGAACACATGGGACTTTCAATGAGCTCCCGGCTCATGGCTGATGCCACAGAAGGAGCCCCAAAGCCGGGCCAGGCTTCTCCCAACCTTCTTCCCCTCCTCCCCTGGACCCAGGGACCCCGAGCTCTGGCTGAGCCTTGACCAGAACCCTCCATCCCATCAATGGCATCCAGGCCCCTCTCTCACCCTGGGAATGTCCTCCCTCCTCCCCGGGCTCCTTCCCATCTCACCTTCTGAAAAAAAGAGACTTCCCTGGCCCCCAAAGCGGTGGAGCTTCCCTCTGAGAGTGCCTCCCACCTACACTGTGCAGAGCTTGTGTGGACAGAGCTGAGGAGATGCTTGTCCCAAACTGGACTGTCAGCTCCGGGAGGCCGGGACCATTTGGAACCTTCCTTTGCCTCCCCAGTAGGTTGGCAAAGTGCTTGGCACCAGGAGCCATTCTCAGTGCTCACTGACGGGTCCTGAGACCTGGAGGAGAGGACTCAGAGCCCTGGGAGCCGCCGGGTGACCTGAGGGGCAGGAAACGGGCAGCGCCAGGGGACGATTCCTGACATGACAGGGAGGCCTTCTCTGTGACAGGAGGAAGCTTCCGGGGCTCTCTTGGGCCCCCACCCCCGATGACGCTGCTCAGCTCCGGGCAGGGACCGCACTCACCTGGCGCAAGGGGCTCTGGCTGCCAAGGGCCATCGGTCTGGTTCCGGGCTTGGGTCCTCTGCCTGCCGGGCTGGGGGAGGGAGAGGGAGCCCAGAGGGGGAGGCCGCGGTCTGAGGCTTCTCTGCCCAGGCTGGATGCGGACCTGCCCAGAACGAGAGAGAGAGAGGAGGAGAGAGAGAGGCGAGCTCTGAGGGCAGGGGCGGTGGGAGGCTGCTCCCAGGAGGAGGCCGGGAGATCCCAGGAGAAGGAGGCAGAGACTCACCTGTGGGGGCAGGGGAGACCTCCAGACCAGCACTGCACAGTTAAGGGTTTCCACACTCTGGGGGAGGAACAGCCAGGGAGCATGAGGCCCTATGGAGGCGAGGTCCGGGGGCCTTCCCCGGAATCCGGCAGTCTCCTGTGGCCTTGGCCAAGACTCTCCTCCCCGCCTGCCTCATTTTCCCAAGTGTAACAGGGGCCCCTCCCCCACAGACCTGAGAACTGCTGAGAGATGTCCCAAGAACACCAGGAGGGATAAGGGTCAAAGGGCGGAGCTGGATGAGAGCCCAGACCCTGAGCAGCCCCTCCCCCTTCCAGTCCTGCCGGGGGAACTTCCTCCCCCAGTCCTACCCTCCTCCAGGCAAAGGGGAGGCCTGGGCAGTTCACGCTAAGAGCTGCCTGTAGGGGGCGCTCTTGTATATAAGGCCCTGTATTTAGTGCTTTACAGAAGGGAAATCATTGGGAGGGAGAGGGGGAGGGGCAACTCTCACCCCCTTTTTAAACCAGAGGAAACTGAGGTAACCGCGGATCCAGTTTCAGGCTCCCCGCCCCCCGAAGTGTACAAGGGCCAAGGGCGCCCGGGGCTCAGTGGGGGAGGGGTCAGTTGGGCTCCGCCAGAAACACTTGGCAGCCCCCCAAGCTGCAGGGAAGCACCAGCCCCGGCCTCTCCCCCATCTCCGCCCCCCCAGGTGAAATCCCTCAGGGGTAAGCCCCGCCCCTCCCAGGTGCAGCCGCACCCACGCGCACGCAGGCACCCCTCCCCCACGCGCGCAGCTCAGTTACATGTCCCACTCACAGCTACTGGGCTTTGCACAACTTCTCCGCGGGCCTCGCTCCCTCTCGCACACGCGCCCCCCCTCGGAGCCCGCACACGCGAATTCTGGCACATCGGCAAACTGTGGCAAACTCTGCCCCAAGCCCGGCCGGGAACTGGCACCGAAGGGGCGGAGCCTAGAAGGGCAAGGGAAGTCCCCGGCGGCGCCTGCGCACAGAGGCCCCTCCCCTGCTCCCTCTGCCCGCACCGGAGGCAAAATACAAATAAACGTGGGACCCGGGAAGCGGGGCCTGCGCCCCGGGGCGTCTGTTCCCGAGCCTGTGCGGAGGAGCTGGGGGGACATGTGGGGTCCGGGCGGAAAAGAGACCCGGATGTGATGGGAAATTCCCGATGGAAAAGTGGCCGTGGAAGTTCTGCGTTAGCTCATTTGCATAATTACAAAGGAGGGCGCGGTCCCCCTTCTCCCGGGCGGGGCCCCTGGCCACGGGACCTGCGCCCTTCCCCCATCCCCCCCTTCTGTGAGGGGGGCCCGGGAGAGACCCGCGCTCGTGCTCAGCCCCCTCCCCGCCCCGGGGCAGCTGCTCCTTCCTGCGTCCGTTGGGGGGCAGGGAGGCTCCCTCCGAGCTTCCGCCTGAAACTCGGGGCTCTGGCCCCCCTGGAAGCGCCTTCTTCAGCCCCGCTGAGAAGGGGTAAAAGCCCCTGTTTGTTTCCCTTTCCCGCCCGCGGCGGCGCTTTTCAGAGCAAAGCCCTTCCCTTAGTGCCGGGGATCAGAGGCCGAGGCTGCCTCGGGCGCCTCCTGTCGGGGAAGCGGGCCCCCGGGGGGCGCCGGGAGATTTCTGGGGAACCGCGAATCTTCCGCTTCTTTCCCAGCCCATCCCGCGAATCCCCCCTGGGCGGGTCCGGCCGCGCTGCGGAACCTGCGGCTCCTGGAGCTTCCTTCCCACGCCCCGAGCGGGGGCGTCCTCGTGCCCGCCCCCGCCCCCAGGTTCCTCCGTGAGAACTGAGGGGGGGGAGGCTGTGGGGGTGGGGAGGTCACAGCAAGGCTCAGGATCCTTCAGGACGCCTCTGGCTTTTTATTTTAACCTCAGTAATGTCGGGTCCCCCCTCCCCGGACCTTTTCCAGCTGTGGGGAGGGGGGGGGGTAGGGAGGGCTCCAGAAGGGGCCTGGGCTGCAGAGTGGGGGCTTAGGCACAGACGGACACCCGTCATCCAGATGCTGGAGCACAGGGGGAAGCACCTTGTTCGTGGCCCCTGAGCTGGAGAGGAAGGGGAAAGTTTGGAGTGGAAATGACCCCAAAGGCGTGTGCACAAATACACAAACCAGCCCCCGATGTGCGCACACACCACCCACACCACACACACCAACACACACACACACACACACCACACACACACACACACACACACACACACACGCTCCCCTTTGCGCGCTTCTGTCTCCGCGGGGCTTCCTGCTAAAGCTTCGGGCTCAGCTGGGAATTCCGAGCCTCTTCCGGGCTTTCCGAGGACCCGCAGGGATTTCAGGCAGGGACGGCTTCTCGCCCTGGGAACAGTCAGCCCAGAGGCCAGTGGGGCTGCCCAGGGCTGGGGGAGGGGCCCCCTGGGTGAGAGGGGCCCGCTTCTGAAGCGCTTTTCCGCAGGAAGCCCAGAGCTGTCACGGGAGCCCCGGGGATTTCCCGAGTGGGGGCGCCATGGGGAGGGCTCAAGGCCTGTGGGGATCAGTTCCCCGGAGCTGGGATTTTTTGTTTATTTCTTTCTTTTCAAAGCCCATGCAGCCCCTCAAGTCTTTCCAGGTACTTTCCTGGAGAGGTCCCAGGAGGGGAGGAGGCTCGGAGGTGGATGAAGTTCTTTCTGCCTCAGATGCTAATGGGTTAGGAAGAGAACTCAGGATCCCCCCAGAAGGAGCTGGGATCTAAAGGCTGTCATTGTGCTTGAGAAAACTCCCATTGAAATGGCCTGGACCGTGGTTATAAAGGAAATTTAGTCTTTTAGGACACGGACACTAAGGGTAGCAAGATCACTTGAAAACCACGATTAAAGCTCCATGGGTTATAATTTCCTCTAAACCAGCCTCCCACAGGAAAAGAATGAAGGGTTATCAATTGGGAGTCACCAAGTGAATTAAAAAAAAACAAACCCTGAGAAATGACAATCTAAACAGACTAACCACTGCAGAAAGCAGGTGTCTGAGATTCATTTTCTTGAAGTCTATTGTGCACACTGTTATTTGAACTGGTCTTAAATAAGGGAACAGGGAGCTCTCCTCCAGTCCCCCAAGTATTGTCATTAATCCCAAAATCTTTCAGGGAAGAGTCCAAAGTTTTCCTCTTCATCCATATTGGGGGCTGGAGACAATTTAGGCTTGGACAATTACACAAAAGAGGGCAGAAGATACAAAGGGAACTTTTTTTAAAAGATAGGATCACATCATTTCCCTCTACAACAAGACCTGCACCTCCTCTACCTCACTCTTCTCTGCCACATCTGGACTGAAGTTAACTAGCTGCTTTTTATCAAGCAGGACAGACTTTCTAGAGGCAAGAAACCCTCAGTCACATTGCATTATGAAATATCTGAAATGATTATTTTTTATTAATTAAGGCTTTTGATTTTCAAACTATGTATATGGGTAATTTTCAGCATTCACCCTTACAAAACCTCGTGTTCTAAAGGTTTTCCCTCCCTCGCCCCAGCCCCTCAGCAAGTAATTCAATATATGTTAAATGTGCAATTCTTCTATTATATTTCCACAATTATCTTGCTGCACAAGAAAAATCAGATCAAAAAGGGAGAAAGATGAGAAAGAAAAATGCAAGCAAGAAACCTCCAGGGAGGGAGGAGGCAAGGGAAAGCCTGGAGAAAGGGCTCTGGGTTTCTGAGGTTCTGGAAGGGCATCTTGGAGAAGGAAAGCCTGGCATGTGGGAAAGGCTACAGGAAAGCTCTGCTGCTGCCTCCTGAGTGACTGGCAGTCTTCTCTCATAAACGTCCTTCTCATGCTTTGGCAGGGACCTGCCTCTTTCTTTCTCAGTCACCTGTTTCTCAGGAGTTAAACTGGGCCCCCAGAGCACTCCATCCCCACAGTGGTTTTTTTTTTTTTTTTTTTTTGGTGTCTCCAACACTGAGTAGTTGTTAGTATATACTGGCCTTATAAGGGAGGGCTTTGAATTAAGTGAACACGAGCTCACTCTACCCATCTTTCTTGGTACTTCATATACTCAATTTCTTCAGTTGCCCAAGTCCTTTCTTCCTCAAGGCTTTTGATTCTGCTATAATTGCAGAAGTGGTCTTGGAATCTCTGACTCAGAATAAAGGGAGAGTGTGGGGGTAAAGGACACAGGACTCTGCTATGGATGGCAACACATAATTAGAGGGGAAAGGGCATCTTGAAGCCCCTGAGGCCCCCCTCCCCATTTCAGAGAGGAGATGAGGTAATTACAGTCTTGTTCTTGGCCCAGAGTTACAGAGTATGAAGCAGCAGA
The DNA here is from genome assembly GCF_902635505.1 of Sarcophilus harrisii. Classification (NCBI taxonomy): domain Eukaryota; kingdom Metazoa; phylum Chordata; class Mammalia; order Dasyuromorphia; family Dasyuridae; genus Sarcophilus; species Sarcophilus harrisii. Next base: position 605,732,686 of record NC_045428.1, read on the forward strand.
GCCAGGATGGGGCGTCAAGTGATGCCTGATCTAGTGCCCTGTTCATTCAAGTAACGGTTCTCTTCAAAATATCAATTAGACTCAAACGTCCTTATGTTTTAGCAACTGACTTTACTATGAGATCAGGGACCAAGGAAAAATAATCATAAAAACAGCCAGGATTTCTATACTGATTTCATGTTTGCAAAGTGTTTCAAAATTATTATTCAATTTAATCCCCATCTCATCCCTGGGAAGGAGATGCCTTTGTTCTCCCCATTCTACAGATGGGGAAACTCAGGCAGGATCAGGTTACATGACAGGCCTACATACAATATACAGCCAGGAAGGGCCAGAGAAGGAATTGGAACTCAGGCCTTGTGGTTCCAAACACAACATTTGATCCATGACTCCACTGAGTGGCATGATGAGAGATTACAGAAATTCATATCCGGTTAGCAAAACATTTTTACAAGGGTATTTTGGGGCAAAGACCGAAGCAAAAAAAGTGAACACCAAGTCATAGGAGAAAGGCTGAAAAAACCATAGTCTATGATCATCAAGAATGATTGAAGAGCGATGACAAACATTAGGATTTGAAATAAAAACCATTACATCTACTGAGTTTTATGCACAATAAAAAAGCTGACTTATTGGGAACCCCCACTCAACTCTGAATCAGTATTAATCAGTCCATTATGATTTTATGGTAGGTAGGGATTGTTATTGATTTTTTAAAGTAACATTTAATAGTCATTTAACAGTAAGAACAAGAATGTGCAATTCACCATTGTAAGAATTATGTAGGAATGGACATTCTGCTAGAGGCTTTGGGCAGATTTTATGCTTGTATAATAGAAACTATTTCCATAACAGGCACAAGGCCGACTTTCATAACTTCACTATCGTGAGAATGACAAGAAGAACTCTCTCCATCTTGTTTCCCTACAGGCCAATCTGGCATGGTGGAAAGCCCCTAAGGTCTCTCTGAAATGTTCTTGGAGATATGCGATCTCCACTTGCCCAACCCCAGGAATGACTCAATCATCTCCTGATCACTGAAAGGGCCCATTTTCCCTGGCCCAAGCCAAGGGACATCATCTAACTTATGACCATTTAGTCAGTGGATAGATGTAATGTTCTCTCTAAAATGTAATGTTCTCTGTAAAGGTCCATTAGAGAGGCCAGGCAAGCGCAGTTAGGATGTAAAGCAGGCCCATGGCCTGGAGGTCCCCTAATGTGAGGAGTTATGAGTACATAAGGACTTTCTTCGTGGGTGGGGCCTCCAGCCACTTCGAGAATCCTAAACACTCTGAAATCGAGTCTGGAACGGGAACCTATCTCCATCAATGTTGGCTTATGCCTACGATCGCATGGACCCGATATAAACTCAGTGGAGGAGGAGTTCAACCCTTTTCCCCTGGAGTTCAGCCTTGAGAAGAGATACTAAGAGAGTGCAGGAGGTCATAGATTGAGGTGTAAACCATGTGAACAAAGTCTAAGCTTGCCTGCCAAAACTCGGGTTCTCTGCTGTGATCAAACTGCGTCCATATGGGATAGCAGCTAGATGATTTCTGAAGGCCTCAGGAAGAGGTTAGATTGATATTAATATTTACTAGATATTTCTCTGAAGCCCTGGAAATTAGGAGAGACCAGCAGTAGCAAATGTAATGATAGCATTTTGCAGTTCTCTGTTAAGGTTTTCTTGGGGTCTCTGGAGGCAGCCTTCATTTCAATTTGAATAATCAGCACACGAATGTAGTCAGGTATTAAAGTCCAAATCCTTTTTTTTTTTTTTTAATTTAATAGACTTTTATTTACAGGATATATACATGGGTAACTTTACAGGATTAACAATTGCCAAACCTCTTGTTCCAATTTTTCACCTCTTACCCCCCCACCACCCCCTCCCCTAGATGGCAGGATGACCAGTAGATGTTAAATACATTAAAATATAACTTAGATACACAATAAGTATACATGACCAAAACATTATTTTGCTGTACAAAAAGAATCAGACTCTGAATTATTGTACAACTAGCTTGTGAAGGAAATCAAAAATGCATGTGTGCATAAATATAGGGATTGGGAATTCAATGCAATGGTTTTTAGTCATCTCCCAGAGTTCTTTTTCTGGGCATAGCTAGTTCAGTTCATTACTGCTCCATTAGAAATGATTTGGTTGATCTCGTTGCTGAGGATGGCCTGATCCATCAGAACTGGTCATCATCTAGTATTGTTGTTGAAGTATATAATGATCTCCTGGTCCTGCTCATTTCACTCAGCATCAGTGTGTAAGTCTCTCCAGGCCTTTCTGAAATCATCCTGTTGGTCATTTCTTACAGAACAGTAATATTCCATAATTTTCATATACCACAATTTATTCAGCCATTCTCCAACTGATGGACATCCATTCAGTTTCCAGTTTCTAGCCAAAAGTCCAAATCCTTTATTGTCTTTTTCAAAGTCTTGTTTCCTTTCCTGTGGCCCAGTTAGCTTTCTTGGAGGCCTATCTCTCTCCTTGGTTCCGAGAGCTTGAGCTCCTGTCGCCTACTCTGCCCTCTGAATCTCTCCGACTCCACATATTTGTGCTTCAGCCTCTAGACAGCACAAAGGTGGACATTGGAATAAGTCTGTCTCACCCTCCAAGAGCATCTAGTGCACTTGTCTCTTCTGGCCTTGAGAGCTTCTAGTTTATATGCTCCACACTGAGTATAAACCAATCATTGTAGGATCAAATCAACCCTAGAGTTAACCATTGTCTCCTCAATTACACTTAGTACCTTGTTTTAAATTCTGGCCCATAACATCTCCCACTTTCTTTTGTTTTAGAAGATAAGGTAGTCATTCTTTCTGAGTTCTCAAGGAAGTGACAACCCCCAAAAAGGAGGTGATCATGCCTTCCCTGACTGCTCAAAAAAGTATAACCTCATAAAAGGTTCCCCCGATGCCTCAGGAAGGAAGATGAAAACAACAAAGGAAATGGGAAATCAGATCAGATTAGGGAGGTTCTGAAGGTTCTCACTCTTAAATCCATCAACATGGGAGATATTACACATAATTATATAAATTACATAAGCACATAGCAACACAGGTTAGTAGTGATGTAACAAATAACATGAATCAACAGGAGGAATTATACATGTCCATAAATCCTAGAAATACTTTAAAAGGAATCTATTGTCCATTACTTCCTGTGTGTAGGGAATCCAATGATTCCTGCTGGTTTTAAAGTTCTTTAACAGTTTCATTATCAGCCATACTCTTTCAGTGTCAGATGTTTCTTAGGTCTTCTTTGTTTCAAGGTTTTTCTCTTTTTCTGTCTCTGTCCAGGTGCTTGTTGGCACCCATCTGATTCCTTCTCCATCTGTAGACATACAAGCAAACCATTTCTCCCAAGCAGTTAACCTATCTAGTCCCTTCTATTTACCACTTTCTAGATTTCTCATCACCTGGCAATTACATTGGAGCTTCTTGCACTGGACACTGCCCTTCTATTGGGTTAAAAAAGCCTATATTCTCCCCAATTGTAATTCCTTTCTGCTATCTGATTGCTTTTCTGCTACTGATCATGTAATCCCTTTCTGCCATTACTTTTTAGGCTGATTGATCACATCAGAGCCCTGAACTTCTAAACACTCTAAAAGGTATAACCTTGGCTGCCATCATGCCCCACCTATTTTTTGTTTGAGATCTTGGGGCTGGACCCTGCCTCTCCTTTCCCTGGGTCAATCTACATTCTGAGGCCCAGTTGAAACCTCAGTTGTATTTAGCACATTTGGGGTTTTCTCTCACCCTGTCCTCTCACTCTGTCTCTATACCTACATTGGGCTCTCAGATGTCCTGTTTCTCCACACTGAAAGCATTGGTGAATCTCTCTAGAAGTCCCTTGCCAAGAGGGACCCTGTCTTCCCATGTCCATCATAATCTGCATATAATAAGCATTTGTGGCCACTGTGGCACCGTGTCTTATGATCTCCTCAAAAGGAACATCTTTGTGTAGTCCCCATATAATTCTTCTGCAAACCTCATTGGCATTTTCCTTAGCCAGTTGTCTGATCATAATTCTTGCAACTGCATTTTTTCCAATGGTTCTTATGACAGCTGTTTCCAAATGACCCACAAAATCATCAAAGGATTTATTGGAACCTTGTTCTATTTTTGTGAAGGCTTCCCCTCAATCCTTCCCTGGGAGAGAGCCCCAGACTTTTATTGCAGCAGTAGCAATTTGCTCATAAGGTGCTATGGGGTAAATAATCTGTGCTGAAAGTAAGCATCATATGTAATGGGGACAAACTGCAACCATTCCCAATAAGATCAGGAGTGAAACAAGGTTGCCCACTATCACCGTTACTATTTAATATTGTATTAGAAATGCTAGCTATGGCAATAAGAACTGAGAAAGATATTAAAGGAATAAGAATAGGCAATGAGGAAACCAAATTATCACTCTTTGCTGATGATATGATGGTATACTTAGAGAACCCCAGAGATTCTACTAAAAAGTTATTAGAAATAATCCACAATTTTAGCAAAGTTGCTGGTTATAAAATAAACCCACATAAGTCATCAGCATTCTTATATATCACTAACAAAATCCAACAGTCAGAGTTACAAAGAGAAATCCCATTTAAAGTAACTACTGATAGTATAAAATATTTAGGAATCTAGCTGCCAAGGGAAAATCAGAAACTTTTTGAGCAAAACTACAAAACACTTTCCACACAAATTAAGTCTGATCTAACTAACTGGAAAAATATTAAATGCTCTTGGATTGGGCGAGCAAATACAATAAAGATGACAATACTACCTAAACTAATCTATTTATTTAGCGCTATACCAATCAGACTTCCCAAAAACTATTTTGATGACCTAGAAAAAATAACAACAAAATCCATATGGAAAAATAAAAGGTCAAGAATTTCAAGAGAATTAATGAAAAAAAAATCAAATGAAGGTGGCCTAGCTGTACCTGACCTAAAATTATATTATAAGGCAGCAGTTACTAAAACTATCTGGTATTGGCTAAGAAATAGTCTAGTTGATCAATGGAATAGATTAGGTTCAAAGGACAAAACAGCCAATAACTTTAATTATCTAGTGTTTGACAAACCCAAAGACCCCAGTTTTTGGGATAAGAATGCATTATTTGACAAAAATTGCTGGGAAAATTGGAAATTAGTATGGCAGAAACTAGGCATTGACCCACACTTAACACCGTACACCAAGATAAGGTCAAAATGGGTTCATGATCTAGGCATAAAGAATGAGATCATAAATAAATTGGAAGAGCATAGGATAATTTACCTCTCAGACCTGTGGAAGAGGAAGGAATTTATGACCAAAGAACTAGAGATCACTATTGACTACAAAATTGAAAATTTTGATTATATCAAATTGAAAAGTTTTTGTACAAACAAAACTAATGTAGGCAAGATTAGAAGGGAAACAATAAAATGGGAAAACATTTTTACAGTCAAAGGTTCTGAAAAAGGACTCATTTCCAAAATATATAGAGAATTGACTCTAATTTATAAGAAATCAAGCCATTCTCCAATTGATAAATGGTCAAAGGATATGAACAGACAATTTTCAGATGATGGAATTAAAACTATTACTACTCATATGAAAGAGTGTTCCAAATCACTATTGATCAGAGAAATGCAAATTAAGACAACTCTGAGATACCAATACATACTTGTCAGATTGGCTAGAATGACAGGGAATGATAACACGGAATGTTGGAGGGGATGTGGGAAAACAGGGACACTGATACATTGTTGGTGGAATTATGAATACATCCAGCCATTCTGGAGAGCAATTTGGAACTATGCCCAAAAAGTTATCAAACTGTGCATACCCTTTGATCCAGCAGTGTCTCTACTGGGCTTATACCCCAAAGAGACACTAAAAAAGGGAAAGGGACCTGTATGTGCCAAAATGTTTGTGGCAGCCCTGTTTGTTGTGGCCAGAAGCTGGAAAATGAATGGATGCCCATCACTTGGAGAATGGTTGAGTAAATTGTGGTATGTGAATGCTATGGAATATTATTGTTCTGTAAGAAATGACCAGCAGGATGAATACAGAGAGGATTGGCAAGACTTACATGAACTGATGCTGAGCGAAATGAGCAGAACCAGGAAATCATTATATACCTAAACAACGATACTGTATGAGGATGTATTCTGAAGGAAGTGGATTTCTTCAACAAAGACAAGATCTAACTAAGTTTCAATTGATCAAGGATAGACAGAAACAGCTACACCCAAAGAAAGAACACTAGGAAATGAATGTAAACTGCTTGCATTTTTGTTCTTCTTCCCAGGTTATTTATACCTTCTAAATCCAATTCTCCCTGAGCAACAAGAAAACTGTTCAGTTCTGCACACATATATTGTATCCAAGATCTACTGTAATCTATTTAACAAGTATAGGACTGCTTGCCATCTTGGGGAGAGGGTGGAGGGAGGGAGGGAAAAAATCGGAACAGAAGTGAGTGCAAGGGATAATGTTGTAAAAAATTACCCTGGCATGGGTTCTGTTAATAAAAAGTTATTTAATAAAAAGAAAGAAAGAAAGAAAGAAAAAAAATAATCTGTGCTGAATTGTCTTCATTCTGACCACCTACTAGTTGGTCAAAAGTGATTTATACATTAACTCAGTTTGTTTATTGCTTTGGGCTTGAATCCTACATAATTCACACTATACTCCAAAAACCACGACAAGTTTTGTCCAGCTTCTAAACATGTCTTTGCTATGCATTTCCAATTACTAGGGGTTAAGATTTCATAAGCCAAACTCTCTGGTAACATCTTAACATAAGACAATGTAACCCCATAAATAGTGCAACCCTTTTTCAAATCCTTAATTTCTTTCCAGATCAAAAGGAGTGTGTCTTCTCCATTGTTGACCTGAAAAGTCAAAATCAGATATATCCTGTCTTTTTTTTTTTTTTTTTTTTTTTTTTTTTTTGCTTTAACCAGTGCCTTTTGTAATCTTTTCATAGGCTGTTTCATAGGTAGTGCTGACTGTGTTACTGCCTCTCCCCCTCCTCTTCCCTTCACCCATGAAGGGTTAATTGAGGGAGATAGGTCAGGGGATGGGAAATACCCTAACTTTTCCTGCTGCTCCTCCTAATCAACACATTCAGAATTGTACTTAACCTCATTCTTATCTGATTCTTCATCCTTTTCACTCAGGTTATCTGAATACTGCCCCTTCTGCTCTGTCTTCTTTTTCCTTATTCTATAACTTATATAATTTCTTAAAACCAGTTGTATTAAATTATATATATATAAAGTGTTTCTTTGGAAATTAAGTCAGGTCCATTATCATTGTAGTAGTCACATAGTTGTTCTCCTACTAATTTCCATCATTTGGATTTAATTCTTTTTCCATATAGAACCAAAGAGACGTGTACTGTACTGTTTCTAAAAGTTCAATGACCTACTCCCAAGTTACAATTAAACCTTGATTTTCTATCAATCTGACCAAGCTTTTGACACATTTTCCTTTTGGTGGAGAAATCTCTTTTCTAAACATTTGTCCCATTTTAGCTGAAATACTACTTTAATCCTTAACAAAGTTTCCTTGTCTATTTTTGTACTCACCTAAATTTCTAGGTCAAGGAGACTTTTCCACTGAAATCAGGATCAGAGGTTTTTCCACTGAAATCAGGATCATGTCAGCCCCACATTCAGATGTGAAAATGTAATGTTCTCTGTTGAAATTTTCTTGGGGTCTCTGGAGACAGCCTTTTCAGTTCAGTAATCACCACACAAGTGTAGGAAGTTGTTAAAGTCCAAATCCTGTATTGTCTCCTTCAAAGTCTTGTCTCCTATCCTCGGGGCTGGTTAGTTTTCTTAGAGACCTAACTCTCTCCTTGGTTCAAAGAGCTTGAGCTCCTGTTTCCTTCTCTGCCCTCTGAATCTCTCCGACTCTACAGGTTTGTGTTCCAGACACCAAAAAGGTGGATGATAGAATGAATCTATCTCAGGATCCTAGAACTTCTAGTATGCTTGTCTTTTTTGGCCCTGAGAGCTTCTAGCTTATATGCTCTACACTGAGTATAAACCAATCATTATGTCACTAGGAAACCATTATTTGTTGTAGGATTAAATGAAGGCTAAACTAGATTTAACCATTGTCTCCTCAATTCCACTTAGTACCTTGTTTCAAGTTCTGGTCCATAAGAGATAGATTTCTTGCACTGGCCATCCTGAAATCCTCTGGCCCTGATGGTATCCATATTTTGCAAAGGCATTTTACAGTAACCAATGAAATGGTGTTCTTTTCATAGGATACTTGTATTCCTGTAACAGAGCCCTGAAAGAAGGAGCACCTCAGATGGGAGCGCCAGGTCTGGGGTCTTCTTGGATAGAGGGGAACCAGACTCCTTTAATAAAGGGTTTGGGCTCAGAACTCTGCCTCAGTTTCTCCTGTAGGCTGTTCTGTGTGATTCCCTTCCCCTTACAACAGGATGGAAATTTGGGCTTGACATTGTTTCACAATTATTACACTCATCAGGTTGCTTTCTTATCTGAATTGCATGCTGAGTAATGAGCTTAGAGGCCTTTTAACCTTATAACTCTCCTGTATTTTCTCTTCCCCAGACATTTCATAACTTTGAATACCCACACAAAACATTTCCCCATTATCATTTTTCTGTTGTCTAAAGAGATCTGAATTCTTGCTGAAGGGGACTTTCCAATTGATTATCTGGATTCATTAGGATTTCATCAGGCTTCTCTTGAGAATGAAAAAGCTCTATCTGTTCAGGAAAATATTTCTGATATTCACTATCCAGAAAAGTTATTCCTTGAATTCATTTTGTTATAATGATTTAGGAAAGAATATTGTCTGAATCTCTTTTTACTTTCATCCAATTCACAGTCAGATTTTGAGTTATCTACTTCGATGTTAGAAGCATGGATTTCCCTCAAAGTCAAGACACGGGGACCATCCTTCATAAATCTTTGCAGGTCACATTCTTCCACAAAAAGTCCCAATATTCTAGTCATCTCATTCCTTTCAAACTTTGCCTCCATATCTGAAGAAAACAAACCATCAAACACAGAGGCACAAAAAGGATACACAGATAATTAAAAGCAAAAGCAATGATGACTTGAGACTTAGATAACTGATGCCCTTCTCCTTACTAACCTCAATAGAACAAAACATCTTGGATATATTCTTGTAGCAAAAACTGGCATTTAATAGACTTTCTGTCTATAAGGAAAAGAGACCTACAGGATGTGAAAGTGACTGAGGAGATGGACACTGCAGAGCACTGGCCCTTCAACTGTTCCTCACTGATCAATTGGAACTGATGTAGATCCTCTCTTGCCAACGAGAGCCACTTCCATCAGAAGTCGTTAAAAACAAATAGTTTCTTTTCAATGTCTTATTACTTTTGTAAGGTTTTCCAATATAATATTGAACAATATAAATGACAGTGCAATCCCAACTTCTCATGTCATTTTACTACAAAGGATTCTGGCTTTTGCCCCTTACAAATAATGCACACTGATGGCTTCAGGTAAAAGGTTTTTTTTAATATATATATTAAAGAGAAAAAATCCATTTGTACTTATACTTTTTTTTTTTTCCTGAGGCAACTGGGATTAAGTGACTTGCCCAGAGTCATACAGCTAGGAAATGTTAAGTATCTGAGACCAGATTTGAACTCAGGTTCTCCTGACTTCAGGGCTTGTACTCTATCCATTGTAACACCTAGCAGCTTCTGTACTTATACTTTCCAGTCCTTTTGCCCTTAAAGCAAAGATGCTTCCTTATGTCTATAACAACAGAAGTCCTTTTGTATCCTGGTGGACCCAGTTGCCAGCCCAATACCACCTACCACAATGATGTGATAATAAGCCCCTTTAAAACTCTCTCTTTTTTGAATTTTATCTCTTTAATCAATGCAAAGGCTTACATATAAATTTGCCTTTTAACACCACTTGAGACCCCACTGTTGGGGTTGTGATTATGCTTCTCAGAGTTAAAAGGAGGAAAGAGACAGTTGTGGGGCATGACATCAAAATGGCCAAAGAGCAGCAACTGGGGGATCAGGCTTGAGTTGGTGGTGGAGAACTCTCTGGTCAGGAGAACAGAGCCTCTGGGTGGAAGCAAGAGAGCTGGATCTGAGCCAGGAGACAGGCCATAGAGGTGGCTTCAAATACTGCTTTTTGCTCTTAAAGATCAGTTGTCATGCTGTGTGACCCTGGGCAAGTCACTTAACCCTACTTGTCTCAGCAAAAAAATATAAAAATCAGTTTTCATCTGGCCTGTGTGCCATCCTGACTCTGATCTACCTGGTACCCGCAAGCACAGTGATATGTTCGTAGGAAACCTATGTGCCACCCTGGTTCTGACCTACCTGGTACCTGCAAGCATGGTGATATATTCCTAAAAGACAATGATCTGAGATAAATCCTTTTTAGGTAGCAGGAGGATGAGTCCATGGTAGGAGTAAAATGGACAGACTCTGTCCCCTGTCCTGCACTCCTGAAACCTTGAGAATATTACATCTGTTTGAACTCTCTCTGCAGTCAAAATTATTTTTGCCAGCTCTTCATTTTTTAATGCAGGTGGTATTTCCTTCCTTCATGCACATGAGGCCCCCAGATGTGCCACCTTAACCTTATCAATAACCAAAAACCTTGACAACTTGACAAGCATAAAACTTAAATAAATATTGTTTCCCTGTTACACCTTTGCCACCTGTCTGAAAATGGAATTTTATTGTAAAGAATGTTTCAGAACATTCTTGTGCTTTTCTCCTATAAATATGTGTCCCTGCAACTGCTCAGGACGAATCCCCTAGTCACATACTGGGGCACTCAGTTGCTGGCCAGCTAATAAACGCTCTCAATTTTTAACCTTATAACTATCCTGTATTTTCTCTTCTCCAGGCATTTCGTAACTTCTCTGAGACCTCTGATTCTCTAAATCCCTAAAGGCCCAATTCCTGCCTAGGAAGAAAAGGGGAAGACATCCTTGTTCCATTTCAGTCAGTCTTCAGGGACCAAGGCCTGGCCAAAGCAGGGAGCCTGGAGACAGACGGCCCTTAGTTCCCAGAGATCTCCAGGGCAGATGAGTATAGTCCATCCCTCAGCATCAACCAATGTGGCCATTTCCATTGACATGGAGGATGGTCTCTGAGGCTTTGAGGCCATCTCTTACCTCTGACTTGTTTATCTACAAATATTGACATAAAATATTCACTATTCTTTTCTGTTGCCTAGTGTATCTGAGGAAATTTTTTTTATCTTGAGCCCTAACTCCCCCACACCCACTCCCCCCATTACTGCTCTCTGTGAGTGTTTGTAGATTCTCCCAGCGTGGAATTAACAGAGTGAACATATTCTCATGGGAATATAGTTTCCAACTACACGTTAATTGTGATTTTATAACAAAATAGAGCTATAGCTTAAAAAAAAAAAAGTTGCAGCTCTTTGTCCCCTCCTGTTTCCCACCAACTCTTAATTAGCATTTAAGTACTTCTTGTAAAGGTGGTGATGGCTTTGAATTCTTTTTTGAGAGGATATCGGATATCTACTTGTATAACAGGTCTCTAGGGAAATTTAAATTAAGAGCTTATTATTATTGACTTGTATGCTTTTATTTCTGGGTTAGATTTCTGTGATCTGAATATAAGTCCAGATTCCCCCAAACAATGGGAGAAAAGGTCAGGCAGGGATGGGACCTTCTGTGTTTGGGGTATTTAATCTTGTGTTTTGCAGTTTAAGTAAAAAAATAATAAGTAAATTATTATCACTCCTTTTTACTGACAAACACCTTTTCAGATGGGAGATGTCCTTTCTTAGGAGATCAGAATAAACCTCTTTTTCCTTTTTCTCATTCTAAAAGTCTGTTTTGTGGTCCATAAGTCTCACACATCCCTCATTACAATTCAAGGGATAACCCCCAAACTCACTTGTCCCTGTTCATGGACATCGTGTCTTTGTCTCTTCTTGAAGTCCCTCCCATCCCTCAATCCCTGTTCTCCCTCCTCCATTTCTTGTGGCCAAGCTCTCCTCTGTAGCAACTGAAAGTTGAAGAAAACCCCTTCATGTGAGTCTTGTCTGCACTGGGCTGGAGCACAGCCCTGAAGGCTCTTCTTACAGCAGAAACTGCCCTTCTGCTCTTAGGTACCAACCAACTCTGCCTCAGTCTTCCCAGGTCTCTTTGAATCACTGCCATTTACCATTCCTTAAGTCATATCAAAAGAATTAGAAAGCGGCTGCTCTGTGCCCAGCACTGTTCCAGGTTTTGAGAATCAGACAATGTTATAAGGTGAACCTAGACGGTTTATAATAATTATTATTGATAATTATAAACTAGGAAAACACTCATATATTCTTCCATTGTTCAGAGGTTCAATAAGGAAGCTAAAAGTCAAATGTGCATTAGACATAAGACATAAACCGTAATTTAAGGAACCAAAATGATGAAAATAAGTAGTTTTATCTATATGAAAGAACATTAGTTCAAAGTAACAAAGGTTCTGAAAAGAGGAATCATATCTGAATGTGCTAGAAATGGGAGAGTATTAAATACCAAGTACATTGGCCAAAACTATTCTATATGTAGCAGATTGGAAAAATAGATGAGTCCTCCTAGGTATCCAGGGATTTACAGACATGGCCATTCTGTCTGCTTCTTTCCTCATTCTGTTAACTGTTGATTGCCAATGATCCTGAGTTCTAGGGGCCTTTTCAGATAATTTATTCCTCATAAATATTCTAACAATGTTGCTCTTGCAAATTAGTTCTACCTCCAGCCTTAGTTAATAAAATAGTACACAAGTCTATCATAGTTACTCATTTCTATATAACTAAACAGGAACATGAGGAATAGGAGCCATTATTAGCAAGTGAAAGCAATTATAAAGCAAAGACAGAAGTTATTTTGGTTACGACACATCACACCTAGTGTCATCTTGGGCTTCAATAAAATGAGAGCTCTTCTTCAATAGGCTGGAAGCAATCAATCCAGACCAGACTGTGAACAGTATCGCTTTTTTTTCTTTGCCAGTTGATCAATCAATTAATAGACATCTATTAAGCACTATTATGTGCCAGACACAGTGCTAAGCACTATGGAGAAAGCCAAAGTCTATCCATTACCAACATAGTCTAATGAAGAAGATAATGACAAAAACAGCCACGTGTGGGAATCAATAAAGTCTTGAGAATGGTCAAGGAAGAACTTTTAAGGAAAAATTGGTTGAACTTGAATGGAGGCTGGGGTCAGTATATTTCTGTCACCACACTCCCGATGAGAGGAGCCACCAGATGGAAAACGTTGTGACAGGGAGCTCAAAAGAATACATTTTCAATACTTCCATTCTCTTCCCAGTGATTACTATCTCTTAAGAATATTCTTCATGTTTCATCTAAATAAGACTTCAGCTTTTCAGGAAATTACCTGGGATCTTGTTTTTCTTTGCTCTCTCTCAGTGATGACTGAGAATGTTTTCCTTCCTTTCCCTACAATACATAGGGCTTGCCGGCTTCTCACAAACTCTTTCTAGAATTTTCTTAACATACCTTTGGGGACACTTCTGGTTAGCAGGAATTTCACATCACCCTCCCTCTTTTGCCTCCACAGACTCTCCAACCTTAGTGGGAGAACTCAGCTTTTCTCCTTGATTCCATAGGGAAAAGCATTTCATAGTAAGATAATTTTCCAGCTTTTATTTTACCAACATGATTGCCATTTCAAATGGAAATCCTTTTTGGTCTTTAGGCTCTTAATGACTGCTCACTCTGATACTCATAAAGGACATGCGAGTTTGAGGCAAATCTTTTTTCTGCTTCAGTTTCCTCTACTTAGTTGATGAGGCATGGAAATTTAGTACTTTATGACGTGGACCACTAAGGGTAGCAAGATTATTTGAATACCATGATAATTGCTCCATGGGTTATATTTTCCTCTAAACCAGCCTCCCAAGGAAAAGGGTTGAGGATTACAATTGGCAGTCACCAAGTAGGTTCAAAAAACCCCTGAGAAATGACAATCTAAACAGACTAAGCCACTGTATAAAGCAGGTGTCTGAAATTCATTTTTTTGAAGTCTCTTTAATGTGCACACTGTTACTTGAACTAGTCTTAAATCAGGGAACAGGGAACTCTCCTCCAGTTCCCCAAGTACTGGCACCAATCGCATAATATTCCAGGGAAGTCTCTAATATTTTCCTGTCCATCCTTGTTGGGGGCAGGAGGCAATTTAGGCTTGAACAATTACACAAATGAGGGCAGAAGAAACAAAGGTACCTTTTTTTTTTTTTTTTTAAGATAACCCATTAATTCCATATACAACAAAACCTGTACCTTCTCCACCCCAGCCTCCTCTCCCACATTTGGACTGATGTTATATAGCTGCTTTTTATCAAGCAGGGCAGGCTTCCTGGAGGCAAGAAACCCTCTGTCACACTGCATAATACAATATCTGGAATGATTAATGTTTTTTATTAATTAAGGCTTTTTATTTACAGACAATGTGTATGGATAATTTTGAGCATTCACCGTTATAAAACCTTGTGTTCTAAATATTTTCTGTCCCTTGCCCCAGCCCCCTCAGCAAACAATCCAATATGTGTTAAATGTGCAATTCTTCTATACATATTTCCATAGTTATTTTGCCGCACAAGAAAAATCAGATCAAAAAGGAAAAAGATGAGAGAAAAATCAAAGTGTTCAGGTGGGGAAATGAGCTTGATTTTCACTGGGTTGGGGCCTGGGGCAGTCATCTCTTTGCGCTTCCCTCCAACAAGGCCTGAGTATGGGCCCTTGGCTCCCAGGATGGGCAGCAAGCTCTCCCATACTGACATCACATCTGATGGAGTTCAAGAGAGCTAGGTGGACTCCACAGGCAGAGAGCTTCTTGGCTCCAGCTCTAGCCCTGCCAAGGCTGATGACCTGACCCTCAGGAAACTCAGTGCTCTTTTCCAGAGGCAGCTGCATGTGGCAAAAGCCGGCTCCTGCACAAAATCCAGGGCACTGAGTCACAGCTCATGATGTCACACCTTCCGGCTCTCAGCAGCTGCAGGAGGGAAAATGTCCTGGGTCCAAATCATTATGCCGGAGTCTGTCAGATCACAGCTAGTCAGAGTCCCATCATCCTCAGAGTTGATCACAACTCCAGGGATGCGGCCAGAGGGAGGGAGGCAGCCAGCCAGGATGGCAGTGAATGAAGCAAGGGGGTGAAGGTCTCAAACATAATCTGTGTCATCCTTTCTTTCCTTTGGGGTCAGGGGGCTTCTGTGAGCAGCACAAGGGGTTCTCTGGTGGTCTCATGCAATACATTATAGAAAGCATGGCCCTAGGTCTACACGCCCCTTCAATTAGTGACTTCTCCATGTTCAGTAAGGTATTTCAGGGTCAGAACTCCTCCCTGGCTCTCAGCCTAATCCCCTACTGAGTCTTCTTCCTGGCCCTCACCCACCATTACACTTTGATGTTCAGGATGCCCACAATGGAAGCAAAGACATGCCAAAGGGCACTGCGTCCTGCATGTACTCTGCCAGTAGAATAGTTTTCTTTGTGCTGCCATGAAGTATTTGGTAGTCAGTTTGGGCTTGTGCCCCTGCCTTTGCTAAAAGCCTTTCCTCCTTTAATTTTTTATAAGATTTCTCCCCCGTGTGGATTGTCTCATATACAGCCAGATGGGAACTCTTTGTGAAATCATCTCATGTTTATTATTATCATAATTCTTCTCTTTAATGAACATTCGCTGATGTTTACCAATCTAGGATTTGTAACTCAATGCCTTTGCACATTAATTTCTTTTATAAGTTTTCTCTCCAGTGTGGGTTATTTGATGTTCAACAAGATTTCACTGCTGTGCAAAAGCCTTTCCACACTGAATACTTTCAAAAAGTTTCTTTCCAATGTGAGTTCTCTGGTGTCTAGCAAGACAGGCACTGTGTGTAAAAGCCTTTCCACCTTGATTACATTTAAAATGTTTATCTCCAGAGTGGATTTTCTGATGTCTGTTAAGATCTCTCTTGCATGTGAAAGCCTTTCCACATCAATTACATTTATAAGGCTTTTCTCCTGTGTGGATTCTCTGATGTTCTGTAAGTCTGTATTTATATATGAAAGCTTTTCCACACTGATTACATTTAAAAGGTTTTTCTCCAGTGTGGATTTTCTGGTGTTTGCTAAGACCTCCACTGCGCGTGAAAGTCTTTCCACATTGATTACATTTATAAGGCTTTTCTCCTGTGTGGATTCCCTGGTGCAAAGCAAGACTGGCTCTCCTTATGAAAGCCTTTCCACATTGGTTACATTTAAAAGGTTTTTCTCCAGTATGGATTCTCTGATGTGTAACAAGGAGGGATTTGTTTGTAAAGGCTTTTCCACATTGATTACATTTAAAAGGTTTCTCTCCAGTGTGGATTCTCTGATGTAAAGCAAGAATGGAACTCTGTCTGAAAGCCTTTCCACAGTGATTACATTTAAAAGGTTTCTCTCCAGTATGGATTCTCTGATGTAAAGCAAGAATGGAACTCTGTCTGAAAGCCTTTCCACAGTGATTACATTTAAAAGGTGTCTCTCCAGTGTGGATTCTCTGATGTTTAGTAAGATTTCCCTTGCATATGAAACACTTTCCACATTGATTACATTGATAAGGCTTCTCTCCTGTGTGGATTCTCTGATGTAAAGCAAATTTATACTTGTTTGTGAAAGCCTTTCCACATTGATTACATTTGTAAGAATTTTCTCCTGTGTGGATTTTCTGATGTAAATTAAGAATGACTTTCTTTATGAAAGCCTTTCCACATTGATTACATTTATAAGGCTTTTCACCTGTATGGTTTCTCTGATGTTCAACAAGGTTGTAATTGTATCTGAAAGTCTTTCCACATTGATTACATGTATAAGGTTTCTCTCCAGTGTGGATTTTCTGATGTCTGCTAACATCTCCCTTGCATGTGAAAGCTTTTCCACATTGATTACATTTATAAGGTTTTTCCCCTGTGTGGATTCTCTGGTGTTCTGCAAGCTTGCAATTAAGTATGAAAGCTTTTCCACATTGATTACATTTATAAGGTTTCTCTCCAGTATGAATTCTCTGATGTGTTTTAAGATTTGTATTGCGTGTAAAAGCCTTTCCACATTGATTACATTCAAAAGGTTTCTCTCCAGTGTGGATTTTCTGATGTATAACTAGGAGGGACCTGTTTGTAAATGCTTTTCCACATTCATTACATTTATAAGGCTTTTCTCCTGTGTGGTTTCTCTGGTGTTCTGCAAGCCTATAATTATGTATGAAAGCCTTTCCACACTGATTACATTTAAAAGGTTTCTCTCCAGTATGGATTCTCTGATGGGCAACAAGTTTGTCATTACGTGTGAAAGTCTTTCCACATTGATTACATGTAAAAGGCTTCTCTCCAGTGTGGATTTTCTGATGTTTGCTAAAATCTCCCTTGCATGTGAAAGCCTTTCCACATTGATTACATTCATAAGGCTTTTCTCCTGCGTGGAGTCTCTGATGTAAAGCAAGACCAGCTCTAGCTATGAAAGCTTTTCCACATTGATTACATTTATAAGGTTTCTCTCCAATGTGGATTCTCTGATGTTTACTAAGAGTGGAACTAGATGCAAAAGTCTTTCCACAGTGATTACATTCAAAAGGTTTCTCATCAGTGTGGATTCCCTCAGGTACAGCTAGAAACAATCTCCGTGTGAAGATGTTCCCATCTTCTTTATATTTATAAAACTCTTTAGGATGAATCTTCTGAGATCTATCCAGGTCTGAGTTCCGACTACGGGCCTTCCCACACTCACCAAATAAAGGTTTTTTCATTCCAGGGTCAACTTCAGATTGGGAAGGAAGAGATGAATGATGGGATGAGATTGCTTCACATTCATTATACTCATCGGGTTGCTTTCCTATCTGAATTGCCTGCTGAGTAATGAGCTTAGAGGTCTGACTCAAGGCCTCTCCACCTTGACTACTCACACAAAACATTTTCCCATTTTCATTTTTCTGATGTCTAATGAGGTCTGAACTCTTGCTCAAGGCCACATCCCATTCATTATCTGGATTCATTAGGATTTCAGCAGGCTTCTCCTGAGAATCCAAAAGCTCTGCCTGTTCAGGAAAACATTTCTCCAGAAGACAGTTATTCCCTGAATTCATTTTGTTATAGTGATTTAGAAAAGAAGATTGTTTGAATCTCTTTCTAATTTCATCCACTTCACAGTCAGACTTCAGGTTATCTACTTCAATGTTAGAGTCAATGATTTCCCTCAAAGTCAAGGCACAGGGACCATCCTTTATGAATCTTTGTAGTTCACATTCTTCCACAAAAAGGCCCAGTTTTCTAGTCATCTGCTTCCATTCAAAGTTGGGCTGCAAATCTGAAGAAAACAAACCATCAACCATAGAAGTACAAAAATATGTATACAGATAATCAAAAGCAATAGCAATAATAACTTAAGACTTAGGTAGCTCATGCCCATCTCCTTACTAACCTCAAAAGAGTAAATCTTCATGGATATAGTCTTGCAGTAAAAAGTGACATTTACCATCCTAAAGGATGTAAAAGTGACCTAGGAGACCAGAGTACTGGTCCTTCAACAGAAGGGACAGTTACAGGGCAAGATAACTGCCAGATTCAAGATCAACAGAGTAAAGTGATTCTCCGTGGGAGAAGAGTTTGTTTCTAAGTTGGATACAACATGGTTTGCAACATTTTAGCTGAAAAGGACTGGGCAGCTCTCAGAGATTTGTCAGACAGTACCCCAGATACTCATCTGGGACAGAACACTTAGAAATATCCAAACTGGTCTAAGGCAAATGATGGGGAAATTCAGATGGTATGGTTTGTGTGGACTGCATTTACAATGGCTGAAAGCTATTTATGGGCCAAAGGCCTAATCAGGTGAAGCTGAACTACTCAGTGCTGATGGAGCCACATTGATAAGTGATACCAACAGGATCCTGGAAAGATGGGCTGAACACCTCTGTAGCACTCTAAGGAGACCATGGGTATTACCACCTCACACCTATCATATCACCTAGAAAGTCAGAAAAAGATAATGAAGAATGGGAGAAGGGATGAGGGGAAAGTGGGAAGTTAATCCACTGTTGGTGGCATTATGATCAGATCCAATCATTTTGGAGAGCAATTTGGGATTAGGTCCAAAGGGATATAAAACTCTGCATATCCTGTGACTTAGCAGTAACCCCACTGGGTCTGAAAACCAAAGAAATCAAAAACAAGGGAAAAGGACCCATAATTGCAAAAATTAGTGTAGAGCCTCTTTTTGGGAAAGAATAGGAAAACGAGTAGATGTTCATCAATTGACGAATGACCAAAGAAACAGAAATTGTCTGAAGAAACAACTCCTATCAAAACAGATTTGGCAAGATGGGAAAAGAAAACAACTCCCTGAAAACAGAATTAGTGAAATGGAAGAGAACAACTGCCTAAAATGTGGGGGAAAAAAATCCAATGAACACAACAAGCCATTTAAAATTTCAATTGGTCAAAAGGAGATTAAAAAAAGCTAACTGAAGAAACTCACTAAAAAGTAGATTTGAACAAATGGAAGTGAATGACTCAATGAGACATTAAGAATCAGTCAAACAGAAATCATATTTTTCCTGGCAATGAACCCTGATTATCTATGGCTCCAGCTGTTGAAGTGGAAGTAAATGATTCAATTCAAAAAGGCTAAAAGGAAAGAACAAAGTGGATGGAGAGATAGAGCACCCAGAGGAACTAGCACCTAAGGCTGAGATGCACCAGAGTATGCATCCCTTCTCTCCTGTTTATGCTGTATTTGGCCTGACAAGTAAAACCATGTAAAGCCAGGAAATTGTCCTTACCCAGGGACAGCAGGTTCTGGATATTCTCCAGTGTGACCTCCTTGTACAGCTCCTTCTGAGAAGCATCCAAGAGCCCCCACTCCTCCTCAGTGAAGTTCACCATCACATCCTTGAAGGTCACCACCTCCTAAACCATCAAAAGGCACAAGATTTTGAGCTGACACTCCAGAATCTATCTGGCCCAACCTTCATCAACCTAGAGGAGAAACCTGAACCAGAGTTGGGATTTGTCTCTCAAAATTCACATGACTTTTATGATTGTCACAGCCAACACTTTACAACCAGTCATTCAGAGACCAATGGGATACTGAGAAATGCCTTTTCTGTTTGAAGTAAGACTCACCTTGGAATACAAAAGATTTCTTATTGTACAATGCTTGTCCTGATGAAAGGAGGGAAAATGTCAGTGACATATTAGTGAAGTAAGAGAATGTGTGTAAGAGAAAGAGAGACGGGCAGGGGAAATTCCTCCCCATCAGAAATGTCATAAGGGACATGTTAAGGAAATTCCATGAAGAGTTTGGGAGAAGGTGACAAGGACTTTATATTCTTGGGCCAACAGAAACTGAACATTCATCACTGAGGAAAGAAGAAAGAAAAAAAAAATTTGATAAATGTGGTGTTCTTGTTCTTTTTTTATAATATAATCGTTCTCTGGGAGCAGGTTTCTTGGGGAGGTTTTCTGGAGGCAGCCTGAATTTCAGTTCCAAGTAATAATCACTCCAAATACAGCCAGCTGATAAAATCCAAACGTTTATTTCTCCTTTCAAAATAGCCCAGTTAGTTTTCTTAGAGGCCTATCTCTCTGCTTGGTTCCAAGAGCTCCCTCCAAATGTCTCCAAATCCAAAGGTGTGTCCTTCAGCCTCCAGCCAGCACAAAGGTGGAAAATGCAATGAATTTGACTTCACTTCCAAGAGTGGGCTTGTGGGCTTCTGTATCTCCCAGAGTGCTCCTCTCCGACTCCTGGCAATATTCCGAACTAACTCTGACTGACTCACTGAAGCTCTTTTTAAAATGCTTGATGTAAAAGGCTGATGATTCCTCCTCTGAGAGTGGGATTATGGGATCTGAGAGTGGGATTATGGGTTTCTGACTTGTGAATCTCATACTGAATACTGACTTGTGAATCTCCCAAAAGTGTGAACTCTAATGAGTACTTAAATATATTAGTGAGCTAGAGAATTTGTTAAGTACCAATCTAAATTAGGCAATGGACATCACTTTCTAAGAATTCTAACAGGTAAATAGCCTAAAAGTAAGAAATATTCCAACCAGATGAAAGCAAGGAAAGTTTCCTAGAGATATATTACTCCCAATATATCCATGACAGTATAGTATGAGACTGCTTCCAGCCACATCAAGCATTCTCTATTCTTACATGAGGAATTAATATGACACTGGGCAGGGGGGGGTCATGGACAAACCATCTGATATCTTTGTTTTACACTTAGCTTGACTTGTTAATGGAATGGATTCATTCACTTCAAAATTGAATTATTGAAAAAGAAGCGTAACTCCATGGGGAAAGGAGAGTTTCTTTCCTTTCTTAAAAGGTAATATTTTATCAGCTGGGATTGGAGAATAAGCAAATGCATAAGAAAGGCATATATCGTTTATTTCTGCAAAAGAAATGATTTCAACATCACATAAGAACACTAGAATATTGGGGGATCAGAAATCAAGAGAATGAGTAAAAAGCTAGCTTGATAGCTATCATCAAAGAGAGTGCCCACATCTGCAAACACTTTGATGTGCTAGAAGGAATTGCCTATTTTCTAACCTGCTGCATATAGGAACTGACCCCACCTCATAGAACCAGAAGTGGTTTGGGGGCCCCTCCATGCTATAACTCCTGTTTCTCTCAGCACTCAGTCCCCCCCAGCGGCCCTGCTCTCCTGACTGGGGAGATTTCTCAATGGCACCAAGCCTCACCACCCACCCTGGTGCTGTTTTTGGTCCTTTTGATGTCTCCCCCACCTAATCTCTCCTCCTTGAACTCTGGGACACACAATCACACCATTTGCACTCATATCCCAACATATGTCACTGAGCCTTTCAAACAGGAAATGGGCATTTTTTTCCCACTGAGGCAACTGGGTTAAGTGATTTGCTCAGGGTCATACTAACTATGGTTAGTCAGGGTTATAATTAACACAGGAAGTGTTTAATGTCTGAGTCCAGATTTGAACTCAGGTCCTCCTGACTTCAGGTTCTATTCACTGCGCCCCCTCGCTGCTCCTAGAAATGGCTTTTTGAATGGGAATGTTTAAGCAGGCTTAAGTAAGTCCACTTGATTCTCCACTGGCTGCACTAAATATCAATACACCCCAAATCCCCTCCATTATGTTCCTCCTGCCAATCCCTCTAAGAAAACTCATGGACTCACTTCCTGGGGGATCCTTTTCCTTCATAAAGCTCTTGGCAAATGCCGGGTCCCTCCGGTTCTACTCAAGCAGTTATGACTGGCCTTGGCCTGGTGTGTGGAGCTATGGGACAAACCCCTGTAACAGACCTAATTCCAAATGCACAGACCAGTATCTTTTGTTCTTTTCTGAATCATGTCCCTTTTCCTTCCTCAGGTCCCAACCATGAGTCACCCAGAGCTTCTTATGAGTCTTTGTATAAGACAAAAACTAACGGAGGCAAAGGAGACGGTTTGAGGCTCAGGAGGAGAGTCTGTGTCTGACACCCCGGGCAGTGGGAGCCACTCGTCCCTCACCCTCCCATGGAAAACGTCACCCTCCTGAGTGGACAAATAACTGACAGCTTGATCTCTGGCCGGGTCCTCCTCTCCCTTTCTCAGGGCGTCCCCAGCAAGGCCCCTGACAATTCTCATAACAATGTTAAGGAAGATCCTATTTCCAGGGCTCCAGGCCCATGGCAGATGCCACAGAACCAGCCCCCAAAGCCGGGCCAGGCTTCTTCCACCTTCTTCCCCTCCTGCTCCTGGATCCAGGGACCCCGAGCTCTGATTGAGCCTTGACAAGACCCTCCATCCCATAACTGGCATCCAGGGCCTTCTCTCCTGGTGTGAATGTCCTCCCTCCCCCCCTGGGCCTCCCAGCCTCCTTCCTGTCTCAGGTAAAGTTTCACCTTCTGAAAAAAGAGTTTTTCCAGGTCCCCAAACTGGTGGAACCTTCCTTCAGAGAAGTCTCCACTGTACGGGTTTGTGTGGACAGCTTGATGAGGTGTTTCCAGACTGCACTGATAGCTCAGGGAGGGCAGGGACCCTCAGCTTGTAATCTCCCTTTGCCTCCCCCTGGGGGTGGGCACAGTGCTTGGCACCCAGGAGCCACATTCTCAGTGCTCATTGATGGGACCTGGCAAAGGAGAGGGACTCAGAGCCCTGGGAGCAGCTGTGTGGCCTGAGGGGGCAGAAAGTGGGCAGTGCCAGGAGGTAGATTCTTGCCAGTCCTGCCAGGGTCCCCCTCCGTCTCCCAGGAGGGAGCTTCCTTGGCTCTCCTGGACTCCCCCTGGGCTGATGCTGCTCAGCTCTGGGCAGGGACTGCACTCACCTGGGACGAGGGGCTCTGGCTGCCAGGGGCCATGTCTCTCGTTCTGGGCTTGGGTCCTGTTCCAGCTGGTCTGGGGAGGGAGAGGGACCTCAGAGAGGGAGGACGGGGTCTCAGGCTTCTCTGTCCAGGCTGCATGCTGACCTGCCCACAATGAGAGAGAGAGAGAGAGAGAGAGCTCTGAGGGCAGGGACGGTGGGGAGAGGCTGCTCCCCAGGAGGAGGCCGAGAGATCTTAGAGAGAAGGAGGCTGAGAGAGCACAGAAAAGGAAGAGAGATCTCAGCTCAGAGGAGGAAGCAGAGAGATGTCACCTGTGGGGGCGGGGAGACCCTCCCAGGACCCCCAGCACGGGACACTTGGATCTCCTGCACAGTGTAGGGAAGGGCCCTGAGAGCATGAGCCCACATGGTCAAGATCACAAGGCCTTCATCGGAATCCCTGGAAGGCAATGTGACGCTGACCCTGCCTGCCTCAGTTTCTCCATCTGTAACTTGGAACGCCCACCTGCCAAAAGCCCCAGAAACTCTGACCCACGTTCCAAGACCACCAGGAGGGAAACAGGGCAAGGAGCAGAGCTGGATGGGAGCCCCAGCCCCCCTCCCCCTCCTGTCAGGGAGCCTCCGCCACCCCCGCTGTTCTCCAGACAAATAGAAGGACTGGGGCAAGTTCCCCCTGAGAGCTGCACATGGGGAGCGCTTCCTGCATCCCGGCCCCATACTCAGTGCTTTACACAAGGGATCTGGGGGGAGGGGAGGGGGGGGAACATGGAGGGGCTACTCTCAGCCCTTTTTTGCACTGGAGGAAACTGGGGCAAACAACGTAAAACTACAGAATCCTCCCCCCTCCCCAAAGTGTGCAAAGGGCCGCTGGTGGCTGGCGAGGGGACCCCGCAATACTAGGGTCTCATTGGGGGAGGGGACAGTTGGGTTCTGCAAGAAACACTCAGCAGTGCGCACCCCCCTCCCCCCCCAAGCCACAGGGATGCACAAGCGCGCCCCTCCCCCATCTCAGCCCAAGCAGGGGAAATCCCTGAGGGAGAAGGCCGGGGGTGCAGCCCCACTCACGCGCAATCTCACAGCTCAGTTACACGCCCCCACTCACAGCCACTGCACTTTCGCCCCCCTCTCCTGTACGCGCGCCCCCATACTCGGGCCTACACATGCGCACCAAGTCTGCCCCAAGAGCGGCCCCCAACTGGTGAAGAAGAGGGGCCTTACCAAGGAAGGTGGAAACACAGGCCGTGCCTGAGCATAGCTGCCCGCCTCCCCTCCCCCCCCTCCTGCCCCACTGAAATAAGAACAGAAATAAACCTGGGACCCGGGAGGCAGCGCCTGTACCCCAGGGGACTCCCGGCATGCCCCGCGGCTCAGCAGCCCAGGGACCCCCGCGGGGTGACGTCACCAGGAGGCCCTCTGCCTGTCGGGGTCCGGAGGCTGGGGCAGAAGCTCCCCGAGAAGCCGCCTCCCCTCTGGGGGATCCCTCCTTCTGCGGAGGGGGCGGGGCCCGAACAGCACTAGGGGTCCTGGGCTGCAGGCGAGTTGGCAGAATTGACCAAGTGCCGGGAACGGCTCTGGTCCGTCGGAGCTGCAGCTTTGGCCCCGTCACCTGCTGCCGAGGGGCCCTTCTCCCAGGGGGTGGGATACAGACGGGAAGAATGGTTAGGGACCGGAGCCCCGACTGTGAGCCACAGGGCCCCGAGTGTGAGCCGGAGCTTCCTGCACAGCAACGGAGAGAAATTTGGAGTTGTTTTGAAAAATGTATCTTCGCCTTGTTGTGTCATCCGGGGAAAAAGTCAACCCTATTCACATCAACAGGGAGTGACATGGGTCTGTCCCGTGTGTCTGGGATGATTCTCTGTGACTTTTCTGCCCTGCACTGTCCGAGTCACCAGAAATTAGTTGGTTGGAGCAGCCACAAAAGGGGCCCCCGAGGATTCCAGTCTTCTTCCTCCCCCGAACATTGCCCTTTGATTGAAGTCCCATCCCAAGTTGGGGGATCTGGAAGCCCCCCCATTTGCTGTATGCAGACAGAAAGCCTTGTTATCTCTGCAAACTCCCAAGGATAAATTTCTAGGCTGGGTTCCTCTCTCCCCTTTAAGCCTCCTTCTAATCCTGAGGAGCAGCCAGGGAGCAGAGAACAGCCAAGTGTCTGCTAAAAGAAAGGACTCTGTTCTGACTGCAGGCTCTTTAGGTGTCTAGCCTTCAGGTTGGCCGGACTGTGCTAAGGCACTTCCACCTGATTAAGATCTCCAATCTGTCTCCACCTCCAGGAAAGGGGGAGAAGTTTCTCTTCCCTCAGGTGTGGTCACCGTCAGATGACCAGTACTTGAGAGGTATTGACCAGCTGCAGGGATCTGACTCAGAATCCAGGGGATGAGCCCTGCAGTCCCTCCTGGGGCTCCAAAGCAGCTCCAAGTCCACTCCCAGCAAGAAATAGTTTCAGAGGAGATCATGGCCCCATATCCAAGGGCTTTGGGCCCAATATGGATGGAGGGAAAAGGACCGTTGGGGTGAATGCATCCCAACCACATGTTACCCTGATCTGAGTGGCCCCCAGTATGGTGCAAATTGGCTTTGGGCTAATTGCTGCTATGGGCCCTGGTAACTAACTTTGTAACCCTGGGATGTCATCACACTTTGGGTTCAGCTCATCTCTGGAATTTACATTAAAATAGACTGGACAGTCCATTTATTTGGCTAAAAATAACAGTCCAGTTATTTGGCTAAAGGAAATTTAGCATTTTATGGCATGGACCACTAAGGGTAGCAAGATTACTTGAAAACCACAATTAAAGCTCCATGGGTTATATTTTCTTTTCACTCAAATTGATATTCAGAACGGAGAGATTACTTGAAGGACTTGGGCACTGGGTTTAGAATTGAATAGTTCAAATCCTGACTCACATTCTCCCGAGCTCTGTAAGTCTAGACAGTGTGGCAGTTTGCATTCCTGATTTTATGTGTTCAACAGAAATACTTTTTGGTGATTGGTGTTTTTTATTTTTTCTATTTTGGGTAGGAGAGGAAAGCAGGACAAGGAATACTAGCAATAGGATCATCCTGCCCCTGATCCTCCAACCTAAAATAATGGGGAAGCATTATTACAGTGATAATACATGCAACAGAACAGAAGGACTCAGAAAAATATCTTGAAAAACGTTATTTTGAATTCATTACTACTCAAAAGATAAATACAAGCTTTGCAGATTTGGTTGTCGAATAATTTTTTGGTTTGGTAGGCATTTAACAGGTTTATTTCATTCATGTGAATTTCAAAATAAAAAAAAAAAAAAGATATATATGGTGTCCTATTGTCAATTTCACCAATGTTGAATACTTCATGACAAGAAATCTTAAAATTATTTTCACGACATTCTCTATCTTTTAAATCTATATCTTGAATTAAGAATTCTCTTGGCTACAATTGTAGATTGTACCTAAGTATTTACTTTTATTTTAAAAATAAACTTTATCAGAAAAGAAATCCATGTACCTCTCCCACTTACCTCAAATGACAAAAAAGCAAATCTTCCTATTATATTTGTTGATAATCTATGCAAAACTCTTGCATTGTCTTATCCCAAAATATATTCGTGCCAAATACATTCTTGAACAATTCACATTTAGAAGCTTGTCTGAAGAAAACAACTCCTGACATAACAGATTTCGCAAGATGGGAAAAGAAAACAACTCCCTGAAAAACAGAATTAGTGAAATGGAAAAGAATTGGTGAAAATGAAAAAAAAATACAATGAACCAACAAGTCATTTAAAAGTTCAATTGGCCAAAAGGAGATAAAAAAGCTAACCGAAGAAAGAAATTCACTAAAAAGTAGATTTGAAGATATGAACAATTTTCAGATGATGAAATTGAAACTATTACCACTCATGTGAGTGTTCCAAATCACTATTGATCAGAGAAATGAAAATTAAGACAACTGTGAGATACCACTACACACCTGTCAGATTGGCTAAGATGACAGGAAAAAATAATGTTGAATGTTGGAGGGAATGTGGGAAAACTGGGACACTGATAACAAATCCAACCATTGTGGAGAGCAATCTGGAATTATGCCCAAAAAGTTATCAAACTGTGCATACCCTTTGATCCGGCAGTGCTACTACTGGGCTTATATCCCAAAGAAATACTAAAGAAGGGAAAGGGACTTGTATGTGACAAAATGTTTGTGGCAGCCCTTTTTCTAGTGGGTCGAAACTGGAAAATGAAGAATGGATGCCCATTAACTGGAGAGTGGTTGGGTAAATTGTGGTATATGAATGTTATGGAATATTATTGTTCTGTAAGAAATGACCAGCAGGGTGACTACAGAGAAGCTTGGAGAGACTTACATAAACTGATACCAAGTTAAATGAGCAGAACCAGGAGATCATTATTTATATACCTCAACAACAATACTGTATGATGATCAATTCTGATGGAAGTGGATTTCTTCGACAAAGAGAAGATCTAATTCAGTTCCAATTGATCAATGATGGATTGAAGCAGCTACACCCAGAGAAAGAACACTGGGAAATGAGTATAAACTGTTTGCATTTTTGTTTTTCTTCCCAGGTTATTTTTACCTTCTGAATCCAATTCTCCCTGTGCAACAGGAGAACTGTTTGGTTCTGCACACATATATTGTATCTAGGATATACTATAACATATTTAACATGTATAAGACTGCCTGCCATCTAGGAGAGGGGGTGGAGGGAGGGAAGGGAAAAGTTGGGACAGAAGTGAGTGCAAGGGATAATGTTGTAAAAAATTATCCAGGCATATGTTCTGTCAAAAAAAAGTTATAATTTTAAAAAAAGCAGATTTGAACAAATGGAAGTGAATGACTCAATGTGACATTAAAAATCAGTCAAACAGAAATCATGGTTTTCCTGGCAATGAACCCTGATCATCTATGGTTCCAGCTGTTGAACTGGAAGTAAATGATTCAATTCAACAGGCTACAAGGAAAGAACAAAGTGGATGGAGAGTTGGAGCACCCAGGGGACCTAGCACCAAAGGCTAAGATACACCAGAGTATGCATCCCTTCTCTCCTGCTCATACTATATTTGGCCTGACAACTTAAACCACAAAAAGACAGGAAATTGTCCTTACCCAGGGATAGCAGATTCTGGACATTCTCCAGTGTGACCTCTTTGTACAGCTCCTTCTAAGGAGGATCCAGGCTCTCCCACTCCTCCTCACTGAAGTCCACTATCACATCCTTGAAGGTCACCAAATCCTAAACCATCAAAAGGCACAAGATTTTGAGCTGAAACTCCAGAATCTATCTGGCCCAACCTTCATCAACCTAGAGGAGAAAACTGAACCAGAGTTAGGATTTGTCTACCAAAATTCACATGGCCTTTATGACTGTCATAGCTAACACTTTGCAACCAGGCATTCAGAGCCCAATGGGATACTGAGAAATGCCTTTTCTGTTTGAAGACTCACCTTGGAATACAAAAAGTTTCTTATTGCACAATGCTTATCCTGATGAAAGTAGGGAAAATGTCAGTGACATCAGTGAGGTATGAGAATGTGTATAAGAGAAAGAGAGACGGGCAGGGGAAATTCCTCCCCATCAGAAGTGTCATAAGTGACATGTTAAGGAAATTCCATTAAGAGTTTGGGAGACAGAGATTATAAAGAAGGGAAAGGGACCTGTATGTGCACGAATGTTTGTGGCAGCCCTTTTTGTAGTGGCTAAAAACTGGAAACTGAATGGATGTCCATCAGTTGGAGAATGGCTGAATAAATTGTGGTATACAAATATTATGGAATATTATTGTTCTGTAAGAAATGACCAACAGGATGATTTCAGAAAGGCCTGGAGAGACTTACACGAACTGATGCTGAGTGAAATGAGCAGGACCAGGAGATCATTATATACTTCAACAACAATACTATATGATGACCAGTTCTGATGGACCAGGCCATCCTCAGTAACGAGATCAACCAAATCATTTCCAATGGAACAGTAATGAACTGAACTAGCTACGCCCAGAGAAAGAACTCTGGGAGATGACTAAAAACCATTACATTGAATTCTCAATCCCTATATTTATGCACACATGCATTTTTGATTTCCTTCCCAAGCTAATTGTACAATATTTCAGAGTCTGATTCTTTTTGTACAGCAAAATAACGTTTTGGTCATATATACTTATTGTGTATCTAATTTATATTTTAATGTATTTAACATCTACTGGTCATCCTGTCATCTGGGGGAGGGGGTGGGGGGGGTAAGAGGTAAAAAATTGGAACAAGAGGTTTGGCAATTGTTAATGCTGTAAAGTTACCCATGCATATATCCTGTAAATAAAAGGCTATTAAATTTTAAAAAAAAAAAGAGTTTGGGAGAAATTGACAAGGACTTTATATTCTTGCATCAACAGAATCTGAACATTCATCACAGAGGAAAGAATAAAGAAAAAAAAAAGATTTGGTAAATTTCCTAAAAGTAAGAAATATTCCAACCAGATGAAAGCAAGGAAAGTATCTTAGAGATATATTACTCCCAATATGTCCATACAGTGTAGTATGAAACTGCTTCCAGCCATGTCAAGCATTCTCTATTCTTACACTAAGGGGCTGATATGACACTGGGCAGGGGGCATCATGGACAGAACATCTGCTGTCTTTGTTTTACACTTGGCTTGACTTATTAATGGAATGGATTCATTCACTTCAAAACTGAATTATTGAAAAAGAAGAGCAACTCCATGGGGAAAGGAGAGTTTCTTTCATTCCTTGAAATGTAATATTTTGTCAGCTGGGATGGGAGAATGAGCTAATGCATAAGAGACATTTATAAATTATTTCTGCAAAAGAAATGATTTCAATATCACATAAGACCCTAGAATAATGGAGATTAGAAATCAAAAGAATGAGTAAAAAGCCAGCTTGATAGCTATCATACAAGAGAGTGTCCACATCTGCAAACACTTTGATGTGCTAGAAGGAATCACATATTTTCTAACTTGCTGCATATAGGAACTCTGCTTGGGAAATGCATTTCGCAGGTGATGCTTTTCTATTTCATTTTCTTTTAATTTCTGGATGAATGATAAGATTGGTTTTTTCGAAAGTTTTTTTTTTCTTTTTCTTTTTTTTTTTGAGAAATTCCCTTCCTTGGATATAAAAATCTCTCACTTTCTTTTTTCTTTTGCCATTTTAATTTTCATGAAAACATCTGACTCATCTACCTCTCATGTATATTTCACTTTTAACTTCCTTTCTGTCTAGTATTAAATTTGTGAGCAACTGAATAAAGCCTCAGTTGAGTTGAGATTTAACTGAGTAACTTCCATGCCAGGTGTAATTGGAGAATTTTCCTAAACCACTTCATTACATTCTACAGACACTGTGTCAAAGCTCTGAAGTTTATGCCAAGGCAGCTCCCTGCTAAAGGCCAAAGAACGTCCAACAACAAAAAGAATTGATAGTTGCCTTAGTTCATTTCCTGTCAGAGAGCTGTTACTATTACTGTTAATTTTAAAGCAAAATCAGCCTAACTGCCTGCATAAATTGGTAAACATTGTTTAATAAATGTTACAAAAGGTAATTCATTTCTCAAAATCTAGATTCCAAGAGAAGTTGCTTTCCTAAGGACATCATTGGATTAGGTTCAAGGAACTATTTTTAAATTACCACCTAGCAGAAAAAAATCATTAGAATCATAATCCTATAAATTTATTGGCAATCCATCTTCAGTAATGAGATGAACCAAATCAGTTCCAATAGAGAAGTAATGAACTGAACCAGCTACACCCAGTGAAAGAACTCTGGGAGAAGACTATGAACCATTACATAGAAGTCCCAATCCCTCTATTTTTGTCTGTCGGCATTTTTGATTTCCTTCACAGGCTAATAGTACACTATTTCAAAGTCCAATTCTTTTTGTACAGCAAAATAACTGTCTGGACATGTATACTTTAACATACTTAACATACCTTGGTCAACCTGCCATGGGGGGGAGGGGATGGGAGAAGGAGGGGAAAAATTGGAACAAAAGGTTTGGCAATTGTCAATGCTGTAAAATTACCCATGCATAACTTGTAAACAAAAAGCTATAATGAAAAAAAATTATTGGCAATCAAATAAAATTCATTCAATTGAAAGCAGTCCTAGATATTGTAAGAAAGAAAATCATGTAAACACTTAGCAATATGACAATGTAGACTGATTGCATTCAGAAAACAGAACAGTTATTTTGATGCAAAACATGTTGCCTTAATGCCCAATATTTAGAGGCTTTTCCATTAAGGGATGATGTACTCATAGAAAGTCAAACATCAAAGTCTCCTTAGAGAACACATGGGACTTTCAGTGAAATCTTATGATTTAGTTCAGGACAAACTCCATTCCATAAAACTAGATTAAACGAGGGGGATGACGTGTCTTCCGGAATCTCAATTTCCCCAAGAGTCATTTCTACTAGTAGAAAAGAGTCTACTGTCAAACTTTGACCTTGGCCATGAGTATGAGTGGAGAAAGAAGAGGAGCCTAGGGGCTCAGGACTGAGGCAAAACTGGTCTCCTGGACCCTCTCAGGAAGGTCTCTGCTCACAGAAGTCACAGGAGACTCTTCTCTTTCCTCACGTCCCATTTTTCTGGGCAAACTGCCTGGGATTTCTCTTCCTGGCAGAAGCTCTGGGGGAAGAAGCGCCCCCTTTTCCTTCAGATAACTGTCTCCTAGAAATGCAGGGCTGTGCTTGACTTCCCCAGGTAGGTAGGAGCCGGGAGAGCAGAGAGGTCAGAAGGCCGAGCTGTGCTCTCCCTGACTTCCCCTCAAAGAACTAGAGTGGTCTTGGGGGCCCCCTCCATGCCATCCTGCTTCTCTCAGCTCTCAGCTCCCCCCAGAGGTCCTGCTCTCCTGACTGGGGAGACTTCTCAATGGCACCAAACCTATAACCATGTCCTGATGCTATGTTTGGTCATTTTGATGCCTCCTCTTCCCAATCTGTTTCCTCTTTGAACTCTGGGAAACACAATCACACCACTTGCACTCATACCCCAACATATGTCACTAAGGCTTTCATCTAGGAAATGGGCTTTTTTTTCCCCCCACTGAGGCAACTGGGGTTAAGTGATTTGTCCAGGGTCACACAGCCAGGAAGTATTAAGTGTAAGGGCAAAATTTGAACTCGGGTCCTCCTGACTTCACGGTTGGTGCTCTATTCACTGTGCCACCTACCTGCACCTAGAAATGAGCTTTTTTAATGTGATTTTTAAAAAATAATTATACACACACACACACACACACACATATATTGACAGAGTCCATGCCTGGGTAATTTTTGACAATATTATCTCTTGCACTAATTTCTGTTCCAACTTTTCCCCTCCCTCCCTCCACCACCTCCCCCAGATGGCAAGCAGTCCTATACATGTTAAATATGTCACACAGTATATCTTAGATGCAATATATGTGTGCAGAACCAAACAGTTTTCTTGTTGCACAGGAAGAAATGGATTCAGAAGATAAAAATAACCCGGAGAAGAACCAAAATGCAAACAGTTTACATTCATTTCTCAGTGTTCTTTCTTTGGGTGTAGCTACTTCTGTCCATCATTAAT
Source organism: Sarcophilus harrisii (assembly GCF_902635505.1). Lineage (NCBI taxonomy): Eukaryota > Metazoa > Chordata > Mammalia > Dasyuromorphia > Dasyuridae > Sarcophilus > Sarcophilus harrisii. The sequence continues at coordinate 605,765,610 of NC_045428.1, forward strand.
CAACTGAAACTAAGTTAGATCTTCTCTTTGTTGAAGAAATGCACTTCCATCAGAATACATCCTCATACAGCATTATTGTTGACGTATATAATGATTTCCTGGTTCTGCTCATTTCACTTAGCATCAGTTCCCGTAAGTCTTAACAATCCTCTCTGTATTTATCCTGCTGGTTGTTTCTTACAGAACAATAATATTCCATAACATTCATATACTACAATTTACACAACCATCCTCCAATTGATGGACATCCATTCATTTTCCAGTTTCTAGCCACCACAAAAAGGGCTGCCACAAACATTTTGGCACATATAGGTCTCTTTCCCTTCTTTAGTATCTCTTTGGGGTATAAACCCAGTAGTAGCACTGCTGGGTCAAAGGGTATGCACAGTTTGATAACTTTTAGAGCATAGTTCCAAATTGCTCTCCAGAATGGTTGGATTCGTTCACAACTCCACCAACAATGCATCGGTGTCCCAGTTTTGCCGCATCCCCTCCAACATTTGTCATTATTTTTTCCTGTCACCTTAGCCAATCTGACAGGTGTGTAGTGGTATCTCAGAGTTGTCTTAATTTGCATTTCTCTGATTAATAATGACTTGGAGCATCTTTTCATATGGCTAGAAATAGTTTCAATTTCATCATCTGAAAATTGTTCTGTTCATGTCCTTTGACCATTTATCAATTGGAGAATGGCTTGATTTCTTATAGAGTCAATTCTCTATATTTTGGAAATGAGGCCTTCATCAGAACCTTTAATTGTGAAAATGTTTTCCTAGTTTGTTGCTTCCCTTCTAATCTTGTTTGCATTAATTTTGTTTGTACAAAGGCTTTTTAATTTGATGTAATCAAAATTTTCTATTTTGTGATCAATAATGATCTCTAGTTCATCTGTGATCACAAATTTCTTCCTCCTCCACAAGTCTGAGAGATAAACTATCCTATGTTACTCTAATTTATTTATAATATCTTTCTTTATGCCTAAATCATGGATCCATTTTGATCTTATCTTGGTATATGGTGTTAGGTTTGGATGGATGCTTAATTTCTGCCATCCTAATTTCCAGTTTTCCCAGCAGGTTTTGTCAAATAATGAATTCTTATCCCCCAAGTTGGGATCTTTGGGTTTGTCAAACACTACATTGCTATAGTTGACTATTTTGTCCTGTGAACCTAAACCTATTCCACTGATGAACTAATCTATTTCTTAGCCAATACCAAATGGTTTTGGTGACCGCTGCTTTATAATATAGTTTTAGATCAGGTACAGTGAGGCTACCTTCATTTGATTTTTTTTTCATTAATTCCCTTGAGATTCTAGACCTTTTGCTCTTCTATATGAATTTTGTTGTTATTTTTTCTAGATTAAATGTGAATTTTTAAGCAAGCTTGATTCTCCACGGGCTGCACTAAATATCAATACACTGCAAAGTCCCCTTCATTATGTTCCTTCTGCCAATCGTCCTCAAGCAGCTATGACTGTCCTTGAACTTGTGTGTGGAGCTATGGGAAAAACCCCTATAACAGACCTTTCTAACTAAATGCACAGACCCACATCTTTTGTTCTTTTCTGAAGAATGTCCCTTTTCCTTAATCCCATGTGGGGTCAAGGTCACAGGACCTTCACCTGAATCCCTGGAAATCTAGTATCACTTTGGCCAAGACTTTTCATCCCTGCCTGCCTCATTTTCCCCAAGTGTAACAGGGGCCCCCTCCTGCACAACTGCTCCACAACTGCTGAGAGATGTCCCAAGACCACCAGGAGGGAAAAAGGTCAAAGGGCAACGCTGGATGGGAGGCCCACACACTGAGCAGCCCCTCCCCCTTCCAGTCCTGCCGGGGAACCTCCTCCACCAGTCCTATTGTCCTCCAGGCAAAAGGAAGGACTGGGCACGGTTCACACTAAGAGCTGCCTGTAGGGGGCGCTCCTGTATATAAGGCCCTGTATTTAGTGCTTTACAGAAGGGATATCATTGGGAGGGAGAGGGGGAGGGGCTACTCTCACCCCCCTTTTTACACTAGAAGAAACGGAGGTAAAAGCGGATCAAGTTTCAGGCTCCTCGCCCCCTCCAAGTGTACCAAGGGCCAAAGGCGACCGGGGCTCAGTTGGGCTGAGAAACACTCAGCAGCCCCCCCAGATTACAGAAATGAACCCCAGACCCTCCCCCATCTCAGTCCACGCAGATGCAATCACGCAGAGTCAGACCGCCCCTCTCCCCTCCCCCCGCCACCGTGCAGCCACCCACCCACGCGCACGCAGGCACCCCTCCCCCACGCGCGCGCACGCAGTTCAGTACCCGCCCCCACTCACAGCTACTGCACTTTTGCACTTCTCCACGGGCACCGCTCTCTCTCGCACGCGCGCCCCCCACTCGGAGCCCGCTCACGCGCAACAGCTTTGCAAACTCGGCCACGAGACCCGCCCGGAACTGGCGCCGAAGGGGAGGAGCCTTAAGGAGGACAAGGGAAGTCCCCGGCGGCGCCTGCGCACAAACGCCCTCCTGCCCTCCCCTACCTTCTTCCCCTTCCCCACTCTTCCGGCACCAGAGGCAGAATAGAAATAAACCCAGCACTCGGGAAGCAGGTCCTGCCCCCATCCCCTCACTCCCCTTTACCCCCCTGCCCCCACGGGGGCTCCCAGCATGCCCTGGGGCTCAGCACCCCAGGGGCAGAGGCGGGAGTGACGTCACTAGGAGGCTTTTTTTTTTTTTGACACAGTGAAGACTTTATCCCGATTCCTTTTATTCTTGGCTCTGTCCCCCTCCCCCTTTCTTTCCAGTAAGTTCGGATGTCCTGGGGATGAGCTGGGAATGAAATGCTGGGTTCCATACAAGAAAGAGACCCACATGTGATCGTAAATTCCTGATGGAAAAGTGCAGGGGGAAGTTTTGTGTTAGATCATTTGCATAATTACAAAGCAGGACTCGGTCCCCCCTTCCCCTGGGCGGGGCCGCTGGCCACCGGACCTGTGCCCTTCCCCCATCCCCCCCTAAAGTGAGGGGGGACAGGGAGAGGACCGCGCTCATGCTCGGCCCTTTCTGGGCCCGCTGTGGGTTAGAAGCAATTTCTGTACCTTTGGACATTTCCCCCCGGGACAGCTGCGCATTCCTCCGCCTATCGGGGGGAAGTGAGCCTCCCACCAAGTTGCCCACCTGAAACACGGGGCTCTGCTCCCCCCCTTAAAACCTTCGTCAGCCCCATTGAGAAGGTAGTAAAAAACCAAGTATTTGTTTTTACTTTTCAAGTCCCCGCTGCTGCTTTTAAGAGCAAAGTCCTTTCCTTAATGCTGAAGATGAGGAGCCCCTGGGAGCAGCTGGGGAAGATTTCTGGCTAACTGCAAATTTTCCGCAAATGCTTATTTCAAAGCCCATGCAGTAAATCCCAGTCCTCGGCGTGTCCGGTCGAGTTGTGGAACCAGTGGGATCTGTAGCTTTCTTCAAATGCCCAAAGCAGGCTTGTCCTTGTACCCTCTGCCCAGTGCTGAGGGAGGGCCAGCCCCTGTCTCCAAGTTCATCTGCCATGAAAAGAAAGCCTTTCCTGAGACCGCCCAGCTGAGACCTTCTCCTAGCCCGGGAGCCCCTGACACGGGATTGGGCGATTTGAGAACATTTCTTTGAGACTATAACTAATATTACTATTGTACTATAAAAAAGCAGGGGGAAGCGAAAGAACTCTGGGAGATGACTAAGAACCATTACATTGAATTCCCAATCCCCATATTTTTGCCCACCTGCATTTCGGATTTGCTTCACAGGCTAATGGTACAATATTTCAGAGTCTGATTCTTTTTGTACAGCAAAATAACGGTTTGGTCATGTGTACTTATTGTGTATCTAATTTATATTTTAATGTATTTAACATCTACTGGTCATCTTGCCATCTCGGGGAGGGGATGGGGGAAAGAGGGGAAAAATTGGAACAAGAGGTTTGGCAATTGTTAATGCTGTAAAGTTACCCATACATATAACCTGTAAATAAAAGGCTGTTAAATAAAAAAAAAGAAAAAAATACTAAGTAAATGGAATGAATATTAGCAGTATCATCCTACTAAAATGATGAGTGTTTCTCCTCCTAAATTCAGCCATCATTTTTCTGAAAGAAAAATCTTCACATTGCAATGAAAGAGATCATTATATATGATCAGAAATTACATGTTTTAATATAGTATGTTAAATTTACTATATTCTCAAAACAATAAAAAATCACATATAAAAATCCATTTTGTCATGATAAAAAAAAAAAGAGAGCAAGGGGAGATGGACATAAATAATAATAATAATAACACATAAAAAAAAAAACCCCTGGAGGAACACAAACTGATGCAAAGCAAAGTGAGCTGAAACAAGAGAATATTGCAGAACAATTTTGTATGATGATGTTAGGATTGAGCTTTTTTCAGCAATATAGTGATTCAAGACAAGTCCAAGATACTCTATTGAAAATACAATCCACACCCAGAGGAAGAACTGATTATGTCTGAATGCAGATAAAAAAAGAGCATTTTAATTTAATTTTTTGTGTTTTCTCGATTTTTTTCAGTTTCTTGCTTAACATGACTAATATGGAAATAAGGTGTACATGATTGCACATCTACAACCTATATCAAAATGCTTCCTGACTTAAGGAGGTGGAAGGGAGCAAATGTAGAACTCAAAACTTTATTTTAAAAAATGAATGTTAGCTCTGACTTTGGGGAAGGTATCGCAGTGGGAGGATGGGGAAGTCCCCCAGTCAGTGGAAAAGGGGAACGAAGACACCAGGCTCAGGCTGAGGAGAAGACTAAGAAGAGAAAAAATAACTAACTGTGCCAAGAAGGGCCACGGCTATGTGCAGCCCATCTGCTGCACCCACTGTGCCTGCTGCATTCCCAAGGATAAGGCCATCAAGAAATCGGTGGCCAACAGGAACATCTCTGAGGCCAGCGTTTTCCACTCCTATGTGCTGCCCAAACTGTTCCTGCAACTAGATTATTGAGTGAGCTGCATGGCAAGATAGTGAGGAATCGGTCCCTGGAGGCATGAAAGGATCGAACAACCCCACCCACTTCACACTTGCTGGTGCTGTCCCCAGATCCCCTCCAAAGCCCATGTAAAGAGCTATCTGCCCATCAATATTTGTGAACAAATCAAAATAAAATAAAATGGCTGGCCTACCCTAAATAAACAAACAAACAAATAAAAAATGAATGTTAAAATTGGCTTTTTAAAATTTTAATATTTTAATTATATTAATTACGTTATTTTTATAATTTATATATAATATTTTATTATTATATATTATATTAATTATATTTTTATAAACTCTATTTTTATACAATACATAATTATGTTCATTATTATATTTTATATATAACATATTATTATATATTTATAATTAATAATTAAATTAATTTTATTTATTTTATTATATTAAAAAAAGCTTTTTAATCATCAAAACATATGCATGGATAATTTTTCAACATTGACCTCTGCAATACTTTGTGTTCCAAATTTCCCCTCCTTCCTTCCAGCCCCTCCCCTACATGGCCAGTAATCCAATATGTGTTAAATATGTTAAAATACATTGTAAATCCAATATATTCACACAAATCTATACAATTATCTTGCTGCACAAGACAATTCAGATCAAAAAGGAAAACAAAATTGGAAAGAAAACAATAATAGCAAAGAAATCAACTTTTCAGCAAAATAGTACACTATGACCAAGTGGGATTTATACCAGGAATTCAGGCCTGGTTCAATATAAAGAAAATTATTGCCACAATTGACCATCAATATCAGAATCATATGATAATCTCAATAGATGCAGAAAAAAACTTGAAGAAGTACATCACCCATTCCTATTAAAGACACCATAGAGCATAGGAATAAATGGAGTTTTCCTTAAAGTGATAAGCAGCATCTATCTAAAACCATCATCATGCATTGTTTGTAATAGGGAGAAACTAGACACATTCCCATTACGGTCAAGGGTGAAGCACGAATACCCATTATCATTACTGTTATTCAATATTGTATTAGAAATGTTGGCTCTAGTAATGACAAGAAAAAAGAAATTAAAGACATTGGAGTAAGCAAAGAGGAGATAAAAGTATCGCTTTTTAAAGATAAGATATATGCAGACAATTCTGGACAATCGTCCAAAAACCTGCTTGAAACCATTAACAGCTTAAGTAAAGTTGTATGATATAAACTAAACCCCAAGACAGCATCAGAATTTCTACACATTACTGGCAAAGTCCAGAAGTAAGAAAGAGAAATAGAAAATGTCTTGAGACAAAATATTTGAACATCTACCTGCTAAGACAAAGCTAGGAACTATATGAATGCAGTCACAAAAGCACTTTTCACATGGATAAAACCAGATCTTAAAAAAATGGAAAAATATCATCTGAGGGTGTGCTGAGCTAATGTAAAAAAAATGACAATTCTATCTACAATAGTAAATTATTTTACTTGTTTGGTGACATACCAATCAAATTCCCCCAACATTAATTTATAAATCTAGAAAAAATAATAATCAAATACATCTAGAGAACAAAAGGTGAAGAAGATCAAGGAAATTAATGAAAAAAATATAAAAGACAACGACCTAGTAGTACCAGATCTAAAACACTACTATAAAATAGGTGTCATCAAAATTATATGGTTTTGATGTACTGGGTTGTGAATGCTGACTCAGCATTTACTATTGCCAGTCTCTCCTAATTCCCAGGCTCTCAGAGAAATCTCTGGTCACTGTCTTTTGCAGTGTTTAAATCAATTTTACCAAGCTTACCTCTTTCTGAATTCTTCAGAGATCTCTGGCCACTGTTTCATGAGAACAATAGTTGGAACACGATAGAGCACTGAAAAGCAGTTGTATGCAAGCTCAGGATCTTTATTCATGTGTCTACATCCTACCCTCTGATCTCCTGCACACTCTTAGTTCCTATATTTCCAGCAGAGCTCCAGGTGAAAAGGAAAGACTTCCTCCTCTTTAGATGGGATCTATGAGGTCACTTGCACAGCCAATTAGAGAAGGAGATGCCTCCCTTTCCCAGCAGTTTTTGTCAAAGAGTGAATTCTTATCCCAAAAGATGGGGCCTTTTGTGTGAAGTCTGGACTAGCTCCCTGGAAGCCTCAGAATCAGCCAGAGTCAGGATGAGCAAAAGTCCTTGCTATTTAGGGGAAGAAGTGAAGGAGATCAACAAAACTGACAAATTTTCCAAGGATCCTGCCTTGATTCTAGAGTTCAGAATCTCCACCAATCTCCACACTTTTCTCCTCCTCCTCCTGAGGCCAAGTAAAATTCTTTTGCCTCTCTCACTCCACTCCCTAATTCTTCCCTGTAATTCTATTAACCCCAAGCATTGAGCTGCCATTAACTGTGAGAAGAGAAATTTCAAACATGCTAATAGAGTTATTGTCCAATAGATAATTAGCCATAAGTGCTCAGTCATCTGATTCAAGTGCACCTATTCAGAGTTTCAGCCCTTTACACTTTTTAGTTTGTCAAATACGGAACTGTTATAGTCACTGGCTATTTTGTTCTGTGAACCAAACCTATTCCACTGATCAACTAGTCTATTTCTTAGTCAGTACCAAATAATTTTGATGACCCCTGCTTATAATATAGTTTTAGATCTGGTATATCTAGGCCACCTTTCATTTGCTTTTCTCTTCACTAATTCCTTTGAAATTCTTGATCATTTATTCTTCCAGATGAATTTTCCTCTTATTTTTTCTAGTTCTGTAAAATAGTTTCTTGGGAGTCTAATTGGTATAGCACTAAATAAATAGATTAGTTTAGGGAATATTGTCATTTTTCTTATATTTGCTTGACTTATAAGCAAATATAAGAAAGATGACAATATTCCCTAAACTAACTCTAAATGAGCACTTGATATTTTTCCAATTGCTTAGATCTGACTTTATTTGTAGTTTTGCTTATATGTTTCCTGACTTTCCCTTGGCAGATAAATTTCCAAATATTTTATATTATCAAGTTATTTTCAATGAATTTCTCTTTGTATCTCTTGCTGTTGGATTTTGTTAGTGAGGTATAAGAATGATGATGATTTATGTGGATTTATTTTGTATCCTGCAGCTTTGCTAAAGTTGTGAATTATTTCTAACAGCTTTTAATTGATTCTCTGGAGTTCTTTCAGTATACCATCATATCATCTGCAAAGAGTGATAATTTGGTTTCCACCACCTATCAATGGTGATAGTGGGCAACCTTGTTTCACCCCTTATCTTATTGGGAATGATTCTAGTTTATCCCTATTACATATGATGCTTGCTGATGGTGTTAAATTGATGATACTATTTTAAGGAAGAGTCCATTTATTCCTTTACTCTCTAGTGTTTTTAATAGGAATAGGTAATCATATGATTTTTGTTAATTTGGTTATTGATATAGTCAATTATGCCAGTAGTTTTCCTAACATTGAAACAGCCCTGCATTCCTGGTATAAATCCTACTTGGTCCTGGTATATTATCCTGGGGATGATTATCTGTAATCTCATTTCTAATATTTTATTTAAGATTTTTGCATCAATATTCATTAGGGAGATTGGTATATAATTTTGGGGATGGAAATGACTCTAAAAGGAGTGCACACAAATACGCATAAACCAGCACCCTTGCCTGCATTGATATATAAACACACACACACACACACACACACACATAAACACACACACACACACACACACACACACACCCCTTTATGTACTTCTGCATCTGCTTGGTTTCCTGCTAAAGCTTAGTGCTCAGCTGATAATTTAGAGCTTTTTAGAGCTTTCAAAGACACTCAGGGATTCTAACACAGGGATGGCTTTCTAACCCTGGGAACAGTCAACCAAAAGGTCAGTTGGACTGCCCAGTGCTGGGGGAAGGGCCACCTGTGTAAGTAACCTGGAGGGGCAGCTGGGACCCGGTTCTGAAGAGCTGCCTTCGTGCTTGAGAAAACTTACATTGAAATGGACTGGACAGTGGTTATTTGGCTAAAGGAAATTTAGTATTTTATGACATGGACCACTAAGGGTAGCAAGATTATTTGAAAACCATGATTAATGCTCCATGGGTTATATTTTTTTCTAAACCAGCTTCCTAAAGAAAAAGGGTGAATGAAGGATTACCAATTGCAAGTCACCAAGTAGTTTAAAAAAAAAAAAAACTGAGAAATGAATATCTAAACGGACTAAACCAATGCAGAAAGCAAGTGTCTGAAATTCATTTTCTTGAAGTCTCTTTAATATGCACACTGTTATTTGAACTGGTCTTAAATCAGGGAACAGGGAACTCCCCTCCAGTCCCCCAAGTATTGTTACCAATCCCATAATATTGCAGGGAACACTAAAGTTTTAGTAAGTACTGGACTTATAAGGGAGGGCTTTGGATTAAGTAACCATAAACTTTATCTATCTTCCTTGGACCTTGACATACCCAATTTCTTCAGTTTCCCAAGACCTTTCTTCCTCAGTATTCTGTTGTAATTGTTCAACTGGTCCTAGAGATCTTTGCCCCAGAATATAGGAAGAGTATGTGGGTAAAGGATATAGGACTCTCTTTTGGATGAAAACATACAGTTAAAGGGGAAAGGACACATTATAGCCTGAGGCTCCCATTTCTGAGAGGAGGTGAGTTCCTTGCCCAGTTACAGAGTATGAAGCATCAGAGTCAGAATAGGGCTTCAAATATTGCCTAATCAAGTGCTCTGTTCATTCAAGTAACAGCTCTCTTCAAAATGTCAATTTGACTCAAATGTCCTTATGTTTTAGCCAACTGACTTTATTATGAGACCAGGGTCCCAAGGAAAGATAATCATAAAAACATTCAGGATTTCCATAGTGATTTCATGTTTGCAAAGTGTTTCATAATTATTGTCCAATGTAATCCTCATCTCCACCCTGGGAAGCACATGCCCTTGTTCTCCCCATTCTACAGATGAGGAAACTTGGGCAGGATCAGGTTACATGATAGGCCAGGAAGGGCCAGAGAAGGAATTGGAACTCAGGCCTTGTGCTTCCAAACACAATATTTAATCCATGACGCCGCTGAGTGGTGGAAAGAAAGATTACAGAAATTCATGTCCGGCTAGCAAAACATTTATACAGGGATATTTTGTACCAGAAACCAGAAAGTGAACACCAAGTAATTGGAGAATGGCTGAAGAAATCATAGTCTATGAACTTCTGTAGAGGGCCAGGAGGTAAGACTCCATTCCAGGTTTTGAGTCTTACAGTAACTTGGCTCACCAAAACTCCCTTATTGAAATAACAGAGACTGCTTGTCAATATAATCAACTAATTATCTAAGGACTGAAGCAAAATGCAAGCACTCCTCTTTGGATTAAAAGCTAACCTTTGAATTTAGGACAGGAAAGAATGTCCACAAGGAGACTATAAGAAAAAGTCACATGAGATAATGACATAATAAACTTTACTCTGATGCGGATCTCACCTATTTACATCTCTGTCTAAGTAACCAAGATCTGGGATTTGAGGGGCTTAATCATTTATATCATAGCAGAATTTTGTTAGGCTGTAGAAATTTTAAAGGAGTGTACTGTGTATCACACCTATGAGCATTTGAGGTACATATATTTGTGTCTCTGATCAATAAACTTCCAAGAGTCCATAATCAGGACTTTTCCTCCTGGTCCTGTACGTCACATCCTTCATCTCACTACAGGAGCTAAACTCCAATGGTGGCGCCTGAACTAGGGACAGAACATGGACAGAGCTTCCATGGAAGGGTGCCCACTTAGACAGGTGTGTACAATTCAGGTAAGTTGGAAATTAAATAACCAAATTTTTTACAAAATTTACAGTTTCACAAAAACTGAGGATAAAGTCAGAAAAAAGGCGATCACCAACAGCACTTTATCACTGGAAATAATTTGGTATTAGAAATAGTTTATCACCAGTCTGACACAGAGGAGAGATATCAAATATAAAATATCAGATATCATATAAGAATATATAATAAGATAAAATTTATAAAATTGGTTATTGTCTAGCTTATATCAATGCAGTACATATTAAATTTGGATTAAGGCAAAATCAGTCAGATAGCAGGGCCTGAGAATAGTATCTGAAAGTATTAATTAATTAAAAGGAAAAGGACTGGGAGATCTTCCAGTTTTTGTATTCTCTATTTTGGTGTATTTCTCCAATCCTCAGACACAGTTCCCTTAAATCCTTAAAGTAAATTCTTTTATTAGTACCTTGGAAAAAAAAAGGAGGACAGAGTCTAAATGCTGGAAGAGGGGGAAGAATTAACACCTTCTTCCCTCCCCCAAGTTTCCTATTCGAATCTCTCTCACAGACACAGAACTGAAGAAAAGTCAGATTCTTACAACTAGGGAACTAGTTCAGGAAACACTTTAAAAGAGCTACAAGAAAGAGAAAGGGCTATTCCTTTTGAAATATAAATAATCTTTCTAGCTCCTAATCAAAGCAATCCAACTTAAATTAAAAGACCTTTGTCAGGATTCTTACAAGGTTCTAAGTCACTGGAATTGAGAGAGATAATAATTATCTAATTTAGCATGGTACTTAACAGTTCTCTAGTTCAGTAATGTACTTAGTACTTACTAGAGTTCCATGAGATTCACACCTTTAAGAGAGCACATATAAGCTAGGAGCCTCAACCAGGATGCACTTTGGGAGATTCACAAGCCAGGATTCCGTCCAGGAGATTCAGAAGTCAGAGAGTGTGATGACCACGTTTAGCACCCAGATTATATTAAAATCAGCCAGAGTCAGAATAAGGGAAAGTCCTTGAGCTTTCTTCTTTGCGGAGGTGAAGGGGAATGGTGATAGGAAGTGAGAGCAATCAAGACACAACTCTGGCCAGCAGTGCCTCTGCCTCTCTCACTCCACCCACCAAATCATCTCTCCATCACTTCCTATACAACACATCAAAACTTGCACAGAGTGGGTGGGGTCATTCTTTCTCCAAGCATATATTAATAGAGTATTGTCCAATTGCTATTTAGCCTTCCGTGCTTGGGACCTCAGTGCATCAATTCAAGCTTCAGCCCATTACAAGAGAGCACAAGTCCACACTCAGAAGCAGAGACAGATTCATTCCATGTTTCACTTTTGTGCTGGCTAGAGGCTAAAGCTGGCCAAAGCTGGCCGAAGCTGGCCAAAGCCACGGGAGCTCTTGGAAACAAGGAGAGAGATAGGCTTCTAAGAAAGCTAACCAGGCCCAAGGAAGGAGAAAAAAATTAAAAGGAAACAATAAAGGATTTGGACTTTAACTCCTGGCCGCATTTGAGGTGATTACTTTGAACTGAAACAAAGGCTGCCTCTAGAAGCCCTTCCGAGAAACCTGCTTCCAGAGAAAATTATATTTTAGAGAAGAACATCAGAGACCTTAGCCAGTTTTTTGTCAGTAAAGGGAGGCAATTTAATACTCCATTGAAACAACCTGCCTTTAAAAAATGCTAATGCTAATTTAAGGGGGCATTAGCTGTGGGAAAATCAAAATACCTTACTTCCACCTTTCAAGGTACTACTTAAAAACCAGAAAAACTTAACATGAATATATTTTCTTCCCACTAGAAACTCATTCGAGTCCACTTCCTTCTGATATGCTAAGTGTTATTTTAGGATGCAGTTTACAAGCATCGCCAAGTTAGTTATTTTGAATTTTAAAGAAAATATGTATTCTTTGCTATAACATTTTTCATCATAGTAATTTTTCTTAAATACATAGGGGGAGAAAAATAGCACAGTATTAGTAATACCTTACCAAAAAAAATGGGAAATGCACAAAAATAAAAATTTTAAAATACATATATAAAAAATAAAAAATATGAATAGTGAAGGGTTTTGGGAGCACAAGAACGGAGGTATTTTGGATGTAATCTATCATTAATTTTAGGCCAATTCTAAAATGGAAACTGGAGAGAATAATTTAGTTACTCTAAATGATTATCAGGAATTAGTGAGGGATATTAATTGAATAAAACTGTATTTGAAATCGGGAACACATGAATTGAGAAAATTATTTCAAATTTTGCAAAGATATCCTAATCCAAATTCTAAAAGTAATCTTAACAAAAAATCTGGGATCCATTGCAAGCAGTGGGAGGAGCAATAAATTTTTTTTACTTGGACAGTATGGTTGTATTTGGCTAACCAGTCTCAAAAGGGCTTTTCTGTTTGCTCTCAGATGGTGGTGATATTAATTCAAGGAGCTTTGATGATTGGCAATTTCTATTGAATAGGTACTAAGATCCAATTGATAATATTTTTTAGCTACTAATTTTACAATTCGTGATTAGGCATCAATGGATATTTCCATAACAGACTAACAAAAGTTAGCCTCTTTCTATATGTATTCCACCTATCTGGACTCTAGAATGTGCCTTAAATCCCCTGGGAAAATGGGTTTGAAAGGCAAGGCTTAAAAAAATCCCTAAACTTAAAATGACCCAGCAATACCAAAACAACTTTTTTGGTTCCCTAAAAAAGATGCTTTTGTCTTTTTCTGTAAAAACACTCCTTAGTATAAAAGTAGCAATGAAAACTTCATTCAAGATCTGTTTCCCTACCCTTGTCTTTGAACACTATTATTAAATGTTTTTTAATACTTTGCTTGAAAATTCACAGTAGGAGTTATATGCAATTATTACACACTGTATGCCACTCAAGATCTTCTTAATATTTTGCAGATAGCAAATTTTCTGTTTTTTTGAAACAGCCCAAGTCCCAATTATTTTGCTGGTTAAAAGATTTCTCAACAGTAATTTTTTTTTTTTCTATACGAGTGTGTAAAAGAATGGTTGATGCTTGTGCAAGTGATAATAATGATGCATTTTTTTCCCCCAAGTTTAAAGCATTATACAAAGTTGGGACAATTCTCTTCCATGTCATTTTTGTTTGTGTCTGTTTATTTTGCGCAGAATGTCCATGTCCTGTGTGTTTGTAAGCTAGATTTTGGAGTCATAGGCAATCAGCAAGAAAAAATCTCTGTGCTATAGTTTATATACTGAAAACTTTCCTGAAAAGGGGCCTAATCTTTTTTTCTGTGAATTTAAAACCTCTGGCCAAAGGTTAAAAAAATGCACAGAAAAAGGAATTAGAAAATGAAATTAAAATATTATCTTACAGATTCTCGAAAGTTTCATATGGAATTTGGAAATTAGTCAAAAACAGCAATTAGGGAAATAGCCGTTTTTACTAACTTTTCTTTGAATTTTATCTTGTCTGGAGTTATCTCCAGCTCCAGGTGGGAGTAAGACTCTTAAGGAATTACTGATGGGATTGTTGTCATCCTTATCATTATTTCCTAACTTCTCTCATATGTTAAAGTATTGTAGAAAAAGCCTTAATAGAGGTCGATTCAAAAACCTTGCAAAAATTTCCTTCCCAACGAAGCTTGGAAAAATGCAGATGGGGTGGGGGTCAAATGTCCCCATTCTCAGAATCCTGTTTCCAGCAACCCTAGCTTCATCAGCTTCCTTCCAGCAATTGCTTGAGAAGAATCTGGTTGCTGCTAGTGGCATTCAGTATGGCAGAGTGATGGAGTGTGTAAGACACTCAACATCTTTTCTTTTTTTGTAAATTCACCAATTTTTGTTTCAACTACAGAAATGGACTAGCTCTGTAATCTGTGGCAAATTAAACTACATCTGACCAGTTTTCTGATTTGTAAAGACAACTAATATTGATTGTTGCTTAACAAAAAACAAATGACATATGAATATTCAATTGCTTCATAGTTTGATAATTCCATGGGTTTTTAGATGTGACCAATATGCAATGCTAATGTTGAGAGAGATATATTTTGAAGTGTGTAACATTAAGCAAATTCAACTGGGCCTCACTAGACCTAGGAAAATAGTATATGGAATCTCTTTCTCTTTCCTTTTTCCTTCCCTGACATGAAGAAGGGATGAGGGAGAGAAAGAAAATATAATTTGAGATATGATAAGTGGTTTAAAGGAACTTTAATCAAAGCCCATTATAGGAATATATAAATTGTAATCTATTTGCATTAAATTTAGGAAAACAGAAAAGCAGTTCATAGCCAACTTAAAAACTGTCAAAAACATCAGCCTGCTTTTGAGTTATCTAAAATCAGACTTCACAGGGTCCAGACAAAAAAATTATATCTTAACTTTCCTGGCTCAACAAGGAAAAATAATTTGTGTAAAATTGGAAAATATTCAAAATGGACATTCAGTTTATCCAGAATATTTAATTGATGTTAAGGAAATTTAGTGAATTAAAGTCATATAAACCTTAAGAATGTTTGAGTTCAACAAAAATATATATACACACATATGTATGTGTGTACTGGTGTATATCTACATATACATACATACATACATTGCCTTGCCTTTTCTCTAAAAAAAAAAAAAAAAAAAGGAAAATTATTTAAGGCAATGAAAATCATCTCTGAGAGCTTCTCGGCTCAACAGTTTGGAGACAGAATAGATGTGGCAACTATTAAGAAGGTGAACACTCTATTCATGCCATTTCAAATTATTTTGTAAATGTAAATTAAGGAATTAGATGTTTTTCATTGCTGCTAGAAAATTAATAGAAAAATTACAACAAAAATTATGTGGTTATTGTCAGGAAAAATTAAAAAGATGTTTTGTTAACTAAGTAATTTGGAGCTATTGTCATCATATTAAACCTGAATCTGATAATTACTGCATGCAGCATAGTCCATCAAAACTCAATGAAGTGTGGGAGCTGGGCAACAAACAGCTCAGCTCCTTCCCTGGGACCACTGCACAACCTTTTAATTCTAAACTTGTCAGTTTTCTTAAACTTTCAGGATATATAAGGGCATCAGCCCTGAGAAAAGAGCTTGTTTAAGAGATATAGTAACATATATAATAAGGAAATTATATACAAAAATTCTGTAAGTTCATTTAATGAACAATCCTTTACACCAGGATGTGTAACATAAGAAACAAGTTAAACAATCTTTTATGTGTTTAAGTTTTGGTAAACTTTTGGTGAACTTTGGTAAAAGAGAGAATTTATCTAGCCTTAAGTTGCAGTTAGTAGAATTTGATATGGGAGATGAAACCTCTTGGGACAGCAACTGAAATATTATTTCTGAGTTTTGAATTTGATTGCCTAATCATTAAGAAAGAAACCTACCACTTAAGAGAAATTTCATAAGCTACTCAGAGAAATGTGACCCTGAATAAATAGGAGTCTGATACATTAAGAGTTGGGAGCTTTTGCTCAAAGTGAGATCTTTCCGACTCAGTTTCCCAATTCTGTTCTTTATTTCATACCTGATCATTCCCGAGTGTGCTAAAGTAATACTATTAGAATTGGATATCAATCTAAATTAAGGAAGTTTTGTCATGTGTGTGCTCTCAGACTGAAGCCCATCACAACTGATTGTTGTTGTGATGGTATTATCATACCTCCATATTTTCCTATTATGACAAATTCCTGAGAAAAGTAAATGGTCATCACAAATTCAAGTATATAATATCTTGTTTTCAATATGAAAATATATAGTCAATATATCCTAAATAGTTTGACGCATGAGTATTTGGCCTAGTCACCATTTGTTATAGATACATATAAATGTTTGGTGAAATAAATTCTTTATAGGTTTCCAAAATAATGTAAGAACAATTAGCAGGATTGTCCATAAGAATGAACTGTTATTTTATTGTTAATTTGAAAGTAAAACTGAAATATCTTTAAGATAGGTGTATACTATATGACCTGTGATACAAATATATTTCATTACTTGAAGACTGCTGCTCCATATACATTGGTCTTTGTACATCTTATAGAAGTCCTTGTGGACTTGTCTTTTTCTCTCAGATCATTCGAGCCTGTATTTGTTAGAATTGTTTTGTATTCTCGATTTTGGCGAGCTACAGCTGTATTGGCCAGCTTCAAGGAATTAAATCAACGTTTGGAAGATTCAGCTGAGACCCCAGCCCAACCCAGCTGTCCCCAGGGCTTACACTTGAATACTGTGATGTTCAGCAGGATTATTTCTCTGAAAACCTTTCGTCATTGAATATATTTATAAGGTTTCTCTCCAGTGTGGATTGTCTCGTATACAGCCAGATGGGAAGTCTTTGTGAAATCATTTCACATTTATGACTATCATAATACTTCTCCTTAGTGAGTATTCTCTGATGTTTACCAATCTTAGATTTGTAGCTGAATGCCTTTCCACATTAATTTGATTTATAAGTTTTCTCTCCAGTGTGGATTCTATGAGGTGCAAAGGACCTATGTGTGAAATCCTTTCCTCATTGATTACATTCAAAGTGTTTCTCTCCAGTGTGGGTTCTTTGATGTTCAACAAGATTTCACTTCTGTGCAAAAGTCTTTCCACATTGAATACTTTCAAAAGATTTTTTTCCAATGTGAGTTCTGTGGAGTCTAGCAAGACAGGCACAGAGTGTAAGAGGCTTTCCACATTGATTACATTCAAAAGGTTTCTCTCCCCCGTTGATTTTCTCATGTCTGCTAAGATCTCCCTTGCATCAAAGCTTTTCCACACTGATTACTCTCATAAGGCTTTTCTCTTGTGTGGATTCTTTCATGTTCTGCAAGATTGTAATTATATCTGAAGGCCTTTCCACATTGATTACATTTATAAGGCTTTTCTCCTGTGTGGATTCTCTGATGTACAGCAAGATTTGCACTCTTTATGAAACCCTTACCACATTGATTACATTTATGAGGCTTTTCTCCTGTGTGGATTCTCTGATGTTCTGTAAGCCTGTAATTATATATGAAAGCCTTTCCGCATTGATTACATTTAAAAGGTTTCTCTCCAGTGTGGATTTTCTGATGTCTGCTAAGATCTCCCTTGCATGTGAAAGACTTTCCACATTGATTACATTGATAAGGTTTTTCTGCAGTGTGGATTTCCTGGTGCAAAGCAAGACTGTCTCTCTTTACAAAAGCCTTTCCACATTGAATACATTTATAAGGCTTTTCTTGTGTGTGGATTCTGTGATGTTTTGCAAGCATGTAATTTCTTCTGAAAGCCTTTCCACATTGATTACATTCAAAAAGTTTCTCTCCCATGTGGATTTTTTGATGTTTGCTAAGATCTCCCTTGCATGTGAAAGGCTTTCCACATTGATTACACTTGTAAGGCTTTTCTCCTGTGTGGATTCTCTGATGTTCTGCAAGATTGTAATTATATCTGAATGCCTTTTCACATTGATTACATTTATAAGGCTTTTCTCCTGTGTGGATTCTCTGATGTACAGCAAGATTTGTACTCTTTATGAAAGCCTTTCCACATTCATTACATTTATAAGGCTTTTCTCCTGTATGGATTCTCTGATGTTCTGTAAGCCTGTAATTATATATGAAAGTCTTTCCACATTGATTACATTTAAAAGGTTTCTCTCCAGTGTGGATTTTCTGATGTCTGCTAAGATTTCCCTTGCATGTGAAAAACTTTCCACATTGATTACATTGATAAGGTCTTTCTCCAATGTGGATTTCCTGATGTAAAGCAAGACTGTCTCTCTTTATGAAAGCCTCTCCACATTGATTACATTTATAAGGTTTTTCTCCAGGGTGGATTCGCTGATGTAAAGCAAGACTGGCTCTTGTTATAAAAGCCTTTCCACATTGATTACATTTAAAAAGTTTCTCTCCAGTATGGATTCTTTGGTGTAAAGCAAGATTGGCACTGTGTGTAAAAGCCTTTCCACATTGATTACATTTATAAGGCTTTTCTCCTGTATGGAGTCTCTGATGTAAAGCAAGACCAGCTCTAGCCATGAAAGCCTTTCCACATTGATTACATTTATAAGGTTTCTCTCCAGTGTGAATTCTCTGATGTTCTGTAAGCACATAATTGAATCTGAAAGACTTTCCACATTGATTACATTTAAATGATTTTTCTCCAGTGTGGATTTTCTGATGTTTGCTAAGATCTCCCTTGCATGTGAAAGCCTTTCCACATTGATTACATTTATAAGGTTTCTCTCCAGTGTGCATTCTCTGATGCTTATTAAGAGTGGAATTAGATCCAAAAGTCTTTCCACAGTAATTACTTTCTAAAGAATTCTCGCCAATGTGGAATCCCTTAGGAACAGCTAGAAAAAATCGCTGTGTGAAAATGTTCCCACCTTCATTATATTTATAAAACTCTCCAGGATGAATCTTCTGAGATCTATCAAGGTCTGAGTTCCAACTATGGGCCTTCCCACACTCACCAAGTGAAGGTTTTTTCATTCCAGGGTCAATTCTAGATTGGTAAGGAAGAGATGAATGATAGGATGATATTGCTTGACATTCATTATATTCATCAGGTTGCTTTCTTCTCTGAACTGCCAGCTGATTAAGTAGCTTAGAGGTCTGACTCACGGCCTTCCCACCTTGACTACTCACACAAAACATTTCCCCATGATCATTTTTCTGATGTCTGGTAAGTTCTGAAATCTTACTGAAGGCCATTTCCCATTGATTATCTGGATTCATTAGTATTTCAGGAGAGTCCTCCTGAGAATGAAAAAGCTCTCCCTGTTCAAGAAAACATTTCTGATATTCACTATCCAGAAGCCAGTTATTGCCTGAATTCATTTTCTTATACTGATTTAGGAAAGAAGATTGACTGAATCTCTTTCTACTTTTCTTTAATTTACAGTCAGACTTCGAGTTATCTACTTGGATGTTAGAGGCATGGATTTCCTTCAAAGTGAAGGCACAGGGACAATACGTCATGAATCTTAGCAGATCACATTCTTCCACAAAAAGCCCCAGCTTTCTACTTCTCTCATTCCATTCCAAGTTGGACTCCACATCTAAAGAAAATGAACAATCAAACACAAAGGCACAAAAAGGGATACACAGATAATTAAAAGCAAAAGCAATGACAACTTAAGACTTCTAGGTAGCTCAAGCCCTTCTCATTACTAACATCAATAAAATAAAACATCACGGATATATTCTTGCAACAAAAACTGTATTTTAATAGACTTTTTCTGTATAAGAAGAAGAAAGTTATAGGATGTGAAAGTGACCTAGGAGATGGACACTGCAGAGTATTGATCCTTCAATAGAAGGGGCAGCCACAGGGAAAGGGAACAACCAGAATAAATATCAACAGATTAAGATGATTCTCCAAGAGAGAATAGTTTGTTTCTAACTTGGAGGTAACAGGGTTTGCAACATTTCAGCTGAAAAGGACTGAGCAGCTTTCAGAGATTTGTTGTACAGTAACCCATTCAGAAATCTGGGACAGAACACTTGGAAATATCCAAACTGGCTGATGCAAATGGTGGGGAAATTCACATGTTATGAAACAAAAACTCTGAACTCTACAGGGCCTGCAAGTAAGGTGCTTCAATCATTGAAGAATTCAGCATTTAACTCCACCAAAAGCTAAATGCAAACAAAATTTGGGAGAGATTCAGAATTCTGGGCTATATAAGAGGCCACATAAAATTCAGGTTGATGCTGACTACTTTAACAATGCCTGAAAGCTATTTATGGGCCAAACACTTAATAGGGTGAAGCTGAACTACTCAGTGGTGATGGAGCCACAATGATCAGTGATACCAACAGGATCCACAAGAAATGGGTTGAACACCTCTGTAGCACTCTCAGGAGATCATGGGTATTACCATCTCACACCTACCGTATCACCTCATGATGGGAAAAGATAATGAAGAATGTTGGAAGGGATAAGGGGAAAGTGGGATGCTAATATGATATAGGTGGAGTGGTGAACAGAACATTCTGAAAAGCAATTTGGCATTAGGCCCAAAGGGATATAAAACTCTGCATATCCTGTGATTCAGCAGTAACCCCACTGAGTCTAAATACCAAAGAAATTATAAATGAGGGAAAAGGACCTACAAGAGCAAAAATATTTGTAGAACTGCTTTTTGTGTGGTAAAGAATCGGAAAATAAATAGATGCCCATCAATTGAGGAATGGGTAAAGAAACAGAAATGGTCTCATGAAAACAACCCCTCTCAAAATAGATTAGGCAAGTCTGAAAATGAAAAAAGAACTTGAAAAACATCATTGGTGAAATGGAAAAGAAAATAACTCCCTAAAAAATAGAATGGTTGAAATGGGGGGAAAAAAATCCAATGAACAAAACAAGTCATTTAACAGATCAATTAGGCAAATTCAAAAAAGAGATAAAAAAGCTAAGTGAAGGAAGAAATTCACTAAAAAGTAGAACTGAACGAATGGAAGTGAATGACTCAATGAGACATCAAGAATCAGTCAAACAAAAATCATGCTTTTCCTGACAATGAACACTGATCATGTGAGTCATCTATGGCTTCAGCTGTTAAAATGGATATAAACGATTCAATTTTAAAAAGGTACAAGGTAAAGAAACTGGAAATTGAGTGGATGCCCATCAATTGGAGAATGGATGAATAAATTAAGGTATATGAATATTATGGAATATTATTTTTTGGTAAGAAATGACCAGCAGGATGATTTCAGAAAGGCCTGGAGAGATTTACATGAACTGATACTGAGTGAAATGAACAGGACCAGGAGATCATTATATACTTCAACAACAACACTATATGATGACCAATTCTGATGGACCTGGACACCTCCAACAATGAGATGAATCAAATCAGTTCCAATAGAGCAGTAATGAATTGAACCAGCTACACTCAGCGAAAGAACTCTGGGAGATGACTATGAACCACTACATAGAATTCCCAATCCCTATATTTTTGTCTGCCTGCATTTTTGATTTCCTTCACAGGCTAATGGTACACTATTTCAAAGTCTGATTCTTTTTGTACAGCAAAATAACTTTGGACATGTATACTTATATTGTATTTAATTTATACTTTAACATATTTAACATGTATTGGTCAACCTGCCATGGGGGGGAGGGGATGGGAAGGAGGGGAAAAATTGGAACAAAGGGTTTGGTAATTGGCAATGCTGTAAAATTACCCGTGCATATAACTTGTAAATAAAAAGGTATTTAAAAAAAAAGGTACAAGGCAAGAACAAAGTAGATGGAGAGTTGGAGCACCCAGAGGACCTAGCACCTAAGCCTGAGATGCACCAGAGTATGTATCCATTCTGTCCTGCTTCTGCTTTTTTGGCCTGACAACTAAAACCAAGAAAAAACAGGAAATGGTCCTTACCCAGGGACAGCAGATTCTGGACATTTTCCAGCATAACGTCCTTGTACAGCTCTTTCTGAGAAGAATCCAAGAGCCCCCACTCCTCCTCAGTGAAGTCCACTATCACATCCTTAAAGGCCACCAACTCCTAAACCATCAAAAGGCATAAGATTTTGAGCTGAGACTCCAGAATCTATCTAATCCAACATACATCAACCCAGAGGAAAAAAATCGAACCTGAATTGGGATTTGCCAAAAAAAAAAAAAAAAAAATCACATAACTTTTATGACTGTCACAGTCAACACCTTACGAATAGGCATAAAGGGCCCAATGGGATACTGAGAAAAGCCTTTTCTGTTTGAAATAAGAATCACGTTGGAATACTAAAAGCTTGTAAAAATTTCTTATAATGCTTGTACTAATGAAAGGAGGGAAAATGTTGTTGACATATCAATGAGGTACTAGATTGTATGTAAGAGAGAGAAGGGATGGAAAATTCCTCCCCATCAGAAGTGTCGTAAGTGACATCTTAAGGAAATTCTATGAAGAGTTTGGGAGAAGTTGACAAGTATTTTATATTCAAGAGGTCAACAGAACCTAAAAATTGGTCACTGAGAAAACAAGAAACAAACAAACAAAAAAATTGGTAAATTTCCTGAAAGTCTGAAATATACTTATCCAGATGAAAGAGAAGTACCCTAGAGATATATTACTCCTAATATTTCCACGATGGAGTAGTATGAGACTACTTAAAGCAAGTAAAGTAGCATTTTCTACTCTTACACAGAAAGGCTAAGATGACACTGGGCAGGATGGGTCATGATCAAAAACTTCAGATGTCTTTTATTTTATGATTGCCTTCAATTGTTTGTGGAATGGATTCAGTCATTTCAATACAGAATTATTGTATAAAAAAACTAACTCTGTGGGGAAAGGAGAATTTGCTCTGACTTAAAATGTCATATTTTATCAGTTAGGGGTGGAGATGGAGCAAATGCATAAGAATGAGATTCATAGATTTTTTCTGAAAAAGGTTTCAACATCACGTAAGAACACTAGAATATTGAGGATCAGGAATCAAGAGGAGTGACAAGGCAGACGATGGCTATCATGCAAAAGAGTGCCCACATCTGCAAATCCTTGGACATACTAGAAGGCACTATCTATTTTCAAACCTATTAAATATAGAAAATGTGCTTGAGAAATGTACTTGGCAGGTGATGCTTTTTCATTCTAAAATGGAACTGGAACTTTTTAAGTTCCAGCAGAAGACAGGATTGGTTTTTTCAGAAATTCTCTTTGATGGGAGCAATTCTCTTCCTTGAATATGAAAATCACTTTTTTTCTCGTTTCGATTTTCTTGAAAACATCCGACTCATCTACTTCTCCTATATATTTCACTTTCAGCTTCCTTTCTGTCTAGTATTATATTTGTAAGCAATTGAATAAAACCTCATTTGAGTTGAGACGTAACTAAGTAACTTCCATGTCAGGTCGAACTAGAGAATTTTCCTAAACCACTTCATTACACTGAGTCAAGCCTCTGAAGATTTTAAAGACCTGGCCTAGAAACATGGCAGTTACCTGTTAAAGGCCAAAGAACTTCCTACAAAAAAAAGAATTTATAGTGACCTTAGTTCATTTCCTAACAGAAAGCTATTAGTATTTCTCTTACTTTGAAAGCTAAATCAACCTAATTGCATGAATAAATTAGTAAACATTTTAGAGAAAGAGGAGGAGCCTGTAGCCTTAGGACTGAGGCAAAAAGGGGCCTTGGCTCTGAGAAAGGTCTTTGCTCACAGAAGTCACTAGAACCTTTTCTGGTTTTCATAGGGTCCATCTTTCCGAGCAAACTTTACCTAGGGCTTCTCTTCCTTGCAGAAGCCCTGAAGACAACAAGCACCACTTTGCCTTGACATAATTGTCTCCTAGAAATGCAGGGCTGTGTTTGCGCTCCCCAGGTAGGTCTAAGCCCAAAGGTCAGAGAGATCAGGGGGCCGACCTGTGCTCTCCCTGACTACCCCTCATAGAACCAGAAGTGGTCTTGGGGACCCCTTCATGCCATGACTCCTGCTTCCCTTAGCTCTCAGCCCACCCAGAGGCCCTCCTGCCTAGGGAGACTTCTCAATGGCACCCTACCCTCACCCTCCTCCCTGGTGCTGCTGTCTGGCCATCTTTAGGTCAGTCCCTCCCAATCTGCTTCCTCCTTGAACTCTGGGAAACACAATCACACCATGTACACTAATGTTCCCCAACACATACTATTGAGGCTTTTAGCCAGCAAATGGAGCTCTTCTGAATATTTAAGCAAACATAAGTAACTTCACTTAATTCTACACTGGCTGTGCTCAGTGTCAATACACTTATTATGTTCCTTCTACCAATCAGAATACTCATGCACTCACTTCCAGGGCCTATTCTGCCTATTATTATTCTGGCTAATAAAGGACTTGGCAAATGTTCAGTCGCTCCATATTTAAAAAGCTCCAATTGTCCTTGGCCTGGTCTATGGATTTATGGGAAAAAACTTCTGTAACAGACCTTTCTGACTCTAAATGCACAGACCCACATCTTTTGTTCTTTTCTGAAAAGGTCCCCTTTTTTTCTCTTTGCCCTAACTGGATGTTATCCTAACCTGAACTGGGTTGTGGGTCTGGCTACAAGATAAAACCTAGTCAAGTCAAAGGAGAGTCGTGCGGCTAAGGAGGAGAGACTGTGTCTGTGTCATCTGTTGAAGTAGGACACACACATGTCCCTATTTCCATGGCTCCCGGCTCATGGCAGACACCACAGAACCAGCCCCCAAAGCCAGGCCAGGCTTCTCACACCTTCTTCCCCTCCTCCTCCTGGACCCAGGGACACTGGGACCTGGCAGAACCTTGACCAGGACTCTCCATCCGATAACTCTGGCATTCAGGGATTTCTCTCACTCTCTCCTCCCTTGTCAGCTTCTGAAAAAAAAAGAGAATTTCCTGGTCCCCAAAGTGGTGGAGCCTTCCCTTGAAAGTTCCTCCTGTCTACACTGTAGAGCTTTGTGTGGACACACTTGATGAAATGGTTGTACCAAACTGCACTGTTAGCTCAGGGATGGCAGGGATCATTATTTCTTAACCTTCCTTAGCCTCCCCAGTAGGTTGGCAAAGTGCTTGGCACCTAGGAACCATTCTCAATGCTCAGGGATGGGTCCTGAGACCTGGCAAAGGAGAGGGATTCAGAGAGCCCTGGGAGCAGCCTTGGAGTCTGAGGGGGCAGGGAATGGGCAGCGCCTGGAGGGCGATTCGTGCCCTGCTGCCAGCCCTGCCAGGGCCCCCTCCCTCTGACAGGAGGAAGCTTCCTGGGCTCCCCCTGGGCTGAGACTGCTCAGCTCCGGGCAGGGACGGCACTCACCTGGCGCAAGGGGCTCTGGCTGCCAAGGGCCATCGGTCTGGTTCCGGGCTTGGGTCCTGTGCCTGCAGGGCTGGGGGAGGGAGAGGGAGCCCAGAGGGGGAGGCCGCGGTCTGAGGCTTCTCTGCCCAGGCTGGATGCGGACCTGCCCACAACGAGAGAGAGAGAGAGAGAGAGAGAGAGAGAGAGCGAGCTCTGAGGGCAGGGGCGGTGGGAGAGGCTGCTCCCCAGGAGGAGGCCGGGAGATCCCAGGGAGAAGGAGGCAGAGACTCACCTGTGGGGGCAGGGAGACCTCCCAGAACCCAGCACTGCACATTAAGGTTTCCCACACTCTGGGGGGAGGAACAGCCCAGGGAGCACGAGCCCTATGGGGGCGAGGTCACGGGGCCTTCCCCGGAATCCCCGGCAGTCTCCTGTGGCCTTGGCCAAGACTCTCCTCCCCGCCTGCCTCATTTTCCCAAGGGTAACAGGAGCCCCTCCCCCACAGACCTGAGAACTGCTGAGAGATGTCCCAAGAACACCAGGAGGGATAAGGGTCAAAGGGCGGAGCTGGATGAGAGGCCCAGACCCTGAGCAGCCCCTCCCCCTTCCAGTCCTGCCGGGGGAACCTCCTCCCCCGGTCCTACCCTCCTCCAGGCAAAGGGGAGGCCTGAGCAGTTCACGCTAAGAGCTGCCTGTAGGGGGCGCTGCTGTGTATAAAGCCCTGTATTTAGTGCTTTACAGAAGGGAAATCATTGGGAGGGAGAGGGGGAGGGGCAGCTCTCACCCCCTTTTTACACTAGCGGAAACTGAGGTAACCGCGGATCCAGTTTCAGGCTCCCCGCCCCCCCCCCCAAGTGTACAAGGGCCAAGGGCGCCCGGGGCTCAGTGGGGGAGGGGTCACTTGGGCTCCCCCAGAAACACTCGGAGGCCCCCAAGCTGCAGCGAAGCCCCAGCCCCGGCCCCTCCCCCATCTCCGCCTGCACAAGTGGAGTCACTTAGGGCTCAGGCGCCCCAGGTGCAGACACAGGCGCGCACGCAGTCCGGCCCCACTCACAGCTGCCGCACTTTGCACCACGTCTCCGCGGGGGCCGCTCTCTCCCGCACACGCGCAGCAGCTTTCGGAACTCTGCCACAGGAACCGCCCGGAGCTGGCGCCCAAGGGGAGGAGCTTAAGGAGGAAAAGGGAAGTCCCCGGCGGCGCCTGCGCACAGAGGCCCCGCCCCCTCCCTTCCCCCTCCCCACTCTCCCAGCACTTGAGGCCAAATAGAAATTAAGCCTGGACCCGGGAAGCCACGCGACACGAAGGCCACGCCCTGCTCGCCTCGAGGACGCGTCTGGTTTCCCAACCTGCTGCACGTAGAATCGTTTGGGCGAATGTCCTTGGCGTTCGATGCTCTCCCGTTTCCAGCACGTTCAGATATGATTCCTCCTTTCAGAAGCTCTATTGCTTTGAACTGATGTTCTTTCCTGCAGATAAAAGTTCCTGTTTTCATCATTGTGGTTCCTTAGCTCACGACCGGTGTCTTATGTCTAACTTCCCCATTCGCTTTTCTTCATTCCCACCTAGGTTGGATATTTCCTAACTTAAGAATTGTAACAGTCCTATTAAAGGGGAAGGGCCCAAAACGGCCTTTAAACCCCAAGGGGTTTCCGCCTCAGGAGAATGGTTATCCTGGTTCTGGAAAGATTCCTTATTTAATTCTTTGTTGTTTTTATCCAAGGTTCAAAAGGGAATGTGGCCCCAAAAGGACAAACCGCAGGTTAAAATGTACTTTCCTTTTAAATCCTCGTTCAACGCCCAGGGCCACATGATTCCTAAACAGGGTAACCTGCCCCTTGGTTATAAGGGCCTGGGGCAGTTTCAATTTCAATTTTTGGTTTTTAGGTTTTCCTGAATCAAGGTTTCTACCCGAATACTTCCCGATTTAAAGCTATTTTAAATTTTTTCTGACTGAATGATGATGTTTGTGGATGAAATATTCTTTTTCCGATATAAACTTCCTTGTTTTATTCCCTGTTATTTCAAATCTCATGGTTTTTATTTAAATCCTTGAAAGGTGTTTTCTCCTTTGATTTTCGAGGTTTTTTAATTTCCAAAGAATTAAAGACCATTTTGGTAAGGCAGGAATTTTAATTTCAAATATGGGTTTTTACCTTGGGAGGTTATTATCTTAGTAAAAACTTGTTCTTGAGAGATCTATTCTATATTAAGGTAAAAATTCTAAATTTCCTTTTAGGTTTTTAATTTTTGGACGAAAATTTATCTTTTCCTAATTATTGATTTCTTTTAACCTAAATTTTAAGCACATTGATTATTTTGGAATTAATTTAAGATTGTTTTCCCTTCCATGATTACCATATAACCTCAAAATAGGTGGTAAATCCCTCTTTCCTTTGATTTCTCCCACTTTCAATACATTTTTAAAAGGTGTAAATACCAACAGCACCCGGGGGTAGCAGATGGTTTGTCCATAATCCCCCCCAAGTCAACTCAGTGAACATTTGGGGAAAAGGGTCTTGGCCAATCCCAGGATCTTGGTAATTTAAAAGGCTTTTTTCCAAAAACCCTTTTAAGTAATTCATACCTGAAATGTTTAGTAAGCCTTTCCGGAATTAGCATTGCAAAATTTTTTAGACAAGACGCACATTATTCCCCAAAGTTTTCCCTTTCTTTCAGGTAAAAATTTGGAAAACCATAATATCTTGAATACCTTTCCCCAGGAGGGTCCCTTTTCCTAAACTCAGTTTCATCCCAGATTGTCTTCTTTCTTTGGAAGACTTAAAGAGGCTTTGGGAATGTTTTACTCCTTTCATGGGAATGCTACAAGACTTTTTAAGCATTTGGGGAGCTCTTAACCAGGTTAAGAAATATTGGGAAAGCTGTTACATTGTTTAGCATTTTGGTTATTGCCCTTTTGAAAACTGAACCTTGGGTAATTCTATGATAATTTGTTTTCTTCGTTCCCAAATTAATGGTACTGTGAGAGATTTCCTTGCTCGGGGACTTAAAAAATTCTTAGGAATCTACCTGCCTAGGCATTTGCTTTGGGGTTTTCCCCAAACTCCAGTGAAAATGGTTGATTAATCCTTACGGGCCAATTCCCATCTTCCTTTTATCCTTGAGAATCAAGGGCCGACTTCCTGAAAGGGGGTCTGGCAAGTTTTTGGTTCTAAGGGCCTGGTTGGGAATCCCTTGTTCATTATTTTGGTAGGGGTTGGGAAGCAATTCCCCTTTGCCAATTCTTTTAAATGGGCCCTGTGTTGTGAATCAGGGGGGGCCTGGATTTCCGAACGTCGGAGTGATTAATCCCCTGCTTTTTTAAAATTCCTGGTTTAATGTTTTGTTGAAGAACACATCTCATTCTTTCCCAAAGGCTTACCAAGGGTCTTCCTGGCCACCTTTTTTTTTTTAGTTTGGGAACTTGCAATTTCCAAAAGGGAATTCTAGTTCTCCAAAGATTTCTTGGGATTTTAGCCATTCACCTAGGGAAACCCTTCTTCCATTTTCTGTTCTTCTTACCGTTTGGGAATACTTGGCTTGTGGTTAAACTTGGAATTTTGGGCTTTTCACCCTTTTAGGATGGTCACAGTAGTCCAATTGCTACTTCCTTTTTGAAATTGTTCTCCAACCTTTTGGTTAACCAGGCTTCACCGTAAATCTCCCCAAAGTCAACCCCTTTTTAGCCCTTTTTAATCGTTTAGAATCAGGCACCCTTCCTAAATCAAGTTTAACCCTTGCAACCAAATTGCCCCAAACCTTTGGTACCCCAACCAAAACAACTTCCCAAACCCCATTCCAGGATCTTCTGAGGTGACCTAATTTCAGGGAGTGGCCCAGGCCGTCATTACTCCATGAGGCCTAATGTCCCTCCCCACCAGCAAGCAAGCCTTTAGGTTAAAAGAGATAGCATTTAAAGCTCCTCCCCTAGTTAAAATTTACCTGAATCCCCATATTCCTTTGACCTGGTTTTAATTCCAATGGCTGAAAGTTTAACCGAATCAATCTTTCTAAAAAGTACAAGAAATTAAACGGGAAACCTCTTTGGGAAATTATTAATAATTGGAATCTGTGGCAAGAATTGAAGGCCTTCGGGACCTTTCAAATCCCTAAAAAGGGGAAAACTTTATAATTTTTTGGAGAAAAGGAAGGGATTAGTTTTGATCCCGAAGGATTGGGAGAGGAATTTAAGTTTATGACCATTTCAGATAAATGGAAATTTTTGTCAGGTAAAAATTGAACCTTGGCAGAAACTGGAAATTTTAAAAGAATCTGAACTTTAAAGGGTTTAATGTAGAAATCCACCATCGGTTTATTCCTTAAGGAATTCCAAGCCTAATTAAAAAGATAAATGACCTTTTTTTGGAGAGGAGAGACCTTAAATTTGCTAAATGATAAAAGGAATTCAAGCCAAAATTATTAAACAAGGGAAATTGTTTCACCTGAACACCTGATTTAAACCTGTGAAGTCTGGAAAAATTTTAATCACTTTAAATTCTGAGAATCCACTTTGAGAAACCTAAATGGAAAGGATTGGTTCAAGGTGGAGAGTTGGTTTCTAACCAAAAACAGTTGGGGAACCTTGAGAATCAATGGGGAAGCCTTTATTAAAAATTAAAAGGCCTAAAACTTTTGGGGAGCCTAGAAGGGAAAATTTAAGCTTTTAGAAACTTTAATAGTTAAAATTAAAACTTTATGGAACTCAGTGGAAATTTTTTAAATGGGAAACCCAGAGAATCCAACTGATGAAAAACTTTAAAGAACACCTCCGGTACTCAATTCAAAAGAAAACCTTAATTAAAGAACTTAAAATATTTAAAAACACAAAATTCTCTAAAAGAAATTACCGGGAGAAACATAATATGTAAAATGGGAAATCAATCAAGCTTATTAAGAATATTTAATTACATAGATGATTGTGTACATTAATGAAAATTCCAGTAATAATTTACCAAGGCCTTGAACTTGTCAAATATTAAATAAGAAACCATACAGAAACCAAAACCCAAAGGGAAATTTTAAGGTTTTAAAAACAAGGTAATCTTATCGAAACCACCAGAGAAACCCAAAATGAATAATTAAACTTTTACATAAATCTTAAAGAGAATTAACGGAAGGGAACCTTAAAAAATTAAAGGATAGCAATTAATCTTTTAAAAAGAGAATTTAATAGGAAAACCTTTAATGATCTTAAAATTCAAAGAAGATTTTTACAGAAAAACCATATAAATTTTTTAAATATCCTGTGGAACTTCTTCAAAATTAAATTTTACTTTAAAACCAATAAAGCCTTTTAAAATTCAAGGGGTTCAAAGCTTTCAACAATCCTTTTCACAAGGAATTCCCATATGGAAAGTTTACAAAGAAAACTTTTACTCTAGAGATCAATGCGAAGCCTTTAAGGATTTAAAGTTCAATGGAATTGGAAAAACTCCGGCCTTATTGTAGGGTTAGAACGAAGATCATCTTTTTTAGAGTTCTAGGGAGGAAATTTAAAGTTACCTTAAAGGGCTCAAAGAGTCCCAAATACATGAACTGGAAAACCTGGCATGATAGGAAACCAAAAGAATCATAAAGCAATTGGAGACCCCTTTAAACTTCCTGTTTTCCAAGAAGCCTTTCTTACATAAGAAGTTTTGGAAAGGTTTCACAGAAAAACTTCGTTAAATTAGACCCAACTGAATCTTTGGAAATTTCTGGGCACTTTTACAATTGAGTGATGGATGGTTTCAGATTTCAATTGGAAATACTGCCAAAGCAGAATGTTTCCATTAAATCTTTTTGAAGATTACAACCGAAAATTAAAAAAATATTTTCCAAGAGGCCACATTTTTAAATGCCCGTTTATTGAAAATTTTGGCTTAGGAGGACCAAGTTTCCTGTCATGTCCATGCGGAAAATTCAAGTGAAATAAGTCCAAACCATGGAATTCTCTCGGAAACTAGTGAAATTTATTGGAGAAAATTTGGCCCTTATTCAAGGGCCATTCACTGATTACCAAGGATTGCTCCCAAAGTCCCGACCCATAAAAAAGGACCAAATTCCCTTTGAAGTTTTCCCCACTTTCAATTATCTG
Organism: Sarcophilus harrisii; assembly: GCF_902635505.1. Lineage (NCBI taxonomy): Eukaryota > Metazoa > Chordata > Mammalia > Dasyuromorphia > Dasyuridae > Sarcophilus > Sarcophilus harrisii. The sequence goes on from NC_045428.1 coordinate 605,797,132, forward strand.
CACCTGGAAACCTCTATTGGAGAAATTTAATTTGAATTTTGGAGTTTTCTGAGATGGATTAACCGGTTAATGTTGGGAAGACTCATTTCTACCAGTGGTAGTAACAATAATAGAATTCACTTAATTGGGGTGCAGGGCCTTTCAGTAGCTGTTTTTGGATAAAAGTTCCTATTAGGTTTCCCTTGGCCAAGGAGCGGAAAAGGCCCGGTGGAAGTTGGTTTAAGTCTTAGGTTTGGTTATGGAACTTGTTCCCCAAAAGAGAGGGCACTTTGGATAGGCCAATTTGTTAAACGCAAAAATTGCCCGGCCCCCTTTTCAAACAGGGTTTATGGAAACACCATATTGACCCGGATAATTTTTGATTGGCCAAAACTGGAATGAAAGGAAAATTTTTAAGGTTGGGGTTTGTGCCTGGGCAAGCTAAAAACAAGGTTCTTGTGAAGCCCTCACTCTCCCAAAATTGCTGGAACTTTTTAGCCATTACCCGAATTTAGTTCTTTGAGGTTTTACCTAAAGTGGCCAATTGGCCCCATTAATCACAATGGGAAATTTGGTTGGAAATTTTCTTTGTATTATCATGGTTAATAACAAAATATTGCTTTGCATTTTTTCAATGAAAGCTTATATTTCCGGAAAATTAAACAGGATTAAGAAAACAAAACCAAATATTTTAAAATTTGATACAAATTGTCTATATGATTAAGGACAGTTCATAAATGGTTTGAACAAAAAATTCATTAAATGAATATGTTGGAAATTTAACAGGTTTGTTTTATTGATTAAGGGAAACCTTTTTATAATTTTTTAAAACTACCTAAGGTTTTTGAGACCTTTGGAACAAAAAAAGAATTACTTTGAAATTCATAGAAATGGTCCGTATAAGGATGTAAGAATTTCAGTGAATCACTGAAACCTTTAAAGAAAAGAAAACCTCACATTAAACTTTGAAAAGAACAGAAAGTTAAAAAAATGGTTTTAAAAGAATTTATTTAATAAGAAATTCTAAATAATTTAAATTCAAAAGTTAAATTTTAAAGAAAGGAGAAGTTATCAAAATAAGATTTTGTGGTCCTGTCAAAAAAAATTCCAAATTCCCGGGGAAAGAAGTTGAAAAAGGCAACCGAAATTTTTAAAAAAGGCATAAGGAACCAAATTCTCAGGAATCCCCGGAAAACAAATCATGGTTCCCAAAAGGGAGTTTATTTAAATAAATTTTCTTAAGGAAAGATTTAAGGAAGAGTTTGGGAAAAGTTTAGTGTTTCCATAAGTGGTCCTTTCAGATTGTAAAATTTAATCAAGGAAGTTCCAAGTTTTAAACCGGACCTTGGATTTATTGATTAACAGGAATTTGAAACAATATCCCAATTAGAACTATTTAAATAATGAAGATGTGCAATTAATAAAAAAATTAATTTGCAAAATAATTAAAATATTTCCTTAATTATGTCCTACAAAATTTTCCGTCTTTTAAGGTTAGAAAGAGAAACTCTATATTTCCAAAAAACCTATTCCCTGGAAGGCAAATAATTTCCGCCTTTTGTTTAAATATTTTTGAAAGGAATTAGATTGGGGGCTAGAATTTCGGAAAATTATGAATTGACATGTTATAAATAAAAGGAACGCAATGCCTGTTTACCAAGGAACAGGAAGGTTATTTTGGCCAATTTAAATGTGTTGGCCAATAAATAACCTGGGGAGGTTATAACCCTTACTTAAAATTTTTCCAGGAATTTTCCTTTTAGAACTGTACATATAGAATAATTTTTTATTGCGAAAACTTCCAAACTTTTTAATTTAGTTTTTTAAAACCGTTAGTACAAAAGTCTTTGAAAATTTAAAATCTTAGTTCTTAACCCTTGTCTAAACAGGAATGCTTTTAAAAGTTTTTCCCTATTTAACTCTTAAAATAATTTTTTTACCTTTTTTATTTTTATTAAAAAATTAATTTAAAATTTCCTAAACCGTTTGATTGCGGGCCAAAACTTTAGGCCGGTTTTTCCCTTAAAATACCTAAGGTTTTTGTTATAAAAATAAAACCTTTGACAGCAGGCCGGGTGTACCTGGAAAGTGGCCCAGCAAGGTATTTGAAAGTTTGGTTGTCAGGACAGAAGAAAGGAGGTTTTCCTCATTGAAGGGGTTTCTAGTGAAAAGAGAGTTGGTTCCAAGATGGAGGACAGGAACGGAATGAGAACTATTAAAAGAGTACAAAGAAAAATTAGAACGGGAAAGGTGAGTTTGGTAACAGTTTGTATGAAAGGGAAAGGTTTATTTCTGATTGAAAAAAGGAATTTATTGAAAAAAAAATTTTTCAGTAAAATAAAAAGATATTGACCAAAAAAAAGGTTCATTAAAAAAGGTTTAGAGTTAATTTAAAATTTTTTTTAATGGAAAATTAAATACAAACAGAACTCCCATACAACATTTCCAAGTAATCATACAAGGTTTAAATCCTAACCTGTAAATTATAATTCTAAAAGATTTAAAACCACTTAATTTAAATTTAAAAAACTTACAGAAAAGAAAAAACCAATAATTTAAGCTAATCTATTTTGCAAAAATTTAAATTAAAGGGATTGAAACTTTCAAAAAATTTTCACTTTTCCTTACGGGGTTTAAAAATCCACAATTGGGGTTTGAAAGTTTGGAAACTAAGTTAGAATCAAAGGGTCACTTAAATAGAAGGAATGGTTTTTAAAGTAAATTAGTACAATAGAAAGAAAGATTCCCAGGAAGAAATTTGCAGGTAATTAGCCCTTAGGAAAATCCTCATCAAAGGAAAAGGATTTTGGACGGGGTTGTTGAGTAAAATAACTGGGAAGAATTCAAAAAATCAAAGTTTATACCATTCCAGTGTTTCCTGGTGTTTTTAATATAAGATAATGAATGAATAATCCTCTTTGTCAAGAAATATTATAGAATGATACATCACAGAATTTGTGAGGCCTTATAACAATGACCGTCTCCATTAATGGACATTGAATCTTCCAAGCTTCTTGTAGTCACCCTGTTCATTTCACAGAACAATAATATTCCATAACATTCATATACCACATTACCCAACCATTCCAGTTAATGGGCATCCATTCTTCATTTTCCAGTTTCGACCCACTAGAAAAAGGGCTGCCACAAACATTTTGTCACATACAAGTCCCTTTTCCCTTCTTAGTATTTCTTTGGGATATAAGCCCAGTAGACACTGCGATCAAAGGGTATGCACAGTTTGATAACTTTTGGGCATAATTCCAGATTTTTCCACAATGGTTGGATTTGTTATCAGTGTCCCAGTTTTCCCAATTCTCCAACATCAAAATTTTTCCTCTTAGCCAATCACAAGGGTGTGTAGTGGTATCTCACAGTTGTCTAATTTTCTCCTGATCAATAGTGATTTGGAACACCCATGAGTGGTATGTTTCATTTCATCATCTGAAAATTGTTCTATCTTCAAATCTACTTTTAGTGAATTTTTCTTCAGTTAGCTTTTATCTCCTTGGCCAATTGAACTTTAAATGACTTGTTGGTTCATTGTATTTTTTTTCATTTCACCAATCTTTCATTTCACTTAATTCTGTTTTCAGGGAGTTTTTCTTTTCCCATCTTGCGAAATCGTTATGTCAGGAGGTTGTTTTCTTCAGACAAGCTTCTAAATATTGTTCAAGAATGTATTTGACAATATATTTTGGGATAAGAAATGCAAGAGTTTTGATAGATTATCAAACAAATATAATAGGAAGATTTGCTTTTTGTCATTTTGAGGTAGTGGGAGGACATGGATTTCTTTCTGATAAAGTTTATTTTAAAATAAAAGTAAATACTTAGGTACAATCACAATTGTAAAGAGAATTTCTTAATTCAAGATATAGATTTAAAGATAGAGAATGTCGTAAAATAATTTTAAGATTTCTTGTCATGAAGTATTCAAATTGTGAAATTGACAATAGGACACCATATATATTTTTTTTTTTATTTGAAAATTCACATGAATGAAATAAACCTGTAAATGCCTACCAAAAAAATTATTCGACAACAAATCTCAAGCTGTATTTATCTTTGAGTAGTTAATTCAAAATAACGTTTTCAAGATATTTTTCTGAGTCCTTCGTTCTGTTTATTATCATAAAGCTCCAAATTTTAGGTTGAGGATCAGGAATGATCCTATTGCTAGTATTCCTTGTCCTGCTTTCTCTCCACCCAAAATAGAAAAATAAAAACACCAATCACCAAAAGATTTCTGTTGAACACATAAAATCGAATGCAAACTGCCACACTGTCTAGACTCAGAGCTCGGAGAATGTGAGTCAGGATTTGAACTATTCAATTCTAAACCCAGTGCCCAAGTCCTTCAAGTAATCTCTCCGTTCTGAATATCAATTGAGTAAAGAAAAATATAACCCAGGGAGCTTTAATTGTGGTTTTCAGTAATCTTCTACCCTTAGTGGTCCATGCATAAAATGCTTTAATTCCTTTAGCCAAATAACTGGACTGTTATTTTTAGCCAAATAAATGGACTGTCCAGTCTATTTTAATTAAATTAGAATGAGCTGAACCCAAGTGTGATGACATCCCAGGGTTAACAAAGTTAGTTACCAGGGCCCATAGCAGCATTAGCCCAAAGCCAATTTCCATCAGGGCCACTAGATCAGGTAACATGTGGTTGGGATGCATTACCCCAAGGTCCTTTCCTCCTTCCATATTGGGCCCCAAAGCCTGGATATGGGGCCATGTCTCCTCTGAAACTATTTCTTGCTGGGAGGGACTTTGGGCTTTGAGCCCCAGGAGGGACTGCAGGGCTCATCCTGGATTCTGAATCCCCGCAGCTGGTCAATACCTCTTCGACTGGTCATCTGACGGTGACCACACCTGAGGGAAGAGAACTTCTCCCCTTTCCTAGGTTGGAGACAGATTGGAGATCTTAATCAGGTGGAAGTGCCTTTAGCACAGTCCGCCAACCCTGAAGGCTAGACACCTAAAGAGCCTGCAGTCAGAACAGAGTCCTCTTTTACGACATTGGCTGTTCTCGCTCCCTGGCTGCTCCTCAGGTTAGAAGGAGGCTTAAAGGGAGAGAGGAACCCAGCTAGAAATTTATCCTTGGGGTTTGCAGAATAACAAGGCTTTCCTGTCCATACAGCAAATGGGGGTTATCCCCAACTTGGATGGACTTAATCAAAGGAATGTTTCGGGAGGAAGAGCTAACTCGGGCCCTTTTGGGCTGCTCCAACCAACTAATTTCGGGACTCGGACAGTGCAGGGCAGAAAAGTCACGAAATCATCCAATTGGGACAGACCCATCCTCCCTGTTGATGAATAGGTTGCTTTTTCCCGATGACCAAACAAGCGAAGATACATTTTTCAAAACAACTCCAAATTCTCTCCGTTGTTGTGCAGAAGTCCGGTCACACTGGGCCCTGTGGCTCACAGTCGGGCTCGTCCAACTTTTCTATCCCACCCTGGAAGAAGGGTGGCAGGTGACGGGCCAAAGCGATCCGACGACCAGAGCTCCCGCACTTGGTCAATTCTAACTTGCAGCCCAGGACCCTAGTGTTGTTCGGGCCCCCCTCCGGAAGGAGGATCCCCAGAGGGAGGCCTCGGACTTTCCCAGCCTCCGGACCCCGCAGGCAGAGGGCCTCCTGGTGACGCCACCGCCGGGTCCCTGGGCTGCACCTGGGCATGCCGGAGTCCCCTGGGAAGGCTGCCTCCCGGTCCCAGGTTTTTCTGTCTTATTTCCAGTGGGCAGGAGGGGAGGGAGGCGCTCCGGCAGCCGTGCCCACCTTCCTGGAAGGCCCTCTCTTCCCATTGGGGGCCTTGGGGCAGAACTTGGTGGCATGTGTGGCCCGGCTGGGGCCAGAAAGGGGGCGAAAGTGCAGTGGCTGTGAGTGGGGGCGTAATGGGAGCTGTGAGATTGCCGGAGTGGGGCTGCACCGGCCTTCTCCTCAGGGATTTCCTGCTTTTGGGCTGAGATGGGGGGCGCTTTGTGCATCCTGTGGCTTGGGGAGGGGTGGACTGCTGGTGTTTCTTGCAGAACCCTTCCCTCCCCCAATGAGACCCTAGTATTCGGGGTCCTCGCCGCCACCAGCGCCCTTTGCACACTTTGGGGAGGGGAGGATTCTGTAGTTTTTTGTTTGCCCAGTTTCCCTCCAGTGCAAAGGCTGAGAGTAGCTCTCCATTCCCTCCCTCCCCCAGATCCCTTGTGGAAAGCACTGGTTGGGGCGGATGCAGGAGCTCTCCCAGTGCAGTCTCAGGGAACTCTGCCCCAGTCCTTCTTTGTCTGAGAACAGGGTGGCGGAGGCTCCTGACAGGAGGGGGAGGGGCTGGGGCTCCCATCCAGCTCTGCTCCTTCCCTGTTTCCTTGGTGGTCTTGGAACGGGTCAGAGTTTCTGGGGCTTTTGGCAGGTGGCTTGTCAATGGAGAAACTGAGGCAGGCAGGGTCAGCCACTTGTCTCCAGGGATTCGAGGAAGGCCTTGTGATCTTGACCATGTGGGCTCATGCCTCGGCCCTTCCCACACTGTGGGAGATCCAGGTCTGCTGGGGTCCTGGGAGGGCTCCCGCCCCCCGGGACATCTCTTGCTTCCTCCTCTGAGCAAGATCTCTTCCTTTCTGTGCTCTCTCAGCCTCTTCTCTTAAATCTCCGGCTCCTCCTCCTGGGGCAGCCTCCCACCGCCCTCCCAACTCTCTCCCTCTCTCTCTCATTGTGGGCAGGTCAGCATGCACCTGGACAGAGAAGCCTGAGACCCGCCCCTCCCCTGGGTCCTCTCCTCCCAGACCAGCTGGAACAGGACCCAAGCCCCAGAACGAGACAGGCCCTCTGGAGAGGACCCCTCGCCCAGGTGGGAGTGCAGTCCCTGCCCAGAGCTGAGCAGCATCAGCCCAGGGGAGTCCAGGAGAGCCAGGAAGCTCCTCCTGGGAGCGGAGGGGACCCTGGCAGGACTGGAAGATCTTACCTCCTGGCCTTTCCCACTTCTGCCCCTCAGGCCACCGCTGCTCCCAGGGCTCTGAGTCCCTCTCCTTTGCCAGGTCCCATCATGAGCACTGAGAATGTGGCTCCTGGGTGCCAAGCACTGTGCCCACTCCCGGGGGGAGGCAAAGGGAGAAAAGTGAGGCTGCCCTCCTGAGCTATCAGTGCAGTCTGAACACCTCATCAAGTGTCCACAAACCCGACAGTGGAGCTTCTCTGAAGGAAGGTTCCACCGTCGGGGACCTGGAAACTCTTTTTCAGAAGGTGAAACTTTACCTGAGACAGGAAGGAGGCTGGGAGGCCCAGGGAGGGAGGACATTCCACCAGGAAGGGCCCTGATGCCAGTTATGGGATGGAGGGTCTTGTCAAGGCTCAATCAGGCTCCGGGTCCTGATCCAGGAGCAGAGGGGAAGAAGGTGGAAGGCCTGGCCCGGCTTTGGGGGCTGGTTCTGTGGCACTGCCATGGCCTGGAGCCCTGGGAATGGTCTTCCTTAACATTGTTAGAGAATTGCTCAGGGCCGTTGGGGAGCTCGAGAAAGGGAGGAGGAGGACCCGGCCCAGAGATCAGCTGTCAGTTTTGTCCACTCAGGAGGGTGAGTTTCCATGGGAGGGTGAGGGACGAGTGGCTCCCACTGCCGGGTGTCAGACACAGACTCTCCTCCTGAGCCTCAAACCGCTTCCTTGCCTCCGTGTTTTTGTCTTTAACAAAGACTCATGAGCTCTGGGTGACTCATGGTTGGACCTGAGGGAAGGAAAAGGGACATGATTCAGAAAGAACAAAAGATACGGTCTGTGCATTTGGAATTGGTCTGTTCGGGGTTTGTCCCATGCTCCACACCAGGCCAAGCCAGTCATAACTCTTGAGAGAACCGAGGGACCCGGCTTCCAAGAGCTTATGAAGAAAGGATCCCCAGGATGAGTCCATGAGTTTCTGAGGGATTGGCAAGGACATAATGAGGATTTGGGGTGTATTGATATTTAGCAGCCAGTGGAGAATCAAGGGACTTATTAAGCCCTGCAAACATTCCCCATTCAAAAGCCATTTCTAGGACGCGGTAGGAATAGAACGAAGTGGAGGACCTGAGTTCTCTGGACTCAGACAAACCTTCCTGAATATAACCCACTAACCATAGTTAGTATGACCCCTGAAAATCCCTAACCAGTTGCCCTCAGTGGGAAAATGCTATTCCTGTTTGAAAGGCTCAGTGACATAGTGGGATGAGGCAAATGGGTGGATTGTGTGTCCCGAGTTCAAGGAGGAGAGATTAGGTGGGGAACTCAAAAGGACCAAAAACCAGCACCAGGGTGGGTGGTGAGGCTGGTGCCATTGAGAAATTCCTTCAGAGGGAAGGGCCTGGGGGAGGGCTGAGAGAAACCCAGGAAGCGGAGGGCCCCAAACCTCTGGTTCATAGGGTGGGGCGTTCCTATATCAAGGTTAAAATAGGCATTCCTTCTAGCACAATCAAAAGGTTTGAAGTGGCCTCCTTTGATGGATAGCTACAAGCTAGCTTTTACTCATTCTCTTGATTTCTGATCCCCCAATATTCTTGTGTTCTTTGTGAGTTGAACCATTTCTTTGCAGAAATAAACGAATATCCTTCTTATGATTTGTTATTCTCCAATCCCAGCTGATAAAATATTACCTTTAAGAAAGGAAAAACTCTCCTTTCCCCATGGAGTTACGCTTTTTTTCAATAATCCATTTTGAAGTGAATGAATCCATTCCATTAACAAGTCAAGCTAGAAACAAAGATATCGATGGTTTCCATGACCCCTGCCCAGGTCATAAATCCTCATGTAAGAATGAGAATGCTTGAGGGTGCAGTCTCATACTATACTGTCATGGATTTTGGGAGTAATATACCTAGGAAACCTTTCGCTTTATCTGGTTGGAATATTTTCATTTTAGGCTTTACCTGTTAGAATTCTTAGAAAGTGATGTCCATTGCCTAATTTAGATTGGTACTTAAAAATTCTCTAGCTCACTAATATATTTAAGGACTCATTAGAGTTACACTTTGGAGATTCAAAGTCAGTTTCAGATGAGATTCACAAGTCAGAAACCCATAATCCCACTCTCAGATCCCTAACCCACTCTCAGAGGAGGAATCATCACCTTTACATCAAGCATTTTAAGAGCTTAGTGAGTCAGTCAGAGTTAGTTGAATAATTGCCAGGGTCGGAGAGGAGCACTTGGGAATACAGAGCCACAAGCCCACTCTTGAAGTGAGTCAAATTCTGCATTTCCACCTTTGTGTGGCTGGAGGCTGAAGGACACACCTTGGTTGGAGACATTTGGAGGGAGCTCTTGGAACCGCAGAGAATGGCCTCTAAGAAAACTAACTGGCTATTTTGAAGGGAAAAACGTTTGATTTTATCATGGCTGTTTGGGTATTTTACTTGGAACTGGAAATTCAGGCGCCTCAAAACCTCCTAGAAATGTTCCCAGAGGCGATTATATTATAAAAAAAACAAACACCTTTATCAAATTTTTTCTTTCTTCTTCTCATGATGAATTCAGTTTCTTTGCCCAAGAATATAAAGTCCTTGTCACCTTCTCCCAAACTCTTCATGGAATTTCCTTAACATGTCCTATGACATTTCTGATGGGGAGGAATTTCCGCCCGTCTCTCTCTTTCTCTTAAAATTCTCTTCTTCACTAATATGTCACTGACATTTTCCCTCCTTTCATCAGGACAAGCATTGTCAATAAGAAATCTTTTTGTATTCAAGGTGAGTCTTCTAACAGAAAGGCATTCTCAGTATCCCATTGGTCTCTGAATGACTGGTTGTAAAGTTGGCTGTGACAATCATGTCATGTGAATTTTGAAGACAAATCCAACTCTGGTTCAGGTTTCTCCTCAGTTGATGAAGGTTGGGCCAGATAGATTCTGGAGTGTCAGCAAATCTTGTGCCTTTGATGGTTAGGAGGTGGTGACCTTCAAGGATGTGATGGTGAACTTCACTGAGGAGGAGTGGGGCTCTTGGATGTCTTCTCAAAGGAGCTTGCAAGGAGGTCCACTGGAGAATACCAGAACCTGTGTCCTGGTGGAACATTTCCTGGCTTCAGTTTTAGCAATAGCAAAACAGAGAGAGGAGCAACTCTGGCATCCACCTTTGGTGCTGTTCCCTGGGTCCTTATTCTCCATCCACTTTGTTCTTTTTTAGCCTTTTTGAATTGAATCATTTACCACTTCAATAGTTGGAGCCAGTAATGGGGTTATTGCGGAAAAATGATTCTGTTTGACTGATCTAAGTCCTCATTGAAGTCATTCACTTCCATTTGTTAAATTCCTTTGGAGTTTCTTCATTAGTTTTTTAATCTCCTTTTAAATGAATTTTTAAATGAAGCTTGTGTTCATTGTTTTTCCCAATTTAGGAAGTTGTCCTCCATTTCCTAATTTGTTTTAGGGAGTTGTTTCTTTCCCATTCTTGCCTCTTTTTGAAGAGTTTTTCTTCAGCAATTTCGTTTCTTTTTATTCGACCTGATGAACAACATCCTGTTTCTTCTTTTCCCAAAAGGCTTTTACACCAATTTGAATTATGGGTCCTTTCCTTGTTTTGATTTCTTGGTTTTCAGAACCCAAGGGTCTAAGTCACAGGATATGCGATTTTATGCCCTTATAATCCCTTCTTCCAAAGATTGGATTGTCTAATCCACAAGGTGATTACTTCCCACTTCCCTCATCCTTCTCCCATTCTTCATTATCTTTCTGTTCTAGTATATGTGTGGTGCAATCCCTGGCCCTTAGGTGCTCAGAGGTGTTCAGCCATCTTTCCAGGATCCTGTTGGTCATCTCAATTGGTCCATTCAGTAGTTTCAGCTTCCTATTTAGCCTTTTGGCCCATAAGCTTTCAGCCATTGAATGCAAGTCCACCAAAACCCATTCGATTTCCCATCATTTGCCTTTGACCAGTTTGATTTTCAAGTTCTGTCCCAGATGAGTATCTGGGTACTGTCTACAAATCTCTAGGCTGCCAGTCCTTTTCAACTAAAATTGTTTGCAAACCATGTTTATCCAACTTAGGAACAAACTCTTTCCCACGGAGAATTCACTTTACTCTGTTGATCTTGAATCTCAATCTTTTCCTGTAATGTCCCTTTCTTTGGACCAGTACTTGGTCTCCTAGGTCACTTTACATCCTTTTAGGATGGTAAATGTCACTTTTTACTCAAGACTATATCCTGAAGATTTACTCTTTTGAGGTTAGTAAGAGATGGGATGGCTACCTAAGTCTTAAGTTATTATTCTTTGCTTTTGATTATCTGTATACATATTTTGTATTCTATGGTTGATGGTTTGTTTCTTCAGATTTGCAGCCCAACTTTGAATGGAAGCAGATGACTAGAAACTGGCCTTTTTGGAAGAATGTGGAACTCGGTTATAAAGGATGGTCCCTGTGCCTTGACTTTGAGGAAATCATGACTCTAACATTAAGTAGATAACCTAAATTGACTGGAATGGATGAAATTAAAGAATTCAAACAATCTTCTTTCAAATCACTATAAAAATGAATTCAGGGAAAACTTTCTCTGGAAATGTTTTCCCTGAACAGGCAGAGCTTTTGATTTCAGGAGGCCTGCTGGAAATCCTAATGAATCCAGATTGAAGGATGGCCTTGAGCAAAGTTCAGACCTCATTAGACATCAGAAAAATGAAAATGGGAAAATGTTTTGTGAGTAGTCAATTGGAAGGTTGAGTCAGACCTCTAACTCATTACTCAGAAGGCAATTCAGATAGGAAAGCAACCCGATGAGGTATAATGAATGTGAAGCAATCTCATCCCATCATCATCTCTTCTTCCAATCTAAGTGACCTGGAATGAAAAACCTTTATTTGGTGAGTGTGGAAGGCCCGTATGAACTCAGACCCGGATATTCAGAAGATTCATCCTAAAGAGTTTTATAAATATAAAGAAGTGGAACATCTTCACACGGAGATTGTTTCTAGTGTACCGAGGGAATCCACACTGATAGAAACCTTTTGAATGTAATCACTGTGGAAAGACTTTGCATCTAGTTCCACTCTTAGTAAACATCAGAGAATCCACATTGGAAGAAACCTTATAAATGTAACAAATTTTTTCCATAGCTAGAGGTCTTGCTTTACATCAGAGTCCACCAGGAGAAAAGCCTTATGAATGTAATCAAGGGAAAGGCTTCACATGCAAGGAGATTTTAGCAAACATCAGAAAATCCACACTGGAGAGAAGCCTTTTACATGAATAATGTGGAAAGACTTTCACATAATGACAAACCTTGTTGCCCATCAGAGAATCCATACTGGAGAAACCTTTAAATGTAATCAGTGTGGAAAGGCTTCTCATACATAATTATAGGCTTCAGAACACCAGAGAAACCACCAGGAAAAAGCCTTATAATGTAATGAATGTGGAAAAGCATTTACAAACAGGTCCCTCCTAGTTATACATCAGAAAATCCACACTGGAGAGGAAACCTTTTGAATGTAATCAAAATGTGGAAAGGCTTTTACACAATACAAATCTTAAAACACATCAGAGAATTCATACTGGAGAAACCCTTATAAATGTAATCAATGTGGAAAAGCTTTCATACTTAATTGCAAGCTTGCAGAACACCAGAGAATCCAAAGGGAAAACCTTATAAATGTAATCAATGTGGAAAGCTTTCACATGCAAGGGAGATGTTAGCAGCAGAAAACCACACTGAAGAACCTTCATGTAAATCAATGGGAAAGACTTTCAGATACAATTACAACCTTGTTGAACATCAGAGAAACCATAAGGTGAAAAGCCTTATAAATGTAATCAATTGGGTGCTTCATAAAGAAATCATTCTTAATTTACATCAGAAAATCCAACAGGAGAAAATTCTACAAATGTAATCAATTGGAAAGGTTTCAAACAAGTATAAATTTGTTTACATCAGAGAATCCACACAGGAGAGAAGCCTTATCAATGTAATCAATGTGGAAAGTGTTTCATAAGGGAAATCTTATAAACATCAGAGAATCCACACTGGAGAACCTTAAATGTAATCACTGTGGAAGGCTTTCAGACAGAGTTCCATTCTTGTTACATCAGAGAATCCATCTGGAGAAACCTTTAAATGTAACCTGTGGAAAGTGCTTTCAGACAGAGTTCATTCTTGCTTTACATCAGAGAATCCACACTGGAGAGAAACCTTTTAAATGTAATCAATGTGGAAAAGCCTTTACAAACAAATCCCTCCTTGTTACACATCAGAGAATCCATACTGGAGAAAAACCTTTTAAATGTAACCAATGTGGAAAGGTTTCATAAGGAGAGCCAGTCTTTTTGAACTCGGAATCCACAAGGAGAAAAGCCTTATAAATGTAATCAATGTGGAAAGATTTCACCAGTGGAGGTCTTGAACACCAGAAAATCCACACTGGAGAAAACCTTTTTAAATGTAATCAATGTGGAAAAGTTTCAATATAAATACAGATTACAGAACATCAGAGAATCCACACAGGAGAAAACCTTTAAATGTAAATTGATGTGGAAAAGCTTTCACATCAAGAGAGATTAACAGACTAGAAAATCCACTCTGAATAAACATTTAAATGAATCAATGGAAAGCTTTTTACACACAGTGCCTGTCTTGGTAGACAACCAGAGAACTCACATTGGAAAGAAACTTTGAAGTTTCAGGTGGAGGCTTTTCCAAGCAGTGAAATCTTGTTGAACATCAAATAAACCAACATTGGGAAAACTTATAAAAGAAATTAATTGCAAAGGCATTGTTACAAATCCTAGATTGGTAAACATCAGCAATGTTCATTAAAGAGAAAATTATGATAATAATAAACATGAGATGATTTCAAAGAGTCCATCTGGCTGTATATGAGACAATCCACGGGAGAAACTATAAAAATTAAGGAGGAAAGGCTTTCTAGCAAGGCAGGGCACAAGCCCAACTTCACCAAATCTCATTGGCAGCACAAAAAAAACATTCTACTGGCAGAGTACATGCAGACATGCCCTTTGGCATGCTTGCTTCCATAGGGCATCCTGAACATCAAAGTGTAATGGTGGTGAGGCCAGGAAGAAGACTCCAGTAGGGATTAGGCTGAGAGCAGGGAGGAGTTCTGGACCGAAATAACTGAACATGGAAAGTCACCAATTGAAGGGGCGTGACCGGGCCAGTTTCATAATGTAATTTGATGAGACCACAGAGAACCCTTTGTTCCACAGGAAGCCCCTGACCCCAAAGGAAAGAAAGGATGACACAGTTATGTTTGAGACCTTCACCCCGCTTCATCACTGCCATCCTGGCTGGCTGCCTCCCTCTGGCGATCCTGGAGTGTGATCAACTCTGAGGATGATGGACTCTGATAGCGTGATCTGACAGACCCGCTAATGATTTGACCCAGGACATTTTCCTCCTGCAGCTGCTGGGAAGGGTGACATCATGAGCTGTGACTCAATTGCCCTGGTTTTGTGCAGGAGCCGGCTTTTTGCCACTAGCTGCCTCTGGAAAAGCACTGAGTTTCCTGAGGGTCAGGTCATCAGCCTTGGCAGGGCTAGAGCTGGAGCCAAGAAGTTTCTGCCTGTGGAGTCCCCTCAGCTCTCTTGAACCCATGGAGTGATGTCAGTATGGGAGAGCTTGCTGCCCATCCTGGGAGCCAAGGGCCCATACTCGGCCTTGTTGAGGAAGCGCAAAGAATGACTGCCCCAGGCCCCAACCCAGTGAAACAGCTCATTTCCATGAAACTTTGATTTTCTCTCATCTTTTCCTTTTGACTGATTTTCTTGTGCGAAAATAACATGGAAATATGTATAGAAGAAGACAATTTAACCATATTGGATTGTTTGCGAGGGGCTGGGGCAAGGGACAGAAAAATATTTAGAACCAAGGTTTTATTTTGAATGCTCAAATTATCCATACAATTGTCTGTAATAAAAAGCCTTAATTAATAAAAACATTAATCATTCCAGATATTGATTATGCAGTTGACAGAGGGTTTTTGCCCAGGAAGCCTGCCTTCTTGATAAAAAGTATATAACATCAGTCCAAATGTGGAGAGGAGGCTGGGGGAAGGTACAGGTTTTGTTTATATGGAATTAATGGGTTTATCTTAAAAAAAAAAAGGTACCTTTGTTTCTTCTGCCCTCATTTGTGTAATTGTTCAGCTAAATTGCCTCCTGCCCCCAAACAAGGATGGACAGGAAAATATTAGAGACTTCCTGAATATTATGATTGGTGCCAGTACTGGGAACTGAGGAGGTTCCTTTCCCTGATTTAAGACTGTTCAAGTAACAGTGGCACATTAAAGGAACTCAAAAATGAATTTCGACACCGTTTTATACAGTGGCTTAGTCTGTTTGATTGTCATTCTCAGGGGTTTTAACCTACTTGGTATGCCAATTGTAATCCTCAACCCTTTTCCTTGGGAGGCTGGTTTGAGGAAAATTAACCCATGGAGCAATTATCATGGTATTCAAATAATCTTGCTACCTTAGTGGTCCACGTCATAAAGTACTTAATTTCCATGCCTCAATCAACTAAGTAAGGAAACTGAAGCAGAAAAAGATTGCCTCAAACTCGCATGTCCTTTATGAGTATCAGAGTGAGCAGTCATAAGAGCCTAAAGACCAAAAGGATTCATTTGAAATGGCAATCATGTTGGTAAAATAAAAGCTGGAAAATTATCTTAATGAAAGCTTTTCCTATGGAATCAAGGAGAAAAGCTGAGTTCTCCACAAGGTTGGAGAGTCTGGGAGGCAAAAGAGGGGGGTGATGTGAAATTCCTGCTAACCAGAAGTTCCCCAAAGGTATGTTAAGAAAATTCTAGAAAGAGTTTGTGAAACGCAAGCCCTATTATTGTTAGGGAAAGAGGAAAACTTCTCAAAGCATCACTGAGAGAAAAAAAACAAGATCCCAGGTATTCCTGAAAAGCTGAAGTCTTATTTGATGAAACATGAAGAATATTCAAGAGATAGTAATCACTGGGAAGAGAAATGGAAGTATTGAAAATGTATTCTTTGAGCTCCCTGTCAAATTTTTTCATCTGGTGGCTCTCCATCGGGAGTGTGGGACGAAATATACTGACCCCAGCCTCATTCAAGTTCAACCAATTTTCCTTAAGTTCTTCCTTGACCATTCTCAAGACTTTATTGATTCCCACACGTGTGTTTTTTGTCATTATCTTCTTCATTAGACTATGTTGGTAATGGATAGACTTTGGTTTCCTCCATAGTGCTTAGCACTTGTGCCTGCCTATTTCCAAGGGTAACAGGAGCCTCCCCAAGACTCTGAGAACTGTGAGATGTCCCAAACAACTGAGGGATAAGGGTCAAAGGGGAGTGGATGAGAGGCCCAGACCCTGAGCAGCCTCCTTCCAGTCCTGCGGAACCTCTCGGTCCTACCTCCTCCAGCAAAGGGAGGCTTGTTCCAGCCTAGATGCCTGAGGGGGCTCTGTGTATAAAGCCCTGTATTTAGTGCTTAAGAAGGAAATCATTGAGGGAGGGGAGGGCTCACCCTTACACTACGGAAACTGAGGTAACTTGCTGATCCAGTTTCAGGCTCTCCCCGTTCAGCCTAAGGGCGCCTGGCTCAGTGGAGGGGTCACTTGCTCCCAGAACACTCGGGGCCCCATGCAGCGAAGCCCCAGTCCCGGCTCCCTCCCCATCTCCGCTGCACAAGTGAGTCACTTAGGCTCAGCAGCCCCAGGTGCAGACACTAGCGCACGCAGTCCGGCTCCACTAAGCTGCCGCACTTTGACCACGTTCGCTGGGGCGCTTTCGCAACGCGCAGCAAGCTGGAACTCTGCCACAGGAACGCCCGATGGGCCTAGGGAGAGCTTTAGAGGAAAAGAAGTCTCTCGGGCGCCTGCAAGAGGCCCCTCCCTTCCTCCCCACCTCCCAGGCATCTTGAGGCCAAATCAACATTAAGATGACCGGAAGAAGCGACAGAAGGCCACTGACCCTGTGCCTCGAGGACCTCTTTGGTTTCCCAACCTGCTGCACGTAGAATCGTTTGGGCGAATGTCCTTGGCGTTCGATGCTCTCCCGTTTCCAGCACGTTCAGATATGATTCCTCCTTTCAGAAGCTCTATTGCTTTGAACTGATGTTCTTTCCTGCAGATAAAAGTTCCTGTTTTCATCATTGTGGTTCCTTAGCTCACGACCGGTGTCTTATGTCTAACGCACATTTGACTTGTAGCTTCCTCATCGGACCCCGGAACAATGGAAGAATACATGCGTGTTTTCCTCGATTATAATTATCAATGATATTTATCACAATCCGTGAAGGTCCCTTCATGACACTGTCTGATGCTGGAGACCTGGGACAGTGCTGGGCACAGAGCAGCCGCTTTCTGATGCTCATTGCTATGACCTCAGGAATGGTGAATGGCGGAGTCCCAGAGGCCTGGGAAGACTGAGGCAGGGTTGGTTGGTACCTAAGAGCAGAAGGGCAGGTTCTGCTGTAAGAAGAGCCTTCAGGGCCGGGCTCCAGCCCGGTGCAGACAAGACTCGCATGAAGGGGTTTTCTTCAACTTTCAGTTGCTACAGAGGAGAGCTTGGCCACAAGGAATGGAGGAGGGAGAACAGGGACTGGGGGAGGGGAGGGACCTGCAAGAAGAGACAAAGACACGATGTCCATGAACAGGGACAAGTGAGCTTGGGGGTTATCCCTTGAATTGTAATGAGGGATGTGTGAGACTTATGGACCACAAAACAGACTTTTGGAGTGAGAAAAAGGAAAAAGAGGTTTATTCTGATCTCCTAAGAAAGGGCATCTCCCATCTGACTAAGTGTTTGTCAGCAAAAAGGAGTGATATAATTTATAGTATTTTTAAAACTGCAAAACACAAGATTAAATACCCCAAACACAGAAGGCCCCATCCCTGCCTGACCTTTTCTCCCATTGTTTGGGGGAATCTAGACTTACATTCAGATCACAGAAATCTATCCCAGAAACAAAAGAATACAAGTCAATGATAATAAACTTAATTTAAATTTCCCTAGAGACTTGTTATACAAGTAGATTCCTTCCTCCAAAAAGAATTCAAAGCCATCACCACCTTTACAAGAAGTACTTAAATGCTAATTAAGAGTTGGTGGGAAACAGGAGGGGACAAACAGCTGCAACTTTATTTCTTTTTTAAGCTATAGCTGTATTCTAAAATCACAATTAAAGTGTAGTTGGAAACTATATTCCCATGAGAATATGTTCACTCTGTTAATTCCACGCTGGGAGAATCTACAAACACTCAGAGAGAGCAGTAATGGGGGGGGGTGTGGGGGAGTTAGGGCTCAAGCTTAAAAAAATTTCCTCAGATACACTAGGCAACAGGAAAGAGTAGTGAATATTTTATGTCAATCTTTGTAGATAAACAAGTCAGAGGTAAGAGATGGTCTCAAAGCCTCAGAGATCATCCTCCATGTCAATGGAAATGGCCACATTGTCCCAAAAATTTAAAAATTTAAAAAAAATTTTTGGAAGGGAAAAATTTTTAAAGAAAATTTTTTAATAATAATTGAAACATGTTAAAAAAAACCCTAATTTAAACTGTGGGAAAATCCAAAAAAATTTTACGGGAAACAAAAAATTAAAATTTTGGGAAAAACCAAACCTTAATTTATTTTCAAAAATTTTTATTTAAAAATTTAAAGGGGAAAAAACCCTTTTTAAAATAGTTTTTTTAAAAGGGGGTTAAATTTAATTTAATTCAAAAAAGGAAAACCAAAAAAAAAAATAAAAAAAAAAAATTTTTTGGAAGGGTTTTAAACGGGAAAAAGGGGGAAAAAGGAATTTTTAAACGGGGAAAATTTAGTTAAAAATTTAAAAGGGGAGGAGAAAAAAAAAAATTTTTTGATTTTTAAAATTTAAATTTCTTCAAAAAAAAACCCCTTAAAAAATTTTAAAAAAATTTTGGGGAATTTTTAATTGCAAAGGGGGGTTAAACTCCAAAGGGTTTCTTTTTAAGTTTAATTTTTTTATTTTTTTAAAACCCCAAAGTCTTTAAAAAAAAGAAATTAAAAATTTATTTTTTCATTGCTCTTTAAGCCACCCTTCTGTTTTTTTGGGGTTAAATCCCAAAATTTTTTAAAAAAAAAACTTTGGAAAAAAAATTTTTTTTTAAAAATTGGGAAAAACTTTTTCTTAAAAAAAAATTGTTTCCTAAAATTTTTTTTAATAAAATATTTTTATAATTTGGGAAAAAAGGGTTTTAACAATTTTAAAATTTTAGATAAAATTTTAAAATTTTTTAAAAAATTTTTTTAAAAAAAAAAATTTTGGGAAAAAAGAATTTTAAAAGTTTAATTTTTTTTAAAATTTAAAAAATTCTTTAAAAATTTAATATTACTTTTCAATAAAAATTTTTTTTCTTAAAGATTTTTGTTTCCTTAATTTTTTAAAACACTTTTTTTGAATTTTTTATTGGTTTTTTAAAAAATTTTTTGTTTAGTTATTTTTAAAAATTTGGGTTTTTTTTTATTTAAACCCCTTGGCCCCAAAGGAAAAAATCCCAAAAATTTTGAAATAAAATTAAAAAACCCCAGCCCCAAAAGTTTTTCCCAAAGGTTTTTTCCAAAAAATTTTTTTTGAAAATCTTTTAAATTTTTTTGTTTTCAGGGGAGTTTTAAATTTAAGAAAATTTGGGTTTTTGTATTTCCTTTTTAAATTTCTAATTTTTTTTAAATTTTGTTTTAAAAAACCCTTATTGGTGAAATTTTAAAACAAAATTTTTTTTTAAAAAGTGGGATTTTGGGGGGGAATTTTTCCCCTTTAATTTTAACAAAAAGTTCTTTCCCATTTTTTTTAGAAAGGGAAAATTTTTGGTTTTGGTTTTTTCCCATGGAAATTTAAAGTTTTCAATTTTTTGGGGCCCAAATTTTTTGAAAAAACCCGGAAAAATTTAAAAAAATTTAAAATTTTTTGTTTTCCCAAATTTTGGTTTAAAAAAACCCAAAAAAATTTTTTCCCCTTTTATTTTTCTTTTTTTGGTGGAAATTTTCCTTTTGGGAAAAATTGGTTTTAAATTCTTTCCAAACCCCTTAAAATTTTAAGGTTTTTTTTCTTTGGGGGAAAAGAAAAATTAAGGAAATTTGAAAATTTTAAAAAATTCAATTTCCCCTTTTGGAAATTTTTTTTAAATTTTGCTTAAATTTAAAAAACCCCATTTTAAAAAAATTTTCCGGGATTTCTTGGGGTTTTTAAGACTCCCCTTTTTAAAAAACCCTTTTTTCCCAAAAAAAATTTTGGGAAATTTTTCCCAAAGGGTTTTTCCTTTTGGGTTTCCAAAAAGAAAATTTTTTTTTTAAAAATTAATTTTAAAACATTTTAAGTTTTTGTTTTTTTTTAAAAAATTTTTATGGGTTTTCAAAATTTTAAATTTTAAATTTTTTAAAAAAAAAAAAAAGGGAAATTTTGAAATTTTTTAGGCTTTGCCCAAATTTGGAAAAATTTAATTTTAATTTGGGGAAACCCAAAATTTGAAATAAATTAAAAATAATTTTTTTTTAAAGAAATTAAAAAAAAAAGGTTTTTTTTTGGGAAAAAAAAAATTTGTTTTTAAAATTAAAAATTTTTTATTTATTTTTTTTTGGATTTCTGTGGAAAAAACCATTTAAAAAAAATCTTCCCCTTTTCAAAAAAAAAGGAAAATTTTTTTTATTCTAAATTTTGTTTTTTTAAAAAACCCAATTGGGTTTTTAAAAGGGGTTTAATTCTTTAAATTAAATTTTTTTAAAAATTAAAAAATTTTTTTTTAAAAAAAAGGGAAAAAATTTTTTTAATTTAAAAAAGGTTTTTTCTTTTTGGATTTGTATTAAAAAACCTTTTAAAAACTTTAAATTTTTATTTAAAATTTATTGGGAAATTTGAAAAACCCCAAGGGAAATTTCAAATTTTTTAAACCCCCAAAATTTTTTTTAAGGTTTTTTAAAAAAGTTTAAATTTTTAAAAAAAAAATTCAAAAAAAGTTTTCCCAAATTTTTAATTATAAAATTTTAAAAAGGAATTTTTTTTTGTTTAGAAAATCAAAATTTTTTAATTTTAAAAATTTTTTAAAAATTTGGGGAAATGAAATTTTTTTAAATCCCTTAAAAAAATCTTTAAAAATTTTCCAAATAGTTTTCCCTTAAATTTGGTAAAAAAATGGGTTTTAATAAAATTTTTTAAAATTTATTAAAAAATTTGAGGGCCCTTAAAGGCTTTAAAATTTTTTTTTAAATCCCAAACCTTTATTTTTTTTTTAAAAAATTCCAGGGGTTTAATTCATTTTTAAAATCTTTATTAAATTTGGTACATTTCCAATAAGGTTTTTTTTAAATTTTTAAAATTTTTTTGGGGAAAAAGTGTTTGATTTTAAAATTAAAAATTTTTTTAAAGTTCCCCCCTTTTCCCAAGTTATTAATACATTGCCACTTTTTCCTTTAAAACTTTTTTAAAAAAATTTTTTCCCTTTTTTTTCCCTGGGAGTTTTGCAAATTTTTTTAAATTCATTAAGGCCTTTAGTTTTAAATTAAACTTTTTTAGGGATTTCCTTTGGTTTGGTTTTTTCCCTGTTTTAAGAAAATTTTTTTTTTATTGTTGCCCTTTGTTTTCCCAAATTTATTTTTCCCCTTGGGGGTTTTCAAAATCTTTTCCCTTTTTTTTTTTTTCAATTTTATAAACCCCTTAAATTTATTTATTTTCCTTCAAAGTTTTCCCCCCATTTTAAATTTCCCCCCACCCTTTTTCCCCCTTCATTTCTTTTCCGTTACCTTAATTTTAAAAGAATATTTCAAAACACAAAGGAAAAAACAAAGGGGTTTTTAAAAAGATTTCCAAACCTTTTTCCTTCCAAGCCTCCTTTAAAATTTAAACCCTTGGTTTTTTCCCTTATTTTAAAATTTTTAAAAGGGGAAAGATTAATTTTAAATTTTTGGGATTTTTTGACCTGGATTTTTGATTTCCCACAATGGGGAAAGGGCCGGGAAAGAAACCCCTTTTAAATTTTCAAAATTTTTGGATTTTCCCTTTTGTTTTTTCTAATTTTTCCAATTTTAAATTTTTCCAAAATTTTCCTTGGATTTTGTACCCATAACCATTGAATTTTTTGGGAAATTTCTTGGGCCAAATTTTGGTTTTTAACAAAGGGTTTTTAAAAATTTTTTTGGTTTCTTGAATTAAAACCCCTTTTAAGTTTCATTTTATTTTTAAAAAATTTTCCTTTTCTTTTAAAAAGCTTTTTGAAAAAATTTTTTTGAAATTTAATTTGGTTTTTTTGGGAAATTTTTATTTTAGTTTTCTTTCAATGGAAAAATTTCCCGGGGGAAAATTTTAATGGGTGGAAAAAGTTAACCCCAAAGCCCCCTTTTTTTTTCCCCCAAAAGGGGTTTCCCTTTGTAAAACCCTGGGTTTATTTAATTTTCTTTATTTCTTTAATTTTTTTAAAAAAAGGGTTTTGGGAAAACCCCAAAAAAAGGGCCCCATTTTTTAAAATTTTAAAGTTTCCCGGGGAATTTCATTTTAATTTTTAAAAAATTTTTTTAAAATTTTCCCTGGATTTCAGGCATTTTAAAATTTTCCCAGATTTTTTAGGGGGCCCCAAAAAAAAATAATTTTAAAACTTTTTTTTTTGGGTGAAAGGGGATCAAAGGGCCCAAAAAGAAATTTAAAAACTTTAATTTAAAAACCCCAAAAGAAAACTGGAAAAAAAGTTTAAAAAAAGGAAAAAAAATCTAAAGAATTTTGGGAAAAAAATGAAACAAAACATTTCATTTTAAAAAGGTTTTTCATTGGGAAATTTGGGGTTTAAAAATTTTTTAAAAAAATTCCAAGTTTTTTTGAAGAAATATCCTTTAAACGGGCCCATTTCCCAAAAATGCTTTTCCCCTTAAATTTTTTCTGTGGCCAAATTTTAACCACAAAATTTGGAAAAAGGGATTCTTTTTTTTTAAGGGAACTTAAATTTTCCCTTTTGGGGAAAATTTTTAAATTAAGAAAAATTTTAATTAAATAATTTTTTAAAAGAAAACACCCCCTTTTATTTCAAGGTTGGATTTAATAAAAATAAGGAAAAATCCAAAGGAATTTTAAAAAAACCCAAACTTAAGACTTCTTGGGCCAAACCCTTTCCAAAATAATAATAAATAAATCCAAAAACCAAAAAAACGTTTTAAAGCCAAAAAGAAAAAATTTAAAATTTTAAACCTTAAAATTTCTTTTGGGTTATTTTTTCCCAAAGGAAGGAAAAACCTTTAAAATAAATTTTCGGAAAAATTTAAAAAGGGAAAAAGGGGAAAAAATAACTTTTTCCAAATTTGGCAATGGGAAAGGGGGAAAATTTAAAGGGAAAAATTAAAAAAGGAACAAAAAATTCCAAAACCCTTTAAAATTAAAAGGGTTTAAAGGGGTTTAAAGGAAAAAAATTTTTAACCCAAAAACTAAAAAAAAATTTGAAATTAAATTTTTTTTCCCCGGTTTTTGGCCCAAACTAAAAAAAGGGAAAACAAAAATTCCCAAAGGGAGGACAACAGCCAAAGTTTGAAAATTTTTCCCAAAACCCGGGACCCCTTTTTTCCCAGATCCCTTAAAAATTAAAAAGGGGAAAAAAAATCAAAAGAAATTTTAAAATTTAAACCCAAAAATTAAAAAAAAAATTTAAAACCAAAAAAGGGAAACCCAATTAAAAATTTTTAAAAAAAAAAAAAAATATTTTAACGCCCGGTTAAAAGAATGGAAAAAAAGGCCCAAAAAGAAAGTTTTTTTAAAAAATGGTTTAAAAACCCCAAAAATAAATTAAACAAAAAAGAAAAATTTTTAAAAATTCCCAAAAAAGAAAAAGAAGGGGAAAAAATTTTAAAAAGGGAAAAATTTAAGGAAATTTAAAAAAATTTAAAAAAAAGTTTAAAGATTTAATTTAAAAGGGAAAAAAAAAAAATGGAAAAGAAACAAAGAAACAAAAAATGAAAAAATTCCTAAATAAAAAAAAAAATCGGTAAAGAAAGCCCTAAAAAAATAAATTTAAAAGGAAAAAGTTAATTTAAAATTTTTTAAAGAAAGAAAAAATTTACCCAAAAAAGGAAAAGATAAAAGGGGGAAAAAGGGTATTTTTAAAAAAACCTAATTTTTTATTAACTAAAAGGTTTTAAAAAAATAACCCAAATAAAAATTTTAATAAAAAAAAAATCGTGGGGAAAAAGGAATTTTCCCTTTTTTTGTCATTTTTATCCCAATTTAGGTTTTTAAATTTTCCCAAAAAAATGGAAATTTTAAGATTTTTTTAAAAATTTAACTTTGGGAAGCATGAAATTTAAAAAAAAACAAAGGGGGGGGGGGGAAGGGAAAAAAAATTGCAATCGAAATAAAGGGAAATTTTAAAAATTTAAAAAAAAATAAATTAAAAAGGTTTCCAAAAGAATTAGGTTAAAATTTTTTCCCCTTTTTAAAAAAAAATTTTTAAAAAAAAAAAAGGGCGAAATTTTGGGGACAATTTTCCTTTTCCAATTTTAAAACACCCCCTTTCGGGAAAAAATCCAAACCCCCTCCCCAAATTAAAATTTACCTTAAAAATTAAAAATTTAAAAGGGAAAAAATTTTTAGTTTGGCCAAAAAAAAAATCCCTTCAAGGGAAAAATTTCCCAAACCAAAAAAAAAAAAAAAACTTTTTGTTTGAAAAAGAAAAAAAAATTTTAAAAACCCTTTTTTAAAAAAAAAAATTTTTATAAAAACTTTGTATTTCAAAAAAAACTTAAAGGGATTTTTGAAACAAATTTAAAATTGGGGTGATAAAAAAAGGAAAAAAACCTGAAAAAAAAAATTAATTTTTTCCGGGAAAGAAATTTTCAAAAAAAAAAAAACCCTTTTTGGGAAAATTTTTAAAAGAAATTTTCCCACAGGGTTTTCCTTTTTGGGGGAAAAACAAAAAATTTTCCCTTTTAAAATTGTGCCTTCTTGTTTAAATTTTATTTTTCCCAAATTTTTAAAAACCATTTTGGGAAATTTTTAAAAAAAATTCTTAAATTTTTATTTGGGGGGAATCTTTTAGAAACCAAAAGGATTTTCGAAAATTTCCAATCACTAAAATTTAAACTCGGGGGGGCGCCTTCCAAAAACCCCAATCCTCCTTGGAATCTGAAACACAATTTCAAACCATTAAAATAAAAATGTTTAAAATTTTATTCTATTTAAAATTTAAAAATTTTAAATTCCCCAAAAATTTTGTTTGCCTTTTGTTCTTTTTGTTTAAACAAAATTTTCTTTTTTTTCCCTTTTCTTTTATTATTTTTAAAAGTTTTTCAATTTGTTTTAAAAAAAATTAAGCTTTGGGCCCCCAATTAGGGAAAACCCTAAAAAACCCCTCCTAACAAGCCCCTTTTTTTTTAAAAGGCCCTTTTCCCCCTTTTTATGGTTTGTTATTTCTAAAAAGGTTTTTTTCCTTTGGTAAATTAAAATTTAAAAAAATTTAGGGGGTTTTAAAGGGGAAGGGCCTTTTAAAAGGGAAGGAAAAGGCCTTTTTTGGTTTAAAATTTTTCCCAAATTTCCCCCTTTTTAAATTCCCTTTCCGCTTTTCCCCCAAGGGGCCCTTTTCCCCCTTTTCCCCCCCGGGAAAAGGGCCCCTTAGCCAAGGGCCCTTTCGAATCGGGCCCCGTTTCCCCCCCTCCCTGCCAGGAAAAAAATTTTCCCCCCTTTGTTGGGCCCCCGGGTTCCTCCCTTTTTCCCCTTGTTCCACTTTTTTTCCCTTTCCCCAAAAACCCTTTACCAGAAACCCTGGGCTTTTTAACTTTAACTCCTAAAAAGGCCCCAGCCTTTTCCATTTTTTTTTAAAAACCCCCCCCAAAAATTCCCCCTTGGGTTTGCCTTTATTTTGAAAGGGGGCCCCCAGGATCTTTTCCCTTTTCCGCTTAAAGGGCCCCCTTTTTCTTAAAAAGGTTTTTTTCTTTCTTGGGGTTTTTTTCCCTCCCCCACGGGTCCTTAAGGGAGGGGGGGTCGCCTTGCGCGGGGGGAGGGGGGGGCCCGAAGAGGCCCCAATGTTTTTCCCTCCCGCCAGGGGAAAACCCCCCGGGGAAGGAAAAGGGAAAAGGGGCCAGGCTCAAACCCTTTTCCCCCCCCCCGGACCTAAAAAAGAATTTCCGGGGGGGGGAACCCCGGTTTCCCCTCCCTTTCCCTTTGGGGAAAAAAAAAATTTTGGGCCCGGGGGGGCCTCTTAACCCTTCTGCCCCCGTGGTTGGAAATTTTGGGGCCCTTTTTTAGGGGTAAAGGAGGGTCAACCCTAACCAGCTCAAAGGGAAAGGGTAAAGGGGCCCGGGGGCCCCCGGGGGCCCCCCCTCCCGGGGGGGGCCCCCGGGAACCCCCTGGGGAGGGGCATTGGGGCAGGGGTGGGGCGCCGGGGTTTGGCCCTTTTGGGCCCGGGGCCCCTCGGGGGGGGGGGGGGAGCCCAAAGGCGCGGTAACCCGGGCCAGGGTTTGGTTCCCCCCAAAAAAGGGAAGGGGGGGAGGGGGAGGGGCAGGGGGGGAAAGGAAAAGGGGAGGGGAGGGGAGCCAGGGGGGGGCCCCCCAAACCCCCAAACCCAAGGGGGCCAAATCTGGGGGGAGGGACCCCCCGGGGCCGGGCCCCCCTGGGGAACTTTTCCAGGGCCCCCCGGGGCCCCTTCCCGGGGCCCCCGGGCCCCCAAACCCCCCGGGAACCCCCGGGGGTCAAGGGGGACTTTAAGGGAAGCCCGGGGGCCCGCCCGGTGGGGACCCCCCCCCCCTCCCCCCCCACCTTCCATTTTGCCCCTAAAGGGAGGGGGGAAGGGACCCCCTCCCCGGGGGTCTGGGTTTTTTAATTCAAAGGGAACCCGGGGGGGGAGGGGCCCCCCCCGCTAGGCCCCGGAAACCCCCCTTTGGTTTTCCTGGGGTTTAGGGTTTCCCCCGGGAAAAAAAGGGCCCCCGGCCCCCCGCCCCCTTGCCCCAAAGGGTTCCTTGCAGGGCCCAGGGCCCGGGACCCCCCCAGGCCCCCCCGGCGGGGGTTTTGGGGGAATTTTGGGGTCCAAAAAATTTCCCCCCCCCTTTCCCACGAGGCCGGGTTTTCCCCAAGGAAGGCCCCTTGGGCCCGGGAACCCCTCAAAGGGGGGGGCCCGGGCCTTTTCCCTTTAAAAGTTTATGGGCCCCCTTTCCCCGGGTTTTATTTTCCCGGGCGAAAAGTTTTTTCAATTCCTTGTAAGGGGTTCTTTTAGAAGGGGAAGGGCCTTTTTAAACCCCGCGGAAAGAACATGGAAAAAAGAAAAATGTTTTTCCCAAATTTTAACAAACCTGGGCCCCAAACAGAGGGGAAAAAGGGGTTTTCCCGGAATTAAGGGGAAAGGGCCAAAATGGGAGGGGTTGGTTTGGTCCAAGCAAAAGGGGGGGTTAAAAAGGGAAAACCCACCCCCGGGGAAAACCCCAAAAGGGGGTTTCTTCCCGGCCGGAACTTTTAAAAAAGGGGGGGGGGAACAGGGAAACTGAAAAACCAGAAAGGGAAAAGTTGCAAAAATTTAATTAAATTTAGAAGGGAAAAACAAAAATTTTATAAAAAAAAAGGGTTTTACATCAAAAAAAAAATAAGTTTTTAGAAAAAAGGGGGAAAAAAAAAAAAACCCAAAACCAAAAACCCCCCCCCAGCGTTTTTCCAATTAAAAGATTTTAAAAAAAATTTGAAAAAAGTTAAAATTTCCCGAAATTTAAAAAAAAAACGGGATTAAAGGGCTCCCCAAAAAAAAAACCCCTTAAAAAATTTAAAAAAGGGGGGAGGAAAAAGCCCTTTTTTTTTAAAAATGGGATTTAAAAAAATTTTTCTAAGGAAAACATTTTTCCCCTGGGAAATTACAAACATGAGAAAAATAATTGGGGGGGGGGGGGGTTAAAGATTAAAAAAAAAAAATCAACAAAAAGGGTTTTTTAATCTTTTAAAAACAGAAAAAGTGAAACTAAAGCCCAGTCACCCCTTAAAAATACCCAGGGGAGTTGGATTTATAATCTCCCTGGGATTTAAAAAAATTTTAAAATTTTCGGATTCTTACAAAGGTTCTAAGTCACTGGAATTGAGAGATTTATCTAATTTGCATGGTCCAGTTCTCGGTTTAATGTATTGTACTTACTAGAGTTCCATGAGATTCACACCTTTAAGAGAGCACATTAAAATGACCCAACGGATGCACTTTGGGAGATTCAAAGCCAGGATTCCGTCCAGGAGATTCGAAGTCAGAGGTGTGATGACCATTTAGCCCCAGATTTAATTAAAACCCAAGAGTCAGAATAAAGGAAAGTCCTTGAGCTTTCTTTTTTGCGGAGGTGAAGGGGAATGGTGATAGGAAGTAGGCAATCAAGACCAAACTCTGGCCACGGTGCCCCTCTCCTCCACCCCAAATCATCTCCCATCCTTCCTATAAACACATCAAAACTTGACAGGTGGGGGCATTCTTTCCAAGCATATATTAATAAGGATTGTCCAATTGTATTTACCTTCCGTGCTTGGGACCCATGATCAATTCAATTCACCATTACAAGAGCCAAAGTCCACCCTCAGAAGCGGAGAGAGATTCATTCCTTTTCACTTTGGCTGGCTAGAGGTAAAAAGCTAAAGCGGGAAGCCAAAGCCACGGGGTTTTTGAAACAAGGAGGAGATAGGCCTAAAAAGCAACCAGGCCCAAGGAAGGAGAAAAAATTAAAAGGCAATAAAGTTTGGACTTTAACTCCTGGCCCATTTGAGGGTATTCTTTAACTGAAAAAAACCCCTCCCCTTCAGAAACCTGTTGAGAAAATTTATTTTGGGAAGAACATCAAGACCTTAAGTTTTTGTCAGTAAAGGGAGGCAATTTAATACTCCATTGAAACAACCTCCTTTAAAAAATGCAATGCTAATTTAAGGGGGATTAGCTGTGGGAAAATCAAAACCCTTCCACCTTTCGGGTCTCTTAAAACCAAAAACTTAACATGAATATATTTTCTTCCCACTGAAACTCATTCAGTCCACTTCCTTCGTACTAATTTATTTTGGAGCAGTTAACACCCCAAGTTAGTTATTTTGTTTTGAAAATATTATTCTTTGCTATAACATTTTTCATCATAGTAATTTTTCTTAAATACATGGGGGAAAAAAATAACATATTGTAAACCTTACCAAAAAAATGGGAAATGCACAAAAATAAAAATTTTTAAAATACATATATAAAAAATAAAAATATGAATAGTGAAGGGTTTGGGAGCACAAGAACAGGTATTTTGGATGAATCTATCATTAATTTTAGGAATTCTAAAATGGAAACGGAGAATAATTTAGTTACCTAAATGATTATCAGGAATTAGTGAGGGATATTAATTGAATAAAACTTATTTAAATCAAAACATGAATTGAAAAATTTTTCAAATTTTTGCAAAGATATCCTAATCAAATTTAAAGTAATCTTAACAAAAATCAGATCCATTGCAAGCAGGGGGGAGAAAAATTTTTTTATTGGACAGATGGTTTTTTGGCTAACCAGTCCAAAGGGCTTTTCTGTTTGCTCTCAGATGGTTGATATTAATTCAAGGAGCTTTGATGATTGGCAATTTTATTGAAAGGTACAAGATCCAATTGATAATATTTTTACCTAATTTTTTTCATTGGCATTAAAGGCATCAATAAAAATTTACCTTTCAAGTACCCCTTCATTGAATTCCAAATCCCCGGAAAATGGGTTTGGGCCTTTAAAAACTCTTAAAATGGAAAAAAACCGGTTTAAAAAATCCTTTTCTTAAATCCAGTATAAAAACAAAACTTTTGGTTTCCCTAAAAAAAAATTTTTTTTCTTTAAAGCCAATTTATTATTTAAAGTTCCACCAAGATCTTCTTAATATTTTGGATAGAAATTTCTGTTTTTTAAACAGAAGTCCCAATTATTTTCTGGTTAAAGTTTCAACGAATTTTTTTTTTATACATGTAAAAAGAATGGTTGATGCTTGTGCAAGGATAATAATGATGCATTTTTTCCCCCAAGTTTAAAATTATACAAAGTTGGGAAATTTCTCTTATGTCATTTTTTGTTTGTGTCTGTTTATTTTGCCGAATGTCCATGTCCTGTGTGTTTGTAAGCTGATTTTTGGAGTCTAGGCAATCAGCGAAAAATCTCTGTGTATGTTTATATACAAAACTTTCTGAAAGGGGTAATCTTTTTCTGAATTTAAAACCTCTGGCCAAAGGTTAAAAAAATGCAAGAAAAGGAATTGAAAATAAAATTAAAATATTTCTTACAGATTCTCAAAGTTTCATTGGAATTTGAAATTATCAAAACACAATTGGAAAGCCTTTTTTCTTTTTAATTTTATCTTGTCTGGAGTTATCTCCAGCTCCAGGTGGGGAAGACTTTAAGGAATTACTGATGGGGTCATCCTTATCATTTTTCCTAACTTTCTCATATGTTAAATATTGTAGAAAAAGCCTTAATAGAGGTCGATTCAAAAACCTTGCAAAATTTCCTTCCCCAACGAAGCTTGGAAAAATCAGATTGGGGCAAAATGTCCCCATTCCGAATCCCGCCCAAAACCTAGCTTCATCACCTTCCGCAATTGCTTGGAAAGAATCTGGTTGCTGCTATGGCATTCAGTATGGCAGGGATGGGTGTTCCTCAAATCTTTTTTTTTTGAAAATTCACCAATTTTTTGTTTCAACTCGAAATGGACTAGTTTGAATCTGGGCAAATTAAACTACATTACCATTTTCTGATTTGTAAAGAAACTAATTTGATTGTTGTTAACAAAAACAAATGCATATAATATTCAATTGTTAAGTTTGATAATTCCATGGGTTTTAGATTGCCATTATCAATCTAATGTTGAGAGAATATATTTTGAAGTGTGTAACATTAAACAAATTCAACTGGGCCTCCTAGACCTGGAAAATAGATGGAATCTTTCTTTTTCCTTTTCCTTCCCTGACATGAAGGGGGATGAGGGAGGAAAGAAAATATATTTGAGATATGATAAGGGTTTAAAGGAACTTAATCAAAGCCCATTATAGGAATATATAAATTGTAATCTATTTGCATTAAATTTAGGAAAACGAAAAGCAGTTCATAGCCAACTTAAAAAACTGTCAAAAACATCACCTGCTTTTATCTAAAAGACTTCACAGGGTCCAGACAAAAAAATTATTCTTAACTTTCCTGGCTCAACAAGGAAAAATAATTTGGTAAAATTGGAAAATATTCAAAAATGGAATTCGTTTATCCAGAATTTTAATTGTTAAAAATTTAGTGAATTAAAGTCATATAAACCTTTAAGAATGTTTGAGTTCAACAAAAAATATATACACCTTGTATGTGTTATTGTATATCTACATATAATACATACATACATTCCTTCCTTTTTCAAAAAAAAAAAAAAAGGGAAAATTATTTAAGGAATGAAAATCATCTCGAGACTTCCGGCTCAAAGTTTGGAGACAGAATGTGTGGCCTTGAAGGTGCCTCTATTCTCCATTTCAAATTATTTTGAAATGTAAATTAAGGTTGATGTTTTCTTGCTGCTGAAAATTAAAAAAAATTACAACAAAATTATGTGGTTATTTGGAAAAATTAAAAGATGTTTTGTTAACTAAGTAATTTGGAGCATTGTCATCATATTAAACCAATCGTAATTTGCATGCATAGTCCATCAAAACTCAATGAAGTGTGGGGCTGGGCAACAAACAAAGCTCCTTCCCGGGACCACTCCAAACCTTTTAATTCTAAACTTGTCGTTTTTTAAACCCGGATTATGGGTCAGCCCGAGAAAAACTTGTTTAAGAGATATAGTAAATATATAATAAGGAAATTATATACAAAAATTCTGTAAGTTCATTTAAAGAACAATCCTTTCCCCAGGATTTAACATAAAAACAAGTTAAACAATCTTGTGTTTAAGTTTTGGTAAACTTTGGTGAACTTTGGTAAAAGAGAATTTATCACCTTGTTGCAGTTAGTAGAATTTGATATGGGAGATGAAACCTCTTGGGACGCAACTGAAATATTTTTCTGAGTTTTTGAATTTGATTGCCAATCAAAGAAAAGAAACCTACCTTAAAGAAATTTCAACACTCAAAAATGTACCCGAATAAATGGGGTCTGATACATTTGGGAGTTGGGAGCTTTGCCAAAGTGAGATCTTTCCGACTCAGTTTAACTTTCTTTATTTCATCCTGACATTCCGGTGTGCTTTTAATTGTTCTTAAATTAGGGTTTTGTCATGGGTTGACTGAAGCCCATCAAACTGATTGTTGTTGTGATGGTTATTTCCATATTTTATTAACAAATTCCAGAAAAAGAAATGGTTCACAAATTCAAGTATATAAACTTTTTCAATATAAAATATATGTCAATATCCTAAATAGTTTGACGATGAGTATTTTTCACCATTTTTTGAACATATAAATTTTAAATTTTTAAGGTTTCCAAAATAATGTAAGAACAATTAGAGGGGTTGTCCTAAGAATGAACTGTTATTTTATTGTTAATTTAAAGTAAAACGAAATATCTTTAAGATAGGTTATATATGACCTGTGAAAAATATTTTCATTAGCGTCTCCATATACATTGGTCTTTGTACATCTTATGAAGTCCTTTGGGGATTTCTTTTCTCTCAGATCACGAGCCTGTTTTGTTGAATTGTTTTTATTCTCGATTTTGGGGCCAGCCATTGGCCAGCTTCAAGGTTAAATCAACGTTTGGAAGATTCAGCTGAGACCCCCCCAAAAAGCTGTCCCCAGGGCTTCCGAATACATGTTCGGGATTTTTCTCTGAAAACCTTTTCATTGAAATTTTATAAGGTTTCTCCAGTGTGGTTGCTCTATACAGCCAGATGGGAGTCTTTGGAAATCATTTCTTTTTACTATCATAATTTCCTCCTTGTGATTTCTCGTGTTTACCATCTTTTTTAGCTGAATCCTTTAATTAATTTTTCCCAGTGTGGATTCTTGATGAAAGGACCATTTGTGAAATCCTTTCCTCTTGATTTTTAAAGTGTTTTCTCCCAGGTTTTCTTTGATGTTCAACAAGATTTCCTTTTGGCGTCTTTCCAATTGAATACTTTCAAAGTTTTTCAATGTGAGGTTCTGTAGTCTAAAGACAGGCACAGGTTGGAATTTCAATTATTCATTCAAAGGTTTCTTCCCCGTTGATTTTCTCATGTCTGCTAAGATCTCCCCCATCGCTTTCCCATTTACCTCTAAGGCTTTTCTCTTGTGTGGATTCTTCATTTCTCAAGATTTATTTCTGGCCTTTTCCACTTGATTACATTTTAAACTTTCTCCTGTTGGGATTCTCTATGTACAAAGATTTTGCACTCTTTAGAAACCCTTACCATTGAATTACATTTATGAGGCTTTTCTTGGGTTCTGATGTTCAAACCTGTAATTTATATGAAAACCTTCCATTGATTACATTTAAAGGTTTTCCAGTGTGGATTTTCATGTCTGCTAAGATCTCCCCATGTGAAAGCTTTCCCACATTGTTTAAGGGTTTTTCTGCATTGGTTTCCTGGTGCAAAGAAACTGTCTCTCTTTACAAAAGCCTTTCCACATTAAAACATTTATAAGGCTTTTCTTGTGTGGGGATTTGTGATTTTTCAAGCTGTAATTTTCTTCTGAAACCCATTGATTTTTCAAAAGTTTCTCCCATGGGTTTTTGATGTTTAAAGTCTCCCGATGAAAAACTTCATTGATTACCTTTAACTTTTCCTTGTGGATTCTCTAGTTCTGCAAGATTGTAATTTAATCTAATGCCTTTTCAATTGCATTTATGGTTTTCTCCTGTGGTTCTCTGATGTACAGAAATTTGTCTTTATAAAGCCTTTCCCCAATTATTTAAAGGCTTTTCCCTGTTGGATTCTCTGATTTCTTAAGCCTGTTTTTAGAAATCTTTCCCATTTGATTACATTTAAAGGTTTCCTCCGTGTGGATTTTTAGTCTCTAAGTTTCCCTTTGCATGTGAAAAACTTTCCATTGATTTTGATGGGTCTTTCAATGGGTTTCCCTGATGTAAAAAGACTTCTCTTTTGGCCTCTCCAATTATTCATTTTGGGTTTTTCTCAGGTTGGTTTTTGTTAAAACAAGCTGGCCTTGTTATAAAAACCTTTCAATTGATTTTTTAAAGTTTTCTCCAGTTGGGGATTTTTTTGAAAACAAGATTCCTTTTAAAAACCTTTCCACATTGATTACATTTATAAGGCTTTTCTCCTGTTGGGTCTCTGATGTAAACAACAAATCACCCATGAAAGGCCCACATTATTACATTTATAAGGTTTCCTTCCATTGAATTCTCTATGTTCTGTAAGCACTTGAATCTAAAGACCCATTTGATTACATTTAAAGATTTTTCCCATGTGGATTTTCTGATGTTTCAAGATCTCCCTTGTGGAAAGCCTTTCCCATTGATTACATTTATGGTTTCTCCTTGTGATTTCGTCATTAAGGGTGGAATTAGATCAAAAGTCTTTCCACAGTAATTTTAAAATTCCTCCCGGGAAATCCCTTGGAACGCCAGAAAAATCCTTTTTGAAAATGTTCCCACCTTTTATATTTATAAAACTCTCAGGATGAATCTTCGGGACTATAAGGTCGAGTTCCAACATGGGCCTTCCCCCTCACCAAGGAAGGTTTTTTCATTCCAGGGTCAATTTAGATTGGTAGGAAGAGATGAAGATGGATAATTGTTGACATTCAATATTTCAGGGTTGTTTCTTCTCTAATTAGTGATTAAGTAGCTTAGGGTCGACTCGGCCTTCCCACCTTGTCTACAAACATTTCCCATGATCTTTTCTGATTCTGGAGTTTTAAAATTTTAAGGCCATTTCCCATTGATTATTGGTTCATTGTTTCAGGAGATTCCTAAAAAAGGCT
Source organism: Sarcophilus harrisii (assembly GCF_902635505.1). NCBI lineage: Eukaryota > Metazoa > Chordata > Mammalia > Dasyuromorphia > Dasyuridae > Sarcophilus > Sarcophilus harrisii. Next base: position 605,831,893 of record NC_045428.1, read on the forward strand.
CTCCCTGTTCAAAAAAATTTCGTTTTCATTCCAGAAGCCAGTTTTGCCTAATTCATTTTCTTATAATTTTGGAAAGAAATTGCGAATCTCTTTCTACTTTTCTTTAATTTACAGTCAGACCGAGTTATCTACTTGGATTTGGGGATGGTTTCCTAAATAGGAGGACAATACGTCATGAATCTTAGCAGATCAATTCTTACAAAAAAGCCCCACCTACTTCTTCTTCCATTCCAAGTTGGACCCACATCAAAAAATGAAAATCAAACCAAAGGCACAAAAGGGATACAAATAATTAAAAGAAAGCTGACAACAAGACTTCTGGTACCAAGCCCTTCCTTACTAAATCAATAAATAAAACATCCGGATATTTCTTGCAACAAAAAACTGTATTTTTAATAGACTTTTCATAAGAAGAAAGTTATAGGATGAAAGTGACCTGGGGGATGGACACTGCAGGTATTGATCCTTCAATGAAGGGGAGCCACAGGGAAAGGGAACCCAGAATAAATATCAACGATTAAGAGATTTCCAAGAGAAATGTTTTGTTTTCTAATTGGAGGTAACAGGGTTTCAACTTTCACTGAAAAGGACTGAACTTTCAAGTTTGTTGTACGTAACCCATTCAAAAATCTGGGACAGAAACTTGGAAATATCCAAACTGGCTATGCAAATGGTGGGAAACCTGTTTAAACAAAACTCTGAACTCTACAGGGCCTGCAAGTAAAGGCTTCAATATTGAAAAATTGATTTAACTCCACCAAAAAGCTAAATGCAAACAAAATTTGGGAAGATTGAATTTGGTTTATATAAGGGACATAAAATTCAGGTTGATCTGACTCTTTAACAATGCCTGAAAGCTATTTTGGGCCAAAAAACAATTGAAGCTGCACCGGTGGTGATGGGACAATGATCAGTGTACCAACAGGATCCACAAGAAATGGGTTTTTGCCCTCTGAGCACCTCGGGTCAGGGTACCATCCACACCACCTATCCCCTGATGGGAAAAGTAAAAGAATGTTGGAAGGGAAGGGAAAGTGGGATCTAATAGATATGGGAGGGTGAACAGAAATTCGAAAAACAATTTTGGATTAGGCCCAAGGGATAAAAACCTGCATATCCTGTGATTCAGCAGAACCCCACGGTCTAAAACCAAAGAAATTATAAATGAGGGAAAAGGACCCACAAGAGCAAAAATATTTGTAGAACTGTTTTTGTGTGGTAAAGAATCGGAAATAAAAGATGCCCATAATTGAGGAATGGGAAAAAACAAAAAATTCTCTAAAAAACAACCCCTCCAAAAAAATTGGGCAAGTCTGAAAATGAAAAAAGAACTTGAAAAACATCATTGGTGAAATGGAAAAGAAAATAACTCCCCTAAAAAAGAATGGTTGAAATGGGGAAAAAAATAATGAACAAAACAAGTCATTTAAAGATCAATTAGGCAAATTCAAAAGAGATAAAAAAGCTAGGAAGGAAGAAATTACGGAACTGAACGAATGGGTGAATGATAAGAACATGAATCATCAAACAAAAATTCTTTTCCTAAATAACACTGATCTTAGTCATCTATGGGCCCAAAAAATGGATATAAACGATTCAATTTTAAAATAAAAGGAAAGAAACTGGAAATTGGTGGATGCCCATAATTGGAGAATGGATAATAAAAAGGATATGAATATTATGGAATATTATTTTTTGGTAAAAAATGACCAAAGGATGTTTCAGAAAGGCCGAGTTTACATGAACTGATACTGAGTGAAATAAAACCAGGAGATCATTATATCTTCAACAACAACCATATGATGACCAATTCTGTGGACCTGGACACCTCCAACAATGAGATGAATCAAATCAGTTCCAATAGAGCAGTAATGAATTAACCGCACACTAGCGAAAGAATTGGAATGACATGAACCACATAAATTTAATCCCTTATTTTTTTCTGCCTGTTTTTGATTTCCTTCACAGGCTAAGGTACACTATTTCAAATTGATTTTTTTGTACAACAAAAAACTTTAATTTAATACTTATATTGTATTTAATTTATACTTTAACATATTTAAATGTTTGGTCAACCTGCCATGGGGGGAGGGATGGGAAGGGGAAAAATTGGAACAAAGGGTTTGATGGCAATGCTGAAAATTACCCGTCATATAACGAAATAAAAGGTATTTAAAAAAAGGTACAAAGGCAAGAACAAAAGTGGGAGTTGGAGCACCCAGAGGCCTTTCCCAAGCCTGAGATGCACCAGGTATTATCCCATTCTGTCCTGCTTCCTTTTTTCCCACAACTAAAACCAAGAAAAAAAGAAATGGTCCCCCAGGGACAGCAGTTCTGGACATTTTCCACATAACGTCCTTGTACAGCTCTTTCTGGGAAAAACCAAAGCCCCCACTCCTCCTCAGTGAAGTCCCTTCACATCCTTAAAGGCCACCAACTCCTAAACCATCAAAAGGTAAGATTTTGAGTGGACTCCCAGAATCTATCTAATCCAAATAAACAACCCAGAGGAAAAAATCGAACCTGAATTGGGATTTGCCAAAAAAAAAAAAAAAAATCACAAACTTTTTATGTCCAATCAACCCTTACGAATAGGCATAAAGGGCCCAATGGGATACTGAGAAAAATTTTCTGTTTGAAATAAGAATCTTGGAATACTAAAAATTTGTAAAATTTCTTAAATTTGTACTAATGAAAGGAGGGAAAATGTTGTTGAATATCAATGGGGTACTGTTGTATGAAGAGAGAAAGGATGGAAAATTCCCCCATCAAGTGTCTAAGTAATCTTAAATTCTTGAAGAGTTTGGGAGAAGTTGACAGTATTTTATATTCAAAGAGGTCAACAGAACCAAAATTGGTCACTGAAAAAAAAACAAACAAACAAAAAATTTAAATTTCCAAAGTCTAAATATATTTCCAGATGAAGAAGTACCCAAATATATTACTCCTAATATTTAGATGGGTAGTATGAGACCATTAAAAAGTAAAGTGCATTTTTACCCAACAGAAAGGCTAAGAAACCTGGGCGGATGGGGATCAAAACTTCAGATGTCTTTTATTTTATATTGCCTTCAATTGTTTGGGAATGGATTATCATTTCAATACGAATTTTTGTATAAAAAAACTAACTCTTGGGGAAAGGAAATTTGCTTGACTTAAAATGTCTTAATCAGTTAGGGGTGGAGATGGAGCAAATGCATAAAATGAATTCTGATTTTTCTGAAAAGGTTTCAACATCACGTAAGCACTAGAATATTAGGATCAGGAATCAAGAGGGGTAAAGGGCAGGCGTGGCTATCATGCAAAAATGCCCACATCCAAATCCTTGGACATACTGAAGGCATATTATTTTCAAACCTATTAAATATGAAAATGGCGAAAATGTTTGGCAGGTGATCTTTTCATTCAAATGGAACTGGAACTTTAGGGTTCCAGCAAAAGAGATTGGTTTTCAGAAATTCTTTTGGGAGCAATTCTTCCTTAATAGAAAATCACTTTTTCTCGTTTTGTTTTCTTGAAAACTCCTCATACTTCTCCTATATTTTCCTTTCAGCCCTTTTCGTCTAGTATTATTTTGTAAAACAATTGAATAAAACCTTTTGAGGAGCGAAACTAAGTAACTTCCATGTCAGGTCGAACTGAATTTTCCTAAACCACTTCATTACACTGGGTAAGCCTCTGGTTTTAAGACCCGCCTAGAAACAGGCGTTACCTGTTAAAGGCCAAAGAACTTCCAAAAAATTTATAGGACCTTGTTCATTTCAACAGAAGCTATTATATTTTCCCTTTGAAAGCTAAATCAACCTAATTGCATGTAAAAAAAATTTTAGAAAAGGGAGGACCTTGGCCTTAGGACTGAGGCGGGGCCTTGGTTGAAAAGGTCTTTGCTCACAGAAGTCACTAGAACCTTTTCGTTTTCTAGGGTCCATCTTTCGACAAACTTTACCTGGGCTTTCCTTGCAGAAGCCCTGAAGAAACAAACCACTTTCCTTGACATAATTGTCTCAAATGGGGCTGTTTTGCGCTCCCAGGTAGGTCTAAGCCCAAAGGTCAGAGAGACGGGGCCACCTGGCCTTGACACCCTCATAGAACCAGAAGTGGCTTGGGGACCCCTTCATGCCATGACCCTGCTTCCCTTAGCTCCAGCCCCCCAGAGGCCCTCCTGGGCCTCAATCCCCTCCCTCACCCTCCTCCCTGGTCTGCTGTCTGGCCATCTTTGGCACCCCCCAATCTGCTTCCTCCTTTGAACTCTGGGAAACACAATCACCCTTGTACCTTGTTCCCCCAAACATACTATTGAGGGTTTAAGCAAATGACCTTCGAATATTTACAAACATAAGTAACTTCACTTAATTCTACACTGGTGTGCTCAGTGTCAAAAATTATTTCCTTCACCAATCAGAATATATCACTCCCCGGGGCCATTCTGCCTATTATTCGGCTAATAAAGGACTTGGCAAATGCCCAGTGCTCCATTTTAAAAAAGCTAATTGTCCTTGGCCTGGTCTATGGTTTATGGGAAAAACTTTGAACAGACCTTTCTGACCTAAATGCCAAACCCACATCTTTTGTTCTTTTCTGAAAAGGTCCCCTTTTTTTTCTCTTTCCCTAACTGGATTTATCCCTAACCTGAACTGGGTTGTGGGTCTGGCTAAAGATAAAACCTAGCGTCAAAAGGAGAGTCTTTCCAAAGGAGGGGACTGTGTCTGTATCAAGTAGGACACACAATGTCCCTATTTCCATCTCCCGCTCATGGAGACCCCAGAACCAGCCCCAAAAGCCAGGCCAGGCTTCTCACCCTTCTTCCCCTCCTCCTCCTGGACCCAGGACACTGGGACCTGGAGAATGACCAGGACTCTCCATCCGTCTCTGGACAGGTTTCTCACTCTCTCCTCCCTTGTCAGCTTCGAAAAAAAAAATTTTCCTGGTCCCCAAAGTGGTGGAGCCTTCCCTTGAAAGTTCCTCTGTCACCCCAAGAGCTTTTGTGTGGACACCTTGATGAAATGGTTGTACCAAAACTGCACTGTTAGCTCAGGGATCGGGATCTTATTTCTTAACCTTCCTTAGCCTCCCAGTAGGTTGGCAAATTGGGCACCTAGGAACCATTCTCAATGCTCAGGGATGGGTCCGAGACCCCAAAGGGAGGGGTTCAGAGGCCCTGGGGAGGGCCTTGAGTCGGGGGCAGGGAATGGGCGCCTGGGGCTCGTGCCCTGCTGAGCCCCTGCCAGGGGCCCCTCCTCCCGACGGGGAGGCTTCCTGGGCTCCCCCTGGGCTGGACTGTAGCCCCGGGCAGGGGCACCACCTGGCCCTGGCTGCCAAGGGCCATCGGTCGGTTCCCGGGCTTGGGTCCGGCCTGCGGGCTGGGGGGAGGAGAGGGAGCCCAGAGGGGGCCGGGTCTGACTTCTTGCCCAGGCTGGATGGGACCCCCAACGAGAGAGAGAGAGAGAGAGAGAGAGAGAGGGGGGGCTCTGAGGGCAGGGGCGGGGAGGCTGCTCCCAGGAGGAGGCCGGGAGGTCCCAGGAGAAGGAGGGAGACTCACCTGTGGGGGAGGAGACCTCCCAGAACCCAGCACTGCAAAAGGGGTTTCCCACTTGGGGAGGAAGGGGAGCACGGCCCTATGGGGGGCGAGGTCCGGGCCTTCCCCGGGCTCCCCAGTCCCTGGGCCTTGGCCAAGACTCTCCCCCCCGCCTCATTTTCCCAAGGGTAACAGGGCCCCTCCCACAGACCTGAGAACTGCTGGGTGTCCAAGAACCGGAGGGATAAGGGTCAAGGGCGGAGCGGATGAGAGGCCCAGACCTGAGCAGCCCCTCCCCGTCCTGCCGGGGAACCTCCCCCCGTCCTCCTCCCCAGGCAAGGGAGGCCCTGGGCAGTTCACTAAGAGCTGCCTGTGGGGGCGCTCTGTGATAAAGCCCTGTTTTAGTGCTTTACAGAAGGGAAATCTTGGGAGGGAGAGGGAGGGGGCTCTCACCCCTTTTACACTGCGGCAGGTAACCTGGATCAGTTTCAGGCTCCCCCAAGTGTAAAAAGGGCCCGGGGCTCAGTGGGGGAGGGGGTCCCTCCCCCAGAAACACTAGGCCCCGCTGCGGAAGCCCAGCCCCGCCCCTCCCCATCTCCGCCTGCACAAGTGGAGCCTTGGGCTCAGGCGCCCCAGGTGCGAACACAGGCGCCACGCAGTCCGGCCCCACTCACAGCTGCCGCACTTTGCACCACGTCTCCGCGGGGGCCGCTCTCTCCCGCACACGCGCAGCAGCTTTCGGAACTCTGCCACAGGAACCGCCCGGCTGGCGGGAGGAGCTTAAAGGGGAAGTCCCCGGCGGCGCCTGCGCACAGAGGCCCCGCCCCCTCCCTTCCCCCTCCCCACTCTCCCAGCACTTGAGGCCAAATAGAAATTAAGCCTGGACCCGGGAAGCCACGCGACACGAAGGCCACGCCCTGCTCGCCTCGAGGACGCGTCTGGTTTCCCAACCTGCTGCACGTAGAATCGTTTGGGCGA